>NC_140341.1:5308176-5987176 GCF_963514085.1 Chelon labrosus
GTGGACTACAATGAGACTCCGCTCACAGACCAGCATGAATCTCGCACAACAAACACACATCCAATCACGTATGCCAGCAGCATGTTTACTTCTATAAACCATACTGAACTCAAGCACAATTTATCAAACAATGGTCTGACTATCAACCGCTGATATGCCGTCCCTCCACCAGCTCTGCCGTCTCACCAGCTTTCAGCAGAGATGTGGTCGGATCATTACTGGCTGAATTATGTTCAGACATATTGTAGCTCTACAGCATTTTAGTCGTCTGGAAAAAAAACTATAAATCTATGACCTGAAGTGACAGTAAAGATAAACTTGTGACTTACTGTTGAGTTGCAGCAGCTCACGTCTGTAGGTCCCTGTGGAGACAGAGACATATTCATCATTAGTTCTGAAGGTCCTGTGTTGAGGCTTTTTTCACGCTGTCCTAATGAAGCAAATGTGTGAGATGTCTTCAGGTTCAGCCATGACATCACCTCAACCCTCCCAGTCCCCCCGAAGCAACGTGCTGACTCTCTGAATGTTAACGTGCAGGATCCGAGGCTGGCGAAAAGAGGTGAGTCGCTAATAAAACAGCTGCACGATTTATTGCGTCCTGAGGGTGAAAGCACTGAGCACCAGCTGGGCTGTACTGACCTTTCTAAATAAAAGGGGGGAGGAACAGAAACCCCGGAAGAAACAAAAGCAGTAAAACTGTGTAGAGACAACCAACACAAAGAGCTGATGAGATCCTGACAAGAGTCTGTCCAGCCCACGGACAAAAGACCGTTTGAACTAAAGCATCTCACTGACAACAACGAACCGGCCAATCAAAAAACAGCAGCGATGATGCAACTTAGCTTTTATTTTTTAGCACCAAGTGCAACAAGCCTATAAAATTTGACCAACGGACTATGTGGAAACCATTATTAACATGTTGTTAATTAAACCATGTTTAAAAAGAGAGTAAAACCACAGAAAAACAGTAAAATGAATCCACTGGGACGTCCAAACCCTTAAGATATAAAGTTTACTGTGACATACACCAACCAGCCATAACATTATGACTCATTAGAGAATGGACATGGGCCTTCTGAGGGTGTCCTGTGGTGTCTTTCAACAGAAGGGGGGCCTTTGAGGGGAGGGGCCTCTGTGGATCATCCCACAGATACTTGATCAGTTTGGGATCTAGTGAATTTGGAGACCAGGTCATTGCTATGGGGTGGGGGCATAGACTATATATAAATATGGACAACGCATCCCCGCTTTCTTGCATCGGCTAAACTGATGCTATTTTTTTCTCAAAGTGCTCTAGCATCTCCAGCATTTTTGTGCGGGGTTCAGATGAAGTGGTTCAGATTCTCAGAGACTTTCAAAGTATCCCTCAGTGTTTTGGAAGTCGAGACACTTTTTTGCTTTTGTGAAGTCGTTGCCGAAGCAACTGAAGGTCAAATTTGTTCCTGGATGTTTGTGTTCATAGCGGCAGGACCAAGAGTCTGACTGATCTGCTCAGAATGGCTTTGTCGTACCCACAGTATGATCAAGTTCTGCTTTTAAATGATTCAAAAACTGATTCCTTGCAATCAGCAGCGTATGGTTCATGAGCCTCATCTGTTCTGTACTGAAGTTGACTCCCAGATACTGTTCCATCACTGTACCAATAAGGTAATTAAAGCAGGCCATTTCACCATGTTGTCTGTTTTCTAATAATAAAAGTGAAACAAAAAGACATATGAGATTCATTTGTAAAGAACAATACCACCATGCATCCAGCATCCCCTGAAATGACGGACTTACATCAGGTTGAACCGCTTGCCAGACAAACACATTAAGAAAGCTCTACCTATTAATCATTTTTAACATTTTGACATGGCTGTTAAACAAGATAAGTGACTACTACTGAAGATAGAAGGCTAATTAGCTCTACATGGTAACGATTTCAGCTAAGAGGCGATTAAACCTCCACTCTCTCTGCTTCAGTAAGAGACTAAATGCAAGCTACGCTAAGCTACGACGTGTGGAGGACGATTTTTTGCTACCAATGAATAATTAAAGTGTAAGAAAACACGCTTAAAGTCATGAAAGCGTTAAATAAACTGATGATTAACGGCCGTGGCACAGCCTGCGAAGAGAACGCGACTGATTGTTGTTCAGTGTTCAGCCGAGCGGAGAGTACAGAGTGCTAGTGCCAGAGCAGGCCATATGGCAAAGACAGTCCCGAGCCAAAAGCAGTCCAGACTGGAATGAAGCAGCCAAGCTTCCAGTAGCAGCTCCCCTCTGTGCACAGGCTGAACCGACGTGACCCGGTGAGGCCGGTCACCCCTAAGAGCACGGTCCATAGATGACGGATAGGTGCTCTCCTTTACCTTCACAGTAATCAAAGAGAAAATCTTACTTTTACTTTATTTTATGCTGTCACCTTTTAGGAATCTTGTAATTTATGAATAAAAGTGAAAAACCCTGCAAATGTCCTTATACTGTAGGATAAATTAAAGGATTGTCGTATTATCTTGCAAACACAACTGAGCTGCCTGCGGAAAATGAATGCAAAATCAACCTGTTAAAGGGGAACTAGTGTTTTTTTTTTTTTTACAACCTGGACCATAAAATACAATCGTTTACTCACCCATATAACCTTTGTGTAATTTGTAGTCGTTCGGGTGATATTTAGATCAGCGTATATCCATATAGTGGGAGTGACTGGGGCACCGAAACGCAGCCTCTAAAAAACGCATTATCTGCTGCGAAACTGCTGCATTAAAGGGGAACTAGTGTTTTTCACAACCTGGACCTTATTTCTGGCATAAAATATGATCGTTTACTCACCCATATAACTTTTGTGTAATTTGTAGTCGTTTGGGAGATATTTAGATCAGTGTATATCCATATAATGGGAGTGACTGGGGCACCAAAATGCAGCCTCTAAATAACGCATATCTGCCGCGAAACTCGTCCATTTCAGCATTATTTTGTTATCGTACGCTAGTGCTATTCCCCGTTGAGTCTGGAGTTACCTGTTATCATCACCCGGGGTCTGATGTCATCTCTGAGCGTCGCGCACATAAACGGTCGGCTTGTTTACCTGTAATTTGCTACTGCTACGGTTCGTCCAAAACCCCAGAATCGGAAAAATATTCAGGCACGTTGCAAAAAACTAGCAGCACGAGCATACGATAACAAAATATTGGTGAAATGAACGAGTTTCGCAGCAGATAATGCGTAATTTAGAGGCTGTGTTTCGGTGCCCCATTCACTCCCATTATATGGATATACGCAGATCTAAATATCTCCCGAACGACTCCAAATGACACAAAAGTTATATGGGTGAGTAAACGATTGTATTTTATGCCAGAAATAAGGTCCAGGTTGTAAAAAACAGTAGTTCCCCTTTAACCCTCCCCTCTCTGTCTTGATAAAAGCCTACTCCCGTTTCTACCCTCTTTTATTCACCACCCCCGTTTCCACTCTCTCTTCACCGCCTCGACGCCGCCCAAGCTGATCGGCATGCAAACGACGAGGAAATCTGCATACGGCTTAATGAGATCGTCTCTCCCCGTTGCGTAATCTGATGGCACTTGTGCAAATGAGACCGATGTATGTGGACCACGCAGAGAGGGAATTAGTAAATTAGTTGGTCTGTGTGACTTTATGAGGGCAGCAATAATCCGTTAGTGACCCCGGGATTGTGTAACGCTGTGATTTAGTTTCATTTTTCAGCTCCTTGTTTGTTATATTTCTCAAAATATGCGTTTGTTTTAACAGTGTTCTGGTTTCAAAATGCGTATAGGATCTTAAACGTGTGCAGTTATTCAGTTATGTGACTAAACCCAGAGTCAAATTGAAACTATATACTGATATGGGCTTAATGTGCATATTAAAGCTGAGAGTCTGCACTTTAAGTCAATTATACAACTGTAACGTGAATAACTTTTGATAAACAGCTAAAATAACCCAAATTATGTCAGTGTCAAAACACATATAGACCTAACTGTGTGAGTCCTATCCACTTATTCTATTTTCAGACTCCGTTGCGGTTTGGCCCGTTTTCTGTTTTGCAGCAGAGCGGGATTTAAATCCGACCGGTCTGGTGATCCGACACTTTCATAATTACTGGATTTAAACTGCGGCAGACGCGTGTGAGGCTCGGATCCTTCTCACTGGTGGAGAAAAGACAAGAGAGGAATGCTTATCTGATGTGAATAAATTCACTGGCGCAGGAGATCGGGAGAAATTCAAGGTGTCCAAAACAAACCTCCAGCCTCGCCATTCATCACGGCAGCTCCCGTCTGCCGAAACACAAACACTAATTTTGTGTTTTCTCTTTAAGGCCCTCTGCTTTGCGTTGATCAATCACAGGCGGGGTGAGCAGGGAGGGCCGGGCGGCGGCGGCCGGGACGATGTACCCGCGTCGCACCTATTGGCACCATCCGTGTTCCAGCGGGCCCTGGTATAAATCACCGTTAATGACACCGGGACGGAGAGAGAGGAAAAATACCAGGCAGGGTAAGAGAGGAGGAGGAAGAAGAAGAGAGAGCTATTTACCAAAACACTGCTCAAAGATTTTCAGGATGTTGATTTTGGAGAGTTTATGAAAATTTATCCTTTCACAGCGAGACTGAAGAGGTACAAGCAGGGCAGTGTTTTCTGATCCTGATTCAGTCTTTATTAAACCAGGAGAGCCTCTCTAAGGGTGTTGCCATCATCCACCGTTTTTTTAAGTGTGGAAAATCCTGAAATCTTGCACCAACCCGGTCCATGCACACGCAATATTTGGCTGAAGTTGGTGCATTTATGTGAATAAGATGCAAGAAAGCGCAACAGAAACAGATTTGGTGAATAAATCATGATGAACACAAGCGACGTGTTCACAGAAGACGCCACTGGAGAGACATGGAGTAGATGGAAACACTGATGTAACTGTACCTTCCTCATATGAAACGAACAGAAATAAGTTTTCTGCTACTGGACTGGATCTTATCATGTCCTCTTCTTAGGCAGTGATCGATTGCCACATACTGGAGGATTAGAACCAGCATTCATGTAAGAGTAATGGATGGAAACGAGCATTAATCCAAAAAAACCCAGGCGGCAGAATACTTGGATTTGTTAAGATCTCTTGTCTGTAAAGGTTTCTCAGTCATCCAGGAAGTGGTGTATCCAAAAAACAAGCTGAAACAAGGGCAACTGGACTTTTCTTGAAGACATTTCATTTAAGGACTGGTGGGTTTTAAACAGGAACACATGTGGTTGTTGCCCATCAGAAACTGAAATGACCGGGGTCTGTTAATGACCGGATACTTATCTGTAGTTTGAGGAAACGGTTTTTCAGTTCAGTTTTAAATCAATTTTATTTACATAGAGTCAATAACAACACAAATTGTCTCAAGATGCTTTACAAAACCCGGCCTGAGACTCCCAGAGCGAGCACTAAGGCGCCAGTGGTGAGGAAAAACTCCCCTTTAACAGGAAGAAACCTTGGAACCCATCTGCTTGAAGCCAACCGGGAAGAGTCCAAACAAATAGCAGTTATGTGACTGAACCCAGAACCCAGAAAAAGAAAATATGTGTTTTAAGAGAGGATTTGCGTGAGCGTGAGGGAGGCGTATGGCTGCACCGGGTCGGACAAACACCCTGGAGCGAGCCCATGAACGCATTTAAAAACAAGTAAAAGAATTTTAAACTGAATCCTTAAACAGACAAAGCGCCGCTGCAGCTTTTCATGCACCGGATCAATATCTGGAGCTCATTAAGCTTTAAACGGGAGGACCTCTAATAATTGGGGTAGTTTGTGAATAATCACCCTCAAAGTTGTGATGTTCCAGCTGTTACTTCAGTGTGACTCAACAATTAACATCGATCGATAATAATCTGCTGCACAGGTTGTGATTATTAGTCACGCTTCATTAACATTAATTCTGATTCATTTAGCAGCTGCTCCTGAAAACTGTTGCTTTTGGGGGTTTTTTTTGTGCAAATCTAACAAATTCTGGTTTCAGATTTGATCAAATGCAATCAAACCCCAATCCTAATCCTGCGCCAAGAGGTTTGCAGCCCCATGGTCATGTCTGCAAATGTCCAACTAACAGTCAAAAAACAAAATATATAGATTTTACTATGACATTAAACCGAGAAAAGCGACTAAGAAGGCAGAATTTGCAACGGTTTGGTAAGTTTACCTAAAATAAATACCCTGTAAGTATTACATTATAAAAATATTTTAAATAAATTAACTTTCTGTCCATTAACTAAATGCTGCAGCACTAAACAAATACAAGATTCACATCACTGGAACAGAAATAAACATTAGCAATCGCTACGTACGTTTAAAATTATTACAAAGGTTATATAGTGAATGCATGTGACCAGGATGCTTAAAGAGAGTCAGGGGGGAAAGCCGATGCTACTAAATGTGACGTACACCCAGCAGCTGGTTAGCTTAGCTTAGCATAAAGACGTGAAGCGGTGTTAAACTGCTCGCTTGGCTCTGTGCAAATATAAAAAAAACATTGTGAATGCGTGTTTGTACTCCCTATCTTTGTCTGAATACAGAAACCAGCTGCAGAGAGCACATTAAAACGTTTCATTTCAGCCATTACAGATTCATGTTAATTAGCTACAGCTCATCTAATCTGTCAGTCATTTCCACCAGCGTCAGCCACAGTGAGCTAAACGCGAGAGGCCGTCGCCGTCATCGACAGCAGAGTGAAAAGAGGTAAAAGCACGTCGGTGTCAGGATCTGGGTATTTCACCGAGTATCTGATCGCGTCTCACGCTCCCATCCACCACGACCGACTGTAGCTGCAGTCTGGTCACGGAGAGGCCCCCGGTTAAATCGTGGGCACAAGCGGAAAATGGCTCTGATCAGGATTTTCCTCCCGTGCAATGAGGACAGGCAGTGTGTGTGATTTGATGCGATGTGCAGAGAGTGGCTGGTTTGCATTGTAAGAGGCAATCGTTCCAGTAGTCTCACTTTACCGCTGACGCACCGGCTGGAGTGGATGGGCGACTGTAACTCATACTGGAACCAGATGAAACGACTGTGCTGGATGTTGACCAGTTAAGGTGAAGTACTGCAGCGCTAATACGGGGTCATGTTTACCACCGGCCATGAGAAAAGGTCTATATGAGACACAGCTCTTGGTGTTAACACAAGTTGGGACATGTTGGGTTTCTTTTCTTATAATTGTAATTCTATAACACACCGATCAGCCACAACATTAAAACCACCGCCAGGAGAAGTGAATAATATCGACCATCTTGTGACAATCCAATGTTCTGCCGGGAAACTTCTGGACCTGGCATTCATTCATTGGTGTGGGTGTTACTTAGACATTTAGCACCCACCTAGACCAGACAGGCACCCCCACCCCATAGCAATGACACTCCTTGATGGCAGCAGACATCCCCAGCAGGATGCAGCCGAAACAAACGCTTTAGGAACAACTCAAAAAACATTAAGAACAGCACAAGGTGTTGACCTGGCCTCCAAATTCACTAGATCCCAAACTGATCAAGTATCTGTGGGATGATCCACAGAGGCCCCCCCTCTCAAAGGCCCCTCCACTAACAATATTCTGCAGCCAGACACCACAGGACACCCTCAGAAGGCCCATATCCATTCTCTGATGAGTCACAACTGTTTTGGAGGCACAAGAAGGTCATTATGTTATGCCTGATTGGTGCATGTTTAAAAGTCTGTGGCTTCTAGACGCCAACGGTCACCTTACGGCGGTTGTTGCGTACACGACTTCCCACGCCGTAAACATTTGTTCCATCTGAATGTAAAGCAGATTAAAGTGCGAATATTACGAGACACAACAAGCCTCCCATCTTCTGCTGCCTCGAAGCAACACCTCAGGCTGGAAGAAACACAAAACATCTGCAAATGCCCTGGCTGTTTGTGTCTCCGTTAGAGGACATCTTGTGTCTTTCTCTTAATCGCTCTGTGGTTATTTTACGACTTTTTGCAACACAGCCCTTTTTTCCATTTTTTTTCCCATCCCTTTGCAGAGGGTGGTTTCCAGCCTTTGTAGTCATCTGAATGACTTTCCAAAAAGTAATGGGAGCCGTCACTTCAAACAGAGCCCTCCTCCCCCGAAGCCCCGAACCCCCGGAGCCTGTGTCCGTTCAATAATCCATTTGAGGCTATGATGCTGAACTTACAGCGAGGAGGAATAAATGCACTGCAACTTGAGAAAACACAAGCAAACAGACACACAAAAACAAACAAAAAAAAAGAAAATATCGCTTTCAATTTGACGCAGCATTTGTGGGAAAAACTAGATCCCTGCTTTGCATCTTCCTGTGGAGCTCGCCGCCTGAACATTCTCCAAAGTAAATGATCGTTTACAGATTTATTAATCTTCTGGTGGCTGTTTAGTTCAGACCGCCTGCCTGTCTTGTTACAGCTTCCATTATACAGATGTGTCATTTGGCATTAGATGCAATAACACACGCCGAGTCTATAGGATGATCCGCCCCGCCTGCTGGGACACTGAACTGTCGGACACAAACACACATGCCTCGAGAACAGATAATTGTCCGCATCAGCTCGCGTCTTCGTGCTCTCATCTGCAGCCCAGCGGTGTCATCGATTCTGCTCGCTTATGCCATTTATAAATAGATAAAAGGGGAGTATAAATAGAAGAAATGTCAATATAGGTACAGAACTGAGCAGAGGTTTAAGGCACTCTGCCTCCCAGAACTAATGTTGACATTTAACTGAAATGTAAAAAGCAAATACAATTTTAAGGAACAGGCTGATCGTCGACACAGCCACCAAAATATATGATCTCATAGAGGCTATAACGTTTTATTTTAACCCTTTTATGGTCTTGTCTTGGCTGAGGTTAGGAAAAGTAGGTGAATAATGGGGAGAGGAGAGTCTGGTACATTTAACACTGAAAATCCCAGCTGGTTGGGTAGAAACGTATTTGTTTATCAAGCTGCCATCATCAGAAATGTAAGTTAAAACACATTTCTTCTCTCCTTGCGTCTTTGTCTTTCACTGCGTATACAGGTGGATGAAACCTCTGTGACGTCACTAGAATCCCGAAGAGCAGTTTTGGAGCTCAGTGTGGGTTGTCGTTGTCGTCTTCCCATTGCCTGACTCCATCTAACACCCAATCAATTCGAAAACTGTTGGAGAAATGGCGCATGAGTGGAGCTGAGGCAGACAGGTGATGTCCAGACGGACAGTTAGCAACGTCCCTGTCCGTCTGTAAGCTTTGAGATAATTAAACAAGTGAGTTGTGTACACGTTCAACTCCGTACAGTTGTCATTAACGTAGAAATTACCTACAGAGACCAAAAATGTCTTTAAACACGTTTAGTCCTGCCCTAAAGGTTGCTGCAAACCATAGACTGTATATAAATATGGACAATGCGTCGCCACTTTCTTGCATTGGTCAAACTGACGCTATTTTCCCCGGGATACGGGCAGCGCCATCTTGCGAGTTTGTAGCCAAAGTCTGCGCAGCGCGGTCCTAGAGAGGAGCCGCGATATCGATGATGCCATGCCAACCGCTTTACGGCACTGGTAGTTGCCATTATGTCACATCCTGTTTCAAATAGCGTCAAATGACCAACTAAAACAGGGCTCTTCCAGGGGTGTTCCAGGGGTTTTCCAGGCCAAGGACCCCCAAACTGATGGAGAGATGGAGCGTGGACCCCCTACTTATGTATATGTGTATTTAAAGACATTTAAATTTATGGAAAAAATAATTTGCGACCCCCTGCAGGACCTCCGCAGGGGGTCGCGGACCCCCTGTTGAAGACCTCTGAACTAAAACGAACCTCAATAACTGCCTAAAATGACGGAAACCATTCGTAAAATCTTACATGACGTGTATTTTAGTTTTAGTTTGGTCCAAGTCCCATCCACTAACATGGAGGGGGTGGAGCTTATAACCTACACTGCAGCCAGCCACCAGGGGGAGCTCTACTTACTTTGGCTTCACTTTTGAGGACATGTTCCGCCGTCCATCTTAATACTGTCTATGGTTCAAGCTAATAGACTGTTTAAAAAGCGGACGCCGTGACAGCTCCTCAAAAGTGAAGCAAGCCAAAGCAAGTAGAGCTCCCCCTGGTGGCTGGATGCAGTATAGGTCATAAGTTCCACCTCCTCTAGACACACAAGATGGCGCCACCCATGTCCCTGGAAATCTAGCATCAGTTTGATCAACGGAGGAGGAAGTGGAGACGCGACGTCCATATTTGCTACAGTCTGTGGTTCAAACCTCCGTTCTCCTCGAGGCTGGTCACAGTTCTTTATGACTCTAGCTTTACTTTTTGGGTTCTCTGTCCTGCTGCAGAATGAATTTGGGACAATCAGACGTCTCCCTGAACGTTCAAACGACGGATCACAACACAAACAAAGTGCCTGGAACTTTTGCTCGCCGCCGTGCACGAGCTGTGGAGAAGGAGCGGCGTTCCTCATGTCTGCTCATAAATCATGTGTCAAATTACAGCTTGTCAGTATGGTGGGAGAATGTGGGAGCCGTGTTCGCTGCTGAACGCAGCATTGACTTTAATCGCGTCCAATTACAGCCCTCGCCTGCACGCCCGCATGCATGAACATATGCATCGTATGGAAAGAAAAATATCACCTCTTGATGTTCGCCTCCAAATTGAATTCTGAAATAAGCCATCACGCACTTATTACTCTCCATGAGACACAGCTGATTATCCCCGTGTGCTCAAATGGAAATATTCCCGAATGAGAACAAAGAGATTTCACGGCAGCTCCATCACCACCACCCCCCTCACACTCACATACACACAACACGGACACGTACACAGGCAGGAGTCCCATAGGACGCTCACGGAGACTCCCTCCAATAAAGAGGATTATAGATTTTGCCCTGTGCACCCAAGTGTTTCCAATGAAATAACGGCCTCCTCCTGCACAAGTCATTAAAATTTAAACCATCCCCCCATTTTCAGCCGGATATCACTGTACTGCTCTGCATGCATTATAGTCTTTGCATGGAAAAATAAACCCTGCCACGCTTAGTGTGCGTGTGTGTGTGTATGTGTGTGTGTGAGCGTCTCCATTGCCAGGGTGTGGGAAAATTAGAAAGGAAGATAAGAGGAAGTGTGAGTGAAAATGTGTTTCTATCCTTGGTGCCCTGCAGGCTCAGTGGTTGGTTAGAGATTTCACACTCAAACACACACACACACACACACACACACACACGCAAACACACACACACACACCTAAAATAAGGAGAAGGAAGCAGTGAGACGAATGTTAAATTTAAATTTTTTCCTCCAAGATGATGGTGGAGACAGGAAATGCATATTTATGTTGAGGCAGCACCTTGACAGGAGGTGGAGGAGGAGTGACGAATGCAAACACACACCTTCTTATTCCTATTTTTGTGAGGACCTCACCCTTAATAATGCTGGCCTCAACCTGAATCTACCCTCTACCCTGCAACCAAAGAAAAAAAAAAACGCTAGACCTCAGAGTCCTGTTCAAAAAAGGACATGCCCAGAAAAATGAAGAACATCTCAGCGACTTTCAGAGTTCAATTCATTTAATGAAAACAGCATTTCTAAGTTTACTGCATGGGCTCAGCATGTATGTCATTCATTCATTCATCTTCTGTAACTGCTTGTCCTGTGAAGGGTCGCGGGGGGGGGGGGGGGCTGGAGCCTATCCCAGCTGTCATCGGGGGAGAGGCGGGGCATCAGAGCCACCCTGTATGTTATTCAATCAGAGCAGATGAGGAAGGAACACCGTGCAAATTCAAATCCAAGACACGAGCTGAAACATCTGGACTCGTAGGGTTTCTTGTCACATGCGCAGCAAGGAATCACGCTTCTCAGCACAATGAGATTCTTCCTTTGCCGTCCACAATGAACGCCACACGACATAAAGTCTGAGCACAAAATAGGATAAATGACGATGGAACAAAATAAAGGCAATTTTAAAAAGCAGCAATGCGAAAAATACACTAAAAAAAATATATTAACTACATCAACTGTGTGTGCAATTATACGACTGCAAAATGAAAATGTGCAATGACATGAGGTAGTCCGTGATTATGGACTCCTGTCAGCTGTTGAGGAGTCTGATGGCAGTGGGAAGGAAAGAAAGAAAGAAAGAAATAGGTTTCTCCACTTATCCAAGTAGCTTCTTCAGTTCTCAAAGACTGGTGAGGAGTAAATGAGATGTTAAATAGGAACATCCGTGGGAAACTCTCATGACTGGGGTCTGTTAACGACGACTACAGGAGCAAACTGTCCACTTGCTCTTGTTTCACCTCGTTTTTATTTTTTTGGATATACTATGACCTGGATGACTGAGAACCTTCACTGACAAATTGAACAAGCCGAAAAAAATAAATAAAATGTGCATTTTATGAGTGACTACGCTTACGGGAGCATGCAGTGGCAGCCTGAAACCTCGACATAACATCGCAATTATCTTCATTTTGCTCCAGGCTCGTTTAGTCGCTCCGTGTTAGAATTGTGTTTCATTCGGGTAGAAATTGTTGTTCTGTTATTATGCAGAGATGCACGGCGGCCAACATTGAAGAGGACGCTCTGGTAGTTCAGGTCAAAAACAATTATGCTATAAAAATGTTAAACGTTTTTGCATTAAAAGAATATGGTACTGGAAACACACTGCATGCACCATGTGGACAAATCACAAGCGTTAACTATAATCGCTCAAATATGCAAGAAATCAAACTATTATACAATCTATTTAAGGAGTCTTTGTCTGTAAATCCCTATTAATAATGCACAGTTTACAAAATATGGTTTGCAAACATAAATGAGAGTCAAGAGAGAGATTAAGTTGGTATAAATAAAAATGAATGCAGATGAAAAGATCTGGAGTCCAAGTCTATAAAGTTTTCCAACAATAGAGCTTTTATTCCAAACTCAGTCACCTTTAACGTAATGTTTCCAACATCTCTTTACAGGCTTCCCAGTGGAAAACTCCCCGAGTCAATATAATAAGAGGTTAAAATGTGACAAAAATGAGTGACTGGCCGCCAAACGCTCCCTGGCTCTGAGGTAAAAACCCCTGGAAACAGATCTGTGTGGATTTAGTAGCAGCCTGAAAAATGACTTTACAAGGACTTCTCAGTTTGACGAGTTCACGAGTGAAAAAGAAAAGAAACTTGGAGACTGGTTTCAAGGACATTTTCTCCGGCGTCATGACTTTAAAATTTAACCACTGTCCAATGTAAGTGGAGAAACGTGGGGCAGACATGCAGTATTTATACGTGCAGTAGTTTAAATGTGATAATAAGAGGACAGGTTCCCTAAATGATGATGGAAACAGGCAAAACAACAGTCGGACACTCTCTCTGAGGTTCAAGCATCTCCTCTCAGATCAGATGCGTCCAAAACAAAGACGATAAAGCTTGGTCCACACCTAAAAACCAATGGGAGAAACCACACATGAAGACTGTATGCACATTCTTTTATATACGCTTTGTATAAAGACATCAGATAAAACACTTGGCGACGGGTAGTTCTGGTGGCAGAGGATCCTGCTGTTCCCGAGAGAACATCACCTCTTTTATATTCCTGCAGCAAAACAAACATGGACCCCAACCAGTATCTGCTTCTGTCTATGTGCAGCGAAGCTTTTGCTTAAAAGACCGAACAACGATGAAAACAGCTCACAGTTTGTCTGAAATTCTGGATGGAGATGCTTGTAAAGACAACAGAGCTACAGAGAAAGTCTACTTCAGTTAAAGGTGCCTGTTTTACTGCTACGTCCGTCTACCTTGGCAACACACAATTGATGTAATCGGTCAACAACACTGGTTGCAAGTATCAACCATGTTTATCTTTTTGAGGATGTTAGAAGATCAGACTCTTTAATGAACACCAGCTGATCCGGAGTGGAACAGACCTGGTCTGACTTGGACCTTTCTTGTTTCCTGACGTAGCACCGTGAAGCCCGATAACGTCCTTCAGTGATATTTTTCAGTGGTCTATGAACTGCTATTAGCATAACACTACTACAAAACCCAATACTTTCAAATATCCAAGCGACCAGCAACAATTACCACCAATTCTTTTATTCCGCAAACTGTCATGATGTAATGTTGGGTCCGATTTGAATCACGATCTGGTCTTTAATGAAAAAAATCCTCCCCTGGAGATTCATAAACTCTATTCTTATGTTAGTTGTATTCTTCTACATCACATGTTCGAATCAATCATGGCCGACTGGAGCCTTTCTGTGTGTAGTTTGCATGTTCTCCCTGTGTCTGTGTGGGTTCTCTCCAGGTACTCCAGCTTCCTCCCACCGTCCAAAGACATGCTGGTTAGGTTCATTAGTGATTTTAAATCGGCCGTAGGACTGGAGACCTGTCCAGGGTGTACCCAGCCTCTGGCCCAGTGACAGCTGGGATAGGCTCCAGCCCCCCACTGCGACCACTGCGAGGACAGAAAATGAATGAATGAAGTTCCAGTAGAGCTGTGGCTGACATGTAGTGTTGAGAAGTTCTCTGCTACAGAAATGTTCTGGTAATCCAACGCCCTAACTTCTCTAACCCTCTCTGGGATATCTTTCCAGACTCCATGTTTTCCATTTTGAGATTTTTTGGGAGGTCGTATTGAATCACGATCTTTTACTACCTAGTTTCCAAAGTACAGTTCTTCCACAGAGCAGATGTGTTTTGCATCTTCTTCCTCTTCTTCTTCTTCTTCTTCTTCTGGGATTTTGGGCAGCTTTGACGCTAGCCAACCACCACTAAAACAGAGGAAGAAGAAGAAGAAGAAGTTTTGACGCTACAGGGACGTGGTTTTTGGTTTATGGCAGACCTAGAGCAAAGATCAGGCTTGGCTGAAGCCCGATCCAACGCCATCATTTTAAAAAATGCCTGGACCGGCCATCAGGACATCCCCGGTACAAATATTCTTGCCTTGATTCTTTCATGCATGGCTGCTGTGATGATCAGCATCCTTATTGACGTAGGTACTGTCCGCCATGGAAATGAAGAAAGAAGCCTGGTACCAAAACTCACGTCACACCCTTCCTTAAAGTAGGAAATGAGGCATAAGCGTCCTTAAATTATACCTAACTTCCTGTACTGACTAGCGTTGTATACACACACTGTGGCTCTTTGTGTAAACGTTGCGGAATATCTGAATAAATGAACGTAAAATTCCCCCTATTGTACGACTGCAAGACACAAGGCCCTCACTTTAATGCCTCCAGAAAGCAGCTGTGTTCCATATTCTGTGTCTGAAAGGAGGGCTTCGGAGTACGTCTGCTGCAAAGTAGAAAGAGCGAGTGCTGCCGCTGGAATCACCTGCATTAGAGGAGGAGCGTGTCATTGTGTGACTTAGCCATGCTCTACATAGCACAGACAGAACAGGGGCCAGGAACACAAGAGGAGGAGGAAAGATGTGTCCGCTCACTCCTCCATCTCCTCCAGCTACTTTCCTGCTCAGCTGTAAAAAGGTTGAGAGATGAACCCTGACGTCTCACCGGCGCGGACCGCGGACTTCCTGCGCCGCACGAAGAGCACAATTCAAATGCGGCCATGCATGTTTAACGTGGTCTAACGCACAAACAGGAAGGTACAGAATTAGGTTTATTAAAATTCTGCTCCCTTAAAGGAAAGAGCACCCACAGTTCAAATGTCCTCCAAAACTCTTTAAGAGCACGTAGAAATAAACACATTTCACAGTGGAGGAAGCTCAAGTCATTAAATAGAAAGCAGCATTAGCTCTCGGTTCGGGCGAGGACTAGACGCATGACTCCAGCTCAGTGGGAAAGATTAGAAAGATTCATCCCAACGTGACTTTAACTCAGCTGCAGAGCCAGGAGGTTGCCATGAGAAACAAAATAAAAAATAGTTAAGACAAAAATACCATCTCATGTAGAAGAACCATCTACAGACTCCAGCTGTCAAGTGCAAGAAAAGTGGTAGGCATGAAAATAAGACGTAAATATACAACATATACAAACTGTATGAGTATAAAATATGGGGTGGACATAAGCTGTGTTTATGTACATAAATATGTCTTACACCAATCAGCCACAACATTATGGCCACTACCAGGAGAAGTGAATAACATTGACCCTCTTGTGAAAGTTCACTGTTCTGCTGGGAAACTTTTAGACCTGGCATTCATTCATTGGTGTGGATGTTACTTAGACATGTAGCACCCACCTAGACCAGACCAGGCACCCCCACCCCATAGCAATGACACTCCTTGATGGCAGCAGCCATCCCCAGCAGGATGCAGCCACAAAAAAAAGCTTTAGGAACAACTAAAAAACCCATGAAGAACAGCACAAGGTGTTGACCTGGCCTCCAAATTCACTAGATCCCAAACTGATCAAGTATCTGTAGGATGAGCATCGAGAACGCTGCCGTACCACTTACTCCCAATCCGTACTGCAGAACCAAACAGAGTTTTGTATTGATAAATAGCTCAACTTGAGCTTGTAGACAGATGAATTCTGGGAGGTGTAGTGTGGCGTGAGAAGTGGCTGAGGAGGACGAGAAGCTGCCCGGGAGCATATCTCAGGGAAACAAACGGAGCTGAAGACGCTCTCGGAAACCATTACTCTGCTCTGTGCGAGCAAACACACACACATTAAGCCTCCAAATACAGCGGAGGCGTTCATGCAAGAACACATTCACAGAGAGAGAATAGTGTAGTTGTGTTCAAGCTCTGCCGAATAAGGTCTTTTAAGGCCTTGTGAACTACAGAGCTACAAAACTCACTCGTGTCTACGTTTACATGGACACTGGTATTCACTCAACCAGAGGAGACTCCACCGATCAGGAGTAACTTCAACCTGATTAAAAGGGTGGTGCAGACGTTTGAGAATCCGGGAAATATTAGCTCTTCATAACCATGTAAACACTTGATCCTTTGGAATAAATCCATTCTTTCTGCCCTCCATGGGGTAAACATCAGACAACGTGACCAGTTTGTTGTTGCGGCCTGACCATCGGCACCGATTCAGAGCGCTGTGCATATGGCTGCCAGCTCAGCAGACTGAGTGATCAGATTACAACTGTTCCTGTTGCTTTCCCCATTTTTAATAAGCTTTTAATGAGGACGCAACATACAAAAAGATGAGCAAGGCAGCGGTGCGGTGAATTCAGCTGCATCAAAACAAGTCACGGAGAGAGAGAGAGGAAGGAGACTGAGGCGAAGGGGCTGCATGTCTCCGTCGTCACGTTCTACGCTTTTTAAAGACGATGCAGCACAGATGTCATTATTAATTGTACTTGTGTTGATTTTGTGTCTGGCATGCTGGACAAAGAAGAGATTTTAATGTGTTTAGCTGTTCTCCAGTAAAAGGAGAACAGCTGAACGTCGCAAGTGCTAAGAATCAAACCTGGCTTTTGAGTTGAGCTGGGATTCTGAGAATTTTTAGAAACTGTCGATGTAATGGGATTTTCACAAGGAGACATCTCTAGGGTTTTACAGAGAATGGTCTGAAATAGAGAAACTATACTCTAAATGCCTCAGTGATGCCAGAGGTCAGAGGAGAAAGGTCAGCCTGGGTTGAGCTGAGGGAGGAGAGGCGACGCACAGCACGTCAAACTTTGTAGGAGGTGGGCGACAGCAGCAGGCGACGACACAGAGTCACACTTCTGTCAGCTAAGAACAGCCAACTGGAGCAGTTTAGTATCACGTGAGACAAAGAAGAGCTTCAACAAATCTGAGAAGGTGCAGCATTAATCAATAGTGGGACAAACAACTGTTCGATTGTCAGAAACCTTGCAGATTCATTTTCTCGATCTATCAGCTAATTAAATGCAGAACTCACTGAAGGATGCACAACAAGCGAAAGGCACTAAAGTGTGCTCTTAGAAACTTGGAGCAGGTTCTTGGCAGCACGATCAAACATTTTCGCAGACCTCGGAGAACATCCACATCCTCAGGCTGTTGTTTTTCCAGCACGAAAATCCAGACGAGTAAAGAAAGTTCTGGGTTTCGACCGGGTTGGTATCGGGCCGTCTCAGCACGCCTCTAGAGGCTGGCAGAGACTCAGCAGAGTGAACGTTACAACTGGTGGAAATCGGGGCAGCTGCAATGTGTTCGTTAGGACTCGGCAGCAGAGAGACAGAGGGTGTGCGTCGCCGCTGGAGTAACCGAGGGAGTTTTGGCAGCCTGCAGTCAGCTTGTTCCCTCTATTGTTCCCACGGCTGGACGGTGTAATGATCCGTCTTCTTTGTCCAGAGCAGTCTGCTCTGTAATGAAAGCTCATCACTCACTGTCTGTGACTGTCAGATCGATGCCACTGTAGGGTGTGGTGCGTCACATATTTATATATATATCAGTCATAACATTATGACCACCTTCCTCATATTGTGGTGCCTCCAAAACAGTTGGGACTCATCGGAGAATGGACATGGGTCTTCTGAGGGTGTCCTGTGGTGTCTGGCAACAGATTGTTGTTAAGGGGGGGGGGGGGGGGGGGGTATTTGAGGGGAGGGGCCTCTGTGGATCATCCCACAGATACTTGATCAGTGAATTTGAAGGCCAGGTCAACACCTTGTGCTGTTCTTCATGTTGTTTGATGAGTGTCATTGCTATGGGGTGGGGGTGCCTGGTCTGGTCTAGGTGGGTGCTACATGTCTAAGTAACATCCACATGAATAAATGCCAGGTCCAAAAGTTTCCCAGCAGAACACTGAATTGTCACAAGATGTTATTTACTTCTCCTGTCAGTGGTCATAATGTTGTGGCTGTGTATATATATTTATATATGGGAACATGGTTTAACTATCCTCACGAGGCCCTCTGACTAACGCCATCATTTCCATCTGTATTATATTTGTGTTGACTGCTGCAGTAGTAGCGGAGGTCAAACAATTATCCGCCCGGCTGAACAATGGAATCTGATATTCATCATTTACCCAATTATTTATTCATCAGCGTTTTGTCTGATTTCTGATTAAATAAATGAACTGACAGTACACTCCTCCTTCCGGCCGCCGCGACCGTCGTCTGGCTGTTGAAACACTGCCACCTGTACAACTGTAATCTGTTGTTTGTTGTGCAACAGAGGAACACAGAGATTAATCTGCTTCTCGTGCGAGAGGTTGCTGGGTCAGAGATAATGGAGATGTTACAGCTGGGATTAAATGTCATTATAATGTGTTTCTACGGCAACAATGCCCTATTTTAAATCATGAAGGAAACACAATTGTGGCTCAATTTCAAACCCTATCAACTGCATGAGCAAATGCTTTCAATTTACATATTTAACAAGTTGGAAATACCTCTGAGTAAGATGTACTGATAGCTTATTGGTTATAGTGATATTAGAAAACATAATACAGCTTGCAGTGTCTTTATTTAACCAAAAAATTGGATTTGTCCACCCACCATCCACCCTGAGCACCTCCTGGTGACTTAAACGCGGCTAATAAAGGTAGTGCTTCATTAATTTGCACGTCTCAAGAACATACAGTACTTAACAATTTCAATTTTTGAGACTTTCCTTTGAAAAAAATACTGTAAATTTTGAGATTCCTCTCAGAATATGAGCCTGACCACTTGTGCAATTGCTATTGGATGGTCCTCCAACCAATCAGAGCCATTTTGTCGTGAGCACCTTCAACTCCACGTCTCCTCAGATGACGTTGCTCTCGCTCTTCTGTGCGTTGTCACGACCTGGCTCAGAGGAGGGACAAAATGTGGAGACCACATATGTTTCTTTAAGGTAAAACTCAAATTTACTGATTAAACTTAAATAATACCGCGCAAAGTGCGAGAACATGCAAGCCGATACGTTCCTACAACAACCTCAACCCAGACAGGAGAGAGAGATTGAGACTGCTTGCCCCAGTATTTACAGGTGGGCAGTCACAGGTGTCAGCAATTAGGGAAAACAAGCCCCTCCCCCAGATCCTAGCAGCCACCCTCAACAGGAAGTAGGCCTTGAGGCCCACAGAGTGTCACAGCATCACCACATAAAGACCCACCCGAATGATTTGATTAGCCCGTCAGAAGCATATTGGAGCATAATCAGTTCCCAACAGGGCAAACTCCCCCCCCCCAAAAAAAAATAGCGGCCAGTGAAAGTTTACCTAGCCTCCGGACTAATGCATTCTCTGCATTGATATTTGGACTTAGTTAAGGTGTCCAGCTTTATGACAGAAAACCTTAAGACATGTTTCTTTGCATTTAACCTAAATCAGTATCTGTGCCAAACGGTGAGTGCACACTACGGAATATTTTTGGGTGAATTCGAACATGATCTCTTGCAGTAAACCTTCACTGTGGACAGCACGGGTCGCCGCCCGCTGTGATACGTTACACTCGACAAAACCGACTGTTTAGGTTCTGACACCCTACGCCTTTGAGGTTTGACAGCTATCAGACCAACATTTCACGGTTCATGCGTCTTAAATTCATGCTTGGATTATCAAGCGGTCAATAAGCCACCTGTGGAAACACAGGTTATGTCACGTAATGAAACTGATGAGCGTCAGGTTGAGTGTGAACCTGACGTAAAGTGATTTTCTTGCATAAATTACAGACGGGCATCTCGATGTGAACTCTTTGGTCTCGGTTTGACAATTCCTGTGCTCTGTACACCCACCATTCACCCTGAGCACCTCCACCGTGCACTTCAATCATGCAATAAAACAATCCTGCATCGTGTGAACAGACGGTTTCTTTAGGAATAATAATTCTGCTGGAGGAATCAGTGAAAGTGTCCGAAAGCAAAATAACAAATCCTGTTCACAGCGAGGCCCAGATGAGACTCGGGAACTCTGAAAATGTGAAACGAATCTCAGCAGCTGATTGATCTCTCTCCCACAGTCACAAACACACTTCACTGGATGTAAAAGAAAGAAAAAAACAACACCCAACAAAGCTCCGCTGCCTGACAGTAGAAATGGATGTGTTTGTCTTGAATCTTAAGCAGATACACATCGTGTCAGACAATGTTTGACGTGTCTACATTTAACCTTGTAGAGACTGACTGATGTGTGTGTGTGTATGTGGGTTTAGCAGAGGTGTTGCAGATAAGCAGTGGCCCTTGCTCTTCCCATTAGGCCGACTGAAGAAGGATGACACGGCTTCCTTTTTCTCACGTCCTCCCCCACCCATCACATTCACGGCTGTGGTTCTACACCTTCGGAGGACAATGCTCCTACGCAAACACATTTCTGTCACCATGAGGAATACAAGTACGCACACACACATATATGGAGGGGGCAGAAGAGGCGGCCTGTCTCTTTCCTCTGAGTGGATCTGTAGCTCCGAGGCTTGTTTAGCATTAAACACATTATTTAAACATGCAGCTCTGAGTGGACGGTTGGTTTCTGACCTTGTATTAGTAGCCGGCAGAGATAAAGACACGATGCAAAAGATAACATGTGAAAGAAACGGGTTGAATGTTGGACGTTAGCTGGATTCGTGTCCAAAAATCCATCTTTTGAGGGGCGGGGCCTCTGTGGATCATCCCACAGATACTTGATCAATTTGGGATCTAGTGAATTTGGAGGCCAGGTCAACACCTTGTCCTGTTCTTCATGTTTTTTTGAGTTGTTCCTAAAGTGTTTTGTGGCTGCATCCTGCTGGGGATGGCTGCTGCCATCAAGGAGTGTCATTGCTATGGGGTGGGGGGTGCCTGGTCTGGTCTAGGTGGGTGCTACATGTCTAGGTAACATCCACACCAATGAATGCCAGGTCCAGAAGTTTCCCAACAGAACATTGACTTGTCACAAGATGGTCGATGTTATTCACATTCATTGGTTTTAATGTCTACTGTCTACGATTATACAAAATGTGAAGGTGGTGGGGATGGAACTCTGCCATTACTAGACTACCTGCTCCACAGCAGCCAAAAGTCTGCCATCTTTGTTTTGATTCAGAGGCCCAACTTGAGCATTGGGACAAACTGATGATCGATTTTGCGACCCAAATATGGGCTAATAATTTAACAGTAACTTTTAATACGGTTCTTGTGTTCTAGGTTGTCCTATTTATATTTTTGAAGGCGGTGATTGATACTCATATAATAAAAACATGTTATTTCACACTCCTGAACCACTGGAAGAAACTGAACCATCTGCCGGTTCGGGAGCCACTGCTGCTGCTGCTCGTTTCCACTCCTGGAAAACTTCCTCATCTCTGGAAACATTCCTGCCTGAATCTCTGCAGCCTCTTTCTGCATGCATATTAAGCTTCAGCTGAAAAGAACTGGCGCCCTGCCTCACCCTCTCTGCATGGGTGAGCACGGGCTTCCAGCAGCATTATGAGGACATGCACACATAAAGAGCAGCAATATTAAACACACCATGACTCAAAACCCGAAGACAGAGCTGTTAAACGCATTGTTGGGGTCGGAACTGGTCCGAACTGTTTTGGAAACTCCCACCAGTGGTCCTGAACCGCAGCACATCTTCCACAACTTCCAACACAAAAGGGATTTTAAACAGGGTCTCACAGCGAGAGACCACAATCTAATTACTCCACCAGATCGTGTTGTCTCATAACATCGAAATGAAAGTGCTGCTTATCCAGATCTAGCATGTGCACATAATTTGAGTCTCGCCTGCACAGTTAAAACCAATAAACGACGCTGAGAGGGAAAGCAGATGATGGATTTCATCTGAAACAGCGCTCTCAGCGAAGAGAAAAGACCAGGAGGAGCATCTCGGGCAGACGGAGCATCCATACAGTGTGTAAATAGCCAAGAGTAAACGCCGCCAAGACAAATTAGATGTGCATTGCAACGACGTCAAGTGGTAGTTTGAGCCACAATCTGGCCATAAGCAGACACAGTAAATCCCAGAGGCTTTTTACTGCATCTGCTTCTCTCACATATGGCATCTTTATCCCCCACAGTCTCAACTATGTCCACAGCGGCCCCTTCTGCTGTGATATTCAGGTCCTAAACTAGACATTATTCAAGTAAAAGCTCTACTACAGCCATTTAAAAAATAATATAATACAGGTCAGGCGTAGAGATCTGCATTCAAACGTCTTTTTAGTGGAACTGAGGCATCAAGGAGATTATGATTATTCAATCTAATCATCTAATTTCATATTATTTTCATGTTTTTTTATATGAAACGGCAACATAAATGGACAACACACAACAGTAACTTATTTTGTTGTAATTTTAGGCTGCGTTGGGACATATTTCACCTGCATTACCACATCTTCTGCCACTAGGGGGCAGAATAAGCTTTTAACTGTTTGTGCGTCAGCTGACAATCTACAGTCGAAACAACTGGTTGATTATACGTGATGATTTTATGCGTGAATTGGGCTTGAACGACTTCAGATTTTTTTTAAGCCGACTATTACGTGATGAAAGTCGAGTCAAAGTCAACTATGCTGATGACGTCACTCATAAAAACACAGTAGAAAGTAATGTTTTGCGGCAATGACCTGACCTGAATACATGTAGCAGCGTTTCACACAAAAGAAGCGATGGAGGCTTTTCTGCAGGTTTACTGAAGCTTGACCACGGGCTACTGTCGACCGACTCTCGGCTCTACTATAACTTCCGTCGATCTCGTGCTGCGTTCACTGACATCAAGGACAAAAAACACGATCTACAACCACAGCAACTCACTGTCATGTGAGTAGGTTTTGTCAACTAATAGAACACAATCGGCACCGTCAGTAGCGTTTAATAATACTTCACAGCGTGCTGTAAGATAGAATGATGCGGCCAGGATAAAAAAAATAAAGCGGTATATCTACAAAGCTATTAAGTTTGACAATGAAATTCACTGGCAAATAGTTGATGTGCAGCCTCCTTCTCTCTGGTACCACAGAACGTTTGGTGAAGTTGTTAACTGACTGCTGTCCACAGGATTTGGACCGTTCCTCTGCTAGCGTTAGTGGATATCTTTTCAGATGTATTGCAGTAGTACTTTTGTTGTATTTCAGGACTAACTTACATATTCTGCATGTCACAGTAGAACCGGCTTCATCTTTAGTGAAGTATTTCCACACACTTGAGTAAAAAGGATTGTATGGGTTTGAACTACCACTTGATTAAAACCTGACGTTCGAAGACTTCAGCTCTGGCGGTTGGAAATTATGATGTCAATTGTTTTTTTCACATTTTATTGACAAAATTGTTAAATTTCTTCAACAAAGCGATTCCAGATCCACAGACAGATGAATCAATCATTTCAAAAGGTCATTAGCGACGAGCCTCTGTCAGCTGCAGCCTCTCAGACAAACAGGAAGTAAATCCTATTTCCTGCCGCGCTCCTCTGCAGCTTTCAGCGCAAATCAGATTTACTTGATGTGTAGCCAGAAAGAGACACACACACAAATGCGCAACACAACACCCACACGGCAGCCATTGTGTGAATTAGACAGTACTTCAGTCACAGCAGCTCTTCCCCTGCGGCTGCTGCCTCCATCACGCTGATGGCCGAGCTTGCTTTGATGTGCTGCCTCTCAGTGAGCTGCATCAAGGCTTATAGCTGTGTGTGAGCCTCCATACCTCACAAATGATTCGACTCTGAACCGATCGATCCCAGACAAACAACGGAACATGCAATCACTAATGACTGCAGCTGAAGAATTTAGAGACCAAGGATGAAATCGTTTCTTTTCACTATCAATTATTTAATTTAAAATTAACTCAAAATCGTCCATCACAGTTTCTTAAAGCTCCTGTAGCTTAAGGAGAAGCAATAGAGCAAAGCAACAAAGCTTGAATGCATTATAAGTGCAAGAGAGTCCATAAATTGATTCGTCAAAACTGGAATGAAAATGAATCTGTAATAGCAAAAATAGTGATTTTTTTTTATTTTCCTGCATTGAATTTAATTTGCAAACTTGAAAAATACTAAAAATGTGTCTTATCTTACTTAATAAGACATAATAAAACTAAACGATCGCATATAAGATCCTTTCTTGATTTTACCATGTTATTAGGTTTGGACTGTGGTTCGATAAAACAATGCATCTGAAGACGTCGCACTGAGCTCCAAGAAACCCTGATGCATATTTGTTTGATATTTCATAAACAGAAAAAAAAATACACAGATATAAATAAGGATATTTTATAGATGGAAAGTCCGACAGCTTAATGAGACATACAAAGATTAATGGATATTAAAGGAACTGCTGGTTGCAGTTGCTGTGCGAGTCTGAAAGCCACTGCAGCTTTCTGGAGTGACGGTAATGACTTCGCCTCCATTAACATGAGGAGAAGGAGGCTCTGCGAGGTTAATACTGGTAACATACCCCCCCTCCCCTCCTCCAGCCTCACACTGGTTGCTCAAACGCAAACACCCTGACAAGGAGTTGCTGTCTGCAGAAGAAATACTGTAGTCATTATGAAAACTGCTCAGTGTGGATTACAAAGAAAGGCTGGTTTATATTATTTGTATTGAAGAGCTACATCAGGTTACAGTGTAATGTAAGTCATAGATGAACTGTGCTCCTCCTCCACATCGTGACAACAGAGATACAGAGAACTGGCTGCTTGCGTTTTCTCCGGCGTGTTTGTGATGCAAATTTCTTCAGCAAATAGGTCACGTGATCGCTCAAATCACAGGTGCACGACGCGTCACCACTTATTCTACTGTATAAACGTCATTAGACAAAAGACAACGCTATCTTGTGCCGATTCCGACATCTAAGGCCCTAGTCTCAGGCCCTAGGTTTTCCGGTGTGTCCTACACCTACTGATTGAGCAGCTTTCCAGATGATTCGTTCTAATCAGAGAGATCACTCTGATTGACTGATCAGTTTAGAGAACCAGAGCGATGTAGGACGTACAGGAGGCAGGACCTTGATATTTGTTCACTCTCTGGTCACAACTGATCAGTCCTCGGCTGCGAAGGACATCGTCAGTGCAACATCTATGCATTCATTTTCTGTAACCGCTCTCTCCAACTCCCGTCTGGACCGGTGCGGGGGAGTAGGAGCCTATATTAACCTAACGAGAATGTCTTTGGACGGTGGGAGGAAGCCGGAGTACCCGGAGAGAACCCACGCAGACACAGGAAGAACATGCAAACTCCACACAGAAAGACCCCAAATCGGCCGGTGGATTAGAACCCAGAACCTTCTTGCTGTGAGGCATCAGTGCTAACCCGTCAGTGCAACACGATTAGCACCCATTTCTGAGAGCTATCACGTTGTCCATCTTTACATACAGTCACTGCTTCAAATGCACTTCAGCTCTTACAGCAGTAAGTGAAAGAACCACCAGAACATGACGAAACATTTTATGCTTTTCATTTTCCAGTATTTCGGCTCGTAATCTGGAGAATTGGTTGGTTTGCAGACTTTGGACACGTGTGAGACCTTGATACTGAATCTGTGTTCGAGTCTCAATGTAACATGGGACCACTTTTTGGTAAAAATGTCACTCAAGTTTGTCAGTCTCAGGCAGCCTCACTGATAGAGTGGTATTTCCTGCTGTCTGGGATATACATTGAAATTAGTAAGAGAAGTCCAAATGAATCTGTAGCTGTTTGCTAAAATTCGTCCTATTAAAATTGTACTGAAATAGGTAATAGCAGATCCCAAAGATGTATAGACAGAACATGACAAAAGACGAGTAATTCCCTTGCGTGATCATCATTGTGTGCTGTCTTTATTCTCTCTCCTGCATTGTTTTGTTTTGTGAAAATGTGCGTTCTGACTGTTTGGTTTGCAGACGTCAGAACATATCAGCCATCAGACTGTGGAAGCTCGACTCTAGACACTTTCTTATTTTTGCTGCGAGCTGTTTTCTTGTGCGTCGAAGCTTAAAATTATCCATCTGTATTCCAGTCTCACAGAACCATCTTTTTGGATCGATCAGTAATAAATACACTCAATGCGTTTCTCTCAAGTAATCCTCAAATGAAGTCTCAGACAGTCTCGCATACTTTGTGCAATTTCCTGCAGAGAAAATGCTTCATGGTCCGGATTGCACCGTGAGACTCGCATTCTCTTGCATCACCTTATTCAGTCGATATTCATTTGAAATTTGAGAAATTAATGCCATTAAAAGTGTGCTGATAGCAGCTCATGTTTGTAATGTACCCAAAGATTTTCTGACAAGTGCCAATGGATTACTGAAATTCTGCAGAAAACTTAAGAATGAACGATTATAACGCAGATACTGTAGCTCTGACAGAACAGATCCCGGAGTTTCAGTAATGTTAACGTCCAACCTGTCTGAGAGACCTCTGACACCCATAAACCAAGAAATATTGTTGGCTTTGTTTCAGATCTTTCTTTTTTAATCCATCCGAGTCTCCCATCTACTAAATCTGGGGTGCCCCTTTGAGTGAAATCAGATATTTTCCCTTACTCATTCACCCCTGCGGTCATAAAAGTTTCATTCTTAAGCTCAAAGTTAATTTATACCGACTCTCGAGCTTTAAGAAACATCTGTCTCTTTGCATCAGACCTGGCACTTCTGCAGCGCAGCTTGAACGCGTCGTAGCGCTCGCCAAATACAGGGAGCACGTGCGTTTGTTTTGTTTCTTCCAGACCAGACGCTGTCCTCCTGCTCACTCCGAGCCGGCTGTAAATCTGAGCGTCTGATTTGTGTGACAGCCAATGAAAGCCAGCTGTGAGGGGAGAGAGGGAAGTCGGCCAGAAGTCGGCCTGAATGCTGCGTCTCTCCGGATCAATACACAGCTGGTGACTCTTCTCTCCCCACCCCCCTCAACACATAAACTCAAATAACTATCCTTGAGAGGACTCGGTCCTCGGTTTACACTCATTCCCGTCCTCCTTATCCTGACCTTGAGCGTCAGACATCCTTAAAGGGATGCTGCAATCCCAAACCACAAGGCGTGATGTTCACTAGCTTCCCTTTCCAAGATTCTGACCCTGCAGATATTTTTGGACAGACTACTGCTTCCATAACATTAAAATGCAGATGAGTAGGGTTTTGTTTGTTGTGTTCACAGCTTCAAACATCCCTCTGAAGCGGCGTTTATGCCTCTGCGGGACATAGACAGCGTAATCTACGTACGTAACCTAAATTAAGGTTAATTTTTGTTCTACTTCCTGCTTAACATTCTAACCATTGCATCTTATTCTGGGTCTAACCTGAGTCTAATCTCTTTCATGTGCGGTAAACATCCAAGGGGAAGCTACCAAGAGGCATCCTCACCACATGCCTAAGGGGCAGTGATTCTACTCTGAGTTCCTTCTGGTTCATATTTAGCTATGCAATAGATTTTATGAGCATTTTATGTAAAAATCTTAATCTGAAAAGTAATGGAGGGACGAGTTACATAGCATACATTGGAAATAATCAAGTAAAAGCACATCAAGATTATACCGTTAAATAATTAGATGTACTTCCCACTACCTGTAAACAGGTGTTTTTGGTTAAACTGGGCTAAAACGACCAATGCTGATGGTTTTCTCTGTCAGACCTTTTTGGGTACTGCAGGACATAGACACCGTAACCTACGTACGTAGCCTAAGCCGGTGTGAGCCATTTATACTCGTGCGCTCGTCAGTCTGGCTCACTCTGTAACAGCGCCACCCAAACGCTAGTAGGCACTGTGTCTTTTTTGCCAGTCGGGTTCATTTTTGTTTCTACTTCCTGCTTCACTTTGAACATTGGCGACTGAAACTTTCACCAAAGACGAGTCATACAAATATTTGTATCGCCGAACCTCCCCAGTTAACCTTTCCTCAGTGTGTTCCACCTTTATTGATCCAAAACAATCAATTCGAAAATTGCGGAGATGGAGAAGCAGCTGGAAATACTAAAGAAGAAACATACTAATACCAAGCGGATCACAACGTGTAGTTCGATTTCTGGGGAGGTGCTTGTCAGGCTAAGGCGTTAAGGTCTGCGTAGGGTCTGGGCTGTCGCAGAAGTATAAACTGCGCACTACTCCCACAAAACACACTTTCATCACAGGGAATATTTCTTGCAGTGTTGTATATAGTCGTTCTTTACGTATGAACACATGTAAGATATATTTCAAGTGAGGTGAGGCAGTAATTACAAACCATAGGATGACCTGATCTTGAGCTTACATCGAGTGCTGCGTTGCATTTGTGCAGGCTCAAACAAGTTGGCAAAAGACTTAATTTCCACACCTGGTTCACACCTGGCATTAAAACGCCTCAGGTGAACTGAGCACAAATAGACAGGTGTACATCACAAGTACATCAGTTCTAACTGAAAAATGAAGCCAACACGGAAAAGACAAAACTGCAGTTCCTAAAATGTACACTTGAGGCTCCAAAAGCGAATCAATCCCCATGGATGTTAAAATGTCCGAGTTTACAGGAGAAATAAACATGTTGACAGCCTGGTACAAAAAGAAAATGTAATTATAGCTAATTATAGAGGAGAATTTTAATAAAATTCAAAATTAAATTATATCCAGGCTTAAAATTATGCAAAATTAAGGGATGGGATGGCTTTGAGTGACAAATGGGTGTGGTCTCAAGTTGCTAGCTGTCCACCTGTTCTATTTGACTACTTTTCAATCAGCTGTGAGTTTGGTGGAGTCGGGCCCTGCAAGGAGGAAATCCATGTGTGACGTTACAGAGGGTTGACCTAGGTATTATATATATGGCCAATGTTCACACCTGCCATTAAAATGTGCCTCCATATGCGAATGACGTGACCACTGTTTGGCTCTCACTTTCCCACCCCATATGCAAATAAACATACTTCACTTCCATTTTTAAAAAACAAAAAAGGCAACAATGCACTTTGTGTGTCTCCTGGAAATTAAACGAAAAGACCAGAACAATACAGACTGGTCATATTCATTGGCGCGATGAAGTCAAAACCAAACCGCCCAAGATGTTTGATGAGTTTTTAGCTTAAAGAATCTCCACCATTGTTTTTCAATTACCAGATGTCACCACACTAATAATAATAATAATAATAACAGTGTATACTATATTAATCTCAAATGGGAAAATTCTTTCATTTGACCCTCAGATTGGTGGAGCACCGCTTGGAGCAACTTGGAGCTCAGGACACCTCAGTCATGGACATGTGGGAGGAAGCGAGCCTGTGACCTTTAAGTCCCAAAGCTGCTTCTCTAACCACAACACCGCAGCTTCCCCATTTGAATTATTATTATTCTGTCACGGGTAAAGGCAAGTAAAGGTGAAGTTTCATTCTCCGCTAACACAGAGGACGCTGACCCTTCACTATGGCCCGAGGACACACTGGTATTCACAGTCAGCCCACCTCCGACTGTCACGACAAATCTGACCTTAATGCATCTCGGGTGTACTAAGAGTTTTTGAGATCGAACGCCTCAAGACGAATTTTGATGTGAACAAGGACGTGAACGCGATTCGAGCCTTTTGATTTAGCCTTGGAACAATTATGATACTAGATTCAAACTGAATATATTTGGATGGCTTAATATTTTTCTGATTTGGACAAAAATATCCAGGCGCACTTAAGAGCAGGACATGAGTAAATGCGCTTTGTTAGATCCCACAGCTTGGGTGTGAATGAGAAGAAAACTGAGAAGCACTTTCGGTAAAAGTGCTATTTATGCATCCATTATTTATTTATTTATTTATTCATTTTTCAGTTCCCAGAAAGTGAAAGTGGAAATCAGGTTCCCACAGTGTAATGAAAACCAGCGACACACACACACTCTCAGTCACACAGAGACTCTCAGTCACACATAAATGCCGGCGGAGTCATCTCGTGTGAATAATTCCTCCCGTGGTGGAACACAGCCTAATGCTCCCACCGTATCTCGGAATACCGCCGCAATTAGCGACAGCCGTCCCCATTGAGCTCTGCAGCGTGGGGTCAATTAACGTTTGTGAGGTGGCGTGGCAGACTCCGCGAAAAAGACATGAAGAGGATGGATAATCGCATTACGGAAGCTAACTAGGCTGCTTTTGCCACACGCTGTAATGAGATGCACAGAACATAATCACAACAGTGGCTGGCTGAGGAGATTTCCAGCCCAGTGTGAGGACTGAAAGAGGATGCCGTGTCTGCGTGCGGAATTATTGTTATTATTACTGAGGCTGCTTTTGTTTTGTTTCCACTCTCTCCTGTGGGAACTCATCACCCATGTTCTAACAAACACCTCCACCGGCCTTGAGGGGGAATCCGGCCGCTCTAATCCCCTCAGCCCCGGGGCCGTCGGACCAAACCAACCTCACACGGCCTCAGCGTCAGCCGACCGCCACCGCCACCGGGCAGAGCGGTGTCAAATTCTGCTGCAGTGAGTCCAGAGCTGATATTCAGTCGCATCGCCATCGTGTCGGCTCATGATGTAACAGCCGGCTGTTTGCCTGCAGACAATAGGGGAGCTGTTTGCTGATGATGATGATGAGTGGTGTCTGTGTTTCCACTGCCTCCTGGGAATCACTGCCTTAATGTCACTCAGTCACACAGACACCATGACAGGCTCATTTACACAACACTGAGTCACTCTGTGGCTGCACTACCGGCTGATTATAACAGAACTGAACCAGTCAATCCGTCAGCTGAGTGGACATGAAAACACAGCTACCTGTCCCAAACGTAAGACGGTAATTTGTCCTGGAAAGTTAAAGGGGAACTACTGCTTTTTTACAACCTGGACCTTATTTCTAGCATAAAATATGATCGTTTACTCACCCACATAACATTTGTGTAATTTGTAGTCAATCGGGAAATATTTAGATCCGCGTATATCCATATAGTGGGAGTGAATGGGGCACCGAAACAAAGCCTCTAAATAACGCATTATCTGCCACGAAACTCGTTAATTTCACCAATATTTTGTTATCGTATGCTAGTGCTATTCTCCGTCGAGTCCGGAGTTACCTGTTATCATCATCCGGGGTCTATAGATTGACCAACAGACCCCGGATGATGTCTTCTAACCTGGATGATGTCATCTCTGAGCACCGCACACACCCGCAACGCGGCTTGTTTACCTGCAACAGATTATGAACTGGTGATAATTCAGACTGGACTACACCGTTTAATTTTGCAAGTTTTGCAACTGCATGAGGGTGCATGAACATTAGTGTATCCTGGTTATCATCTTCTGTTAAATTAATTTAATAGAAGAATTTTGTCAATGAAGATGGGAGACTAAAAACTTCTTCTTCTACTGACATAATTTCAAGTGGAACCACTTCACACATGTAAAATGATGAGGGGCAATTTTTGCTTATCCGTTCTCTTCTTCACTTGTTCAGCAATCTGTTTGAACCAATCAGTCTCTTGTAACCCATTGCAATTCAGTCTTTCTCCGCCTTTCACATCCTCCGTCATACAGCCAGCCTCTTTCCAATCTCCACCTTGTCCTCCTCAACCACCACTACCACTCTCTAGTCTCGGATTCTCACGTGATCTCATGAGACTGGAGAAGGTAACCTGACCCCAGTGCTCTGTGACTGCTGGATATAGGAACACAGCAGCGGTTTTAAAAGGTGACGATAGGTCATGTGTCAGCTCGCAAATAAACTGAACATATTTGGGATTGTCAGTGAGAAGATAAGTGGCAGATAAATGTACGTACTTCTGTATACAGCCACAACATTATGACCCCTGACAGGAGAAGTAAATCACATCAACCATCTTGTGACAATTCAATGTTCTGCTTGGAAACTTTTGGACCTGGCATTCATTCATGTGGATGTTACTTAGACATGTAGCACCCACCTAGACCAGACCAGGCACCCCCACCCCATAGCAATGACACTCTTTGATCCAGCAGGATGCAGCCTGACACAGGCACACACACAAAAACACTTTAGGAACAACTGAAAAAAACCCCAAAAAACATTAAGAACAGCACAAGGTGTTGACCTGGCCTCCAAATTCACTAGATCCCAAACTGATCAAGTATCTGTGGGATGATCCACAGAGGCCCCTCCCCTCAAAGGCCCCCCCACTAACAACATTCTGTTGCCAGACACCACAGGACACCCTCAGAAGGCCCATGTCCATTCTCTGATGAGTCACCGCAAGAGAGACCTACACAATATTAGGAATATTCGGTCGTAATGTTATGTCTGATTGGTGTAAATAACCTGTTAAGACACTACACCCACTGTCCATATTCTGTAAATCTACTATAAACAATCTGTACATCGTGCACATAAAGTTGAATCTAATCTAAAAGGCGTCAGAGGAATAAGAAACAACTTCTACAACAAGCTGCAGAGCCGGCTCACGTTCAGATGCTCCGTCTAAAACCTGACTGACTGTTAATTGTACGTCAGCTGATGTTTGTTGTAAACGCTGCCTCCTCTCTCTCTGCTCCTCTCCATGGTGCTGAGCAGTGTCGCCCCGGCGACGAGTCACCGGGAGCATCGTTGTTTATGAGACACGCTGCTCATCAGCAACGCTGGCCTCTAATTCAAAGGCATTTGAGCACTTTTTAACTAAACTAGCTCACAGCTTTACTCTGCTTTTTCCTTCACAAAACATGTGATCAGTTGTTTTTCCTATTTCTTTCTTAAATTAACAAGAGATTAATAACTGTAACTAACAACCGAGTGGGAATATTCTTGCAATGTGATGTGAATTTGTTTGAGAAAACTAATTTCTGGGCATGGCCGGCGAAAAATGTGAGTCTAGCGCTGGCAGATGCAGCTGAGGGGTCGTCAAGGTGACTTAAAACCAAGGGCGTCCTCTCCTCCACCACAGCTGATCTCCCCCTAACCAAACACCACCAGCCAACCAAACCCCAACCCCCCTCTCCTCATCATATCAGCTCACAGCAGCAGCAGCAGCAGAATAAATTCCTCTAAATGACACTGAAAAGCCACGAGACATGCAGGCAGGTGTAGGATATGTTAGAAGCAGGATTATTTTAGAAGCAGAGGGGATGTCAGGATGGTGGCGGTCACTTTTTCTTTCTGTGTGTGGCCTCAGAGGGACATTTCACCTCTGATGGATTACTTTTAAGTGAAAATCTGCAGCTGAACAATAAGGTGGATTCAGAGGCTGAGAGTCACTGACATCCCTCCTTTATGTGGAGGGATGTTGGATAAAAAAAACACTAAAAAAACAAAAGCGTTTGGATGAGAGGAGGCTCACACATATCAGATTTAAGTTATCAATAAGGTTTTTATCAATAAATTGAGTTTTATAAAGCTTTCTTTCCGGTCCAGTTTGTGTGTGTCGCTTCATCCTGATGGACCGAGCTTCACAGCGCAGCCTCCCAGTAAACCCGCTCAGCAGCAGCAGCAGGCTGACAGGAGCGCGTCATGAGCCGGAGGACAAACCGAGACGCATAAAAGCGGTCAGATCACAGCGGAGAGAGGACCTCCTCTTACCGGGTCAGAGGTACCGGCGAGGTCCGGGGGAGCAGAAGCAGAGATCCGACGGAGGCGTGCGGAACGCGTCGGGGCGTCTGCGCGGTAAATCCCGGGGCTGCTGCTGGCTGGCGAAAGCCGGAGACGATAATCCGTGTGTGTGATGGTGTCTGTGTGTGTGTGCGTCTCCTCTCAGGCGCTCCGCTGCATCTCTGAGCAGACACCGAGCCGCCGCAGCTGCTGCCGCCGCTACTGCCTCCGGTAGGACGGAACCCGGGGCGCGTCACGGAGAGAGAGAGAGAGAGAGAGAGAGAGAGAGAGAGAGAGAGAGAGAGAGAGAGAGAGAGAGAGAGAGAGAGAGAGAGAGAGAGAGAGAGAGAGAGAGAGAGACGGGTCTGGTCTCTGTCAGCGGGTACCGACCGATGGAGGCTGTGACAGCTAGGAAGAGACTGTCCAATGGTGTGACATTAAATAATTATTATAGTAGTATAGTATAGTATTATAGTGTAATTTATCATTATGTACCCAAAGAGTCAATAAAGAAGATAAATCTAGGATTAATTCATTAAATATCACAAATTCTAAGCTCATCAGGCAAAAAAATTACAAGATCTATCCACTGAGAAGGGTAATAAGTGTGTTTTAGTGTCTGATTAGAGCTCTAAAGATGGAAATATCGGTTTATATTCAATTAGTTGACTGACATGAAATGAACCGGCAACAGTCTGAGTGACAGATTAGTCTCATAAAGAACTGGGAAGCTCTTTGGTGAAAACATGCCTGTATAAACACAACAGAACCTTATTTATATGATTTCATAATGAATTACATTGTCAGCTGCAGCCTTTGCAGCACTCCAGAGATGGAAACCACTAAACTCAACATAACAACTCAGGCCTTTAAACTATATTTTGGACGCAGGACGCTTCCACAAGTCAGGAGCCACAGGATGGAGGATGGAGGACGTGATCAGTCTGCAGTTTGTTAAATCACAAAAGCTGCTTTGTGCCCATTTTAAAGCCTTTTATTTAAGGATAAAAGCTTGGAGGTGTATGAATGCAAGAAAAGGTAAGAAACCAAATCTAATGCACTCTGAGCGTCACATGAAATAAGATGAAATAAGGAACAGTTTCTGCTGCTGCATTCTTAAAACTAATTCATTCATTTTCTGTAACTGCTTCTCCTCTGGAGGGTCGTGGGGTGGAGCCTATCCCAGCTGTCATTGGGGCGAGAGGCGGGGGTACACCCTGGACAGGTCTCCAGTCTATCTCAGGGCTAACACAGAGAGACAGACAACCATTCACACTCACACCTACGACCAATTTAGAATCACCAATGAACCTAACCAGCATGTCTTTGGACGGTGGGAGGAAGACGGAGCCGGTCGGCCAGTGGATTCGAACCCAGAACCTTCTTGCTGTGAGGCATCAGGGCTTAAAATTAATTAATTTACACACAGATTTGATTCAGAGTGGGACGGCGCCATTCAAATGAAACTGACCTGTTCTATAAACCTTTATATTTGGACTGTGTTTGCAGCTCTTTGAAGTTAAAATCTACGGTCCGTTAGAAACGTTTGGCGTGATTAACATCAAATTAAAGAACTTGTGTATCAAAGTCGGGTGTTTTACACAACAGCTGGGATGATTAGTTGACACTAGGATGTTTCCTAAAGCAAAAGTGACAATACTGTCCCAGAACGAACTTATTATGTGTGCATACTTCATTTTGTTAAAATAAACTGAATAGCTTTGATTTCTGGAGAGTCTGACAGACGAAATGAGACATTTGAAGATGTCAGTTTGAACTGAAATGATCCATTACATATAAATTAATAAGAGAATAAGTGTCAATATGGATGGATATACAGTACATGGATGAAAAAAACAGTCCTTATACAGCCCTGCACTGATAAGAAGGCTTTCTCTGAGGTATGATGGAGGATATCCAACAACCTGGTAACCAACAGCTTAACTGATCTGGTAAACTGTATTAACCATTAACACTGATGTTGTTTACAGCTTATAAAACCTTCATAAATGAGGCTTTATGAACAGAAACAGGCTTGTACGTTACTGCAGGGAGCTCTGATGGTTTGTTGCAGTTAAAGACAAACACATTAAAGGGAAATTACCGCTGTTTTTTTTACAACCTGGACCTTATTTCTGGCATAAAATACGACTGTTTACTCACTCATATAACTTTGGTGTCATTTGGAGTCGTTTGGACGATATTTATATCCGCTTATATCCATATAATAGGAGTGACTGGGGCACCGAAACGCAGATAGCGTATCATAACAAAATATTCGTGAATGAACGAGTTTCGTGGCAGATAATGCGTTATTTATTGGCTGCGTTTATTATAGCTATATGGGTGAGTAAACGATGGTATTTTATGCCAGAAGTAAGGTCCAGGTTGTAAAAAACGGTAATTCCCCTTTAAGTCGTTGTATATGCTGCAGTGTCAACACTACATGTCCTTAGTCTGTGTTTTTCCTAATGAACTTGACATTGAAGTTGTTATCATGGAGCCACATCTCCACTCTGTGATGATTAAACCCACAGACGCAGATGGAAACAAGCAACACTCCCATTGGATTTAGAGTAAATATAGGTTAATAATAAATTCCTGAGCAGCAGGAGCAGCAGCACTACGCTGTAACCTTGGCAGCAGAGATGACTTTGGTCCCAGAGGGCAGCCAGGCAGGGAGGAACAGAAAGACCTCCTTCTGCTGCGGAAGGGACGTCCACCGGGAGCGAGGCTGCAGCCTGACATGTCAGTCATGGAATAAAGGGTTTGGGAAGAGGATTAAATGACACAGCATGTGATCACAGAGGTTAAAATTAAATGGCACAGTGTCCTCGTAAAGATGTTCTGTTTTACATGTTCCCTTAAGTTGGTGAGAAGTTAAATCGTGTCAGCAGATGGACAAACGGATCAGGCTGGTGGAATCTGAACTGGATATCTGGCGCCACCTGCTGGCGGTTTGAGAAAATGATCTCAGTTATAGTTTCTGAGGAATATACAGTAGAGAAAGTATCAGAAGTACAAATACTACAAGTACTTTCAGGTTCATGCAGTTATACTATCTAAAAGATAGATAGTATAAGTATCTGTAAGAAGAGTGTTGGAGTATTCTCAGCACTTTGTAATTAAAGTATCTGCACATCTAGCTAAGGTATCAGAAGTACACAAATGTACTTAAAGTATCCGTACTAAAAGTGTTGATGTATTCTTAGCACTGTGTAGTCAAGGTAGAAAGTAGAGAAACTACACAAGTACAGTTAAAGTATCAGAAGTACAAGTACACAAATATCACACACGTACTTAAAGTATCTGTAGTAAAAGAACTGAAGTATTCTCATATCTGTGCAGTTAAAGTATCAGTAGAAAAGGTACACATGTACAGTTAAAGTATCAACAACAAAAGTTTACAAATGTACACTACTTAAAGTAGCCGTAGTAAAAGTACTCTGTAGGTAAAATGTCAGCAGTGAAAGTACACAAATGTACATTACTTAAAGTATCCGTAGTAGAAGTACCCTGTAGGTAATATGTCAGCAGTTTAAAGTACTCAAGTGTAAGGTATTCGTAGTAAAAGTATCAACTTAATATAATTATAGTATTAGGCATAAAAGCACACAAGTATCAGCCTCATGAAATTAAATTATCAAAGGTAAAAGTACACATGCAGTTAAAGTATGAGTAGAAAAAGTATCATGTAGTTAAAATGGCAGCAGTTTAAAGTACACAAGTGTAAAGCATCTATAGTAAAAGTACACATGTATCAGCTTTGTGTAATTAAAGCATTAGCAGTAAAAGTACATGTGTAGTTAAAGTATCAGTAGAAAAAGTATTATGTAGTTAAAATGTCAGCAGTTTAAAGTACTCAAGTGTAAAGTATCTGCAGTAACACAACTAAAGACTTTTCACATCTCTGTGCAGTGAAGGTACCAGTAGTAAAAGTAAACAAGTATTAACTTAATGTAAAGTACCAGAAATAAAAGTACACAAGTATCTGCTTGTGTAGTTAAAAAACATCAGCAGTAAAATCACACAAATGCACTCAAAGTACACGAACTGAACTATTGCCATCTCCATGAAGTTAAAGTACCAGAAACAAAAGTACAGAAATATCAACTTCATGTAAGTAAAGTACTGACTGTATAAGTTCATGTATACAAGTTCACATGTGGTTTTTTTGGTAAAATCTATCAGATAAACAGTGATGCACTAAAAAGTACAGAGAATACTTCAAGTGGAATGAACCTAAACCACAGAAACAGAAGTGGACGTGTATCTGAGCTCGTAGTTTATCACCAACAACACGTCAACAACTCTCTAAATGGACTCACTGTGATGTGGTATCACCTACTTCATCATATATATATACATTTTTTAAAGCCACATCTGTGTACTGACAGGAACACACTGTCGACACATGCTGTCGTGCAGTAGCGATGCAGTAAAGACCGTCTCATATTTTCTGCGCTGGCCTTTCCCAGCGGTAACATCCATGAACCATGAAACCACCATCAGCAGATTTTTCTGTGCAGCCTAAACTGCACTCATGTTCCATTACACCACACAGGCTGTGGCCAACAAACAACCCTGGGAAGTTCCTACATCCTCCTGTTTATCAGGTGAGTCAGTCAGGTCTGAACATGCACGTTCAGATTTCCTCATTCACAATGATTCAGCAGATCAGTTACAGGAGGAGACGTACACTAAGGTGTGTCAATGTCTGTATGTCTAGGGCAAGGCAGCACTGGTAGAGTGTTGTAGCAGTATTTAAAGATAAAGAGCCTTTATTTGTCATTATATTATACAAGTATCATATAACGAGATTGCATGGTCAGACATGGAGGGTTGGTCCTGAGCCGCTGCACTCGCGCGCGCCGCCACTGTGGCCCAACCTGACCGGTGCCTAACACCTATACATTTACTGAGGTACATTACTCTACTTCAGCTCATTTTATCTCTAAATTATTTAAATTTCCTCTTAAAAAAATCACTTAGGTGTGACACTCTTTAAATCCTTCCGTTTCTTTGATGTATTTATGTTCTTGTTACCCCTTATGTCTCATGTGACACAGTTTGAATCAGTCCAGATAAACTTGCCTAACCCTGACTCACACCAAACTCCATTCACGCTCCTACACATTTAATGAGAGACAAATTCATGCCATTCAAGACTATTCAAACATTTACCAATTAAATGATTGTGCAATACATGAGGAAAGCTCACACCAAACTCCAATCAAATATGTGGCAATTTAATAACTTAAATTGGCCATTACCGTAGTCCATTCAAGCAGCTGTCCATTTAAATTACTAATGAAGAACCAATTTATCTCCATTCAAATTTGTTCCAATTCAATGGGAGACAAATTCATGCTGACGTCCATTCACACTAAATGAGTATATGTATCTACTAGTGCAATTATAACTGGATTAAACCCAGTTTATAATCTAAATGAAAGACAGCACCAGATAACAGACTCCATTCAGATTTATATCAATTTTACAACAAGAGACAAATTCAGACCAAAGTCCATTCAAATATGTACCAATTAAATCATTACATGAGGACACGCCATAGTACTTCCCAATTTAATGAACTGGAACGTCAATAACGTGGGAAGACTAAATGCAAAGTTTATAAACTAAATAGATGACATGGACCAATTTAACAATGAGACAAATTAATGCTTAAATTTATTAACTAATGAAGACACCACTGCAAAACTATATTCAAGTATCTACCAATTTAATGATGAGAGAAAACTCCATGCCAAAGTCCATTGAAATATTCACCAATTGAATGAATGCAAATGAATTAACCTGCACCAAAGTCAATTCAAATACTTTCAGATTTTAAGAAAACACAATGCAAAGTGTATGCACTAAATGAATGACATAGTAGACTGCAATGATATGTTTACCAATTTTACAATGCCAGACAGTGACACCAAAGTCCATTCAAATATGTACCAATTTAATCATTACATGAGGAAACCCCATACCAACCTCCATTCGAGTTTTACCCAATTTATTAACTTAATCTATCACTAAACTAAATTCAAATAACTACCAGTTTAACACTGAGAGACAAACTCATGCCAATATCCATTCAAACATGAGGACACCCCACATAAACTCCATTCAGGTATATATACATAAAGTATAATCACTAATATAATCATGGCAGATTGAGATTAACTCATACCAGACTGCATTCAAATATCTGTCAATTTAGTAACTGTCGAAGAAGACCCTGCCAAACTCCATTCAAAATATGTTCCAGTTTATTAACAGGAGTATTTAGTCAATTGAAGTGCATTTGAGGAACGTATTCAAATGTCCATTCAATTATCTGCTAATTTAATGATATTTTGTCTCAGACGCATGTTCGTGCAGCGTGTGTTCACCCTGCTACAATATAAATGCCGATGCTTGTGCAGAAAACGTTCTTTGACCTCACTAAACTTTTGTGCAGCGGTCAGCAGATGTGGAGGAATTTCCACTTCATGCGAGGGTTTTCCAGTCTGGGCGGAGCGACGCTGCAGGCGCACATTGCAGGAAGTCGAGCCATATGAATTATGTGAGAGCTGTCGTCTGTCAAAGAAAACTATGTTCCTGTCGTACATAAGGGTGGAGGAGGTGGAGGAGTGCGGCTCTGTTTGCGGGTGCAACTTTACTTTGCTGTGTTCTGAGCAGTGACTTTACCTCGGCTCTCCGCGATGACTCGGGCCGTGCTGGTGGACCTGATTCACGGCTGCAGCGCAGCGTGCACCGGAGCTTCTCCTCCCCCGCTGGAGGAGTCTGCATCGGACTCGCATGTTTTTCTGCTGTGCGGGAAACGTTACCAGGAGAAAAACGGCTTTTCGGACACGTTTCTGAGCTCCTGCAGAAGCGTGCGGGTCCTGGACTCGGACTCCACCGCGGCGTGTTTGTACCGATTCAAGCAGGCTGTGGACGAGCTGGACGTGAGCTCTGTCACCGTCTTCACCACCGCACAGGGCCGAGAGGTGCTGGGTTTGTACCAGGAGCTGCTTTTCACGGCCGTCTACAGTTTTGAGTACAAGGTGAAGCCGGCGGAAGATTGCACCTGTCCGAGCTGCAGGAGCTCCGCCCACTCGGACTCACCTGGAGAAAGAGTGTCTAAGGACGTGTCCGAGTTTCTCCAGCAGCTGCCTGCACTGAAGGGAGGAATCACCGTTCTCAAGTCAACACTGATCCCAGGTCAATATGAGTAAATTAAACCATGGAATATATCTGTAAATGGTTTTCACCATTAAGTTCTTAAATTGGTAGATATTTGAATGGAGTTTGGTATTTGATTCCTCCAGTATTACATTTAAAGAAAGTTTAATTCAATTTGACTGGTTAAAGTAAGTTTAAATGTAGGCTACTTTTCCTTCATGGATATAATTTATATACAAAACATAATATATATATATATATATATATATATGCACAAATTAGTACAGCACTGACCAATTAATAAGCACAGGAAAATTCAATAATTGATCTTTTTTTATTGTTTGACATCCAGAAATCTAACTCAGAAGGGCTCACACCAAACTACATTCAAATATCTACTAATTTAAGAACCTAAACTCCCACACAATCCCATTAGGACCAATGTCTGTTCAAGTTTATAACAGTTTGATAATGCCATGAGACAGACCCATGCCAAACTCCATTCAAATATATGTCAATTTAATAAAAGCATCAAGTGAACGCGTACCAAACTCCATTTAAATAGCAGCCAATTTAATGCTTCCGAAGAACCCTTTACCAAACCAGACTCCATGCAAGCATCTACAAATTTAATCGTGCTTTTCTTATCACTTAACACACAAAACTTGTATGAAGTAATGAACTACTGACAGGGTGTTGCAATTAACCTTATTTATCCTTCAGACATCTCGTGTGAGTAAAATTAGTGTTCCAACAATTCTGAACATAATTTGGCATGAACTGATCAGTTATCTGAGTTTCTTTTCCTTCTCTCTTTTCCCCTCAGACTGTTTCGGTCATGGATTCAGCACTCGTACAGGCGGCGTGTCCTACATCCCGACGTTATCCTCCATGAATCTGTTCAGCAGCAGCAGGAGGAGGGACCCCGTGGCTGTGGTGATGGAGAACAGACGTCGGCTGGCCCTCCACGCTGGTTTCCACCCTCGGCCGCTACGTCTGGTCAAGGTACCGACCCGTCTTCATTATCCTGCACAAACACAAGATCAGCAGAGTTATTACTGCAACTCTTCCCAAGTTTAAGGACATCCACACCAAACCCTATTCACTTATTTACCAATTTAATGATAACATGAGAATAATGCAAACAAAACTGCATTTAAGTCTTTTTATTCATCAATCATGTAAACGTCACAAATCTGTGATTATTGAGCTGAGGGTCAAAGATGTGAATTTGTTTTCTGCAGGTGAACCACGCCAGTGACGTCTGGGTCTTGGGCAAAGCCGAGCCGGAGAGCTACGACGCCATGGTGACCAATCAGACTGGGATAGTTCTAGCGGCCCCGGGGGCCGACTGCATGCCGATCCTGTTCGCCGATCCGGTGTCGAAGGTCATCGGAGCCGCTCATGCAGGTAGATGCTTCATGGGGATGTCATTTTTTAAATTTTTGTTTTGCCACTTCTCACCAGGTGTACCAACACATCCTTGTGTACACTCAGGCAGACCAGCATCTTTACTGAAAATTAACTGCCAATGTTTAGCTTAGCTTGTGGCGCCCCCTAGAGGATTTTTATTATCGTATAAATAGAATTCCAGCAACTGATTGAAAAGTGCTCACTCACAGGTTGGAAAGGGACCCTGATGGGGGTTGCCATGGCGACCGTGGACGCCATGGTGGCCGAATTCGGTTGCCGGGTGAGCGACATCGTGGTGGCGGTGGGCCCGTCTGTGGGGGAGTGCTGCTTCACCCTGGACAGAGAGCAGGCGCTGAACTTCACCCACGTCCACCCGGACTGCGTCCCTGACCCGGAGTCAGCCAAGCCACACGTGGACATCCGCCTCGCCAACAGGTACAACAACAACAACAGAGACACGACGGAATAGAATAATAGAGTCAGAGCACTCAAGAAAGACTAATTCAGGAGTCATTTTTAAACTTTTATCAGGGTTTGCAGGACAATAACAGCTGTTTTATATGGAAATAAACCTCTCCACAAGTGTGCAGATATCTAACCTCGCATAAAATGTCAGTCATCTCATATTATACATCCAATTTTACCAGAATTTTAACATAATCACCCAAGGAAATGAGACTTGTTGATGGAGATAAATATCTGGAGGAGCTAATTCCTCTCAGGATATTTTATGTGTAAATTGAAAATGCATTTAAACAACTAAAATATTTAAATGCTGGGATGCAGGGGATACATGGACAGGAGATGGAGGTGGAAAATGATTAGATGCACTACTAAATATATCCGTGTTGTCAAATGCTACTAAATGTGGCTGAATGCTAACCAGATCAAATGTCTCACAGAGTTCTCCTGCAGAACGGCGGCATCCTGCCCGAGCACATCCACGACAACGCGACGACGGCCCGGCCCCGCGTGACGCCCTGCACCTCGTGTCACCCCGAAAACTTCTTCTCCCACGTCAGAGACGGGACAAATTTTGGCACACAAGTGGGCTTCCTGTGGATCAAAGAGACGGGACAGCAAGCCGGGCAGTGAACAGGCCAAGAAGAGAGAAGAGGTCAGCTGGGCTTTGGCCGGGTTTAGAAATCCTGAAGGTATAAACTTCAATCAGAAACAGCAACTCATTCTGTAGTGTAGTGCACGACACGCAACACCAGCAGTCATGATACAGCTGGAAGAATGGGCAGGCAGCCGAGCTGATAAAGATGGCAGCCACCAGTGGGACTACAACCATGTTTATCAATATAAGTTGGTGTTTTCTTGTGGACTTGTCATCAGTCGCTGGTACTGTTCCTATTTAAATGTACACTTCAAATACCGAGATGTGTGCTTTCCCTACTTATTTTATCGAGGATACTTTGCAAGGTAGCTGGTGTAGACGTGGTACAGGAAGATATCCCAGAATTGATTTAATGGGCGTCATGAAGTAGGCTTTTGTTCCACTTGCAGAATGACCTCTGGAATCCATACTTCTTCTGTAACCACTTATTCCTGTTAAGGGTCGCGGGGGGGGGGGGGGGGGGGGGGGCTGGAGCCTATCCCAGCTGTCATCGGGCGAGACAGGTCTCCAGTCTATCTCAGGGCTAACACAGAGAGACAGACAACCATTCACACTCACACCTACGTCCAATTTAGAATCACCAATTAACCTAACCAGCATGTCTTTGGATGGTGGGAGGAAGCTGGAGTACCTGGAGAGAACCCACGCAGACACAGGGAGAACATGCAAACTCCACAAATCCATACTTCAGAACCAAACTTGTCAAGTAAGAATTACCAAGTGTGTCAGTATTCCAGGACTCACCGTTAGGAATATTTTGGATTCAGATTCAGCGACAATGCAGGTGAGCTAGGGTGTGCAAAAACTCTCCAACTAAATTCCTACAAAGTCTATATGCTTCCTCTTTTTGGAAAAAAAAAAAACAACTTTAGACACTAAACTACAGATCACCCCAAAGGTTATGTGGTTGACAAAAATATTTGTGCCCACAGAGAGTCTTCCAGTTCCTTTTATTTTGTTAAAAAAAAAAATGAAGTGGAGAATTTTGAGCTGGATTCTTGTTTCTGTTTTTTTTTTCTTTCTTGCTTTATTCTAATGTAACACGTTGATTAATGACGACTGTTCAATTTCTGTTTTCTGTCGTATTGTTTTAGAGGATATTAGTTTTATTGTCAAATAAATTTCAGCAGCAATGCTACAAGTACCAGCCGAGTGGATTTTATTTAACCAATGAATTAAGAGCTGCAGTTCGTGAGCAGGCACACTTCAAATGCTACTACTACTGTGATCTAATATATTAGATTTAAATCACATTTAAACAAGACCAACACACTGATGTTTCTGGGACACAGACAGCTTTTATTCTCAGTCTTGATTCGTCTTAAAAAGCAGCCCTTTTTCTAAAAAATAAAACAAATGTAATAAAGAACGGCCGAGTAATGCAAAGTGTTTCGCCGACGGGATCGGCTCGTTTTCTCTACGGCCTCACTACTGCATAAAATGAACAGGAAACACAAAGAAATATCCTGCGTTTCCAAGAACAGGAATTTCACCAATAATGACTTTCTTCATCATGATCTTTCTTCAACCTAATAAACTCTGAAACCATTATTTTTTTCAGCTCAGTGCAACTTCAGTCAATCACATTTAACATCTTCAAAACCAAAAAAAAAAATACATCAATCAAAACAGAATCTACTACAGTTCGGAGTCAATTTTCTTTCATGGCGAAAGTCGTCTTTAAAATAATACAAGCGGACTGAGGTCAGATCATCGGCACATGACTAACAGTAATGACACAAAGCTCTACAGTGCATCAATCATAACAGGTGTGGAATTTCAGTAATGTTTCCAGCTTCCTGTTGACAACAATAGCAACAAAAAAAAAATGACAGCACACAGACAGACACAAACACATGACGGAAAACTACATTTGTGGATTCCAGGAAACAAATACTCAAAAAAACAAAAACTCCTCTGGCATTCGGTCACTTCGTGTAAACTCCTCATTCCATTGCAGCCAAACAGAAAAGTCCTCGAACATTAAGGCCAGCTCTCTTGGCTTAGTGCAAAGCAACACATTTGATCATTTTTATACACATTTCTGCCGTGAATGAACAAGCTGTGCTAAAGTACAAGAGAAGAAGAGTTTCATTCCAAAACTGGAGCCAAGAAATGAGACAAATTAGTGATTGTGTTGACTGAGGAACAAAAAGGCTGAATCTATTGGGAGTCACGTCACATGATGTTTCTCTCTGGTCATTTTGGGTCATTTTGTTCTATGGCTCTTCATAGTTTTATTGTGCATCTTTGTAATTGTGTGTTTTGTGTCTCTGTAGCTTTTGTTGTTGTAGTTGTACTATTTGTCTCTTTGTAGTTGTTATTGTGTGTCTCTGTAGTTGTCCTGTGTCTTTTAGTTGTCGTACTGTGTCTCTTTGTAGCGTCTCTTTGTAGTTGTAGTGTCTCTTCGTAGCGTCTCTTTGTAGTTGTACTGTCTCTTCGCAGTGTCTCTTTGTAGCTGTACCGTGTCTCTTTGAGGTTTTATTGTGCATCTTTGTAATTATACTGTGTTTTGCATCTCTGTAGTTGCTGTGACTCTTTGTAGTTCTGCTGTGTCTCTTTGTAGTTGCATAGTGTGTCTTTGCAGTTGTACCGTGTCTCTGTAATGCATCTCTGTGGTTGCTGTGTGATTCGTCATAGTTGTACCATGTGTTTTTGTAGTTGTATTCTGCATCTTTGTAGTTGTTTTGTCTCTTTGTAAATATATATTGTTTTTGTTATCTCGGTGGTTGTCGTTTGACTCTTTGTAGTTGTACCGTGTCTCTTTGTAGTTATATTGTATCTGTGTAGTTACTGTGTGACTCTTTGTAGTTGTACCGCGTCTCTTTGTAGTTACTGTGTGACTCTTTGTAGTTGTACCGTGTCACTTTGTAGTTACTGTGTGACTCTTTGTAGTTGTACCGTGTCACTTTGTAGTTACTGTGTGACTCTTTGTAGTTGTACCGTGTCACTTTGTAGTTACTGTGTGACTCTTTGTAGTTGTACCGTGTCTCTTTGTAGTTGTACCGTGTCTCTTTGTAGTTGTACCATGTCTCTTTGTAGTTACTGTGTGACTCTTTGTAGTTGCACTGTGTCTCTTTGTAGTTGTACCGTGTCACTTTGTAGTTACTGTGTGACTCTTTGTAGTTGTACCGTGTCTCTTTGTAGTTGTACCATGTCTCTTTGTAGTTGTACCGTGTCACTTTGTAGTTACTGTGTGACTCTTTGTAGTTGTACCGTGTCTCTTTGTAGTTGCACCATGTCTCTTTGTAGTTACTGTGTTTGTAACTTTGTAGTTTTACCGTGTCTCTTTGTAGTTGAATTGTATCTCTGTGGCTGCTGTGTGACTCTTTGTAATCGTATTGTGCATATATGTAGTTGTTGTGTACCTAACAGTTATCTCGGTGGTTGCCGTTTGTCTCTTTGTAGTTGTATATTTATAACATACTGTGCATCTCTGTCCTTATACTGTACTTTCTTTGTAGGTCCATTGTGTCTCCTTGTTGTTATACCGTGCATCTTTGTGGTTATCTCGTGAGTCTGGTTTTGTGTCTGTTCTAAAGTGTAGCATGTCTTTGTTGTTCTACATGTGTAGTTGTTTTGTGTTCTACATCTAAATGACCAGACGTTCTTAGACCGAACGTTACACAACAACCAACGGGAGGTCGCAGCATTTTGGAATGAAACTCTTTGATGAAACTCCAGAACAGCCTTGGAAACAGTATGAGAAAAAAAAAAAAATCTTCAATCAAAGGTCCACTTAGTTGTGTTCCCTACATTATTTTGTCTAAAATCCCATTATAGATAAAACTAAAGAGATTAAATCACCATCTCGCTGCAGATAAACATGATTTCATCAGTATGTTCCCTGGAAATGGCTCCCACCCCACCCTCAGGACTGATCTATCGTACATTAAGGTACTAAAACATAAACAGCCTCCATGATATACGTACAGTATTTTGGCCCTAGTTTCCTTGAGTGTCTGAACACAAGACTCATTTAGAAGCTGAACTGATGAAGATGTTAACAAATGAAGCAGTCTTCCTCATTAAAAGCAATCACTACGAACATATGAACAGCAGACAGAGAAGAAAGTTTTCCTTCATTAAAGAAATAACCAACACATCACTGACACCAGTTCTGTAATAAAACAATCATAAAGTGTTTTCATTATATAGTTTATAATGTTAAGCACCATTGGATTCCTGCAATGCTGCCTCCCCAAATTAAATAATCTTGTAGTGGCTGTAAAGTGTGTACACATCCATGTCAGCATGACACCAGGCTGGGAACGAAAGACAAGTTGTGGAGGAGAACTTTTAAACTGAGTCCTGAGGAGATGGTTATATCCCTCAGAGTCATCCCAGGCCGTTCAGCACTGAACATGGCTGACCGGTCAAGTATGGTGGCTCTTTCCTACATGAAACTGCAACTGTTGTAGTTTGTGATTGTTAGTTATTAGGACTGAGCAGTGATGAGGAGGTTTTTTTGTTCATTGTGTAGACAATGAAACTTAACAGAACAAACAGTGACCAAAGAGCAGCAATGAAAACACAGACTCCAGCATTGTCCCATCTGTATGCAGCTACAGATTCATCCCATATCTTAATAAATGTGACGTGAAATCTACTCAGAGCAAACGAGGTCATGAACTGTCAGGAGGACGACGGGAAACTTATTCCACGTTTCAACATTTCTATTTACAGTAAAAGTTTTCTGCATAAAAGATTCTTCGAGCTTATAAAACTTTAAACAGTTACCTTTTCTTCATACCGGAGATTGAAACTTCACACATCCGGTACTAGAGGAGTAGCTTGTAAGTACAGTTTAAGAAAAAAGGATTTGTAGATTTAAAACCATCCGGCTGCACGTTGATCGGAGACAGTCAAAGAAATCGCTTTCTTTCGTGGCATGATCCACAGTCAGTTTTGATCTCTACAGCGTAAATTAAAAATATGGAATTTGCTGAAGCAGGATGATCCCAAAGTTGGTGTAAAGTTGTGAAATTAGGAAAGAGAGTGAATCCAGGAGGTTTCTGCTGCACCGTGCTTCAAAAACAGGAAAAGAAAAAGACAGACGATCCGTCCTGGGGCCAAACGAATGATCTGATTTGTTTTTCTTAGACAAGAAGACAGAAATACCAGAATATGACTGTTTTCGTGCATTTAAATGAAACTGGTCTCTCATCTAATAACATGTTTACATGCACTGTGGTAACCTGGTTGCTCAAAAATCCAAGTATAAACCGATGCCATTGTCCCGAGTAGATATATATAACGTTGGTAATCTGCACGACCGTGTGTCAATGCTCTGCCATGAGAGAAGATGGTCCCTGTAGATGAGACATTAGCTGCCACATAGCTGCTCGCCATGTTGTTAACTGACCTCCTGCTGGTGACAGGAGAAATATATCTGCACAAATCAGGCATCTGTAATCCCCTACCCCGACCACAGTTAAACAAGTTTCTGGATTATATGAAACCCGATTGTAAACCGGTTACCTGAGTGCATGTAAACGCACCGACTGACACCTGAAAGGAGCTTCAGCAAAAGGATCCCTGACAAAGGAAAAGAGGTGAAGATGTTGTTGCGTAATGAAAGGACAAAATGGACTGAAAGAAGGATTGGAACAGAAGATCCAGCAGGTCCAGAAGAGAAAATAGGAAGTAGAAGGAGTAACAAGAAGAACATTTTTCAGCTTGAGAGCAAAAGAAAGGAAACAGAAGATTAAAAAGGAGAGGAGAAGTCTGCAAGCTAAATCCTCAGAGGACGTCCGTACACAAGAGTGTTCAGCTACCTTAGTTTTTAAGTGTGTAAGTGTTCGTTTTGTATCAGCTGCAGTGGCAGAGGAGCAGTCCAGCCACTAGAGGGAGGAGGTTGAGCAACAGGAGCCACAGAGTGATGGCCAGCCCCGGAGAACTGGAGCACGGATCTAAAACGAACAGAACAGAACAGAAGAGAACAGCCCCGTGTGAACAAACAAGCCTTCATAAGTTAGCGAAGGTGGACCTAAAGGTTCTTCCGGGTGACACTGACCTATGGGGTTACTCCTGGAGGTGTTGACGGGCGGGAGCTGGTGGGGGAGGGGGCAGCTGTCACAGAAGTCGGTGCAGGCGGGGCAGATCAGGACGCCGTTGTAAACCCAGTCGTTGACTCGAACGCTGACGCTCAGCAGCTGGCCTTTGCGGGCGCAGTGGAAGGAGCGGTCCTGGACGAACACCACCAGACCCTGAGCTGAACACAACACCTGGAAACACACACAGAAAAACACATTTAGACACGCGTGTTTCATATATGTCGGCTCAATTTCCCTTTTCAACTTTATTTATAGTTATATGTACTTAAACTATTTAAATATCACTAAAACTGATGACTAGTTTCCTGTCAGCACTCTATTATACAAAGCTCAATTAGCATATATTTTGATATTTTGGTACATACACTTATTCTCGTTTCAAAAATATTACCTTAATAAAGAAGATGCTGGTTACCATTATGACCAACAGATTAAGTTGAAAGCTCTGGAAAAAGCCAAAATAGTTTGGAAACACAGTTCGATTCTGTACATTTCTGTACGTTTCCTCTTTTAAAAATTAAACTGCTTGTTTTGATGATGCCAGCGGTTTGGCTCTAAATATAGGTTGTAAAAATAAGATGGTTGCTCGGAGCTTGTCAACCTCTGTGATAACCTCTTGCGGCTGCTGACCTTTTACAAAAAGGTGAGTCTTCGGCACATGAACATTTTTAAAGCGACTTAATAATCATGAAACCGTCGCAAACTGATGGCACCTTGTAGCATCCGGAGCCCCAGTCGGGGTAGGTCATCTTCCTGGTGCACTGCTCCATGACGAAGGCCGACTTCTGGTAGAGACACACAGAGTCGGGTCCGTACTGCTCTGCTCCATAATTCCTCCACCAGTCTGAACACACACACACACATACAGAGCTCACTGTTAGCTGGTAATAGGATAGTAACCGACATTTTATTGGTAAATGTTCACAGAGGATGTGTCACTTGTTCTAACATTTAAATGGAGGAGAGGTGTGTTCGTCACTTTCTACAACTTCCCCAAACTGTCGGTCAGACATTGAGGCCAGCTGAGTGGAACAACTTCTCCGTCAAGGTCTGTGTCATAGAAAATGTGTAAAAATAATATTGCTAAATCCTCACCACTAAGTTTAAACTTTAAACTGCTTCTAGAAGTTTTACATTATATGAAGAAGACTCGGTTCTACATGATCCAAGCTTAAAATACAGGTGTGAGCAGACCCGAGATGCGTTTAGGGCGCATTGGGAGATTTGACCACTCAGACAACATTCTGGAGATTCTGGGCCACATTCCTTTAGTCGTGTGAACACACAACATGTCCTGGACACATTGATGAACTACCTACACGGAGAAGTTTCCTTTTCACTTCTCCAAACAGCTCAGCAGTGACATTACTGTGCGTCAGGACACTTCCAGGTTTTCGAGTGACCCTTTAAAATGACTAACATCAGGAGGAGAGACTACACGGCTCATTGTGTATCATGTCCCCTCGTCGCAGTGCACAAACGACAAACTGTTCATGGTTCTGAAACTGCGGTAGGGTGCGATCCATTGTTTTGAGACAGAAGCTGGTCGATCAATATTTAACTGCAACCAAAATGATGTCGGTTTTTACATACAGAGCCTGAAACTGAGATCCAATCACAAGTGGAGATGCATTTGAAAGTAAGGTATGAAGACGCAGACTTGGAGCTGGCCAGTTGTGATTGGATCACCCAGGATGCATGCTAATACCAAGTGTGAACGGTGCCTGATGGTTGTTGGGGCTGTTTCTAAACAAGTTACGATCCCATGTCACATCCGATTGATGTTAGCAGCAGTAGCTGTAGTGTTTGTGGTACCTGGCTGGTTCTCAGACACCCTGCAGTATGAGTTCCTCTGGTATTCTCCACTGAGGTGCCAGCTGAACTCCTGGCTGAAGGGACAGTAGTCGGCGATCTCCACTGCGCCCCCGAAGAACGGCAGCTGGTCGGCAGCTACGTCCGGGATCTGCTCAAAGTACTGACAAACAAAACACACAGGATTAAGCGGAGTTTATAGCTCTGCAGGACATAGACGCTGTAAGCTACGTACGTATCCTACGCCGGCGTGAGCCATTTATACTTGTGCTCTCGTCAGTCTGACTCGCTCTGTAACAACTCCACCCAAACGCTAGTCTGCGCTGTCCAGGTCCATTTTTGTTTCCACTTCCTGTTACTTTCAATGATGGCGAATGAAACTTTCACCCAAATTTCGCAAAAGACGAGTCACACAAATGTTTGTATCTCCGAACCTCCTCAGTTAACCTTTCCTCCGTGTGTTCCATCTTTATCTGTGTTGTCACCGTAGCCTCTGCGCCAACTTAGTATAAACCACCTATTACAAACAGAACATCACGTACAGTGGCACAGTATTTAGTTTGCTGTCATATTTAGAAAGAGATGGTCTAGTCTGGGGCGAGATGTGCTACGTTAAGTAAGCTAAACCTCCGCCCCTACTCTTCTGACATCCCCACCTCACATTATAGTTCCCCAGTCAGCCGATGCTCACGTTTATTTCCATTTGCCTACCTGGTAGTCCACTGGAAGCTCCAGTGGGTATTTCTGCAGGTTGCAGACGGCCACAGCCAGCTGGTCCTGTCTGCAGGTCAGCTGCAGAGGTGAGGCTCGCACTGTGTCGCAGAACGGAGTCACGGGATGTCGTCTGCAACAACAAAGGCGACACAGTCACTACTGGTAAGGTGAGAAGCTGAAACCCGAGAGGATACACCAAAATTAGATGCCCAAGAGTAACATCTGGGATCTGGGATACAGTGCATCCACATTTATTTAATCTGACTGGTGCTGCTTTAAACTATATACTATATTCCACAAAATCACTTTGTATGAAGAGAAGTTTGACACAGGTTGTCATAGTGACCTCTGCCTCTGTCGGTCCATCCAGAACTTGCAGCTCTTCATGACGAAGTCGCAGCCGAGGCCGCGTCCCCAGTCCAGCCTCTGGGCCAGGCTGTAGTTGGCTCGGTACCAGCCGGTGTCCTCCATGATGGCCAGCGTCAGCCGGGAGAACACCCGGTTCTGGGTGTGGGAGCCCGTCATCGCCTCGTTCTGAGGGAGTCAAAGAAAAGAAAAAAGAAAAAATTAAAAGATGAACACAGAAGAAATCCCAAAAAATGATGACTGTGTTTGTGTGTTGACCTCCAGCAGTCTCTTCTCCCAGTGGTTGAGTTCAGTTCCCATCCCTCCCTGGTTCTCCAGCTCCATCCCCTCCAAGATGGGACAGTTAAAATGTCTCCTCGCCTCCTCCTGCAACCAAACAGAATAACACATACGCTGTCACCCTCTTTCACTCCCTCCACTTAGACGCTTATATCAAATTAACACCTGCGTTTAAATGACTGTTATTCTATATTTTAAGTCAAAGTGATTAAATGTAGTGAACTGGTGACTAAACAGCCACAAAGAGAACAGCAACATGATTTATTACTTCAATATAAGATTAAAACTGCTTCTCACCACAACGCGAGGAGTGACGAGGACGTGGACTTGGTGTCGGACCATCACTCCTCCTCTGATGTCCCACAGCCTGCTGACCCTCCTGATCACTGCCTCGCTCCACTGGTACAACCCCAGGCTGACACATGGGTTCAAAAATTAAAGTTGGTATCAGTCATGACATACTTTACACCTGTCTGCCTTGAGAGAATGTTTTTTTCCCTAATACTTCCGTCCTCTGTTTCAAATGTAAAGCTCATAAAGGCACACTTCATTTGTTTTAGTCATGTGGAGGTATTCTGTGATTCAGGAGGTTCCTTCACCTTCATTCTGTTTGTTGTATTGTAAACCTGGTAATCTTGTGGATACTGACACCAAACCTCTGCAAACATTTCATACATTTCTCGCCTTGTGGATCTCACAGATATCTCAACGTACGATTTAAACCATAGCTCTAAGAAATCGGAGATTCTCAGTTCTCTACTTCACCGTTTTCATCTCCAGACGACAAGATCAGTCTTCCTACAATGATCTGTGCTCTGCATTCAATTTCAGTCGTCTGTAAATGAACTCTGTTTGCATTTTTTTGTTTCTAAAATTGTCTTTTTGTTTATATATTGATAGTGTCTTTGTGTTTTGTAAAAGGAAAACGCAGCTAAACTTCAATTCAAAGTTAAAGCTGGTATCGTGCTTTCTCTGCTGACATTTTCTGCAGCTTTCCAACCGTTAGCTAATGAAGCTCAATGTACATCAGTCAAGACATGTGTCGGGTTGTGATGAGAGCAGCAGGCAGACACGGATATATAGTTTGCACCTCAGCAGAAAATGATGAAATGATTTCAACACAAACAGCGTTCACCTCTCGTTGAAGGCGGGCAGGCCGCTGGTGAAGCGAGGGGTCAGAGGTTTCCCCTCATCGTCGTGGTAGAAGGCAAACAGGCCGGCTGAAAACCCCTGATGGTCAGAGGAGAAACACAGACATTAACCTCACTCATTCTGATCTGAGCCTGGTTAAAGACGGACCGGCGTGGATTTGCAGAAAAGTGAAGTAGACATGTTGTTATATATGAAGTTTAACTTAAAGCTTATAAAGAAGACCTGTTGTACTTTAGACAAGACAGAGACACAAGTCAATGGTACAAAACTGTTGAATAATCTCTGTGAATGTTTGGTTCCTGTAAAAAGTTCAGTGACTAAGTTTTAAAAAGAGGAAGTTCACAACATATGTACTCTATAGCTGGACTTCTCCATAGCAACTAAAAGCACAGATTGAGAGCAGTCGGTTGGTTGTGCTGACCAGAGCGTGGATGATCTCATGTTTGACTGTGGAGAGCATCCCTTCAAACTCCTGAGGCTGAGAGGAGATCATAGCAGGACACAGGTTGGCATAGCCTGCAATAGGTCTGGAAAAAAACAACAACACACAATTCAGACGGCAATACATGTAAATATGCTTGATTATGGCAACAATGCTAATTTGCATCTGCAGTCCCTAGACAGGTAACACAAAAAAGACACAGGACAGGACAATAGATCACAAGATAGTACATTACTAAGAAGATAAAAGTCAATGGTTACAAAACTGGTTTGCTTTCAACCACTTCTTGAGGTAAGTTTTGAAGGTTTGTAATGTGGGACACTCCCTTGTGGAGAGTGAAAGACTGTTCCAGATCTTACTGGTCTTTACAGAAAGAGCATTTTGTCCAAAGGCTGTTTTTCTGTGTGGGACCTCACACAGTCCCCTCTAGAGGAGGCCCTGGTCCTGAGACCGCTGTGAGTCAGACATGGGAGATGGTCCATGTAACACCTTGTACATCAAACTAGCAAATTTCAATCATTCATCTTCTGTAACTGCTTGTTCCTGTGAAGGGTTGCGGGGCGAGAGGTGGGGTACACCCTGGACAGGTCTCCAGCCTATCACAGGGCTAACACAGAGAGACAGACAACCATTCACACTCACACCTACGGCCAATTTAGAATCACCAATGAACCTAACCAGCATGTCTTTGGACGGTGGGAGGAAGCTGGAGTACCTGGAGAGAACCCACGCAGACACAGGGAGAACATGCAAACTCCACACAGAAAGTCACACGAAGGTACTTAAACTCAGAGACAAGTTCCTGTCCTTCCCAAAAATACACCCGAATGTAGAATGTTTTTGAGAGAAACTAGCAAACTTCACTGATTCACCACAGTCTTTCCTCCCACCTGTCCAGCTCTGCCTCCAGCTGGCAGTAAGCAGCGTAGGCCACAATGTTCTCCTGTCCACAGCGCTCCGTGGTGATGCCGCTGACGTACAGCACAAAGTCGGACCCCTCCACTCCAGGGCCGTCCGGGGGCCCGAAGGGGCCGCATTTCCCTGACTCGCTGCACACCTTGCATTGCTGCAAGAGAGATACGCAAAAGAGTGAGAAAAGGGGCCAAAATCTGAGGGTAAAACTACTCAGGCAGTGAAGACAGAAAAATCTTACTCACGTCATTTTAAATTAATCTAGAGAACTATCTGGCTCAAACTCCTAAACATGTCCAGTGATTCAATGCTAATTTTTAATTTAGTTGAACTTATTTCGTTATAAGTTTAAATACAAACCAAAAGAGTTGCCCTCATGTCTGCAGAGTCTCTCGTCTTTTTACTAAATTACCCACAATCTGTCAGTGGCTCTTTCTTACCTGCAGGTGGTGCTGTGGCACAACAACAGGGCCACACCGGGTGACGTCGGCACAGGCGTCCTGGCAGTAGCGATGAGGGTCATATTTCTTCCTCATGTACTGGTTGGTTGCGCATTGTCTGAGATGATGGAGACAACAATCAAATTAACGCACTTAAAACATCCGCCTTGCAGACTAGACGGATGGTAAAGGCTTCTTAACGTTCACCATCTCAAATGTCACGCCTCACAGCCACTTGCCTGCTGAGCAGCACAGGTCCAACCCTGCGTCTCACACTGAAGGCCCTCTGCAGGTAGTCGATGGCTTGTGGAAACAGCTCATCCTGAAGAGGAACACACAAAAATACACAGTTTGAGTCTGTTACGCCGCTCGCAGAACATTTCTGGGGACTCCCTGAGGGCAACAAGAACTGTCTTCGGCCACAAGAACAAGAAATCTCTGAGCTCAACATCCTGGCACTGGCTTCTAATTGCATGTAGAGGCAGAAGAATTTGAGATAGACAAACGCACAGAATAAATGCAATAATTAAGTTCTCCAAGATGTTCAAAACAACCTACAAAATAATAATAAAAGTGTGTGCATGTGAACCGTGGACTCAATTCAAAGGCAAAGGGAATGAAGCATCCCTCTGCACCCCCCACCGGCCTAGCAGAGGGATGTGGCTCATGGGCTTAACTTTCCTAATCAGCAACGCACAGGAAGCGTGGATAAAGCCGTGGCTGAAGACGACGACTGAGAAGACGTCAGTAGGGGGGGCATCACCGGTGCTAAAGTCATGCAGTAAAGTCTGGTATCGGACAGCTTTGCAGTTCATTTATCTGTAACTAATGCAGGGATCACTGAACATTTAAAGTGTCTCATTACCTTCACCAGTCTCCTCTTGTCTGCAGCAAGCCTGTAGAGACAACACAAATCAGCTACTGACTGGAAAATACACTATACATGTCCATCTTAGGGAATGCCACGAGCCGCTGCAGCACTTACTGGTCAACGCTGTTGTCGTAGATGATCTTTATCTTCAGCTGAAGGTCATCAGGAGAGCTTCTCTTGGTCAAACGCTCGGGCTTCAGGTGGACATGATGGACAACCTGCAAGAGAGCAGCAGGAAACGATGACAAACCACAAATCTCTGGCAAGTTAAACAGTTTACAAAAAGCTGGTAATGTCATTTTTTTTATTTAGCAACCAGAGTGCTCCAAGAAAGGGTTGGGTAATATGGATAAAATATGGAACTATGATTTGCATCAGTAAGATATGAATAGAGTTACATTAAATATAGGAATAGGAATCATGGATATACCAGAATTTATGCAAATATTTATGAAACAGCCAAGAAACTGCAACAACACTTGAAATAACCCGAGAGCACATTGGTATTTGGTGGCTTTACTGCTTGCACCTCATTCAAATATAAGCATTTGATGTCCGTGTGATTCTGGAAATGCCTGCAGAATGAAACTATGTGTTATTAAAGCAAATTTCTGGGTTTCTGATTATTTTTCTGAAAAAACAACAACATTTCTGTGACTTCAATCTAAAAGTAAAACATGAAAGGAACCATCTGCGGCTGTGCATTTTAGTTAGTTATATAAAGGGGAGAACATATATGTATTTTTGGTGCCTTATTATTTGCATTTTTTTGTACTAAATTTAAGTTTTCCATCAAACATGTTAAATTTGCCGAGACGGTGCTTTTATTCTGAAGAAATCTACCCGGAAGTGTTATTTCTGCTGTTGCTAGGGGAAACACAGGATGAAGGCGAACAGCTGAAACTCAGAGATGTGACCTAAAATCAGCTGCGTTTACAGTTTAACTGTGTCACAAAGATGCTGCACACTAAATACATCATGTCTAATGTGTTATAAAGTAGTAGAGTCATGCTTGTTAGCTTGCTAGCTAACTGTACAGCAAATCTTGTTAAGAAGGCTAACTTAACTGCATTCTAACGTTTGACATTTTATTAAAAATTACATAAATACATCACAAATTAGATTGGCTTCCCATGCTATACATTTTATTTTATTCATATTTCACAATGTTAACGGACATGTTCATTAGCCACGGCAGCTAATGTGCCCAACGGCCACATTAGCTTAGCTTAGCTTAGCTTAGCTTAGCTTAGCTTAGCTTAGCTTATTGGATATCAAGCACACTCACCTCTCTAGGAGACGGGGCTCGGTGTTTGCAGGTACCGTGACAGCTCACTTGCACCGCCAGGAGGGAGAGGACAAGGACGGGGCCGAGGTGGAACCAAGACACGGACGGCTTGCCATCCCCGCTCAGCCTCGGCTCCATCCTCCGACCTGCCCGACAACCGGGGCTCGACAGCCCGCAGTCAACACAACCTCCGCCGGTCTCGGTCCGGTCCCCTCGGTGCTCGTTTCGTTCATCGCTCGCAGGGTGAATCAGAACATGTTAGCATGCCGCAAAAACGACCGACGCTAAGCTAGCGGGACCTAAGCTGAGGAGACAGCAGTGATTGAAGTAACGCCGGCCGGTAAATAAAAAAAGGAAAAAGCTAAATGTACATCTGACAGCTGGTTTGTCGCCCGGTGTCAGCTGAGAGGAGAGCGGCGGGGCTCCAAAGATCGTCTAAATACAGGATGTGCCACTCAATAAAGATGTTCTCTACCGTGGTCAGAGAGGACTCCAAAGATCGATAATTGACAAGATGATTTACTCAGAACATTTTTTTGCATTTATAATGTAATGACATGTTTAAACCGCTAGGAGGAGCAAAAACACAGAGTCGAAGCCAAATTTACAAACTTTGATTTAAAATTTAATAAATTTAAATTAAGTAAAAGCATATGAAATAATCTAATTTTATTTACTCTTTATTTACACTTTATTTACTCTGATTTTACAGTGTTTGTTGTAAAAATCAGAAAGGACAGAGAGTTTCAATTGTCAAGTAGATTTATTTGAAGGAATTTCGCAAAGTAGATAAATTTATTCTAGCTTAATCCAAATTAAAAATAATCTAGTATTGATCTGTATGTAAGAGTAAGGCTAAGAATAAATGTTTCTTCATATATTACCAAACCCTGCTGTTTATTATTTAATTTAATAATACTCTCAAGAAGAAAAATGTAATTTAGATGTTTTTTTCTTCTGTTTAAAGCTCTGCTAGGAAACCCTAAATCAATGTATGCATTTTATTAGTTATTTTTATTTAGTGCTAGATGATGACAGATGTTTAAGATAAAATTTGGGTTGCATTTTTAAAGCCTTTTCAGTTAATATTGTCCTGTCTTCTGTGGACAGGTTTTTCCTTAGTGGCTGCGTTTGCTGCTGCGTTCCCACGCTCTGTGACACGGACACCAAAACTTGATTTATGAACTTCAGAGGGACGAGTTAAATGTGACTAATTCTGGAGCGTCCAGCTTGACTGGGCTCAGTGTCTGACGGCAGTAACTCGCTAATGAAAACTTCCCGTGTGTCTGATCACGTGAACTCCTCTTTGTAAAGAGGGAGAAAGACTGTGTTTAGACTTAAATCGAGTTGAGCTCCAGGGATTTTCTGACACTGTATGTGTGAGATTCTCTGGCTTTAGTTTACGGACCCATCAGCCATAACATTATGACCTAATGTTATGCCTGATAGTGTGTGCTGTGGTAGCATAAAAGCAGATCTTGCAAGTCCTGCAAAATGTAAAGTGGGGCCTCCGTGGATCGGACTTGTGTGTCCTGCATATCTCACCAATGCTCGATTGGATTGATATCGGGTGGCACAGTGGTGTGGTGGTTAGCGCTGATGCTTCACAGCAAGAAGGTTCTGGGCCTTTGTGGAGTTTGCATGTTCTCCCTGTGTCTGCGTGGGTTCTCTCCAGGTTCTCCAGCTTCCTCCCACCGTCCAAAGACATGCTGGTTAGGTTCATTGGTGACTCTAAATTGGCCGTAGGTGTGACTGTGAATGGTTGTCTAACTCTGTCCAGGGTGTACAGCTGGGACAGGCTCCAGATGCGTTGGCACGTTTGTGTTCAGAAATCATATTCAGCTCTTTCATCACAATAACTGGGCGTTCTCTCCTCAGTTTGCTCTGTGTTGTGGTCTCCCTGACTTTTAGAAAACCCTAACCTAACGGGAAAATCCGTCGTGTCTTGTAACCGCAGGCGCATTAAAAAACTTTCTGAGTACCCAGCCCCGAAACATGAAAGACGTTGTTGTAAATTTAATTGTGGGCTCAGAGCTTCTCTTTCATTTGTTTCTTCTCTGAAAGTCACATTTTAATTATTGGTAAGAAAAACATGCAAGAGTTTCAGAGGTTACTGCTTCACCCAGAATGGTTATAAACGCGTTTAAATGGAAAAACTATGAGTAATAATGTCTCTCATTCACTCTCTGGTCAAGAGTCAGATGAGGAGATCCACATCACTCACTGCAAAGCAACAGCCAGGAGATGGTTAGCCTTAGCTTAGCTTAGCATGCTAGCCTGGTGGTAGCTTCTTATTAGTCTGACTGATTTGGTGCTGTTAGTTTAAAGTAACTCTCTACACAAGAAATAAGATGATTAAAGAGCTGAGAAAAACGACTGTCAAGTCTTATTTCTTGGGAAATACAGAATGCAGTCACATGTTCTCATCTTCAAGTATCTTTTAAATTAAACAGTCTGATAATCTCTAGTTTCAAAAGTCTTGGGGTTGTCAGAGACGAAATCACCGCTGTCCGAGATCCTCATATATTTCAGGATTAACTTCCTAAAGGGCAGAAATTACTCTCTGGGCCCCTGTTGATGGATCTTTTTCACCCTTCTCACTATTTTCTCAGATTTAATATTCTAAACAATCAGTTAAAATTAGTTTTAGGCAAAGAATCTTTGAAATAATACCAACTTGCTCAGGGTTTGTAGTTGCGCTTTCACATTACACTGCTCACTTTCATAAAGTCGCTCAAATACAAACAGTTCATTTTCAGTGAGAGAGGAAAGTACCAAACCACCTTCTGGGTTTTTCAAAGGGTTGCTCAGTGTCGTACTTAATGGAAACTGGACCGAGGCTGATTAACATTTAAATACATATTCTTAGATTTGTAGACTCACACTTTCCCAGGATATTATTATCTCTTACGTTCATACAAGCAAACTGGTAAACATGCTTAAAAAAAAAAAAAATACACTTACTTGAGAATTGCCCTTTTTTTTTTTAGTTTTCTTCAGCATCACTGTAATCCTGTAATCTGTTCATCCGGGACAGGACTTGCTAATGGCCAATTACGCATCAATGATTTCCCCGTTGTCAACAAATACTGTACACGCTAAAAGAGGACTCAAGTTGAGTCGTAGCCCAAAAAACACACCCGTAAATAAAAAGCATGACGGTTAGTGGACTGTGATTACGGGATATTTTTAAGAGAACGTAGGGCAGAGCATTAAACACTCCAGCATTTTATAAACTTTAAAAATTGGAATGAAGAAAAGCGTCTTCTGCTTGTAACTGCTTCGAACCCAGAACCTTCTTGCTGTGAGGCATCAGTGCTAACCACCACAACCACTGTCTAGTTCAGCAGCACTAAATATAAAAGCTATAGCAGCAAGAAAACACAAGAAAATCTGTAATAAATACAAGAAAGAGCAAACAGAAGTGGACGCAGGAATGTGGTTAATTACAGTGGTGAATTAAATGTAATGCGTTTTAAAAGCAGGCGAGTGAACAGAAAATCTTTCCGATCAAGAACCAAGACTCAGGGATCATGTACAAAAACAAACTTTATTGTCAAAATGAACAACACAACTTTTCCATCCTATAGTGGTTTTCTGTATTCATATTTCTGGGTGGAAGCTTTTTTTTAGTTGCTGGATCCCTCAGTAATTTAACACATTTCATATAATTATGCACAATTAATGCTTGGACCTTCAGCGAAGTCTTTGGCAGAGATGTGGTGACTGAAAATGGTAACTCACACCAATCCTTCACTGCCTCAAGTCCAATTTATTGCTTTTTAATGAGGCATAAATGTCATCCACTGGGCAGGAAGGAGCCCTTAATCCTGTTTATTTATGCACATAGGTTAGCATTATGATAATCACAGTCACTATTAAAGAATAATAAAAATGGAGACCAGCTCCAACAAAATCAACCACCCAAACAACAAAGTGTTTGAGCGCGCATCTCTGCCAGCAGATCTATGACCGTGTCGGGCGTCACGTAGCCTCACTGCTCACTTTCAGCTTGGGACAAAAGTGAGTCGATCGTTCAAGGCGCAAAAAGTCAGTGTTCGGTTTTGTTTCTGTCCTCTCTCATCTTCCGCGGAAGAATCCAGGACGTCCCAAATCACGACAGACTACAGTCCTGTTGATTTTTGGCCACAGGAAAATGTGTAGCAGGTTTTTCACCAGACGTGCAGCCGGGGGTCTTTGGCTAACAGCTCGCCGTAACATGTTTAAAACCCAAGTTTACCCGCTGGGGACCATGAATATCTGCAGAGCGTTTCATGTTAATCCAGATGTTTCAGTCGGCACCAACATGGACGACCAAGCGTCTATTCTCAGAGCAAAGCTGCTTCATGACAAAAAGTCATTAGTTTGTTCATTCTGGCCCACAACTGTTGACTTCTCTACAATTATTTTTACCATCAATGTCTCTGATGGTAAGCTCCACATTCATGCAAATACTTCACTGTGAATTTTAAAAATGCATCACCTGTAACTATAGTTTACTATTTGTCCAGTTTTAGCCCCTTGTCTGTGCTTTCTCTAGTTTCAGTGACTGTAGGTGGAAAAACCAAAAGGTTTCTTAGGAAGTGTAAACGCTGTCATCAACAGGTTGAACCGTGGATCTATCGTTGAGCCTGGATGGAGGACGAGGAAGAGTAAATCACCTGAGAGTCTTTTTCTCTATCTCTATCTCCATCACCTTTTTTAGCGTCAGTTCCTCATCGTCTTCTCACTCCTGTGTTCCTGCCTCCTCCGCTTCCTCCTCCTCCTCCTCCTCCTCCTCCTCCGCCTCCTCCTCCTCTTCCTCCCCCTGCTGCAGGGCGTTGAAGCGCTCCACCACACAGTGAGCCGTCAGTCTGGCTTCTGGGTCGTGATCCCAGCACTCAGTGATGGTGGAGCAGAAGATGCTCATCCCCTGAAGGAGAGGGAAGTTTAATTATTAGTTATTCAGGCACAGACAGATACAGGGAGAGGCCTCCTACCCTGTTTGATTGCGCAGTATATGTTTAGCCTAAAAGGTGAACTGTATCTTACCTGGTGCTGCGTCCACGCTGACGGGATGTCCGGCCGTCCTCGGTCCCTCAGCACCAGGTCCCTCATGCTGTCCACACAGGGCTGCTCACAAACCTTGGAGCCAAACGCTGGCTCGTAGCTTTTCACCTCTGCACCCACACAAACAATTGCACGTGTTGTAACTGGAGTCAAGTTCCAGGAGCTAAATTTTGGGCCCCTTCAGGAGGTGTTGGTGAACCAAGATCCAGGCATTTGTGCGAGAGGAGGCAGCTACGGTGCAGTGTGGACACACACATGAAAATGACGTCCGACCCGTGAAACCTGTGCCTTTTAAATGACGTAGGTCTGATCCGTTCAAGTTTATAAAACACTGACTAAAACACCACAACCTGACCAGTAAGTTCAGGATGTGGGAATGTTACGTTTACATATGTTAACCACCGAGCCAAACTGTAGGCCAGGAACATGCTTCAAACTCTGCAAGATCAATTTAGTAAAACGTAATTGCACACATCATTTGACAGACAGGGGTTTCTACTCAGTTCAACTAGAAAATGTCTATCCCTTCTGTGTTGGTTCAGTCTCGCTCATAAGTATCATGAAGACAAGCTCTATGAAGCTCCCCAAATCCTCTGTCTTTGCTCCATCATTGATTCAAAGGTTGCATCTTCTGTATTGTCACAGAAACACTCTGATTCACCTCAACTAGGACTGACATTAAGTAATGTTACCTGGGGTTGCATCTTTGCAAGTTCCTCGCCTTAGCATGAACTGTAAAGACATGTGGACTGATGGGTGGTGCTCTTATCAAGAGATTCTCATCGTCTTGTTTCCGTTCTCCTGATAAACAGTAATAGGGAAAACCGCCTACCTCCAATGGCGTGGCACCGGGAGGCCATCTCCCACAGGACCAGAGCCATGGAGTAAACATCCATCTGTTTAAAGGCCTCGAGGTCCTCCAGGTTCACCCTGGACTCGAGTACCTCAGGAGCCATGTACCGAGCTGTCCCCACCTGGACAGGGCGACAAAAGACGACCAAAAACGTCAGAAGCAAGTCCTGCTTTGTGACAAACTGATGAGCCAAGACACTGCATGTCAAGTTCTGGGATTATTATTGGGTAAGTGGAGGTTCTTGTAGTGACTGTGTTGGAGACTTTGGCAGATGTAAAGACACAAAAGACTTGTTATGGGCAGAAGACTGGGAAAGCATCTTTAAACCACTAAAAGCTCCAGCTCTAAGTCTGTACCATGGACAAAGAAGGGAGAAATTATGAACTAAAGACAGGGTGTCTTGTCCAATTCACGTCTTACAGAATTTAAACGACTTGCAGCCAATGTCTCATTTGTAGATACCACATGGCACCTACAGAGGCCTCTGAGCCGTTTTTGGTGGCACATGATGGACTAACAGCATTCCAGGCAGGTGGGCCTAATGTTTTGTCTCATCAGTGTATTTAAGCATGTCTTAACTTTACAGTTTACCTGCCCACTGTTGGCGTAGTCATCGACTGTGAGGGACAGGTCCAGTCTTAAAGCCAGACCAAAGTCGCACAGAGCACACTCCTTTCTGCTCTTTACCACGATGTTGCTGCTCTTCAGGTCCCGGTGGGCAACTGGCACCTACAGCAACACAAGCAACCAGCAATGTCAAAAAACAAATAAATTAATGGCACAGATCACAAACAGATCAGTTTCTCTCTTCACCTTTGGGACCCCACTTGGCGTTGTGTCACTGTGGAGATGAGCTAGTCCTTTAGCAATGCTGCCAGCCAAGGCAACAAGTTCCTCCCAGCTCAGTATGTTGGCTGTGAGGAAGTCCTGCAGGTTTCCGAGGCTGTGGTAGGCCAAGACGAGCCAGTAGGTCCGGAGGGCGTGGCCCGGCCTCCCCCTTTCTTCTGCTGCCAGGAATCTAACCACATTGTCATGCTGCAGCTCCGGGTCAGAGAAGATGGAGCATTCGTTTCTCCACGAGGCGTACTCCACGGCCGGAAACACCTTCACTGCCACCGTTTCATAGCTGCTGACTCCGCCGCTCTCGCCCTGCAACAAGCACGCCCTCCACACTTCAGCAAAGCGCCCCTTCCCCACCAGCACATCCAGCTTGATAGGCAGCAGGCCCTGCCAATCTGCCACACCGCTGATGGTGTCATTGTTAGGAGATGCCACCTTGGCATTAGAGTCCTCCTGATCAGCACCGTGGCCTGTCACACCTCCTCCTCCAACCTCCCCACGAGCACCAGGGCCCCCACATGGCAGGTCCAAAGCCTGGTAGAGCTCCGCGGTACGTTTGGTGGGCCAGTCGGGACGTGCAGGAGGGCCTGGTTTGTCAGGGTGGCGTACGCGGTAGAAGTAGAAAGCGGCAGTGGCGACTATAGCCACCAGCACCGGAGGCACCAAACTGACCACCACCACTGGAATCACATCCTTACTCTGCAGCCTGGAGAAACCTGCAGGAACAGAGGAATCAGTTCATCCATCATCCATCCAACCGTCAAGCCACTCATGCTTTTACCCGTCCACGCCTCCATTCATCCCTCACCGTTGGCTCCCTTGTCGAAGATGAGCTTGTCGTTACATTCGTGTTCACCGCGGCAGCCGCAGACCATCATGTCTCCGTCCTCGACCGGTTGTGGGACCATGTGACACTCCCTGGAGGTGAAGTTCAGCAGCAGGCCGGGGTCGACGTCCTCCAGCGGCAGAGAGGGATGGTGACACAGCGTTTGCACCGTCATTGTGTTGTTGGTTTTCCTCCTGACAGAGCAGACAAACATGGAACTAAATTATGAATCGCTGTAAGCTGTAAGCATTCTCGGCCTGACTTACAGTAGAGTTGTGTGTGTTTTTTTCTGATTTATTAATGCTTATAGTCTTAAAGATCAATTATGAACCTTTAATAGGAACAACCTCCTGTACTGGGACTCTTTGACTCAACCTCAGTCTTGTCAGCTTTAAGAAAAGGGCTGCTACACACTAGGACCAACATTTATAAATTGCCTTTACAGTACATGGCCGAACTACTGACTCTAAATAACGCATTATCTGTCGAGGATAGTAGGTCAATCTACAGACCCTGGATGATGATAACAGCTAACTCCGGACTCAACAGGGAATAGCACTAGTGTATCATAACAAAATATTGGTGAAATTAATGAGTTTTGCGGCAGATAATGCGTTATTTAGAGGCTGCGTTTCGGTGCCCCAGTCACTCCCACTATATGGATATACACGGATCTGACAAATGACTCAAATTGACACCAAAGTTATATGGGTGAGTAAACAATCGTATTTTATGCCAGAAATAAGGTCCAGGTTGTAAAAAAATGGTAATTCCCCTTTAAATCTTGATTTGTAATCTTGATTAATTTTAGTCACTGAAGATGAGTCCTGACTTCATTCTCTTTACAATTTTATTCTGTTTTTGTTTAATATTTAACTGGAGAAAATATTGCCACATTAATTACTTATTTGCTTACTGCACCTACTCAGAGCTTGTAATGGACTGTAGTCATTTGGTGACGTCTTTAATTGCCCCAGTTTTTTATCATGTGACAATTGAAGAGGCCCCAGTACGCAGCCTTGGGGAACTTAATCTAAATAGTTATCGCATCTGTCAAACAGTGCAGAAGATGCCAACAAGTAGAAGTGAACAGCAGCAGAAAATGACAGCTTGTCTTTAAGCACAGTGCTTGATTATACTGTTTGTGCTATTTTGCAAGATGATGCTGGTGGGGTGCAGCAAGTTCAAACACTGCATTTCTGTTTGCCTCCTTCTCTGCTTTCTTCTCAGTTTCCTCTTATCACTGGTTACCTGCAGAATGCTGGGAGGGTCGGGCCGACTGGCGTGAACAGGAAATGAGAGGGGGTGCAGCGCAGGGAGATCCCAGCGCAGGACTGTTATCCAAACACAAGCACCAATAGGCAGAAACTTTCCAGTCACGAAGAAAAGAAGATGGCAATGGACTAGCGTGGAGATTTGACGCTCCATACGTAGTGTCTAACATTAAAAACAACCGTGTGGAAGCAAATATGAAAAGGTTCAAGCTTTAGTTATTTTTCTTCTTCTTCTTCTTCTGTTTTTGTCCTGCGACAGTAGCGAGTTGAGAGAAATCACTTCAGGATGTTTCATAATTGCTGATCAACAACATATTGAAGTGGATCAGCTGTACTGTTCCCTGCTCTGCTGGCTCATGGGACTGTGCTGACGGATAACAATGAGTGCACAGAGATATTCCAGCATTTTTATGGACTCTCAAGGCTTAAGGACAGATTGTTTTATTTATTTCTATTCTACTTTATTTAACAAGAGCAATAAATCACCAAACAATCTGCAATCAGCAAGACTAAACTGGGTAGAAGGACAAACGCACATACTTCAGTGAGTGAGGAGCAGTGGTTTTACTTTCTCTAGTTTATATTTCAGGGAGAAACAGATCGTCAAATGAGCCTCTGCACTGGGAGGCATGAAAACCAAGACACGCACAACTGCCGCAAAACATGCAACAAACATGAGACAAAAAAAACATCAAAACTGACAAAAATGATGCTTCACATAGACATAAATGAACACAAAGGTTCACAAAACAAGTCAAGAGAGACAACCGACCATGATGAGACACAAAAGAGACAAAATACAACTAGAAAGACACAAAAATCTACAACAAAGAGACACAAAACAGCCATAAAGACATCCAAACAATCAAAAAGTGATCCAGAACTAGACCAAATCTAACAACATATAACCAAAGGGGACACAAGGAGGGACACAAAAGACCGAAGAGACAAAACAAGCACAAGACAAGACAAAGAGAAGCTCTATTACAGAGATACACAAACAGTAATGACTAAAAAACAAGCACATGGAAACAAAACATCATAAAAAAACACATACAGATGACTCCAGTGAGATATAAAACAACAATGAAGAGAGACAAAATAATTAAAGATTCACGAAAAACAACCAGGAGACGCACAAAATGACCAAGGAGACAAAACAGAGATACAAAGAGAACCTCGAGAAACCACAAAACAACCACAAAGAAACGCAAAACAACGGAAAAGCGACAAAAAACTATTACAAAAATACACAAAAAAAAGGAGAAAGGGCGACAAAATAATACACAAGACGCAAAACAACCCCAAAAAGACAAAAGGCTACCACAAAGAAATAAGAATCTACTTCAAACAGACGCAAAGCAACCATAAAAGACTCAAACTCATCATGAAAAATGAATACAAATAGTCATAATGACCACCAAGACACACAAAATATATACAAAACAACTATCAAAAAGATGCAAAATGAATTAAAGCGTAATTAACACATTTTACTGTGTTTAATGTCTTATTTTCATGGATACTAATAAGAGAAGTACCAATGAACTCCATATATTTAATGGTAGAAACATCTACTTGGATTTAAACCATTAAAAGCAACAACAGCTGCAGCAAAAAAAGAGGTTAAACTTTCAACAAAACATGATGCTGTGCAGTTTGAATGCTCTGGGATTGAAAATGAGCACGAGTCCAAGTAAAAGTAACGTAAAGAATTAAAATAAGACTCACCATATGGCGATGCAGATCTCCTCAATGACGGTGCAGAAGGAGGACAGGGTGCAGTTGCTAAGGCAGACGCTGTCTTTGCACACCGGACTGGACACCTCGCACCACCTGCACAGGTTGAAGCTCATGTGGCTGAAAGACTGGACGAAAACAGGAAGACCTGCGGGGCAAGAGACAGAAGTAAGGTCAGGCTCATCTTGAAACTGTTCTTACAGTCAAAACTCTGTGAAAGGGCCTTTTAAAAATGTAAATGTAAGAAGTTTATAGCAATGTTGTCCACACATTGAAGATATTTCAAAATTCACCACAAACCAAGATATTTTAATATTCTTTTGGAGTGATTTACATGGCTCGTTGTGGACGCTTTGTTAAGTGCAACACGTCCTACTGCGTCTGCTGTGCCACGTAAAGCGTGACATTAAGTGACTGTGACTTGGAGCAGGATATGGGTGTGTCCCTTTAAAGCCTGTTGGCCCAAAGCTGTCACAGCCAAGAGAGCTGAAGCAGAACCCAAAGCTCCAAAACAAACACTAGTTTTTGTCATGGCGTGTGTGGCCGTAGGGTTTAGCTTTTAGTTGTATTTGATTGTAGACTCTGTGAATATACTTGTACTGTTGCTCTGCCACATTGTGATCCCACCCAGATGACACAGAAATGACTGCCACAGCCAAAACACATTGCACTCATTCCACATTTGAACTCTCATTAACATAATTAACATATCCTAAACACAATTTTGTTATTTTTGCGTCAGCATTGTGCATTAAAACGGAAAACTGATCCCGACAAAGATAGACAAAGCAGCGCCAACGCCCACAAACAAATCCTAGTGTTGCATGTATATCTGGGTAAACATACACTCAGCTACACACACAAAGCCAACCACACTACGCTATGATTGTATTTACTCTGCGCACACATATAGGATTGCACACGTAAACACACAACACTTCATTAACTCTGTGACACACAAACACACACACGCAGCAGAAGCTGTTCCAGATGTTTCTTCTCCCAAAACGGAGCCGAAGACAAAGGAGGAAGAAAACGGAAAAGAGCTGAGAAGCAAAAAGCTCGCTGTAATTAGAATCAGCAGCACAGGCTCTGTGTGTCTTTGTGTGTCTTCGTGAGGAACAGTGTGAGTTTCAGACCTCGGGAGTGAAGACATTTGTGGAAAACGAGAACATTTTGACTGGTCCTCCCTCGGGGACAGACCTTCAGAGGCTATCCACAGCTCATTTAGTTTTAAGGTTAGCATTGCAAGGACTAACTTTAGCACGGCACGACAAAAGTGAGCACAAAAACAGACTAATGTTAACGTAAAAAAGGAATACAAATAATAAATGTTTGCATATTTTATCAATGTTAGAAATATAAACAAAAGAGCAACAAAACATAGGATAACGAGGAATTTGTTAGATTAGAAAAACTAAAAAAGACAAATATTAGCATCTTTGCTAACATGAAAAAAGACATGTTAGCATAAAAAAGGACTGATCTTAGCTTAACGTTAGCTTAAAAAATGCCTTTTTTGTACATAAAAAGTTAGGATAAAAAGAAGACAATGCAAACTTTTAAACGTTCAATGTTAACATAAACATTAAGAGTATTAATAGGAAAGTAAAAACAGTGGCTTTGAAAAGGTAAGACGGTAATAAAACCGTACCTTAAAAATACTTGACATTATCATAAAAAAGTAACGTTTAAGTTAGCATAAAAAGGATGGCTTATAAAAGAGATTAAAAATAAATATTTTTAATGTAGAAAGATGAAAGTTAGCATCGAACAGATTGTTATCTAACACCATGAAAATACATGTTTGAATAAAAACATTCACCATTAAGAGGACAAATGTTACAATAATATCAATGTTAGCTAAAAAACAACAACATATGTTAGCATAAGAAGAGTTAGGACGACATTAGCTTAAAAATACTGCTAGCTAATAAATAACATCATGAAAAGATTTGAACAAAATCTAACATGAGCAGAAAAAAATACACTTAGCATAACAATAGACTAACATTAGCATACAGCATAAAAATACATTTTCATTATGACAAAGTACTGTAGTTAAACTCTGCACAGTTTATTTTCAGGTATTTGTACTACAGAATTTATTCCACTAATTTATACTTCTGCATGTTTAATTAGGAATTTAAAGTCCTACATTTCAGCTGGTATCCATAAAACGGTATTTTGCGTAGCTCATTTGGTGAGCAATTCCAAATTTTACATGGAAAAATAACGAATAATAATAACGAATGTACTATACTTAGTTAGCTAATTTTATTCTATATTTATACTTTTTACTGTTTCTGCTATCGGCTTGCAAACTAATTTCGTTCCACCTCATGTACCAACATGTGTTGAAATGACAATAAAGAATCCTTGAATCCTTGAAAAAGACTGCAAATATGTAAAAATAACTCCACTTCTGTACATTTGAGAGGTAAACATTGTACTTTTCACTTCACCACATTTATTTTACAGACTATAGCTACTTGCAGATTTGAGTACATACTCAGTAAATAGATGCAAATCATAAAGTTACTTAGCCATTTAAAGCTAACATGATGTCCACAAATGAATGCATGACGCAACAAAAAAATTTTCTGGGTCAGTTTGCATGATGAGTATTATTAGTACTAGTACTTATAACTTGTTATTTGGTGAAAATTTAGCACCATAAAATTTGAATGCATGACTTTTACTTGTAAACAGACTATTTATCCCTGAAGTAAAAGTCCTGGATACTTTTCCCCCCGTCTAAAATCCAAATTAGATTGAGGTTAAAGTTAATGTGGGTGTGGGCCTGAGAATGCTCTATGTCAGCGAGGGTCCTCACAAAGATAGAAATACAAACACGTGTGTGTGTGTGTGTCTTTGTGTGTGTGTGTTTGTGTGTGTGTGCGCCTCCAGCATTAAATTGAAGCCAGAAGTGAGCTGCGTTCAGAGCCAAGTTAGCATCCAACGTTCCGGCCTTAAAGACTCATGGGAAATCTAAGCACTCCACGCTGCTCCGAGGAGGCCCTCCATATCACAACGCCTGGTTTATTTAACACACAAACACACACACACACAGCAGATTTAACCTCTTGCTTGCGACACGCAGATCACTCTGTGCACATCACGTCCAAAACTAAACAATGCTAGTTCAGTCAGTCCAAAGGAAAATATGCTTTCTTATTAAGGCTAATAAATGTTACGCATTGTAAGCACGCGGAGCAGGAGCTAGTTATCTTAGCTTAGCATGAAGACTAAAACAGGGGGAAACTGTTAGCCTGTCAGCCCATTAGCCCGGATCTGGGGTTATATCTTTGTGGCACCATCATTAGATCAGGAATGAAATAAAAGGAAAGTTATTGAGGCTTGTTGATTTGCAGGTATTTTTATTTGGAGGGACAAGGAATAGAAATACTACATTACCCATGTGCCTCAGCTGATTTTTGTCATGCAGGAGTGAATTCAGTTTTCGTTTCATAAATTGTATAAAGGTGGACGGCGGAACTGCTCCTCTAAAGTGAAGCCAAAGCAAGTAGAGCGTCCCCTGGTCTCTGGCTGCAGTATAGGTTATAAGCTCCGCCCCCTCCATGTTAGTGGATGGGTCAAACTAAAACACTAAAATACACGACAAATAAATTTCTTTAAAGGATGGTTTCTGTCATTTTAGGTAGTTAATATAATGTTGATGCATGATCAAGTGTCTTAGTTCGTTATTTGATGCTAACTACATAAGCGGGGACGCATTGTCCATATTTATATACAGTCTATGCTCAGTATAGACAGATTTCATGTTTGCGCACTGTAAAACCCCATACAAGAAGTTGGTTAAATCAACTAATGTTTTTTTTCCCTCACACAACATAAATATAGAAATTTTAATCTTTTGAATGCACTCAATCTTTATTAAATTTAATTTTCTTGTCCTTTTACAATACAGATCTTGCTCTGTTTTTTTTTCTTCTATTTTTAAAAGTATTGTTGAAGGAAAAGCTAAAATGCTGACACGAACACATTCACATAGACTTTCTCTTAGTGCCAGTCTCTGTCTTCTCCGGCGTCTTAAAACAGCGCCAAGACGCCAGCGTGTTTCAGTGGCTGTTCATTCAGTTTCAGATACACTCGCTCTTTGTTAAAATATGAGATAATGGGCTCCTTTTTAAAGAGGAACTGCTCACTAAACGTCAGAGATGGAAGGGGCATTTACTCAAGTACTGTGCTCTAATACAGACTTTCCACATTTCAGAAAGAATTTGTGTTTTTTTTTGTTTCTGTGCTGAATCGACGTTTCACTCGTTTCTGCTTTTAACCGTTTCGAAGTTTGTGCAGACGGCTGCAGCTATTTTACAAATTAAACTTTGAATCAAAAATGATGAATCAAGAAATTTATTGGGAGATGAAAACCAAAAAGAAAAATAATTGGTGACAGTTCCATGTAAAATTAGCTCTACCTCAACCATCGACGGCAGTAACATGGCGCTAACGCATCAGAGAAAGAGAAATAATAATCTCCTTTACATTTCCTGTTCATCCAGGTCGTGATATATCTAAAAAAGAAAGCTAAAGCTAGGTTTGGTCCACCTTCCTCATATGTTCCTCAGTGGTGATGTGACATGATCAGGTGGACGTGTGAACCAATCAGGATACTCTCTCTTCTAATTAGAGTTTAACAGCTGAAGCTTTGAGGACTCAAACAGCAGTACTTTTACTACTGGGTACATGAAGCTGATGATACATGTGTACTTTTACTACTGACGCTTCAGCTACACGAAACTGAGACTTGTGTGCTAATAAGTGTATTAGGGTTAGTGATACTGATACTGTACATGAAGGAGATACTCGTGTACTTTTACGACTTAATTACTTGAGGCTAATGCATGTGTATGTTTACGACTGATACTTTAAATGCGTGAAGTACACAACGCTTTTGTACTTTAAACTGAAAGTACACAAGTATTCGCTTGATTCTGGCTTATTGAAGTTCATTGTGTATGTGTACTTTTACTGCGGACACTTTAAATACATGAAACTGAGACTTGTGTGCTAATAATATTTTCATTGAAATTAGTGTATTGGGGTTAGTGTGTACTTTTACTACTGATACTTTACACGAAGCAAATACTCGTGTACTTTTACGGCAGATACTCTAACTGCTTGAGGCTAATGCATGTGTATGTTTACTACTGATACTTTAAATGCGTGAAAATTGCTTTTTTTTACTTTTACCTGCTCATACTTATATTAAATATTCTCACAATACTTATCTACTACTGATACTTTAATGAAGCTAATACTTGTGTACTTTTACTACCGATTTTAACTACAATACTGACAATACTGTTTATACGTTCATAAACTGAAAGTACACAGGTATTGGCTTAATTCCGGCTCACTGAAGTTGACTGTGTATTTGTACTTTTACTGAGGAGACTTTAAATACATAAAACAGATTTTTGCATATTTTTACTACTGATACTTTAACAACCAAAAGGCTGATAGTACTTGTGTGCTATTGATGATTTTATTAAACTGAAAGTACATGAATATTAGCTCCTACACGAGGTGGTTACTTGTGTACTTTTACTTCTTATTCTTTGCACAAAGCTGAGACTCTTGTACTTTTACCTGCTCATACTTTAAAAATTGATGTTTTAATGAAGCTAATACTTGTGTAATTTCACTGCTAATACTTTAACTACATGGAGCTGATAATACTTGTGTACTGCTGATACTTTCATAAAACTGTAAATACAGGAGTATTAGCTTTGTGCTGACTATATAAAGTCAATCCCACTTGTGTACTTTTACTGCAGATAAATAAACCCCACAAAGCTGATAAAACTAAAACACTGTTGATACTTTGACGAAACTAAAAGTACTAAAAATACATCAGTATTAGCTTTAGCTGTACTTGCATACTTTCACTGCTGATACTTTAAATACATGGAGCTGATATTTGTGTACTTTTACTGCTGATACTTTTTCAAAGCTCATAATAACTGTGTGATACTACAATAGAGCCAGTGTTTATGTACTTTTACTGCTGATACTTTTACAAAACTTATAATAGAGTAATTATATACTGCTGGTACTTCAATAAAGCTACTATGTGAGTACTTTTACTGTTGATACTTTAACTACACGAAGCTGATTAAACTTGTTTACTCCTGAGACTTTACTGAACCAAACACTTTGGTGTACTTTTACTTCTGCTTCCTACTCGACTACTGCCTTTTACGTGTACTGGAGTATTTATTTATTTATTTATTTATTTTACCCTGTATTGCTACTTTTACTTTAACGAATACTGCAGAAAACTTTTTCCAAAACAAATCGTCCCCCCCTCCATCCATCCCTTCAGCTCGGCCTCTAAGACCTCCGCCAGCAGCTCCGTGGAAAAGAGAAAAAAAACTACCCGGGGATCGGGCAGCGCTTACCGGCTGTCAGGAGGACGAGGGTCCCGGTCCAGAACGAGCAGCACCGAGCCATCATGTGGGGGCAAAGTCAGCCGGAGGGACTCACAGGACGGTCGGTCAGTCGTTGTGTCGGTGCGTCGGTCCTCAGCCCCGGTGTCAGCGGAGAGCCTCTCATGTATGAGCAAGAGAGAGAGAGAGAGAGAGAGAGAGAGAAAGTCCAGATGTTTTTCATCCAGATGTGGTTTGGCCCCGCCCCCCGCTGCTGCCTCCGTTCCTGTGTCCCAGTCTTCCACATGTGTGACACATCTATACTGTAGTACCAGTACTCTGATACAAGTACTCTGATTTAAGTACTGCAATGCAAATACACTGATACAAGAAGAAGACGTACTGCGTTCAGGGGTTTTAGTACAGTGTTAGAGTAAAAGTACAGACAAATACAAAGTATTTTGTCTTATTCTACATTTATTTTACATTTTATTTTTACATTATTATTTTTATTTTATAGAATATATCGAGTGTTTTTATTGTATTTTTAATGACTTTATATTTACGATTTATTTAATTTTATACTTATATTTTTATTTAAATAAACAAACAAAGGAAACAACCAAACTAGAGCTCTATCCTTGTTTTATATGGCTTGTTTATTTTATAAAATATTTGCTGGTTAAAAAAAAAACAGCAGAAAAAGACGTTTTTGAGGTGCGCTTTATTTATATTTCATATTTTATTTTAGTTAATTTCATTTTTACTGATGCAAAGTGATTAAACAAATGCACTTTAAATATTTTTATAATTTATTTCTATTACTCATGATTTTTATTTTCTTATTTTATACATTAGTTTGTAGCCTGCCTACATGTTCACTTTACTTTACTTTATTTTCTGCAAATATTTCTATATCTTTGTTTTTGTTAACAGATTATATTTTATTATCTTATCTTACAGGAATTCTTACTTTCTTTTTCCAACTTACTCTCACCAAGCCTTAATAACGAGCCATATCCTCAGGGACTGTGTCGTTCATCATTTATTTATTTTCACTTTCTCTTTTACCAGTTTGTGTTGCAATCATAATTCTTTCCTTATGTCTGTTGTTTGTGCTGCACAGAAGGATTTAGATTTGTGTGAGTCTGAAACTGAGAGACTGTGAGCGCTAACAGGTTTATTCCAGCTCATTAATCAGAGTCAGAGTGAAAATCAGAGACCCTTAAAGAGCCACGGCTAATTATATAAAGTCTCCCTGCTGTCAGGAAAATTATTTTATTTTATTCTCTTCCTTGTTATGTTGCAGACTTGACAGATTTTTGGTTTGAACATACAGGCACGTGACACCACAACTGGTGCATTTTATATTTTTACATCTGTGTGGTAGTTTGTGGATGTGTTTTTGAAAGCCTCACTGAAAGAAGGAGAAGAAGAGGTGGGCAGAAGAAGAAGAAGAAGACACCTTTTGATAGAACAGGGTGGGAGAAGAACGAGAAAAATAAGCTTTTTTTCTGCGGGAAACGGGTTGAAGAAGAAGAAGAAGAGGAAGCTTTACATGCATTTTGATGGAGGATGAAGAAGAGGAGGAACAACAATGTTAAGGTTTTAGTCTGATAGAGAGGGGATGAAGAAAAAGGCACTTGATGCAATTTGGTAGAAGGCAAGGAAGAAGAAGAAGAAGAGGAGACGGAGGGGGAAAGAAGAAGATAACAGAAGACACCTTAACTGTGACAGAAAGGGTTTTTGATATAATTTTATGGAAGAAAAAAAAGACAAGAAGAAGAAGTAGAAGAAGGTAAAGAATGCACTTGATACAATTGGTGGAAGGCAGGGAGGAAGAAGTGTAAGAAGTGTAAGAAGAAGAAGATGATGAAGAAGAAGAAGAAGAAGTGGAAGAAGAAGAAGAAGGCAATTGATACAACTGGTGGAAGGCAAGGAAAAAGAAGAAGTGTAAGAAGAAGAAGACGAGAATGAAGAAGAAAAAGAAGAAAGAAGAAGAAGAAGAAGAAGAAGACGAAGAAGAAGACGAAGAAGAAGAAGGCACTTGATACAATTGGTGGAAGGCAGGGAAAAAGAAGTGTAAGAAGAAGAAGACGAGAATGAAGAAGAAGAAGAAGAAGAAGAAGAGTATGACGAAGAAGAAGGCACTTTATGCAATTTGGTGGAAGGCAGGGAAAAACAAGAAAAATAAGTGTTTGAAGAAGAAATATGCTTTTATTATGATAGAGCTGGGCCGGAAATGGTGTCGTTTCCGGTAGTGGAAGAGCGAATAAGCCACTTATGATAAATAGTAAACAAAAGAAAACAAAACAAAACAAAACCTTCTTGTTCATTTCTAAATAAAAGTTAATATATATTAATTAGAGGAGACTCTGGTGTTCTCCGCTGACAGTAATGATCGCTACTAGTTTCCTGTAAGTTAACAGCAACAACATGTGAGTCGTAAAGTGGTCGTGGATCTATGAAGTGATCTTCTTTTTATATCAGCAGGTTAACAGCCCGTCAGAAAGCTGCTGTCAGCGGATTCACGGCTGAACTGTGACCCCTGGACTCTTTTCTTCCGCTGCTCCCCCCACCGGAGCTCCGTCAGTCTTCGAGGCGGAGATGAGGAAACTCCTGCTGGTGTCCAACTCCACGCTGCACGGCAGCGGCTACCTGCAGCACTGTCAGGACAACATCTCACAGTTCTTCGGAAAGTAAGTGTTAGTGCAGCTGAAGAAAAGTCCTCAAGAAAATCAGGAGACGGGAAGCGATGAAAAATCTGCAGAAAAGTGAGAGGAAACCCCATTGCGAAATCCCTTGAAAAAATCGAGCATTTTAAAAATGTCAACGTGAATCAGCAAAACTTAATCTATCTAATGTGTTTGATAATTATTTCTAAATGACGACTTGTTTAGTAGAGTTCGGCATAAAATTTGAGTATATTACTTAACTAAATAAAAGTCTGAACATGTGTATAAAGTTAGTATTAAATGCTTAAACGCTTGCTTTTTTAAATGGAGTTTGGTGGCACTAATTGAACAGACCAGTGACAATAAATGTAATAAATTGAGATTCACTGTCACTCTGCGAACATTCCTGAGCAACTGTGTGAATCAGTATCCGTATGGAAGTGGAACTGAAAGTAGGTCACTGCGTAACGAATCCCGTTTGAAAATCTAGATTTTAAATATTCTGCAATAACAATAAAACACATCTGTTTCTATAAACATGTTTCATAATCATATACGAACCAGTAGCTATATGGCAAAATTCGGCATGCAAGAATAAGTCTATGATAAACATTTTACATAAAAAATCTAATCATAAACACATGAAGTCACACTGTAGCAGGTTTGGATTAAATTCGAAACTAGCACTAAAACTCTTATCATATTTCAATGGAGTTTGGTCTGCAGAGACTCCGATAGTGTGGCACACTTATTTTATTTATTTATTTGTTTAGGATGCGTAGAAACGATTAGAGGACAGCAGGAAGTTTGTAAAAAATATCTATTGAATTCCTTTACAAAATGTTACAATTTAATATTATCCTGTTCCCTTACCAAACATATACATCTCTCAGACACATGATTTAAAATCTTTTTGAATGAATTTTCATCCGGCAACAATCGGCATACAAGCAACAGTTTATAATGAGTGTATTTTAAGACAACAGCAAATAATAAACATCTGATTTTATGGCGTAGAACGTTTACATTAAATGGAAAATGGTCCTTAAAATGTCAGATTTTTCAATGGAGTTTGGTGTAGGGCTTTAAAGAGGCTGCCATCTGAATTATTATTATTATAAATGAAATATGTTCAACTAAACACACATATCTCTACACATATATTTAAAAATCCTGTTGTATTTTACGCAGGCTGCTGAAAAGCTTCAGCGTGAGGCTATAAAGTTTATGATCACTGGATCATGTGACCGCTGCAGATCCGAAGACATGTTGTAGAAGACTTGTATTAAATGCCAACAATCGCTAAAATTGCATAATTCTAAATGGAGTTTGGTGTGCAGTCTTATTTTTTATTTTTTTGTGTTTTTCAGGGATGTGAAGAGGGTGCTGTTTGTTCCTTATGCTCTCCACGACAGAGACGCCTACACCAAGACAGCCAGGGACAAGTTTAAGACACTGGGTGAATATCATTTATCATCGGCATTAGTTTAAAGTTCATACAGCATTTTATAACTTTGTATTTCCCTGCATTATCTGTAAACGTATTAGTCTGGACCTATGTATACAATCTGTTCTCTGTAGTTTCTGCAGCACATTATATGTACACAGTATCTAGTTATTGCTCTGTATACATTGTAGGAGTTTTCTTAATGGTTTTCTGTGCATTTTCTTTATGTTTTGTGCTAAATTCTCAATGCTGAAAACACTGACAGGTGTTTGGCCCCTACAGGTTATGAGGTGGACAGCATCCACGAGGCCTCGGACCCCGTCGAAGCCGTCCGGAAGGCTGAGGGCATTTTTATAGGTGAGGAACTACGCCTACAACCCTGCAGCGTTCCTTCTTCTTCTTCTCCTCCTCCACCTTCATTCACCCGTTTGCTCAGTTAATCCGAGGCGTGGGTGTTGTCTCTACCTGCAGGCGGAGGCAACACTTTCCGGCTGCTGAAGAGTCTTTACGACAACAAGGTGGTGACGGAGATCAGGAAGAGAGTGATGGAGGTAAAATTCACAAATAGCCACCGATGACAGATTAAACGGGGACACGTTTGCACAACCCCCGATCATGAGACGACGCCCTTTTCCAACATCTGTTTTTGAGAAAGAGACACTCTTCCTGTTTGACGCTAGTCCAAGAACGAGGAGAGCTGTTTTTCCTTCTCTCTCTCCTCAGTTTCCAGGATTTCATAAGAGAAGAGTTGCTGCTGTTTTTGCTCATATTTCACTGCAAACTGAATATTTTTGATGTGTTTTCTTCAAACAAATAACTGATTAACGGGGGAAAAAAAAGAATTCCCCAACTTACTGAAAGATATTTTTGTGAATAACATTCAAGTACTTTACTTTTATGCATGACTTTTGTTGTCTTGCTGATCTCTGCAGAAGTCCACTCAAAAAATGGTGAATTTTACGCACGACACTAAAGCAAAGAAGAAAACTTTAAATCTGTCGGCTAAAGTGAAAATAATCAGCAACTAAATTGATAATTATTTGTTTCAGCCAATTCTCAAGCAAAAATGTGGAAAAAATTTTTTGGGATGTTAGAGTCCAAACATTAAATTTAATAATAATAATAAAAATGCATGTTTGTTGTAGTAATTCACGACAAATCAGGTAAACCTTTGCTATCATATCAACACTAAAACTACAAAGTCCCACAATGCAACAGTCTCTGATGTCAGTACTTAAAAAGGACGAGATGTCACGTTTCTGATGAAGGAAGTGAATAAATATCAACAAACTATATAAGCAGAGCAGGAGAGCGATGTGAGAATGTGATAAGTATGATAAAATGAAATAAAAACTTAATTTCTGACTTTTCTCCTTCCTGTTGCTTCCTCCTCCTCCTCCTCCTCCTCCAGGACGGTGTCCCCTACATGGGCTCCAGCGCCGGCACCAACGTGGCCACCGTCGGCATCAACACCACCAACGACATGCCCATCGTCTATCCTCCGTCCTTCGCCGCCATCGGCCTCGTCCCCTTCAACATCAACCCGCACTACCTGGACACTGACCCCAGCAGCCGCCACATGGGGGTGAGTCCCAGCCTCAGACTGATGTTTAGGGGAGGAGGAGGGGGCTTTAACTACACAATGCTGTTAGGTTAGGGTATTTTACTTCAATTGGCTGCTGCAGAAGTCCACTCATAAAATGCAGCATTATACTAAAGGTTTATTCTTTCAGCTCAGTTAATGTTTTCACATCTGATAAGGATAACACTCAACACTTCAGTTTTTGTCTTACCAGCTGATTGACTGATGGAGGAGATAATTTTGCTCGCACTGATTGGTTGTTCATCCGTCGTGTCAGCGTTATCAGTTATCACCTTCCCCGTCTTTGATCGCTGCCCTCAGGTCAAAGAAGAGCAGACATGTCTTAAAGCAAACACTTTATAATACACAAACATATAATAATAAGTTAAAGTAGATTCATCCAAAACTTACATTTCATATTTTATTCTTAAGGCGATGAAGATCTTTTACTTTAAAAGGTACAAACTCCATTTCCTGTTCCAGATCAGGAGAGCTCCCCCTGCTGGTCGCTGCTGGTCATCGCAACAATGACAGACTTTAAAACAAGGGAATTTATATTCATAGCTGTGTATAATGAGGATTTCTAGTAATATATTGAATCTGTTATTGAGTCTGAGCCATCTGAACAGAACTAGTAGCAGGCAAATGCTGGTAAAATATGGTTAGGTGATATATAGTACTATTGATTGGCTGGTGAAACTTATTATTTGTTAGGGATGCGCAGAAACAATCCAAGGACTGCAGGAAAATATCTATTGAATTCCTTTACAAAGTCTAGCAATTTAATATAATCCTGTTCCTTATCAAACATATACATCTCTCAGATACATGTTTTGAAATCTTTTTGAATTAATTTTCATCCGGCAACAACCAGCATACAAAGCAACACTTTTATAATGAGTGTCTTTTAAGACAACAGCAAATAAACATCAGACTTTATGGTGTGTAGAACGTTTACATCAAATGTAAAATGGTTCTTAAAATGTTAGATTTTTCAATAGAGTTTGGTGTAGGGCTTCAGCGTGAGGCTATAAAGTTTATGATAATTGGATCATGTGACTGCTGCAGATCTGAAGACATGTTGTAGAAGACTTGTATTAAATGCCAGCAATCACTAAAATTGCATATTTTTTAAATGGAGTTTGGTGTGGAGTCTTACAATGCTGTTTTATTTTTATTTTTTTGTGTATTTCAGGGATTTGAAAAGGGTGCCGTTTGTTCCTTATGCTCTGCAGAACTTGCCCAAGAATCTAAATGTTTTTAAGTTTTCTTCAGTGTCACATTAAACCTGTAATGGCGATCAGTAAATTTGTGGTTAGATTACAAACGGGGAGTGCTAATAAATAATTCGGCTTATATTTAATAGCAAGAATTTGCAGTAGCATGTCTTGATTTGGTGCAGAATACTGTCGGTTAATAAAGAAAAGCGAGAGACGCTTTATCATGTTGTTGCTGTTCCTGTGCAGGAGACCAGAGAGCAGAGGATCATCCAGTACCACGAAGAACCCAACACTCCAAGTGTCCTGGTGAGTGAGAGCGAGGGGGGCAATTAGCACTGAGCCCAACCACAAGCATTTCAGGCCAAGTCGAGTAAAAGGAAACTTTTATCAGAAAGTTAAAGGTGAATTTCGCTGGTGTTTCCAGGGTCTGAGGGAAGGATCCATGCTTCTGGTGGAGGGAAACAAAGCCACGCTGCTGGGAACCACTAAGGCCAGACTGTTCACCAGGTAACACAGGTTCACATCACTTTAAGAGGACTTACTCTAATCTAAACTTATTGTGATGCAGTATCACCTGTACCATTTGTTTCTTGTGTTTCAGGGGGAAGCCCACAGTGGAGTACGAGCCAGGTAGCGACCTCAGCTTCCTGCTAAAGGACTGACCAATCAAACGAAAGCAGGAAGCGACCATCACCACAGTCATGATATTGCTCGTTTTTAGGTTTTCTCGTCAAAACGGAATAAAGATTTTGAAGAAAACATCCAGTGCGTCTATGGTGAACTTTACAAATGAATGTTAGCATGCTAGCATAAGCTAATCTACACGGTGTGACTGATTAACATGTTTAAAAGCATTGTTAAAAACAAACAGAAAAGATAACAATCATAAAAAACAACCTCCATAACCTCTTGTTCATTTTCCATTGACATTTGTATTGCAGTTCCACGACTGACCACAAGAGGCTCCAAAAGCAAATCAGTCCCCATTGACCTCCATGTTAAAACGTCAACTCACAAATAAATATGTTTACGGCCTGGTACAAAATAGTTTAAACTAATTGAATAAAGGCAAATTTTTCTCATTTAGTGTCCAATATGTGACATCTAGTCAAAGAAATCAAATCAAAGACAAAACGGAACAAAATGTAAACAGATCATTTTTTTATTATTATTATTTCTTTTGTGAAATCATCTCTATGAAATCGTTAAGTTTTAATTTCCGCAGGTGAAAGAATACATACATCAAAAAATAGTCAATATTTTCTCATGGCAGGAAGAAGGACAGAAGAGTGGCGTTAAATACAAGACGTAAAAACCCTCAAACACACGGCCGCAAGACTGTCTTCAAATCACCTCAATCAGTCGGTTCAGAAAAGAAACGATTCAGCTGTGCTCTCGTTTAAAAGTCAAAGTGAAGGAGGAATTTGTTTCTAAGACTTGAATGCTGAAATGACGTGCACCTGCCGTGAGTGATCTGAAACGACTTAAGTGAAAGTGAATTAATTTCAGTCCTGCTGAACCTTGGTGACCAGACAAATGCGTTCTAACCTAATCTAATCTAATCTAGAGTTTACACACACAGACGACTTTAGAAAAATCTTTATAAAACGTTCTAACAGTGCAGTCAAGCCCCTCCAGCATCTATCTCGTCAGACACTACTGACCTGAGAACCATTTCTCATTCGTTACCTCTAATAAAACGGAGTCGACTTAAAGGCAATTTTTGTTTTGTGCACAAGTAAGAATTTAGCGACATTTAAATCAACACAGGCTAATTTTAATTCCCTCAAAGCCTCTAAAATATGCAGTGAAACGTACTTGCTATAATTTCCGAAAGCATAAAAAAAAACGTAGTCTTATGTTTTAATGTTTGAAAGTAATGCCATAAAAATAAAGTAAAAACAAATAGTTGAGAATTATTCTTGCGTTGACTGACTCAGCTGATTAATCAACCAATCGTCGTAGCTCCAGGCAACGATGGTGGGAAGTGTTTTCCAGTTTGCTCCGAACATTTTGGCTTTTTACAGTAGAATAAAAGTAAACCAAGCAATTCTTTAACATGCAGTTGTTTCAGTATGTTTTACTTGCAGATTTTAACTTAATTTATAGAGAATTCTCTACAGAAAAAACTAATTAATGCACATTTCAAACCTTCCATATTAAAAACACATGCACTGTCTGGATTTTGATTGGACGGGCAAAAAAAGAAGAATTCTTTCATGACCAATTAACCGTTTGCTAATTCGTCTTCAAACGTGTGACCAATAAAAACACTTATTTTATTCTTTATTAACAATTTCTGAATCAGTGTTGAAAAAAAAAAGAGGCAACAATAGACTCTTTTACTTTCTAGCCTTGTACATGTGAACACGTGGGTATCAGGGTTTGTATCTGCTTTAATTTAGTGACACCAGCGTCCACTAGTGGCATTAATGCATCTCTAACGTCTGTTGTTGAAAACACAAGTTGGTAACAAAACAACAACAACATAGAGATGCCTAAAAGGCCGCGGAGAATATTCAGACAACAGTGACAAACAAGAAAGCGGTGAAAGAAAAACTAAAGCTATTTCATTGTGACTGTTAACTGGACTTTTTAAAACTATCATCAAACTTTAGACATTAATTCATACTGCGAACCCAATATGGGTAAAATAGGAGAAGTTTTTTTCGTTGCTTTTTTTTTTCTTCTTTTTTTATATATTAACACACACAGTGACAAACACTCATAAAACATAACACAGCAACCTGCTTTGAAAGCTGCCAGTTGCCACTCTGAAATCCAAGAAAATATTACTATTAAAAAAAAGTAAGAACAAAGAAGCCTCAGTGCAGGAAAAGGCGGGAAAAGTGATTGTAAGTAACTGCCGGTTTGTTAAGCCACGCCCCCCTCAGTTATCGTTGCTATGGCCGCTCCACAGTTGCTGTGGCTAGCTAGAGCAGGTTTAGCTACAACAACGACGTATACTGGCAGGTTTTATGAGCCGTAGTAGGTATTTGTATTAAAATATATATTATATTGTGTCAAAACTTAATATTCATTTCTCTGTTCATCAAAAAGCCAGAGATGTTTTGATGACTTTATGCTAAAACCAAGCTAGCGTCATGCTGTAATGCTGAAAGGTTCCACCTCATGGGAAAATGCTACATTTAGATGTACAAGTCACTAATGGAACACCACAAGCTAATGTAGTTAGCCAAAGATATGCTAACCATCCGTTACCACTGTAGGTGGTTAGCTAGTTAGCTGGACATGCTAGCTTAAGTTAGAGAAAAGAACAAAACAAAACACGGATTAATCCACTTCTTACTTTTGTGTTTTTGGTTTTTGGAATGCTAAATGCTACAATGCTAAAGTAGAAATTGGAAGCTAGATACGGCAGTTTATCAAAAAAAAGAGTCCACTATCTGCAGTCTTCACCTTTTGTGTGGCTTCTATGTAAACAACAGAAAAATAAAAGTATTACAACTTTTCAGTCCGTTATAAAATTTGCATCCAGCCAGAAAACATTTTCCGAAATGTCACTGGTTCTGTAGCGTTTCTCTTTGCCTGTAGAGGGCAGCACACTGCTTCAACATACTGACAGACGTGTGTGTGCTCAGGTGCGGGGCTTAGCAAACAATCAATTTTACAGAGTGAATTATAAACTAAACAATCATTTGCACTGATTATCCCCAATTTTATGAACAAACAAAAACTTTTGCAGAACAATTTCTTGATTGCGTTGAAATACAGCTGGACTCGCTATTAAAAATAATCATCATGGTTTTTGTACAACATACAAAATAAAATACTGAAAACACCCCCCACACAGCATCCCGAAGCAGAACTCTTTCAGGAGAAGTTCAAACCAGCTTCAAAACAAGTTTAAAAACACATAACGGTAAATAGATTTTAACACTCCAATCATCCATAAGCCACCTTTATCCAAAATAGAGAGCAGCTAATCACCTACATCTGTTAATAAGTTCATATTGCTGTGTTATTGCCATTTTATCTCATATTTTAACAGAGCAATCACGCTAGAAGAAGTTACTGCTGGTCCTTGTGTACCCAACAACCCTCTGATTCATCACCTCATTTATATTTCTATTGCTAGCTGTGATAGCACAGCAGGTATTGTGTTTAGCTTGTCTGCGGATGTCAACACAATATCATCATATGGTGCAAGTTACAGTCACAAAACTTTACAAGCATGTAGCTGAATGGAAATCACAATGAAGGCATTGTCTGAAGACAGGCGTTGGTCCAGGTTCTCAGTGAGTGATAAGACATGGGTCAGAACATGAACGCTGGTGTGAAACAATCTCAAGATGGTCTCTGGTGCTGCCTTCAAATGGCACGACAAAGTGGAAAGTCCAGGAAGGTCTGAGTTCAAGTTGGGATGCATTTTCTGACATTTTCAGAAATGGTGAAGGCGGATTTGTCAGTATCTTGTAATTTTATGTTACATACTTTATGTAATACGTCAGAGGAAAATGTTGATATTGAGCTTTATGCTTTTGCGTTCCCAGTCGTTAGCTTGCTAAACTGCTAGCCTCGGTTCTAGCACAGTTCTCGATTCAGTATCGTAGCACTGATATTACAATTTGAACACCGAGTATTTTGTGTACAAGACTTCCCAGATCACAACTACAAGTTCACTAGTTCCATTTGAAGGCAGCACAGGTCTCTCATAGCTCACTCCTAGCTGAATCTTGTACCTTGTAAAATCATTTCAGTTACTTTCAAATACATTTAAATTGTTGTAAACTCTTGGAAGCTACTGGAGAGATAATCCAGACCGTCCAAACCTCCACCAATGTCCTTTATAAACAGAGAAGCTCCAGGAGAAGCCTTGTTCTTTGGATGCTTTGTTTGGAGAAAAAAAAAAAATGTCTTGACTATATCAGCAGTTTTGGACTTACAGTTCATCAACCATTTTATGTTTAGACCAAAAAAAACCCCCCAAAAAACGTGCAAATTAATATCAGGCCAAACTCTGTGTGCGTTGGTGCAAAGAGCCTCGTATGTTTGGAGAAAATACACTGCCACCTCATTTGCATGTTGGGAAAAAAAACATATAGCATCCAAACATGTTGGTCAATATATTAACTATTCTTGTTAGAAGGTGCTCTATATTAAATATGAAGCCAACTGACGTAGCTCGGCATAAAGACTGGGAACAGAGGAAACGGCTAACATGTCACTGTGAAAAGGTACCAAGTGTAACTTCTCCTTTGAAGACAGACATGATATATATTATAATTAAGGCATTGCAGCTGTTCAGAATTATGATTATAATACGTAATAGTGGGATTTAACTATATCTCTTCTCAAAATACTGAATTGTTGGCCTTACACTTTAGTGGCGTTAGCTGGAGGCTAGCTTCCCCCTGTTCGTAGTTGTTATGCTAAGCTAAACCCGCTACTAAACCTGGCTGCATATTTAACATAGAGACATGAGGCAATCTGAACATCTGACTTGTCAGCAAGGGCGTAAAAGGAGTGCTTCAGTGTGGGTGTGAACTCGTGTGAAACCTCTGCAGCTCGTAACGCCGGCTTGCAGGGTTTCCTCCGTGGCCAGTGTTCTCCAGCTTCTCTTTTGGCACAAACACAACATGACTAGTAAAAATCGAAAGACCTCATCAAATCTTAAACCAGTACCATTATCTGCCGTCCAACAGTCAATACAGTGAAATTCTCTCAGAGGCCATTTTACCCTGATTTCTTCCCTAACCCTGGACTTGCTCACAGTTTTGACCTCTAGGCGTCAGTGTTGCCGTTCTCCTCCGGCTGCAGCTGCTCCTTCTCGGTGCAGTCCTCCTGCGGGGGGCGCACTCTGTTAAAGAAACCCAACTGAGGATGATGAGGAGGAGGAGGAGGAGGAGGAGAAGAAAAGGGACAGAATTTAGTCAGTTTTTGAAGTGTCTTGCAACGTGTTCAGTAATCTTGTTTTACATCCAGACAGTGGACACGTGTAACTTCTTCACAGTGTTTTGTCTCTCACCTTGTACATGATGAAGATGAGTAGCGCCAACAGCAGCAGACCTGCCAGCACTGCCAGAGCCACCACCCAGCCTGGCACCGGCGGAGCAGCATCAGCCATCCACGTCACCGACACACTCACCTTTAAATAAAGAAAAATAAAGCGCGGTTTGATCCACTCGGTAAGAAACTCTCAGTTACTCTTCCTGGATATTCATATTCATTCACATGTTCTATACCGTCTTCCACTGATAGATGAGTCACTTCTTTGTTTATTTGTATTAAGAGTAAACAGAACTGGAGAGATCCTGCTGCCTATGTCGGCTGAAGTTCAACCAATGAGACGATCCCTGCCTTCAGATATGTTTCTATAAATTTAGACTCCACAGTCAATCTACTGTAAGTCACCGTTAGATTAAACGCTGGTGAGTTTGTCTTTGTGCGGCTTACAGTTGTGCTATTGGACGGCAGCTCCGACACCAGGTTCTTGTACGGCATCTCGATGACGTTGAACGAGGCCGTAGATCGAATCACGTATGAACGATTCTGGTTCTCAGTCTGAAAAGAAAGAAGGAAAAAAAAAAAGTCACAAAAACATTCTGATGTACGAGTCATGGAGATATAATCATGAGCAGATATGTACCGACATCACCTCACTGTGACTTTCACTATGCAAGGTATTGTTGTTGTTTTTTTAAAGAGTGGAACATTTTTGCAACTTGTCCCCATTTAAAGAAGGTTTAACTAGCTATTGGCTAAGTCCTGCTTGTGACGTAAACATGGAAGCACACACAGCGATTACTGGTTTACTGTGATACTCAAGCAATGTATGTGTCCCACTGATTGTAAACCTCTTTCAAGTCTGTCTGTTCAAATTCGAATTAAAGGTTAATACAACTGTGATTTTTAGATGCAAATTTTATTAACCAGGCTCAGTGTGTTGATCAGGATGTAAATTAATCAGCCTCGTTACCTCCCAAGTATCTTGAGAACCATCTTAAGCTTAACAGGTGCTTCCCAAACAAGAAAGCACCTTCTTCTAGAATTTTTTCTTTATCACCATTGGACAGAATCAGGCTAATTCTAAGCTAATGAGTTGCTGATTATATAATGTAAATACAAGACTGTGATCAGGAAAATTCAGCCTGGATGTGTTACCATTTATGCATTTAAAAAACTAACAATGAGATATTTTTAAGATTATTATTATTATTTCACAATTATTTGATGATTATTTAGTTGAACAAAAAGCTCAGAAGATGGTGAAAAGCATCTATAACACGATCCTTCTCTAAACCAGCCGTGGGTTTCCATTATATGTAGAGAAATGACATAAACAACTAATGCTTAATGACGTTCTACCAATGAACATAATTTCAATTTTGTAATCATTCATTTATAGTGATAAAAATACAGTATGTTGACTCTATTCAACATTAGCAGCTGTCCATTTATTTGTTTACCCTGAGGAAGTTGTCGACAAACAGTCTGGAGTAGACGAAGAGGATGGCGTTCTTCGTCCTCTCCAGGCGACCGACCTGACATTTCAGCCGCATGCACGTAGCCGTGGCACAGTCCTACACAGACACACACATCAAACACAACGTCATGGCTGATACAATAAAATCTATAAGGAGGTGACAAAGACGCAGCCCCAATTGTAATGCATAATGTTAAGTCCTAGAAAAGGTCTTTATATAGTGTGTGTGTGTGTGTGTGTGTGTGTACCAGTATCTGCAGGTCAGTCTGTGCGTCTCTGGACTCCAGGTCTCTCTTGTGGACGTGGTTTCGGCTTCGCCCCTCCATCTCTCGATCTCTGGGTGGAACAGCGGTGGCGTTCTTCTGGGAGGTCAGCGGGTTCTGATAAAACAACAAAACAAAAACTAATGTCCAGCGTGCACAGCGTCTGGTGGAAAGTTCAACGGTCGCTCTCTGGTTTAGGTTTCTTCCGCTCCACTGAGACCAACAGCTTGTTCTTAAAAGGCTGAACCAATCTCAGCTCTGAGGATGAGCGTCCCTACATGCTCACTTTGGCTATTACTTCCAAATCCAACATGGAGACAGCAGGCTTTGAGCGCCTAATATTTTGGCGCTCCGTTTGTTTTACTGAAAAAAATCGGGAAGGCAAATATAAACGAAGGTTACCATGGCAACCAGAGTCTGTAACGTCCCACTAATAACCAACTGTGAGGTAAAAAGAGATGAACTGGTCGTATGAGAATGCTGATGTTAAACCAAGGCCGACCAAATAATGTGCAATAATAATGTGCAGTCTGGTTTTTCTCTTTAAGAATGTGCAATAACAAACTATGTACAATCACAATATTTATTAATCTTTTTTTTGGGTGTTGGGCAGGGGTCGCGTAAACCGAATATTTTCCGTCATTGACCGTTTTTTTAAAACTGTGGCGTACAAATCTGAATTGCAATCTGTCATTTTGACAGATTGCAATTCACACCCCTGACCATTTGGTGGCGAGTGACGTTATTAGTTGGCTCTCGTCTCTAATCGCAGTTTGCATTCCAAACATCGCAGAACTTTTGTATATATGTCTATGTCTAAGCGGCTAACGGCTACCAAAATGGAAGAATCGGATGAAAGCGGGCTGCTGGGACTGATGGAAGGCAAATTTTATTTAAAAAAAAAACTACCTGATGGAAGCCTTGATGAAAGCAGAGTTTTGTGCAAATTGTGCAAAAAACAAAACAAAACAAACAAACAAACAAAAAAAACGTTAGCATACCACCGAAGCACTTCAACCCTATGGTACCATCTAGAGCTGTTAGCGCTAGGAGTCCTGGTCTGAGTACGGCCAAGACGTGTCGGCAGCCCAACCTTTTTATTTTTTTTATTTTTATTTTTTTACTTTATTTTATTTATGTATTTTTTACGATTTAAAGTCAATACTGTACTTAAAGTTAATGAAAATTTAATGAAAATTAAATGCTACTGACTATGTCATTATTATCATATTTGAAAATGAAAGTGACGGGTAAAAATAGATTATGACGGGATTTTTATGACCCTGTCAGTCAAAATGACAGACAACGAAAAAGTCTAGCGCAACCTCTGGTGGTGGGTATTTGGGGGTCATTCATTCGTTTTTACTCAATTCTTGTACATGTATGTCCGACAGCACTGTGTGCGATGGATGTCAATTTCCCCGTGGGAACCTTCCACAAGGATCTATCTGTCTATCTCTCGTCTATCTATCTAAGACAGTAAAATCGTAACCAGAGAGCTAAAAAATGAAACTTAGTGTAAAACAACACCAGTCACATAGCTGTACTATCCATTCAAACTATAAAACATCTCAATCTGTATGCCTCTTTTCATTCTTAATCGCGTGTTTATCCGTGCTGATGCGTGTCTTACAGAGATGTTGAGCGGGTTGATCTCCATGTCCGTGGTACAGTTGATGGGTCCCTCGGTATCGAAGGTGGTGATGTAGAGCAGAGAGCCGTTCTGGTTCTGGTCCTTAAACTGGAACGGCCACTCCACCTCCAGCGACGCCTTACTGATCGTGCTGGGCCCGTTGTTCAGGAGCTGAAAGAAAGTTTAAAGGAGGGGACAACGTTTTTGTTTCAGTGCAATAAAACTTTTGAAAAGCAAAACAATAGCACAGACAATAACTAGAACTACTGCCTCGTGGTTGAATGACTCCACTAATCAAGTTGCTGACCTGTCCAGACTCCACATGTTACAGCTATTAACAGTAGGTCAAAACACAGAACCACATGTCTCTTACTCCCATATGTGCAGTGTACGTTTATATACCTCGTAGACGTGCAATATTTGTGGTCCGATGTCGTCTCCACTCACGGGAGGCTTTTTGGGTTTCCAGTTGGCGATGGGAAGAAGTACCTGACCAGGAGACGAGGACCTGGCAGTACATACAGCCACAGTTAATAAGGTACAATCTGAAGCTAAAGACATTTAACAATCATATCTCAGTCTTTTATTTGAAAGAGATAAAACATAAAGCTACAACTCTGTGAGCACAGTCAGACCTGAAAGCTGAAACAGAGAACAGCCGGACAAGAGCAAAGCCATATCTGAGATGTGATAAGGTAAAATATTGCGCAAACACCACAAATCTCTGCAACCGTTGTTTTGAAACTGAATTATTTAAGAAATCTGAAGCGATACTCAGCCCTAATTTACATAGCCGCTTTGGGCTACAACGCAACATCTTTAAGCAAATACCACGTCATCATAGCCTAGAATCTAGACGCGCCCCTAGCGGCAGCAAATTACATTTGCTTCCAGGGGAAGTCTCGTTACTCTCCGTTGACTTGAGATTTCGAAAAATCCAAGATTGACCGGGCCAATCACGAGTCGGTGGGCGGGCTTAACATGATGACGACTGACCTGCGACCATAAGTTCCGTGAATTACGCGTGAATTCCCCATCCTGCTAGAACTACCAGAGCGATGGCTGCTGCTAGCGAACAACTTTCTTTCGAATCGGCTTTGGCCGCCGCTCTGAAAGACTTGAAGTTAAGCTTTTCTCTGAGAAAGGAACTCTCTTTTCCGTCGCTCTGACTACGTCACCTTCTTCGTTGCTCTGATTGGTTGTAGCGCTATCCTATTGCGTGGAGAGGGAGTTTGAAAGACAACCGTTTATCCCACCCCTCCGGTTGAGCCCTGTCTATGGAGAGTGCCCAGACCCTACATTTAATGTGGGTCTGGCTCGTCAGGCTAGCATCATCAACTATTTTAACGGAAGCACAGTAGCAATGACTAATATCCAGAGAGTACACAAATAGTTCACATTTAAATACACTACTTCAGAGTGTGTGTCTTACCCTCTGATGGAGACTTTAGCGAGGACGGCCAGCTGGGTGACGCTGGACACTCGAGCGCTGGTGTTGTTAAACTGGTTGGAGCTGAAAGAAACAAACATCAACAATCAACGAAACACACAGGAAAGAGGAAATAAATACAAATATGAACACAGGCAGTAAAAGTAGGTTCTGTGGTGATATTAGGAAAAAGCCACCGGGTGGCGCCGCAGCCTGTGACGGGACAGAGTCACTGAGGTCACGCAGTATTAGGGGTGGTGCATCTCTCCAATACAAGACGATCCGATACATATCTTAATACAGGGGGTAAGATACGATTCAGGAATGATATGTTTTAAAATGAAACGATTTGGTTCAATTAGAGAGGGTACGATTCAATCTGATGCCTTGTTGAAAGCAGATAATCATTTTACAATATGAATTAACACGTCAGTATTTTAAATACGGAGGCATTTCTTTGAAAAATATTGACCAAATTGTAATTTTTGTCATGTTTCTTAGTGTAACATGTAACTGTATGAACTCTACAAAGCCCTACTGGCTGAAAGAACGAACAATGTTCAGGTTTTACTGGCACAAATGTCAAAGAAACAACTATGAGAGAGATGTGTGTATGTCTGCGTCTTTGTACCATGTGTTCTTCATGTAAAATCTGAATTTCTTCCACATTCTGGACTTTAAACTTGTTGGCGAGTTGTAAACAGTCTCAGGGTCAGCCATTTCTAACTTACCCTCAATAACTCGCAACGCGATCTGACGCAACTGCGGCAAGTTTGGCAAGAGTATTTATGGAAGGGGGCGAGAGGGAGTCATGGAGGGAGATCAGCGACATTAAATCGATTTATACGTTTGTAATCGGGCCATTTCAAGCTACACTGAGACCGATTCAGGAGTCCGTGTGCCGATGCACTCAAATCGGTTATTCGTTACACCCCTACGCAGTATGTATGCCTGACTAACATAACAACAGCCTGCATAAATACTAATTATTACCCAATGATGATGATGATTTTAGCTAAAATGTAACCGAGGTAAAGGCTTACATTTATTTGTATAAAACCTTCAGCTTTTCAAGTGTGTAAGAAAAGACAGAAGACTAATAAAGAGGCACATTTCAGCAGGATTTAAGGGATCTAAAGACCAAATCAGCATTTGACAAACCGTAAGACACAAAAATCTACATCTGAATTGTTTGTGCAATTGTTTTTATCCCTAATGTTGTATTTATATGTTTAATTATTTATTCTTACGTATGATATGTTGTACGGACTGCCTGATTATGGTGTGAAGTACTGCTGCTGTAACACTATAATTTCTTTTTAAAGGATTAAGTATCTTGAATCTTGAACACATGTTTCATTTGCTTTAAGATACAAAACAAACAAACGAACAAACTAAAAAACAGGCCAGAAGAAAAAGCCCCAGCATGCAGAGACATTTAAAGACCATTAAATCTGCCATTCAGTCAGACTGTCAGAGAGGGAAACCAAGAACTGCTTAAACCTCTCATTATCATACCTCTCTCCATCTCCCCCCTTTCTCTTTCACCCTTAAACACACACACACACTGACACAGAGGAATGTGAAGACCGGCTATGTGTGTGTGTGTGTGTGTGTGTGTGTGTAGCTTCCTTTAGTTTCAGAGTTTCTTTGTCATTCAGATGTGAGAAAAGAAAAAAACAAAACGCTGCTTTAATGAATAAAGCCGGATTAATACTCTGTCAGGGCTAGAGGCTGTGGACGGTGGCTGACCGTTAACTGTTTAATATCCGAGTGTGAAGCAGCCCGATCATCTACGACAGATGTATGTTTATCTCGTTTATCTCTTTTCTGTCTCTACCCGGGCCGACCTTAGGCAGATGGGTCCCTCCATATGAGCTTAAGGTTTTGCTCAAGGTTTCTTCCTTTTAAAAGGGAGTCTCTCTTTGCCACCGTCGCCTTCAGGCTTGCTCGGAGGGTTTCAGGCCGGGTTGTGTAAAGCGTCTTGAGAACTGAATTGAATTGCTCAGTGTGTAGTGGATTCTTATGTTGCCAGGAGGTGGAGCTGTGCAAACACCAATATTCCTCTAATAATCAGAATGAAAACACCTTTGTCTTAACATTATCAGTGGTTTAAAGCTGACAGACACGTTTAATGTAAGAATCTGGGTTCGTTATTTTCTTTTCCTAAAAAAAAACCTGGACACAGCTCTTCACTTCACAGGCTCTCTGGAGCCACTTGGCTGACTAAAATAGATCAGTTTCTGCCGTATCAAATCTTGTGGAGATCAAGTTCCATAATATAATTCGACACGTTTACGTAGACACTAGTATTCTACTAACAATCAGAGGAAAAAAGGCGTAATGTAACCACAGTAAATAGTGGTGGTGTAACCTTTGATAATTCATTTAACAAGAAAATATTTGCTCTTAATAAGAATGTAAACACTTGATTTAACAACCATTTTTTCTGTTCATAAGCTCAGGTGACGAGTTTCCAGGCGTGACAGAACTCTGACCTGAGGCTCAACTTTATATTAAATAAATCCAGTGTTGTTACTAAAGTTGGAGAAAGAAAAACTCCTTATCATTTATTATATTACTGATTAGATTCAAATTTACAAAGTGGTCCTGCCTGCGTTGGAGCTTTGATGTTTCTGGGCCATGTCAAGCCATTTTATTTTAATATTTACTGACCATTTGTACTGGATGGTTTCTGAATTAAAATAAATAAATAAATGAATGAAAAACAGTACCTCACTATCTGCAGATCAAATTTGACAGACGTGTCCTCCTCCGACAGCTGGTGGACGTTGAACCTCAACTCAGCCTGAATCTACCCGGTGACGACACAGGAAGAGGTGGCCGAGGACCAATCAGAGAGCAGGGGGAGGCAGGAAACCACAAACACACAGAAAGATATCATGTAGAGAAACAAAACTTCCTCAAATATGTGTTCAGTTTTACTTCTTCATAAAATATCTCGTGTAAATAGTTGAATTCATCATTTATGTAACGTTTTTTTTTAAATATCTAATTTGTTAGCAGGTTGAAATAAATTTGTTGATCGTTGTGCACAAAGGTTTCCCTTAATATTAGTGTCACTACCTTCATCTAACCCTAACCCTAACCCTGATGAACATGCCTGATCAGCGTTGCAATGACTGACTGCCATTAGCAGCGGCAGACATCACTGACCTTGGTTCCTCCTTTCATGGGGTTTCCCAGCTCACACACCACCATCTTGGGCTGGTTCTCTGTCTGGTAAGCACAGGACAGTCTGGAGAGGGTCTGTGGAAAAACAACAACATGACTGTACAGGACTGGTCTGAGATGGTCAAAGAACAAGTGGGAAATACACACTGCCTGGCCAAAAAAAGTTAACTCAGCAAATAGGTAGGAGCCTCCTATTGGATAATTACTGCATGGGTGATTATATTTCAGCTGGCAACAAGTTATTTAACCCCAACTGATGCAATGAGTAGCTTCTCATTTCTTCAACAACCATGTCTAAAGACACATCCTGTGGTTGTGGTAAAGATGTTAGTCTATTTGAGAAGGGTCAAATCATTGGCATGCATGAAGCAGAGAAAACATCTAAGGAGATTGAAGAAACTACTAAAACTGGGTTAAGAACTGTCCAACACATTATTAAAAACTGGAAGAATAGTGGAGAACCATGGCATCAGGGTAAGAAGAGAGGCAGATGAAGTGATGCACCCATCATGCCTAGTGTCTACTGTACAAGCCTGTGGGGGCAGTGCTATGATCTGGGGTTGCTGCAGTTGCTCAGGTCTCGGTTCAGCAACATTATGTGTCCAAAGAATGAGGTCAGCTGACTACCTGAATATACTGAATGACCAGGTTATTCCATCAATGGATCATATTCCAAGATGACAATGCCAGGATTCATGGGGCTCAGATTGTGAAAGAGTGGTTCAGGGAGCATGAGACATCATTTTCACACATGGATTGGCCACCACAGAGTCCAGACCTGAACCCCATTGAGGATCTTTGGGATGTGCTGGAGAAGGCTTTGTGCAGTGGTCAGACTCTCCCATCATCAATACAAGATGTTGGTGAAAAATGAATGCAACACTGGATGGAAATAAATCTGGTGACATTGGAGAAGATTATCGAAACAATGCCACAGAGAATGTGTGCTGTAATCAAAGCTAAAGGAGGTCCAAGGAAATATTAGAGTATGTGACCTTTTTTTATAATAACACTGGGTTCTTTTTTTTGTTAAGATACCTGACAAACGTTTTGTTATGTTTGAGAAACTCTAGAACTCGTCCAGTAACCGGTATTAAAAACTTCAAATGGTGCATAATACCAGGGTCCAGATTATATCTCTTATTCAGGATGGATTTATTTCTTTGTGGGATGAATTTACTTTTACCTGCTGTGAACTTCTTAATTTAAAACCCATAAAGATTACGTGTTTCCTTCCCCCACATCTCTCCAACGTATCATTTAAAATGAACTGCACTAAAATGACCTGGCAGTTTACAATTTTGCCGATTTACCTTGCGATTAGTGGATGACTCGCCCCCCCGTGCGAGCCAAATCCACTCCAAAGTTTGGCTCTTGCTTAAAAACGGGGGTTAGTCAAAAATGTTTTCGCTAATCCGATAGATTAAGGGCATAAAGGGCATCTTTCGGAATCAGATGACGACAGAAAACGGTTAAAACCATCAGATGATCCAAATCTAAGCCTGTGTTTATTTACATTTGCCATTACAAGTGCGCTGAAAGAGTGAATTAGCAATCAGCACTTCCTGTAATACACTACGTGACTTTGATATTGAAGAAAACTTTAAAACTTGATGGTTTTCAAGGAAGTGTTTTTCCATCATTATCAAGGGGTAGGTGGGTTAGGACATTGTCAGGACATGAAATTATATAAAGATCTGACTGAATAACAAATCCAAGTATAGCTTCAATGACGTTACCTCGCTGCGGACGACGCCGGTAAAGTCGGCCTGTTGTGGAGGGTAGACGTGGAGCTCGGCCTCGTAGGCTCCCTCACCCCGATTCTCAGCGCTGACCACCAGCGTGAGGGCGTTCTCATCGCCGATGTAGATCTGGTCACGATCGCTGCAGCAAAGCAAAGAACAGTTTACTTAATACTTCTGCGTCTAATTTCAGCAAATACTTTTAAAACTGACTTTTAATCACAATATCAGTGTGTGTATGATTTTATTAGTAAGATAAAACCCCTCATGAATAGAAAGCAGGTTGAACAGTTTCTCACCTCTTCACTGACAACTCGAGGTCAGGTTTACAGATGTTGTCTTCGCCGCAGTCCAGCAGGATATGAGCCTGACAGAAGGGAGAGGAAAAAGTGAATGAAAGTGGGAAAACAAGAGCAGACTCAGCCAGTCAGCAAACCTTCATCATCAAAGCAAGAAAATAGTTTCAGATTCACTTGGTTTTGGTTTCTGGTGACGGATAGGAAACAGGAAATACAGAATAATACACGGTGGTGTTATGTACCTGCTTGGTGACGTTGGATGGGGCTGAGATGTCAACAATGGGCAGCAGTCCGGTTTGGTCTGCAGCCTGCTGGTAGTCCAGACTATACTCCATCACCACGGAGATGGGGGTGATCTTATCCCGAAACTCATCCTGAGAAAAAAAAGACTAAGGTTCAGCGAGTTGTAGCGATGATTAAAAAAAACACATTTGCAACGGGATGTTACGGGTTAATGTTTTAATATGCTGGAGGTATAGTTAATGTTTGTTCATTTTCCCTTTTGTAAATGCTTTTTGCCAAAGATCAACTTTAGATTGCAGTTGAGACATCCTTGGCAGAAATATAGTTTATTGAATATACACCTATCAGACATAACATTATGACCACCTTCCTAATATTGTGTAGGTCTCCCTTGTGCCTCTAAAACAGTTGTGACTCATCAGAGAATGGACATGGGCCTTCTGAGGGTGTCCTGTGGTGTCTGGCAACAGAATGTTATTAGTGGGGGGCCTTTGAGGGGAGGGGCCTCTGTGGATCATCCCACAGATACTTGATCAGTTTGGGATCTAGTGAATTTGGAGGCCAGGTCAACACTTCATGTTTTTTTTTTTAGTTGTTCCTAAAGTGTTTTTGTGCCTGTGTCATTGCTATGTGGTGGGGGTGCCTGGTCTGGTCTAGGTGGGTGCTACATGTCTAAGTAACATCCACACCAATGAATGAATGCCAGGTCCAAAAGTTTCCCAGCAGAACACTGAATTGTCACAAGATGGTCGATGTTATTCACTTCTCCTGGCAGTGGTCATAATGTTGTGGCTGATCGGTGTAAATATCAACTGAATTTACATATCATTAGATCTATAAATTAAAAAGGAACATTGATGTTAAGAGCCTGATAACTTAATGACCATGAAAACGAAACAAAAACTGCATCACATAAAGAGCTGAACTGAAATCAGATTTTCCGTCACCGTTGCAAAAAGTGTCACTTCCTCACCTTCAGGAAGACGAACTGCTCCTCACAGGACGGGCTTCTCCCGTTGGACAGCGTCATGTTCTTGGAGTACTGAGAGGTCTGACTGTAAAGGAAACGGGCGCGCTTAGTTGAGTCCTGCTTCAGACGGTCCAGCGTGAGGTCCACGCGAAAAGCTGGAGGAGGGAATTGGAAAGAGAGAGAGAGAGAATAAACTGACTGCTGCAGAGCCACAACCGTCACTCTCATTCATTTCTGTTATGTTGCAGAGAGAAACTGGCAGTTAGCTGCTAGAGTTTTACTCACTGAGCGTGGCTGGAGCCCCGCTGCCGCTCGCCTTCAGACAGTACTTCACCTTAAAACTGCAAAACACACATTTAGTTGTTACCCTGATCATAAAGAAAAGCATCAACCACTAACACAGGCTCTGCATAAGGCCCTACGCTACTGTAAGTGTATATACTTGTGCGCTGGTGTGAACACAGAGATTCTGGAGCAGCTCATGTTGAAGTTGGAGCTAATAAACATCGAGCAACAGTTATTTTTTTTACTGAAATCGCTGCAACACAGAGAAGAAAGAAGACGTCTGAGTAGATGGTGTAGAGGGAGGGTGAATTTTCTGTGGTTGTTCAGCCGCTGAGAGACGTGGAGGAAAAAAATTCATTTCACACCAAATCACAGCTGTTGCGGTCTGCTTCGATGCAACAGGTTGTTACATTTGTGGGGATGTGGCTGTCAGAAGCATGAATCTAGCTTTATACGGTACGATAAGAATGGATTACAATAGTTTTGATCTGAATTTTTGTAAAAAAAACAAAACAAAAAAAAAAAACAGTATGGATATAAAAAATATGCACTGGACAGGAATCCACTAAAAGATTAGTTTAACTTTTAGGCTATACAGCCTTCTTGCTGAGAGTTAGATGTTTAGATTGACACCACTCTCTTGCTGCTATCTTAACCTGAAATAAATGCTCAAAAATAGCAAAATGCACACAACAGGACATATCACACATCACAAATGAAAACTGTGAGGTGTAGAAATGACAGTTTTTGGCTGGTTTATATACCAGACTATCGCCTGTCTAGGACACAGGTGTTAAAAATACGGCCCGCGGGCCAAAACTAGGCCACCAGAGGGTCTAATCCGGCCCACGGGATGAATTTGCAAAGTGCAAAATTACATTGAAGACATTGACTGCAATTTTTCCAATAACAGTAACTGCTATTCTTAGGTTTCATACAGTTTTACTAAGAGTTGTGCACATAACACAACACTGAGGCCTAGAACTGCACTTTTGCAACAATTGCACTTCTTTTTCTTAAGAAATGTTGGGTTGTTCATTACATGTTTGTAATAGTACAGTTCATTAAATGCAAGCATTTTCATAACGTACTTGTACTTCTTTGCACAAAAACAAAGGGAAAGATTTGGAGTCGTGGTTATTTATAGGTTAATATGCTATTTTCTCACTAGTCTGGACGACTTCAGATCAAACTGGGCTGTATGTGGCCCCTGAACTAAAATGAGTTTGACACCCCTGGTCTAGGAGCAGTTAGTTCCTCCACTGGGTGAAATACAGTAGTTAACATAAAGGGAGAAAGTTGGCCGTCGTCTATCAGCAGGCTGAGCGATCAGCAGACCACTGTATTTATTGCACTGCAAATTCATTAGATGCAGAAGGTCACAGAAAAGGGTGAGAGCGTTTATGCATGCCCTGCCCATGCAGCTTTAACTTATACAGCACGTACAAGCTCTGAAATATCTGTCTCGCCATTAAAATGCAGGTACGTGTAAAAGACATAAAAGCAAAATGGTGATTTTTGGTAATCAGACCAGATTATGGAAAAACACCACAACTCACCACGACACAGACGTGCTGGTACCAGGAAGTGGGCAGGTCTTTTCCTCGGGGTTGATGATCTGAGGCGTTATATCTAACGTGGCGTTCACTCTGATCACCGGACGGGCTCTGAAACACACACACACACGCACGCACACACACACACAGTCAGGGTATGTCACGTTATCCTGTTAATCATATCCTGTTTATCTCTGTTCATTTTTGACCTCATTTGTAAACAGGAAGAAGACTCAAACGTAATGAATTTGTTTTGTAACACCAGCATGTTTTACGATTACATTTATCTCTAAGTGATGCAAATGCAATTAAGATCTTGTGAACTCTACAATGACACAAAACATGTAGGTGCATTCATTTTTCACACTTAGTGCCTAAAATCTCACTTTAATGACTGAGGGAAGTACTTTTATTTAGGAAAATATGCAGAACCTGTGCCTCCAACTGTGATTAGATGCCTGTAGAACTATGGGTTATTGAATATGGATCGATTTAACAGACAGACATTAAATTAAATCGAAGGAATAAGAGAGAAACAATCAGATCAAATGTTTACATGGTTAGTAAGATATAATATTTTCATTTCACACAGATAATCAAAGGTTTACACCACCCCAGTTTGTTCTGATTGAGGCATATTTATTCTTATTATTAGCGGCATACTAGAGTCCATGTAAACACAGTCACAAATAATGTTCCCATAAAGTTACCTTGCATTTTGGTCTGTATTTGTTTACAGTGAGAGAAATTAAGACCGCCGAATTAGCTGCTAGAGGAGGAGCTAATTCTGTGTGCAGTGGAGGAACAGCTGACTATCACTGGATTACTTCAATATCTGAAGATAAACTGGCAATTTATGCTATTAGCAAGTAGCATCTGATTTATGTGTGGTAAAAAAGTCATGCTGAATCTAAAATTGCATCAATCAGGTGCGACGGGTTAATGCGGATATACGTTAAATGTTTAGAACTATCAGGAATATAGCAGGATAAAGATACCTCAGGGGTTAAATGCGTCCTAACGGCGCCTATTAAGCCCGTAGGAGCAAACTGAATGAAAACAGAAGCTCTTTGATATCAGAGGTGGCCTCGCTCGTTAAACTCCTCGGCTTCTGTCAGCAGCATCTCGGGCCGCAGCGGGGGAGAACACACACTAGCACAGACACACGGCAGGCACGATTTAGGATTACCTGTATAAAACAGCTTTGTCTGCTCCAAACACTCCGACTATTAAATCTGTAGGACACAAACACAGATCAGCTTTTTTTTTTCACAGCAGCAATAAAGACATTAATTAGACTCCTGCTGTGCCTCTGCATACACATGTTTGTGTGTGTGTGTGAGTGTGTCTCTACCTGGATACCCATTCAGGTCTATGTCAGTATTTCCAGACATGGAGTATCCAAAGCTAGCAGGCATGTAGCTGGACGCCCATTTACCCTGAAGGACCTGAGAGACAAAGCAAACAAGGCAAATTAAGACTTTTGTTACGGGTCTAGCTCTTGTCCCTTTAACCCTCCTTCCTGTTTAGAACTATAAGTAACTAATATAGGAGGATGTTGGGGATGAGGATTTGAAAATGAAAATGAACAAGCTTTTATACTCATGATATATACAGCACAGGTACAAAGGTGAACCAAAGGACAACTATTTCAAAGCACTGGGTTAAAAATAATTATGGTTATCATCATTTTCAGTCCAGATCTAGGACTATTTTTTACTTTTCACACTTCTGATGGTGACTTTTTATATTTATATAACTTGCATCATCATTTGATTCACCTTTAAAAGGCCTGTGGGTGTAAAACTAAAGCTTTAAGAAAAGTCTGTAAAAGCAGAAAACTGTGTTTCTGATACTGCACAGATGATATTTGAGTCTTTCGTGTGTCTGCAGAAAGCTGACCATAACCTTGTAACTGAAGATTATGGAAACACAGAATTTTGAATGTGTGGCATTTACCTGGGAAGGTGATGGGTCGGGCCCTTGAGGGCGGCCATTATGGATGTAGACCAAGCCGTTGTGGTCGGTGCCTCCATAGGGAGCAGAGATGGCCACGTCTAAATGGAGGACAGAGAGAAGGAGAAGAGAATAAGTGAGGAAAGGAATTAAGGAAGCAGCAAGGAGCTCTGTGTATGTCTTTCTATGTGTGTCTGGACAAAATTTAGCAATAAATGATCAGAATGAGGACATTTTGGACGATCATGACAGGCAGGGGCTCATCTGGTATGTTATATTACCACCCGTCTCAAGGGCTGCAACATAAAGTGGAGACCAGACATCGGATTTTACGAAAAGTAACAGTTTATTTCCATAATCAACATAAAAAGGGACAAAATAAGCCCTGATGAGGTTAGTACGTAGGAGACTTTCAGGCATCTCCATCAAAGTTTTTAACCTAAACCTTCACAGGTGTTGCTGATCAAGCCCATGCACCACCCAACGACCCTCTGAGAAATCCAGTGGGAGTTCATTGGGAAGTAACACATGTTTGAGGCTTTAAACTGGATGTTTGGGTTTGGTATGGTGAGATTTAAGAGGGGTTCAACAATAATACAGTTCCTCACAACGATGGAAAGCGTCTCTTACCATTGTATCCGTCCAAGTCCAGGTCTCCCAGCGCTGTGATGGCAGAACCGTACCTGGCGTAAACCTCCGTCCCCGTCAGCATCTGAGGGGGCTGGAAGGAAAACCCACCTTGACCCAGGTACACAGACACCTGGAGGACAAACACAACACACACAGTTATGTTGTGTGACGAATCACCTTTAAAGTAGAACTTCCCTCAAGCTACTGATTCATGGGGCTAGAAAGCAGGAAACTAGAACAGATTGACAGGAAATACTTAATTGTGTGATCTAGTGTTACCGTTTGTAATTTGATAGCTTTGCCTCCTGGCCATTAAAAGACACATGTCTAACATGCTCCCGATGTTCACTCACTGAGCACTTTATAATGAACAGACCCAGGACTTGTGGTCATGAGTTCCACAAGATGTTGAAAACCTTCCTTTGAGATTTTGGAAATACCTTAAATAAATTTATAAGGACACTTGAACTTCCTTTAAGCAGCTACAGCATCCTAAACAAACTCTTTTGAAGCTGCAAAATAAAATTTAAGATTTGTCAGCAGCACTGCGTCCAAATTCCCCCATCCACAAAATATTTGCTGTGGACAATCGGTCTGGGGTTGCTGCAGCCTTATGTGGTCATGAACAGAAGAGTAATATCATCTGAGCACTGTGGAGTTGAATTTGTTTACAGCAGAATGGCTCTGATTGGTTGTGTGCTGAGGTATTATTTTATGAAATCTAAATGTAGTGTTACCAGACTCCTATTCTAAGAAGAATTAAGTCAGGATATGCCAGGCTCGTTCTTTAAAAAAAACACGGAAATGAAGTGGACATTAGAACAGTCTGTAAATTTTAAATGATGCAGGCATTATAAGCAAAAAGCTGTGATGAACCATAAAAACAGCCAACGAAGAGAAGAAGCTATGAGTTATTAGCTCTTTTTACATAGCGCTATACAGTGGAATAACCCTCACAGTGTGGCAGCAGGGCTAAGAGTGCCCCCCGACTGCTGTAGAAAAATGGTTTTGGCCTGTTAACACTGAACTTAGCTCAGCTCAGCACTCATCTGTCTATTTTATAGCACTGCCCTCTTCTTCTATATGCACATTTTTACTTATGTACGAAATCAGAAAACATTTACGGCTAAAAATAATCCACATTCTGCAAGGCCGTAAATGCTTTGAGTGTGTCTCCTACCTGCCCAACCTCCCTCAGTTTTCCATCTGTGCCCCGGTCCATGAAGAGAGGAGCTCCGATCAGCAGATCTACCTCCCTGAAACACAGACGTAGGAAAGGAAAAACACGTTTTTAATTCAGCTTCAGATTAAATCACCAGTAAGCCTCTCGCGCCGTCAGTGTTTCTCACTAAAACTCACTGTCAAATAGCGTGATTTGACTTGTACCTGCATTCTTTTAGTCTTTCTTTGCAGCTTTGCAGAAATGTGTTTGAGAGTGTGTTTACTCCTGCATCATTTCCGTATGTGTCAGATTTCAACCACAAAACTCTCCATATGTGGAGCTCTCTCAGATGTATTTTTAAGTTTTCATGCATTATTACCATAGTTTGGACAAAGGAGTTATTTCCATAACATGTCTCTTCTCTTTCTGTGACAGACAGGCTTCAAAACTCGTCTTCCTAATGTGAATTTAAATCTGGTTTCACTTAGCGGCAACGCGCAGTGTGTTGCCAGAGGGTTGCCAGAGGACAACAGAGGTTATAAAAGTCCTCATGTGTCTTTAAATTCAGTAGCTGGGAGCTCTCGCAGCAGAAAATGACAGAGCTCGGTTCGTTAGAGGACTCACCCGTCATTGTTAACGTCAGTAGCAGACACTGAATGTCCGAAGTAGGCAGCCATCTGCATGGAGAGGACAGAGAAGAGACGATTAAATGTTTGCAAATGGAGACTGTAAGAGAGGTCTTATCACAAAGCAGGTTTAGTTTCACATTTCTCTAATCACCGTTTCTGACTCAAACGCTGAAAGACTGAAGAAAAATTCAGCATTCTTGATAGAAAATAGTCTTTTAAGACGTTTTGAGGCCTTAAATTAAATAATTTTCTTAAGAATCTGCAAACTCTGTGTTATGCTACCAGTACAAAACAGCTGCAATTTTAAAACAAACAAAAATTCATTATCCAAGTGCCTCTAAAAGCGCAACAGAACAAAATGAAATGTGTACATCTGTACAGTTTCCAAGTAATAAAAGAGGCAGATGAAAAAACCCCACAAGCCTCTGACTAACGCACAGTTAAATGGACGTGATAAATAGAGGTGAGAGACTGAAGCAGCCTCGAGGGACGACGAGACGTCTGAGAGAACGCTTCAAGGAGTCGGGGAGGGGGAGACGCAGATATAAAGCAAAGTGAAATATTGAGAGACAGACCTTCAAAGAGAGAGAGAGAGGAGCAGGAAACTGATAAAAGAGAGGTCACTGGTTTCAGAGGGCGAGTTATGGAGGACGGACAGGAAAGGGAGGAGGAACTCTGTCATTAACTCTGCTGATGACAACCCGTTTCCGAGAGAGACAGAGAGAGAGACACAGAAAGGAGGAGCTGCTCTTTTTAATTAAATTTATTTCAGCAGCAGAATTTGTGTGTTGACTTTCAAGTCACCAACCAAGAATGTGCTGGAGTGTGTGTCTGGACTGAAACCAAAAGGATTCAACCTTGACTCTGGATTAACCCTACACTTATTTCATTTTATAATCAGATTAAGAACTCATTTTCAATTCAGTACAAAGAAACGGGCGCTCTATTTTCAGGCTCTTCATTTATTGCAGTGCTGTGTGTAAAAACCATTCGCTCGTAATAGAAGTGCAGCATAAAACTAAAGCAGCAGTTGAAGATAACTTAACACTTTATAAGTGTGTTAAAGTATCCTGCCCCTGTGAGAGCGATGGAATATAAAGATTGTCACACACTCCGCGAGAAGCGAGAAATTTGTTCTTGCAGCCCTCGTTTGGGAGTTCTCTCAGCGTGTTCTCGACACATCAAGCGGACAGAACTTTTTTCCCGCGTGGTGTCCGAGAACTATTCTGTGACTGGTCAGAAATTTGAAGTGGGCGTGGTTAATACTAATGTTAAAGGAAATGCTAGCAGTGTGACCGCTAATCTGTCCTGGATAGCGATCATCATACTGTGTGTGGGTTCATGCTGAAAGAACGGCGTGATCCGACGGACGCGGCCGTCAAAACGACTGGTCGACATCTGAAAATAATATATAAAATAAAAGTGCCTCTCGCCATCCGTCTCCTGCATTTCCCACAATGCTTAGCGAGCTACAGTGGGAGGGCCCTATGAGGACTTCCCCTGAGTTTGGCGCTTGAGTTTCTCGTTAAGTATAAATGACCTAGCCAGAATGAACTTTGTTCTTGTTCTTACAGGCCTAGGAGCAAGAATAAATTTCTCGCTTCTCAAGGCGTACGTAACAAGCTTCAGCGATCAACAACACTACGTTTACACTGACATTATTTCTACAGTCTGATCTTACTGGTTAAAAGAGGCCATTTTAACCTAACTGAACTTTTATTCTGATTATTAGTGGAATAATATTGTCCGTGTAAATGCAGCAACTGTCTCGATTTGTAAATCTGATGGTGCACATGCAAAAAACGTTTAAAATTTTCAATGGATTTTACCATCCCTAACTGTTGTACCACTCTGTGGACATCAGAACATGCACATGTTTGGTTTCCTGCATCCATCTCACCTGGGAGCCTGTGAAGTTGATCATGGAGCCCATGTTTTCGCCGTTGAAAATGTTCACCTGAAACAGCAAAACACGACAGTTTCACACATCAACCAAGTCAACAAGCGCACATTAAAAACTTCTGAAACAACAGCAAAGCTTTTTCTACACAGATCTTATGTTATATTAATGTTAATGTGAATCCAACCGAGCAAGGTCTCAACAAAGCCAACGTGACTGATGGACGACACTAATTTGGCAGCACTGGAGGAAAATATTCAAATCCTCTACTCACAATATAAAAATAATGGCAGGTAAAATCTGATGCTTAAAATCCTACTTCTGCTAAATTACTTTTAGCTGAAACACGACACAAAAATGTAAAAGCAGCTAGTAATTTACTGTACAAACATACAGTTGTATGGTTCCCCAGAGTGTAGTAGTGACTGAGAAAAGTAGAAACTATTAACACTTACATAACCCAGGGCCTGGTTCCCCCTGGGTACTCCAGTCGCGTAATCTGTGAGAGTGAGAGGTAATCAAAAACTCTCAGTAGTCTGATCAACATCTACTATAACAGAGAGTTATTTCCTGTACTGGCTAATGTTTTAGATAATAAAACAACTGAGGAAGACTCTTGGCTGAGAAGTGATTTGTCTTAAAAGAATCAACTGCTGTCTAGTTAAATGCTGTTGCTGTCAATAGATTTATAGGTCACAGGTTGAACTTTATCTACATATGAATTTCGCATGTAATTAAAGCAATGAATAAACATAAGGCTGCTCCTACCTTGCTTTCCGTCTTTGTTGAAGTCTCCAACAGTCACAGAATATCCTGGTGAACACAAACATAGATTCACTCATTCACTGCTGTTTTCTTAACATTACCATTGGTTTGAAGCTTACAGAGGCCTCCAGACACGTTTTAAACCACAAAAGAATCTTAGTTCGTTACTTTTGTTTTCCATAAAAAAAAAAAAATAAAAAATAAAAAAAAAACTTAGCATCTGGACGCAGCTCTTATTTCACAAGCTCTCTGGAGGAGCACACACTTGGCTGACTAAAATGGACGTAGCCTTGTGGTGCTTCGTATCTGTTGTATTAAATCGAGTTTCCAGGAGGGATGGAAACGTGGAGGTGTTTGGAAGAAGTGTTCAAGAAGATGAACAAAGCCAGAATGTGCAAAGTTATAAACGGTGAAACGTCTTGTTTGTCTTCTTCTACTGAACAAATTCAGCAATATCTTTATAGTTAAGTGGGAAAAAACTTTATTTGATGCTCCACAACAGACAGAAGCATGCATGTAAACACATACATCTGATCAGATCATTTTATTTATTATCCATGTAAGTTGGAGCCTCAAAGACATGATAGGATGTTTATCACCCTCTGATTTAGGATTTAGACCAAGCAGAACCATCTGTCAGATTATCGATCTGTAAATCCCAATGTTTGGACTTAAAACTGTGCAGCTACTGCTTATTAAAGTTGCAATACACCTGCAAACCAGACCAAGAGGAAGCTGCAGTGTGTACATTCATTAATATTTAAATATTTACAGAAAGATTCAGTAATAAAGACAGAAATTGAGAGCTTTGATTCGAAAAATCATGCGTTTTACAGATTTTAAAAGGAATATGGTGTGTGTGTATCCTGTTATAGTTATTTATTACCCTTACTACCTCTGCACTAACATGTAAATATATAATCCCTGTAATTCCTGTTTACATTTGTACTTTATTCACGTTACTCTTACAGCCATGTTTACATCCTCCATATATAGTTTGGAAAGTTTAAACATTTATGGCACAGTTTTTTGTATATACTGTGCATTGTTCTACTTTTTGTTCCTTCAAAGTGTCTTGTTCTTGCACGCCGTGCTGCTCACATGCACCTTAAATTGCCCCCCTCGGGATCAAATAGAGTTTTCTGAATCTGAATCTGAATCTTCAGTGTGTGGTTACCGAGGTAGCTGTCATCATACTGGGCCCCGGCTGGCTTGGTGGAGATCGTTCCACTGTAGGGGTTGACGAACGGTTTTTTGTTCTGGCCGAAAATCTCAGTGACGTCATCGGCAATCAGCTGACCTAAAGAGAGAGAAGAGGAGGATGTTTAAGAACAAGAAAAAACAGAGTACAGAAAGAGAGAAAGCAGGTGAAGTTGAGGAGGACGCAGTGCTAAAAAAAAACCCACAGAACATAAGCAAATAAAAGCTTAGAGAGAGAGAGAGAGAGAGAAGAACGAAACAAGAAAGTAAAGAGCTGGGAAAAAATTTTATTTTATACTTGAGTATGTTTACAAGCAAGTGTCAGAAAAAAGCAACTTGTAATTAAAGGAGCCACAACGACGCAGCGCTAACAGCTGTCTAATCAGAAACAGAGCCGTGTGTGTTTATGTGTGTGTGGCTGCTTGTGTAATTCCAAGTGTTGACTCAACAGGAAACAGTAATTAGGCTAACACAGCCCAGGAAGAGCCTCGCCGTGTGGGGAGAAAACTTGCGAGCGAGTCACTCAGCGCTTGGGACATTCGGTGTCACGCCCGCTAACGCCAGACGACCAGACAAACATGGATTACAACACACACACACACACACACACACACACACACACACACACATAATCTGCATCTTGACCTGCCTCAACTTTACCTGCTGATTAAACGATGAAGGTGGAGATGATGCATGCTGGAGTGAGAGGGCAAGGCACACACTCACCTCCATTTTATTCCTCTATTTTTTCATATTTTGACCAACTGACCCCATTAAAAAGTGTAACAGAGGCCTTAATGTTGGGGCAGTTGCACATTTGTGTTCTCCAGGCTTCAATTTGAGCAAGTTTACATCAATATAGAAAGAAGTAGTTCTAAAATACATCCGCTTTAACACATTAACAAAAGCTCTAAAGGAAACTGACATTGCTACTGAATGTGTTTTGGGCAGCAGTGTCTCTTGGTTTAACTTCCTCAAAAAGAAAAGAACAAGAATGTCAAAGTTACTTTCTAGGACAAAAAACAGGTCTTTGGGACATTTCCATGACATGTCCAGGACTGAGTCACCAAGGCTGCAGCAGCATTTTACTGTTGTTGCTGCTCTGGGTGGAGCCCCTTTAAATGCTTCATGCAGTTTGCTAGTTTAGTCCAGTGTGTTGGTCTCTTCCAGACGGTCAATAGATCTGATGCACAAATATTGAAGGTCAAATGAAGGTTGATTTGAACTGGAGAATCGATTTTTGTCAGTGTGTTGGATTGTTGAATAAAAATACACGAGTACACTGCCTGGCCAAAATAAAAGTCACCACCTGGATTTAACTAAGCAAATAGGTAGGAGCCTCCTATTGGATAATTACTGCATGGGTGATTATATTTCAGCTGGAAACAAGTTATTTAACCCCAACTGATGCAATGAGTAGCTTCTCATTTCTTAAACAACCATGTCTAAAGACACATCCTGTGGTCGTAGAAAAGATGTTAGTCTGTTTGAGAAGGGTCAAATCATTGGCATGCATCAAGCAGAGAAAACATCTAAGGAGATTGTAGAAACTACTAAAACTGGGTTAAGAACTGTCCAACGCATTATTAAAAACTGGAAGGATAGTGGAGAACCATCAGGGTAAGAAGAGAGGCAGATGAAGTGATGCACCCATCATGCCTAGTGTCTACTGTACAAGCCTGTGGGGGCAGCGCTATGATCTGGGGTTGCTGCAGTTGCTCAGGTCTAGGTTCAGCAACATTATGTGTCCAAAGAATGAGGTCAGCTGACTACCTGAATATGTCAGGATTCATGGGGCTCAGATTGTGAAAGAGTGGTTCGGGGAGCATGAGACATCATTTTCACACATGGATCGGCCACCACAGAGTCCAGACCTTAACCCCAATGAGAATCTTTGGGATGTGCTGGAGAAGGCTTTGTGCAGTGGTCAGACTCTCCCATCATCAATACAAGATCTTGGTGAAGAATTAATGCAACACTGGATGGAAATAAATCTTGACACATTGCAGAAGCTTATCGAAACAAAGCCACAGAGAATGTGTGCTGTAATCAAAGCTAAAGGCGGTCCAATGAAATATTAGAGTGTGGGACCTTTTTTATTTGGTGGCAACTTTGTTTTTGGCCAGGCAATGCATAACATACTCGTGCATAAAGCTATGATATTTTTCCACAACCAATGTTTTTTTGACAGTAGCAGAAACCTAAACCTAAAAATACATTTACAGTAGATAAAAAATAGTGTTCTATAAGTGTTTTATGGTAAATAAAGCAAGAGATTAATTGGTAGTTTAATGGACTAATAAAAAAAAAATAACAATAGCTTAAATAATAATCGTCTGTTGCAACTGTTTTACGCCAAAAGAGTTAAATGAAGCGATCTGGTAAGTCATGAGGAGAAACATCTCAGACATCTGAAACATGACAACAACCTAACACTAAAAGTGTCATATCATAAATGTCACATTTCTTTGTACAGTCTCTGCAGTCTCTAAAATTACTTCTAACCAAATACAGTACAGAACAAAGAACAGCAGTGGAAATACCCACACCCTGAGGAGCACCGAAGCTGCTCGCCATAACTCGAGCCTTTAAATCCTTTTTCTGAACTCGCCCACTGATCACCACAGTGACACAACACACCCTGCTCATGCTGACGCAGCAGAACTGAGCTGAAAGATTTGGACAAACAACGCATCACGTCCAAAAATGCCCTTCTTTGCTATTTTCTGCTCAGAAGACCTTACAGTTTGACCACATAAACCTTGTGGTACTAATCAGGAAATGATGCATCTTTTACGGTTCTGCTTTGTATTGAGTGAAGAATGCAGTCATCATAAACCACCACCGTTATTAAAAGAAGTCTGTCATTTGCTTGCTTGCCAAGTGTGAGACATAAAGACTGATACCTCTGTTGTCTGAATATGAATCTACAGCCAGCTGCTGATTAGCTTACCTTAGCATAAAAACTAGAAACAGTCGGGAACAGGTTGGCCGGCTCTGATTAGCATTGTTTAGTGAATACAATGAAAGAACAAATAAGAAACCACACTTTTCATGAACCGAGAATAGTGTCCAACCAGCTCCTTTGTCTTGGCAGTACACAAAGGAGCTGGTAGTTGACTTCAGGAGGAAGAAAGCGGACATTCAGCCCATTGTCATCAATGGGGACAGAGTGGAGAGGGTCTCAGACTTCAGGTTCCTGGGCACTAACATTGAGGAGGACCTGTCCTGGGCAACAAACACCACAGCACTGCTGAAAAAGGCACAACAGAGACTCTACTTCCTGAGAACGCTCGAAGAACAATCTACCGTGAAGACAGTGCTGAGCTACGACATCTCGTAAGGAAGGCACTGCAGAAGGTCCTTAACACCGCGCCAAAAAGTCATCGGGTGCCCGCTTCCATCTCTTGAGGATATTTACAATACACACTGCCTCAAGAGAGCCCACAGCATCCTCAGAGACCCACCCCACCTTGGTCACCACCTATTTGAACTGTCGCCGTCGGGCAGGCGCTTCAGGACTGTCAAAGCCAAAACGAACAGACGGAAAAACAGCTTCTACCCCAGAGCTGTCACTGCATTAAACTCTGAACAACCCTCAACAATTCTAGTGATATTACAACAGTGCAGGGTGCATTATTCCTTTGTGCAGACAACTACAGTGGCTCTTGCGGTTTGCTTCCAGCCTGTCTGATCCTCTGACTGCTTCTTAACTGGTGTTACTGTGCTGCTAGACTTTAGCATTTAATTTGCGCAAAGAATGGCCAAAACTACAACAATGAGCTTCAATCCATAATAAGGAGGAATTGCTCTGTAAGGCCTGTGGGAAACTCAGGGAAACTGAAGGCTGCCAGCTGGCAACGTAGGTTTTCATGGGGAATCCACACCCCGTCATTCACAGAGATGCACCACAGTCTCCATCTGTTCAGCTTTGATTGGAAAAAAATGTGAAAGTAAAGAGATGAGTCAGTGTTGACACTCACCCTGCCAGTAGAAGCTGCCAGGTCCTCCCACCACCACTCTTGTCTTTTGTAGCCACAAAAATGAAACAGAAAGAGAAAATTTCAAATCAGTAAAAGACACATTCTTATTCACAGATGCTTAACCCTACACTATTTCATTTAGCTTGTGATGGACAATTGGTTCATTTGAGCTGATACTGGAGATATATCAGACTTTTACTCCTGATCCGTTCGTTGGCCTTGCATCAGGTTTTCTTATATACTATTTATGGAGGTGGTGTCACTACTATCATCCAGACTGAAATATCTCAACTACTGGATTCCCATTCAGACTTCTGTGATCCCTAGAGTATAAATCCTCCTGAAATTGTAAATATTTCTGAAGCTGAAATATTTCTTGTCTGTGGGATTGTTGTGAAATTTGGTTCAGACGTTCGTGTTCTCATCAGAATTAATTGATATCATTGTACAGATTGTGGGGTGAACATTTTGCAGGGTTTGAGGTACATATGTTAAAACCCCATAGAATAAAATTGAAATACTTGGTTGACTATGATACCAACAAAATTGAGAATATCACTAAATACTAATTGGCATCATAAAACTTAGAATTATTTACCCAACCTAATTCAGTTACACTTTTGTAACAGGTTTCGAATGACATACATACAATTTTTATCGATTTTATTTAGCTAAAAGCCATTTATAAGTAAGATTACTGGCTATAACAGGGTAGAATAAACTTTCTAAATAAAATTAAAGACTTTCTAACACTATTAAAGGTCTTTTCTTTAGGAAACTGATATCAATACTTCCCAAGACCTGCACATATTCTCTTTAATGTGTCCACTATTTTGTGTTTTTACAAGTAAAGACTAACAGCTGGACTGTGTTTACTGCCGGTTACAAAAAATGTAAGCTGTGCCAATGTACAGCAAAGATGTTGAAGGTGGTAATCCACTTTAGTTGCAATATCAACGAAAGTGCAATCCAATATAAATTTGAATCAGCCCGTGATGCCAGACTTTACTGTCGACTGCTGTATGATCTTCTTAAAGTAGTGAATGTTGAGTTGTTCTGGCTTACCTTAGTGGAGTCTAAACTGAAGTCGGCACTGAAGCCAGCCTGACAGAAGCCCTGGCCGTCTGGTGCATTAAGGCCTAGATGACAAAGTATAACAGCAGCATTAGAGCAAATACAAAAATATCAGGTGCAGTATAATACAGAGGTAGAGAGCTATACAGTAGGGGACCATCAGGGTCCTCTAGTCTGCTAGGTGCAATTTAAGATCAAATTTAATCTGTAAAAAGTCCTGTGCTTTTTTTTTTTTTTTATTCAAATCAAACACAAAGCTGTTAAATGCTCCACTATGTTAGCCAGTTAGGGCCGTAACACACCAAGCCAACTGTCTAGTTTTTGCAAGGGTATAAGCGCCTGTCACCCTAGTTTGGATGGTCACAGAGATCACTATGATTGGTTGATTGGCTTAGAGAACCAATGCACAGGAAGAGAAAGAGACTAAATTAAGACAGCTCAAACGCTGGCCTTTTTTTTTTTTTTTTGCGGTGTGTTCGAGTGCAGCTGGTCGGGACACAGGCCCTTTGTTGCCAGCAGTTCTCTTGATGTTGGTTTGGTGTGTCTCTACCCTTAGTCTCTAAAGAAAGCTACTATTCGCGGTGAGCGTATAGTAGCTTGTTCTAGTAGCGAGACTGACCCAAAGCAGTAAAACAACCGTATATCTATGACTCTAGTTAAGACAGACATAGAAGACAAGCAGAAGAAAGGAACTGACTCGATCTGCAGGGGGAGTACTCCACAACCTCGCTGCCTTTCATGAGGTAACAGGTTCCCACCGGCTCGCGGTCACTGACGGCAAAAGTTGCCCACTGGTACAGAGGAGCGCAGGCCTAGAAAACACACAATATACAAGTCAGAGTCTGCGGCATAAATAAATAAATTCCTGGAAGTGCGTCTTTTAGTTCAGTTGGCATGTTGTCACAAGAAAAGAAAAACAAATGTTTGCGCGTTTTCTTACCAAGATGTGTTCTCCGTCAGATCGTACCGAGGCACCAAACCACTGCTTGGATTTAAACTCCATCTGATTCCCATTGCTCATCCTCTCATCTGGAATAAGAGTTGTTGTTATTAACTGGTTTCAATGACACACACACACATAAAAACATGATACTATTGGTTAACTTCAAGGGTAACAACAGTTTTAACTAAAAATACAAGTCAATATACAAGTGTGATCATATCCTCCAACAGATGCCCAAGTTTTAACACTTTTAATCACATAAATAAGACTTTGGACACAAACGTGAAACTCAATGAATTCCATCTTTAATTTCTCATTTATTTTATACCATTTGGCCTTAACTTTCCATTCAAACAGGGATAAATTTAGAGTTCACACAGTCTCATGACACTCACACAGCTGAAGCTATAAATGACAGCAGTGCTTTGACGGTCTTTTCCGTCTCTAAGCCAGTCAACAGATGGACAGACAGGATGAACATATGAGGGATGATTGGAAAGTAGTAAAGAGAGAATTAACCAGTAAAGAGTCCAGAGCCCAGAGCCTGAAAATTAGTATTTTATATACACCTTTTAGATTTCTTAAATTACCGTAAAATTCGGTGTATAAGCCGCACTTTTTTTCCTTTTTTTTTCATCTAAAAAGTTGGGTGCGGCTTATACACCGGTGCGACCTATATACCAGGGTAAATGCTGACATTGTAAATTTGACCCACAAGATGGCGCTACGTAGCTACGTAGCGCCGTCATATAGCCAGCCAGTGTGCGTAAGACGCCATTTTATCACAGACACATGCACGACACCGACACGACGACAGTACGACTACACATGCCTGGGAAAATTACAAGAAAGAGCTACACGGCAGCCCAAAAACTCCACGTTGTGGAGTTTGCGGAACAGAATGGAAATCGCCACGCGGGGAGAGAGTTTAATGTTGATGAGAAACAGGTTCGTGAGTGGCGGAGAAACAAAGCTAAACTTGAAGTCATGGTGAAAACTAAGAAAGCTAACAGAGGGAGAAAATGTCTGTGGCCACGGGTGGAAGATGCCGTTTTTGAGTGGATCGCTGAGCAAAGAAGCAAACTAGTCCCCGTGTCAAAAAACATGATTCGGATGAAAGCAATAGAGGTAGCGAAAGAGTTGGATGAGACTGATTTCCGTGGTGGCCTCAGCTGGTGTGACAGGTTCATGAAAAGAAAAGCACTGTCCCTTCGAAGAAGAACTCGCATCTCACAAAAGATGCCGATGGACTATGAAGAAAAAATGATAACGTTCCAGCGATTCATTATTAAAATGCGCCGGCAGAATTCATATGCACTCGGCCAAATTGGAAACATGGACGAGGTGCCGATGTGCTTTGATATGCCGCCCGACCGCACCGTCAATAACCGAGGCGAAAAAACAGTGCAGATCAAGACGTCGGGACACGAGAAATCACATTTCACTGTTGTTTTGTCATGTTGCGCTGATGGCACCAAACTACAGCCACTCATCATCTTCAAAAGGAAGACGGCTCCCAAAGAGCGCATGCCGGCAGGTGTCTGTGTACGAGTGCATAAGAAAGGATGGATGGAGGAAACGGTAGGTTATTAGTTTGTTTTAAACCATGTCTTTGCGCTGTGCTTTTAAATTTTTTTTTTATGAAAAAAATAATATCATTTTATTCAATTTTTTATCTCAGGGCATGATTGACTGGATTAAAACTGTCTGGGGGAGAAGACCCGGTGGACTTCTAAAGAAAAAGGCGCTTCTGGTGATGGATGCATTCAGAGGTCATTTACACAAGTCTGTGCGCGAACAGCTTAAGACCATGAAAACAGATGTGGCGATCATTCCTGGCGGGATGACCGGGATTTTGCAACCTCTGGACGTCGGAGTGAACAAACCATTCAAAGACCGGATTCGGCAGAAATGGGTGGATTGGCTTCAAAGAGATGATCACGCATTCACACCGCGGGGTAATCTGAAGAGACCCGCACTGGCCACAGTGTGCGGGTGGGTAAAAGACAGCTGGGAGGACATTCCCTCAGAGCTTATAACACGGGCCTTCCTGAAATGCTCAATTTCGAACCGACTGGATGGCACCGAGGACGACGCTCTGTTTGACTCTGGAACTGGGACTAACGCCGAGTCGGAGGACAGTGATGTGAATCTGCTGGCAGAGCGCTATGATGACTTGGTCACAATGTTTGGACACAGTGACGATTCTGAGGAAGAGTTTTTGGGATTTTAGTAAGCATTTATAGCTACAGCCTCCACAATGTAATAAGGTAAACAGTCTTGTTATTAAAAAAAGAGAAAATGAGTTTAAGGTACTTGGTTAAAGAATGTTTAAGTTAATTTAAGCTCATGGTTTAGATGTTGTACTACTGTTTACTTAAGAAGTTACCTGAAAAACTGCAATCTGAAAAGTAAACCTGCTGAATAGGTTATGTTTTGAATGTTTCAAATTAAAATAAATGGAAACAGTGTTGAAATAACATGTGTAATGTTTTATTAACAAATAGCAATAGAAAACCTTGTTTTCCCAGTTTGAGGCCCTAAAAAATAGACTGCGGCTTATATACCGGTGCGGCTTATATTCCGAGTTTTACGTTTTTGTCTTCCTGACAGCATTGCACCCTATTGACGGCAACTCAACAAGACACATGGAGCGTTTCCAACACTCTTGAAGGAGTTTACACATGTGCTGAGCACTTGTTGGCCGGCTCTTCTGCCACTCTGCAGTCTAACTCATCTAAAACCATTTGACACAGAAACCGTGGTTAATCTGAGGTGTTGTTTACTGGCGGTTTCTGAGGCTGCCACCTCAGCTGCAAACGGAACTCTTGGTTTCACTTCTAAGAGACGAGACAGTCCTATTGAAAGCCAGTTTGATTACCGGTGGTTTTATTAAAGCTCTTGATATTTTCCAGATCGACATGTCATTGAATAATGATGAAGTATCAGATCTGTTTACTTAGTTGAGCAATTCTTGCAATAACACAGATTACCACAACAGCCTAAGAGGGATATTTTCTATCACTACCACAGCACAAGACCACTCTTTGTCTGAAACACACTAGAAAGGAAAGAAATTTCTTGAAGATGTTTCGCCACACATCCAAGTACCTCCTTCAGTTCCTCATTGGGTAGACAACAAGTCAGATGGAGCTGTTTATAATGACTATATTGAAGCTTACTTGACCTTTCTTGGAAGACACTCTGCAGATGCCGTAGAACATGCTGGCATTTCAGATTTTTCCCAAACAAGCAATGTACAACCCACGCATTGTCAACAGGAAATGATAAACGTCTTTTCCCGGAACAACAGACATCCCTCTGTGTCAAGGCCCCACAAAAAAGGCAAGAAGTTCACTTTTGACAAAGCATCGCCTGCTAATTTAAACCATTCTTGGTGACAACCTCATAAATCTGGTTAGGATGATGCAAACAGTGTGCAAAGTTGTCATTATGATGAACCCTGGCTACCAAATTAAATTTGATACCCTTTTTATTAACTTGTTTACTATGTGTTCAACTTGTATGATGTTTGTTTCAGTGTAGAAAATGTAAATTTAAAGAGAAATCCGTGAATGAGACAATGAACCCAAATGTTTGGCTAATACTGTATGTACAGTATATTAATCCTGTGTTTTCAATGTCAGCAGCTCTCAACCTGCAGCCAGATGGTTAAAGACAACGCTATCAAACACAAATCTGACGCGGTATGCCAACAAGACACAGCTAATGGGATATTACAGGGAGGCAGCGAGGAAATGTTTGGGATTTTCCAATCATGGCAGGAAACCCACGCCTGCTGACGAATGTTGGCTGTGGCTGCTGAAGGTCTTCTGATTCCCAGAGGTGTGCTCGGTTGATAAATTACAGCTAGGGGATTTTTTTTTTGTTGCCCACCAGATTTTGTGGATAAGGTACAAATGGATTCATCTGTAATTATGGTTGTGAATCAGCCGGCCATGATGCCAAGCGTTTCCTGCCAGCTCGTTACCATCTTAAAGGCACTGCAGCTATGACAACAGACCCTCTTTAGTTGTTGTTTGTCAATGGATGGCGTCACTCCTTAACCGAGGAAATGAGTTAATGTCTGCAGTAACGTCTTGAGAAACACGACATGTCAGGAGCTCTGTGATTGGCAAATGCTAACATTATCATGCTAGCATTGCTTACGTTGATGTCTACTATCCTCACTGTTTTCATTTAATACGTTGGTAATAATTGCTAATTAGCGTGAACACAAGCCAAGCAGAGTATAATGGGAATGTCGGTACTAAATCCAAGAATACCTGAACAATGTTTAAGGACAAACCCTTCAATAGTTGTTGATGTATTTGTCCACAAAACCACACGTTAACCTCATGGTGGCACTAGAGGAAAAGTCCTTAAACTATTCGTCTAATAAAGAAGCCTTTACAGATGTAAACAGCTTAGCATGAATCTACTCTAAGGGTGCAAGTGTATTCAAGTCAATCAGCTCAATAAACAGATGGGCACATGAAACATTTAATTGGAAATACGTAAAATAAGTTGTGATTAGAAAGCACAATCTGAGTAAACTGTAGATCACTGTCTCTTTCACCACACTTCCTGACAAAAGACACAAAAACAGGACCAAAAGTTTGTGATGAATCATAATGTGAAGGGCCTGAACAAAGACAGACCAACACTGAGTCATGCAACACAAACACAGAAATATTCCAGTTAATTCTGTTCTCTGGTCCAGTAAAGCTTCGGCCAGTGATCACGCCGGTCAAATCAACCACAAAGGCCTCTATTGTAAGAGGACACACACACACACACACACACACACACACACACACACACACTCACAGGCCGATAAAACTAGGCCACTCACTGGCAGCATTACAGCCAGAGGAAACAACGACAGCGAGCTTTTGGTTTCTGCCTGAGTGCGCAGAGCCTACAGTGTTATGCTCAGAAGCACTCCGGCAGGGCAGATGCTTGTTGCTTGTCCACTCGACTGTAATTCAAAGCTACAAGCCGGACGCAGCTGAAGAGTAAACACTCTGTGCAACATGCCTGCTGCTCTACAAGATTTGCTTGGGCTGCGTGAGACCAAAATCACCTTTTATGGACATAACCGTCCTAGAACAGCCTGCTGCAAGAAGCCAAGTGTTCAACAAACTTTTAGGAGCTAGAGAACGTACAGCAATCATTTGGCTGAGCTCAGACATGAGCTGGTGTCAAGTTATTGACATTACAAATCAGTGTACGGACGAGTAAGACAAACGATAATAGATATGAGACTAGTCAAGCCTCTTTTACACTGAAATATCCAGTATGTGTCCTCTAGAAGTGTTTGTTTATTTTGTGTTTGGGTTAAAACACAACTATGGGCTGATATATTATTATCAGATTCATGAATCCAGCATCAGACAGGCTATAGTTATAGTTATTACTGTAATAATAACCTATGCTCCTCTCTCATTATAAGGCCCAAACGTAACTGAGAAGAACAGCACAGTTGCTCATATCCATCTGAAACATTTAGAGTAGAAAGGAATTAAAAGCTTAGTTGCCACTTTATTATGAACAGCTGCACAAGCCAATGCAACAGCTCTGCCTTAACACGTGTCTTCACAAAATGTCCGATCAGATCTGTCGCATATTGAAAGTAAAAAGCATCTTCTGTGATAACGTGAAATGATGGGACTGCTGCAGAAATGCCCCCAGTGAATTCATAATGAGAAGAAGCTGGCCTTTAATTAACTTGAGCAACAAAATATGTCTGCAATTCATCTGGGATGCAGCCTGCAGGAAAGGAGAGAAAACAGCCCTATGCTTCTCCTTTCTGTATCGTGTCTGAATGAGACTTTAAGGAATGTCTCTATGTCTTAAATGACACACGGTCATCACTTTGAGATGTTAGATATTCCGTGTCTGAAAGGCTTTATGCGTCAGTGCGTGTGCCGAGGCAGCGGTCTCTGTTGTGTATCTGGACGGGGGCAGGGCGCCACAATTTTACTGTGGCGTGTTTTTTACTTCCTACTTTCGTGGCTGAGGTTTCCCACAGAATACCAAACTAGACTCAACGACACAACGACTCTCACAAACACAAACTTCCCCGTCTCTTGCTATTTTGGTTTCAGCGCCTCTTTCCGTCAATATTTTGTCTCCAGTGTTCTCGCCTTTTCTTGAACTTGTTCCAGCTGAAGATAAAATACGTAAAGTGTACATACCCTGAAGGTTTTCCAGTATATGTAAAAAATGTCCAAATGTCTTTAAAATGCAATAAATCTAACCAGTTGTGCAGTTTTGTCGGGAAAAACTGACTTGGAATGATACACCGACTTAGAGCGTGAAGTTAATGCAGATTAGGGAATTTCCTTTGGTTTTGTAGGTCTACATGTGCAGAAAACAACCTGCTTACAACTTGCAAATACACTGGAAAGCAGCGATGCCATGCAAGAAAATAGCTGCAGAGAGGCTTTGAGGAGTTGTTTGAAACTCAACAGATGAGGACACAACTCCAGGACACCGTCTACCAACCAACGACCAAACAAAACTCGCTGCAGTAACTCAAATACGGACATTGCCGTCTGGTTGCTTTGCGGTTGGATCGCCGTCAGATCTTATCTGTTCAGAAGCGAATGCACAACAGTTGTGCTGCTGTGATTGGCGGTTTCATTATTAAAGAATGGTTATCGAGTTGGGTTGCTGTTTTTCAAGAATATCCTCACTTCTGTCAATCCGTTTTAGGCTTTATTGGACATTTTGTATGCCTGACAGCAGGAGCCTCTATAATTTGGGATAAATGCAAACACTGCAACTCATTTCTAATGCTAATTTGCTAATTTTCAAGCATTCACAAATAATCTGTTTCTTTTTCCCTTTTCTCCACTGAGCAGATCACACGCCTCACGTCCTTCATGTAGTATTTTACGTCCAAGTTTGAACCGTGCGTTCAAAGACAAACACACCTACTGTTTCCAATCTTTAACAAGATTGCAGCTCTGTACATGTAGCACAACGCAAAAGGAATCTGCACAGTTTAAACGAACACCTGTCCCTTTGAGGCAAGTCAGCGCATTGTCATCGTTATCATTCGGGCATCTGTCGGCTGCATGAACTCAGATTCCCCGCAGCAACGGTTTAAGTTGCATCACCACCAGGCTCATTTCTGCTGTCCCTCTGGCTGGTGTTTTCTCGATGTCAGGTTTTCTCAAGCTGTTGACGCCTACTTTAAAGAAAAAGCGGACGAGTCCAGGCAGTTATGAAAGCTATAAGTAACGTCTGGCAGTGAGTTGAGGCAGCAGTGGTTCACAAACACCGCGGCGTGCACTGTTTCATTAGAGGATAAGGTGTGTTTTGAAATATTATCTTTCATACATTGGGTACTAGCTGGTTATCTGAGGCAATAATGCCCACACCCAGTGAGACGGAGATAACGCCGACTATAAATCAGGACGAATTCACCGGTTTCCTGTTGCTCTACACACTCAAGTCAATCCAAAACAGTCTGGACTCAATTACATTTAAGGGTTGAAATGGCTCAACTATGGCATGTTGTAACTTTTTTTTATTGACTTCTCTTAATATTTATTCTGGGTCTGTCTGTAATTTCAGACTGAGGACCAACATCAAAAAGCTCCTGCTTCCTTATCTTACACACCTTCCTTATCTTGAGCTTTTTCCACTCGTCTTTCTGGCTTTGGTCTCTCGACTGTCTTTTTCACACAGAAAAAAGTGAGCTTTCATCTCCTCTTACACGCACTTCTACTTTTTCACTTAAAGACACTGAAAGGTCGCCATCAGATTTGAATGCACTGAGCGGCCAACGTCCACTTCCAACCACCGACAAAAACAGCAGACAGAAATCTCTCAGGTCAAACCGTAACTCAGAAAATAAATGCGTGTTCATGTAAGACCACATCACGTCCCAGCAATAACATGAGATTTTCATGGAATTTATAGTCATAACATTAAAGAGAGACAAAATAACAGTTGTTGAATATGAGCCAACGTTAGATGTAAACCAAATAAGGCCGCGGCTGTAAAAATGCCTTAGCGTACTGAACTGAAGAAGGGTACATTTATTTCCTATGATTCACCTTTTTATTTGTAAGAGTAGCCATGTCCTGAGTTTCATTCTGAAAATGACACGGCCTCACTTTGGTCTAAAGATGATTCCAGTTGGAAAAAATGCTTTGTCTACAGCTTTTATTGACTTTTCATTTGCTTCATCTTGCTGAGGTTTTTGGGCCACCCGAGGACAGCGGGAACAAGTCGGAAACACTGACATGTAATCTCCTTTAAAGTTGACGTGGAGAACTAGAAAGTGAGACACGAGTTGTCAAATGTTTGTCCAGCATCCACTCCCTTTTAGCTCTACAGGAAAGTATGTCCCTTTTAGCTCTACAGCTACTATCTGTCTGTCAGCTGTTTGCTGCAGACATGGTAACTTGTATATACTTTGCATTTGTTTTATTTTTAATCTCCTTAAAACGTCTGTAATTGCATGTTACGCTGCTCGCTTGAGCCTTAAATTGCCCCCGCTGACAAATAAAGTTTTCTGAATCTGAATCTGAAAGCAACAATGATAGCGAATGGAGCGCTGAAGGTGCCAACAGCTGGACAATGACCGGAAATTCATTGGAGCAATCGTAAATCCTTTATCAATCCAAAATGCCAAATAACATCTGAAGAAACATGTCACTGCCCATTGTTACAGTCGGGCTAAACATGAAAACCAATAACAAAGGTTCCTGGAAAGTGCTTCTGGTTTCCCACAGGAAAAACTGCAATTCTACGAAAGTCAATAAAAGGAAGACCACGATTTATAACGAATAAAGAAAAAAAAACAATATCAACAACTTATTAATGTCACTGTGCTACCAATGAATCCCTCCTTTCACAATAAAGGGGAACTGATAAATTACACCATTATAATCGCTGCTTGACAGAGATGTTTGCATTATGGATATACAGAATACTTGGAAACAGCAGTGTGCCGACACACATGCTCCACGGACGAGTCCACACATCTCCTGCTCCGCCACACATTCCTGAATGAGTTCCAACATGAGACAACGGCGGCAAGGCTGGGCAGAGCCCTTATTATCCCATCAATAACACACTGTTACGGCAGACTGTGAAAGCTGCCACGGTCTGTTATTAGAAATGAAGTGGCTTTCAGTGGAGGACAATCCTATCAGCGGTCGTTGCCATTCAATAGATTTCTTTTCACGTGTAGTCGTTCTCATTACTAGTGGACATTCTTGCAATCAGTTTGGATTACCTTTGCTTGCTTCCTGAAACAAAACAGGATTAACTTAATGCTAACACGACATTTCCTGCTGCTGCTGCTGCTGCTGCTTCACATTAAAGAGAGAAAGCAGGCGGTTAGGGGTAGAGACGTAAGGATCGGTGTCGGGAGATCGGTATCGGGGCCGATCTAGGCATTTCTAAAATCCCTGCCATCTTTTGTAGTTGTTTATTTTAGGTCTGCTATAGACCAAAAACCATGTCCCTACAGAGTCAAAACGCCATCTTCCTGTCCGTTGGCTAGCATCAAAGCTGCTACAAATTAAAAAGAAGAAGAAGAACCAATATGGAAAGTAAAGTCACTTGTGAAGTCAGACAGATATTTGTAAATTATGCAGTGTGGATGTTTGGCGAGGTGGTAGTAGGAGATCGATATTCAATACTACCAACTCCATTCTACACCTACAAATATGCATCACAAAACTTGGAGTCCGCTCAGCTGCACTGCAACAACAACAAACACCGAACGGACGCTACGTTTAAAACAAGAGAAACGATTCCTGCAGACAGCATCAAGGAGAAATATATTCCAGAGAGGGTTAGGGGGCTTATGGGATGACCAGTTGGATGACCAGAACATTTCTGGAACAGAGAACGCAGGTTTTCTGTAGCCAAGGTACAAGCTACCCTCGCCACACTACATTTACTTTGACAGAAATATTTACTGAACTAATTAGTTGCACATGGGATCAAGAATACAAGGAAGATAAGAAAATATCCAACAAAGGTTCAAAAAAGGCAACTGGACTTGTAGAGTTTATTGAGAAGATGTTTCACCACTCATCCAAGTAGCTTCTTCAGTTCTAGGGGACTGGTGGGAAGTTTGAGGTTTAAATAGGGAACTCCTCCTGAAAAAACTTGTTATGCTAATAACCAGAAAACTGGTGCGCCAGAGAAGCTACTCGGATGAGTGGTGAAACGTCTTCTCAAAAAACTCTACAAGTCCGGTTGCCTTTTTTGAACCTTTGTTGGATATACCATGACCTGGATGACTGAGAACCTTCACAGACATGAAGATAAGAAAAGCTTTCATGAATCTCCAGGAAGGAAATTTAGTTTAATTGGAGTGGGACTTGAGATGGGCTGTTACGGAGTATGAAAAGATCTGTATTGCATGCAGGGCAAAAAGAAAAACTTAATCCATAATTAGGAGTTTAATTCAACCATTGCAGGTAATCTAAGGTGACTGAATGGCTCAACTGAGCAAAGGGTGGGTTACAATACAGTTGCATCAACGTGAGGCATTGGTTTCCGGTACCTGTGTTGTCAAACGGCAGCAGCTGGCAGTTGGAGGTGCTCTTCCAGGGGCAGCTGTACACCGCTCCTCTCTCCACCACGTTGCCGGAGGTGTTGGCCCGAGGAGCTCCAATCAGAACGTCCAACCTGAGGAGAGGACAGGAAGTCTCAAGTTGATCAAAGGATGCATCAGGGCGTCTGACTCAGCCCTGGGGCAACAACAACATGCGATCGCTCAGCCCTTTGTTTGCGCCACAGTCTAAAGCCACACGGACAAATTAGTCAGCAGATGTTTCAAAAGATGTTTTAATGTGTAAAATCCCCCAGGATATCTACAGCATTAATGGAAAACAAGTAGGACTTAATCATCGGCTCATGGCTCATTGGATTTCTTCTGTGGTTCCATGTGTCAAAGCGAAACGTACGAGATCCAGCCAACAAGTTTAGCAATGCAAGCAGCATCAACGTAGAGCAGGGACCGTCTCGGACGTAAAACATCCTCCCTAAAACCATGCTGAAGCTTGACTGCGAGTCCCGCAACAGTTTAACGAAGAGCCTACACGGTAGTTGACATGATGGACCAACACTGTCATGTTCATCTCATCTGAACATTTAAATATACAAATATTTTCACAACAACATGATCATCAAGAATGAATAACCTGGAAATAGTAGCTCTACCAGTTTCCCTTTAGAATAGCAAATAGAGACTACTGAGAGTGTATTAGTTTTGCCGGTGTGCTTAAGCGCAACTTTTTTGGCCCAGACGCAAACAACATGAGGTGAATGATCTGATTGTTTCGCTCTTGTTGAGGATAAATCTATTCCGTCTGAGCATGTTTGCCCCATATGGGGTAAACCTCAGACGACAAGACATGTTTCCGAGAACTTGTAGCAAAACAACCAGTTATTAAAACGAGGCCTTGAAAATCCACGCGAAGAGCGAAGTTCAAAAACGTGAAATCCATCTTGGTCGGGCAATGATGGTATTCAGTGTTGTCATTACGTTGGGACAATCATCTTCTTCTGTCGCACTTCCTGCAGATATGACACGTCAAAAAAGAGTCTCACAGTGACTGACAGCAAACACACGAACACCACAAGTTATCGTTCTCACGATCTTCACTGTTCTTTTTTATGTTATCTGTAAGTTCACGCTGCTAACGGAAAGTAACAAAATGATCTAATTTGCAAATCGTAGACGAGAACGGCTGCGGTATAAAAAGTACGGTGGCAGCTATATAACGGATGGATTTAGACTTTATGAATAGACACATCAGTCTTGAGGTTGTCATGAGTATTAGGTAGATACACCCATCAGGCATAACATTACGACCACCTTCCTAATATTGTGTAGGTCTCCAAAACAGTTGTGACTCATCAGATAATGGACATGGTCCTTCTGAGGGTGTCCTGTGGTTTCTGGCAACAGCATGTTGTTAGTGGGGAGTCTTTGAGGGGAGGGGCCTCTGTGGATCATCCCACAGATACTTAATCAGTTTGGGATTTAGTGAATTTGGAGGCCAGGTCAACACCTTCATGGTTTTTTTTTAGTTGTTCCTAAAGTGTTTTTGTGTGTGTGTCTGTGTCAGGCTGCATCCTGCTGGGGATGGCTGCTGCCATCAAGGAGTGTCATTGCTATGGGGTGGGGGGTATCTGGTCTGGTCTAGGTGGGGTGCTACATGTCTGAGTAAAGTTTCCAAGCAGAGCACTGAATTGTCACAAGATGGTCAATGCTATTTACGTCTCCTGTCAGTGACACGATGTTGTGGCCGATCGGTGTATATTCTCTCGACTTGTGTTGTGAAGACAGGAAATTATTAGACACAATTACAAAATTAGAGAGCCTCGTTGCTAAAACAAGGTCAAGAGGGCAGCGCTGTTTTTTTGTTTCCTCTTTCCTTTCGGTGACGGCTGACAAATAAAACGCATACTGTAAGACTTGCACAAGTGCCCTGAAAAACTGCTGGAGACTGTGACAGCGTGAGACGAGATGCTTTGATATCTTTTCCAACAGACACTCCATGAATAGAGGAGGAAGCAAGACGAGGAAAACAACAGACACATGACATGACAGTTACCAAGACGTTCCAGAGACGACATAAAGTCTTAATCATCTTTTAATATGTGGGTATCTGCGAGTTCGGGCAAGGAGCTGCTTAAATGCACCTCACACTCACAGATAATCCCTCTTTATCGCTAATACAATGACGCGCGATATTTTGGGATTAAATTTGGTCATTTAAGGATCTCACGCCGCCGTTTCCGCAGCTACTTACGCTTTTATTTGTGTGTGGATTTAAAAGGCATTATTAACACAAATGTACACACTTGAATTTACAAAATGGCAAAAAGCAGAGTGTTTAGAGCAAATCCAACATATTTATGCACCACATTTATGCAATGCTTAATATTCCTGTGGATAAAATGTGCCACAGAAGGAAGCCGACGGTCCATATGTGGTGCGTTCAAGGACTTAAAGTAGTTTTAAAGGACATAATTACACAATTACACCTTATACAGACAGCTAGTTTGGCGCTGTGGCTCTCAACGTCTCGGTCACGCCCCTCCAAAGACTCACCAGAGAGTCCTTATCCAAAAATGTCGATTCATTCTTTTTGACTTATCTTTACCTTTAAAACTTTTTGAGACTTTAACTAATCTGGGCCTCAAAATACTCGTTTAAATCAAGCTTTTTAGAGGAGAAGTGTGAGTTTTTAACCCCTCAGACACCAGAAACACGAGGACAAAGTGTTCAATTTAAGAGAATAATAAGACAACCTGGTTTAATGATGAACAGCGTGGTGTGACTTACGAACTACAAATGATTTATTTAATGTGAAATTTGAAATAATAAAGAGTAAATAAGGCTATCAAATCAATTTAAAGGGAGTAAAAAAAAGTGCAGTGTTTCTATTCGACAGGGTTAAATGTGTGTATTTATGTCATAGCCTGTATAATAGTTGTAGTTTGTTCACTATTATTGGATTTATTTTGCACTTTTTGCCATTTGCACTTCTGGTTAGAAACTGCATTTCGTAGTGTATGTACTTGTATTATACGAAATGACAATAAAGTTTACAATTTATTAGTAGATGGAAGGCTTAAGTCAAGTATAGTAAGTTCAAAATTGTATTTAAGTATAACATTAGTGTAATTTATGATTAATAAAGGAAGCAAACTGAGAATGTTTGAAGGGACAGGCTCCTTGTCCGCCCTTCTTCATCCGCATCAACATCATCTTCATCACCACGGACGCTGCTGAGGTCGGGCTTACTTTTGGTTGTCTGGTTTGAAGAAGTCCACCGAGAAGCCGAAGTAGCTCCTGTCGGGTCCGGAGTACACGTATGGTCCGTCCACGTCCAGGTTGAAGGAGTCGCTGCGGGGGAAGAGCACACAAACCAGGACGAGGAGCCCGACAGCTGACCGTCCTCCTGCCATCGCTGCTGCTGCTGCTGGAGACCTCCGAGGACAACACCAACGAAGAAGATGCTGCCGGTTACTTATTAGCTAGCTAGCTAGTTAGTTAGTTAATTAGTTAAATCCGTCTGGGGTCTGTTTCCTCCAACAATATCACTTGTAACTGGCTCCAAAAAAAAAAATAAAAAAATCGCAGCCCTCCTCCTACTAGCAGCTCTGGAGAGAACAAGTCGCCATGTAAACGTCAAATAAAACACATTCCCGGCTTTAACCGGAGGCTACCGACCGTTACAAGCCGAAAGATGAAGCAGCAAAGGAGCCTGGACTTATTCCGGTTCTCGTTTCGCTTGTATAGGCGGATAGAAGCCGCGGAATCACGGGAACGAGCCAGACGAGAGGCCGCGACTCTAGTGTTGAATGTGTGGATGTGTGTCAGGCTTGTCCCAACAAGCTATTGTCAAACTGATCTACGTATAAACGCGGCTAAACAACATCCGGGGGATTCCTTTCAAAATAAAAGCGATACTTCCGGGTTTGTTGAGATGGCTTTTAGTGGTGAACTGTGCCTTAATTTAGACAACATATACACTCTCTTGCCAGTTCATTATGTACACTAGTGAAACGTAATGCATTCTAATAATGATTCTATCTGAGCTTGTCATTCAGCATTTGTTTTTAATAAATAAGGCTGTGGTTTGTAATACGGTTAAATTACATTGTGCTGTGCCGACGCGTGTTGCTGTCCAGTATATATACAGAAACAGAAACACTTTTAATAGCACACATCTGCCAAAAATGATCATACAGTTGAATTCTGATGCAGTTCCAACGTAAAACTGAATATTAGAACAGGCATGGAGGGGGGGATGTTCTATACGAATCCATTTCTTATTTATTCTGCAGTATTATTTACTACTCGGTGCTGCATGTGTCGGCATCAGCGTTTAACTGTACTGATGGTATTTTCGGGGCCCTTAAACACATCTTAAACCAGGCGTAGAGCTCCAGATGGGCCACGGCCATCTAAAAAGCGACTGAAATGGATTAAACTTTTATTTCTAGCAGTGGATGGTCTTTTAAGTGTCTATAAGTATTTTGGGAATGGTGCATTTTCCAAAAGAATTTCTGGGGTTTTCCCAAACACGAGTAAAATCAGTGACATCTAAGCTCATTTTTTAATCAAAAACATTTGTGTTCTAGTGAACGTATTTGTCACAATAAACGTAGTCAAACTGAAGAGTACTAAAGATACTGAAATCCACCTGTAATAGGTGCTTCTTTTAGTGAATAATTTTCCTTATAGACTAAATCTTATCTAATCATTCTCAAATCACACATTTTTATTCTAGCATTAAGAGCAATGGCGTGTTTAGGGACGCATTAGCACAATAGTTCACCTGAAGTAATAGTGTCAAATAGGAAGGGCATGTCGTACTTTTATTCTGAATATGAAAGTGTGTATTTCCGGCGTGCGCGTATCCTGCTTGACGCGGCAGACGCTGGAATCACAACAGGAAGTTCATTCCGCCGCATCAGACAGAACCATTGACTGTATATACTAGGACAGAACACACGGTTTCTGCAGAACACGCAGGCTTCACTCATATCAAGGAATTCTTTCACTGTCATGTCCTTTTTTCCTGAGCTGCTGCCATGGTTCATTCCGGGTCATGAGTTCGTAATGTTCAATGCTGAAATACCAATTTTTGAAATAAAAATTGTAGTATTAGTAGAAGTATTAGATGTCTAGTGCACAGAAGTACCCTATGTGTGTGTGTGACAAAGGTGGAGTTTTGTTTTTGCAGTTCATAACATTTAGCGTCTGAAACTCAACTAGTCTTGCACCAGTGTGGACAAACACGCTTTAATTTAGATGTGACGCCCACGCTGAGATTATGAAAACCTTGAACTCTGCAGAGCTTAATCTGTTCACTTTACATTTTGACACTATTGCGTCTCTGGTTCTGGTTCTGGGACAATGAGCTGCCAAACAGATTTGTTTGTAACAAGACAGGGAGATTTTTTCCTATATATTTTCCTCAAGAGTAGATTTATTGTTTGAGTTTTTTCTTTTAGTTTTTTTCCAAAAGTCCGATAGACAAACAGGGGTTTCTCTGTTTTTGTCATTCTTCCTGCTTAATAGATAAGGCTGATAAAAATCAGATATATTTCTTTCTTTGTGTGCAGTCCTTCCTGGCTCAGCAAACGTGGTGATTTTATACTATAAACACCTAAAGTCTGAGAGACCCTCCTCTTGATTTGACCAAGTCAAGCTGCTCAAACCCCATTTTAGCTTCAGATAAACAAGTTCCAGGTCCAGAAAGCCAAATGTCACAAATGTAACCCTAACCCTAACCCTAACCCTTTCTTACAAGTCAGTCTCCAGTTAAGACAGTCCAGTGAGTCAAACCTAGGTCATGCAACAACTTAGGACAGGTGAGTGCTTCAAGTATCACATCAAATCCGACTCACATTCACTGTATACGACAGTTCCAACCTTGATATAATTCAAACAGGCGAGTGCCATAAAAATTCACATATGTATACACAATTGTCAAGAATGGGTAGATTAGCTGATTAAAACGCCTTTTTTTTCTTACCAGGTTGTAAACACGTTTATTTCTTCTGTAAAGTTGGACATTTTAACACGGAGGTCTAAGAGGACTGATTCGCTTTCAAAGCCGCCAGCATCAAATGGATATTTGAGGAACTGTTCCTGGCTCTTCTGGGTTTGCTTATTCAGGCCTGGAAGTTGCTGCTTGGACTTGACTTTGGATTTGCCAACTCAGGACTTATTTTTCTACCGTTTTTAGTTTTTATTTTACCGTTTTTTACAACCTGGACCTTATTTCTGGCATAAAATACAATCGTTTACTCACCAATATTACTTTGGTGTCATTCGGAGTCGATCGGACGATATTTAGATCCAGTGGAGAGCCGCATATATCCATATAGTGGGAGTGACTGGGGCACCGAAACACAGCCTCTAAATAACGCATTATCTGCCGTGAAACTCGTTCATTTCACCAATAATTTGTTATGTTACGTAGTGCTATTCCCTGTTGAGTCCGGAGTTACCTGTTATCGTAGTCCATGGTCTGTAGATTGACTTACTAACCTCTGACGTGGATGATGTCATCTCTGAGCGCCGCGCACCCGCGATGGTTGGCTTGTTTACCTGTAATTTGCTCCTGCTAGTTTTTCATTGCTCGTTGAAAGGAGGATGCAGAGGCAGCGAGAGGAACTGCTGGCCAATGAACAACAAACCGCTGCACGTCCGCAAATAGAGAACAGGTAGCTCTGGACTCAGCGGAGAATAGCAATAGCGTATCATAACAAAATATTGGTGAAATGAACGAGTTTTGCGGCAGATAATGTGTTATTTAGAGGCTGCGTTTCGGTGCCCCTTTAACACCGGACTTGCATGTTCTAAGTTGACCTAGTCTAGATTAGCATTTGGCTGCTTTAATTTTGAGACTTTTCCATCTTCAATAGGATGCGTTTGTCTGACTTTGACCTGGACTTGACTCTCTCCATCGACTTGAGCCCTGAGCCAAGAATTTGGCATTTGGCTTTCTGGACATGGACCTGAACTTAGAAGTGGACGGTCTTTATATGAGGTCAGTGGGTTAAAACCTACAGCATGTTACGGTTGTAGCTGCTGGAGTTGGAGGTAGTTTATGAGGATTGGTTAGACCTCTTGTTCACACGGTTTAACCTGCAACAACTGACTGTTTTGGCCACTTGGCGGCAGCACAAACAACACTATGTTCCAGTTATCTTAGCATACAGTTCATCATCCAGCTGTTCAAGAACAACGTGATCACTTTGGGAGTGGGATTTTCATCCAGCTGATACATGGAAACAAGTTTGGAGCAAGTAGATGCCAGAAGTGGTAGAATGCAGTCTGAGCATTGCAGCCAGAGGGAGACAGAGGGTGAAATAGCAAGAAAAATAGTTTTATTTTGGTTGGCTCAAGCATCCAAAAAATAAAAAAATGAAGCTTTAAACATGAGTCTTTGTTTAGTTTGGATTAAGCTAGGTTAGTCAGGTGGAGCTTTAAATTCAGTAATGATTCCCGGACAGTTTGCCCATCTTTATATGTATAGTGGTCAAGTCCCAGTGGAAAACAGAATTCCCAAGTCAAACAAGTCAACAAGAGTAACTCGAAACCAGTCAGTCCAACTCAGGTCTGAAGTTATTTAATGTGATTTCTCTTTTTTTTGGCAGCGTACACAACGGTAGCTTAGAAAGAGAGCATCTTTTATGTCCTACACTTGATATCTACATACTTCCAGCTCACATGGAGGCCCACCCCACTGCTTTCTCTTTACCGTCCATAAATCTACATGCAGTCATGTCCATGTACAGCTCAGATACAGACCCAGCAAGTGAGCTCTGGGGTTTTTTCGTCTTATTTGGCCATGAACTGCTCTGAATCACTGCTACAATGAAGTGTACACTCAAGAATGTGTGGCAGAACTCCCATGAGATTCACAGGAGGGGGGAGGTTGCGTGTTTGTGTGTGGAAGAGAGAAGCGGGTGGAGTTAATGCACACAGTGCAAGGCATATGTTGATGGTGTAAGGCATCAAGATAAACATTTAGGCCTGGTTCAGATGTCTTGATTGAATGTATGTAAAAAAGTGGGAGAGAACAGCATTAGAGTGAGCAGGAGAGAGAGAGAGAGAGAGAGAGAGAGAGAGAGAGAGAGCATATTTGTGTAAGACGGAGAGATGGTGTAATAGACATTGTGTAAGGCATAAGTATGCCGATTACGCACCACATAGAGCCCAGATGCATGTAAGCCTGGTTTCAATGTTGTGTAAAGCTCTGTGCCCTCTTGGATGTCTATCTTTATGAGGACTAATGGGGGAGTGAAGGCATTTTTGCAAGGTGAGGACATTTTGGCTGGATCGCCTTTTTCAGGATAAAGTGAGCATAGCTTGTTTGGATGAGTTTAACTTGCAACAACTGATTGTTTTGGCCACTTGGTGGCAGCACAAACAACACTATTATACACTTTAGGTTAGTGTATGTTAGCATACACTACCATATCTGGCAGTAAAAGAGCATCATGGTTATACTGGGAGTGGTGTTTATGCCCACATGGTACATTTGTAATAACAATAATAAGATATATAGTGCCCAGAGAGCAGTTCTACGGTTAGCAGCTGTGACCTCACAGTCTCAAAGCTGCTTGTCTAAACAATTTCCCTTTTAACATATATGTGTTGGCCAGAAGTGGAACAAGTTCAAGTTGTAAAAGCTAAAGGAGAGATAGAGAATAGTAATTTTTCATTTTTGTTGATGCTGAATTTAAGAAAAAGAAAAAAAAAGCTAAAATGGAAAATCCAGAAACAGCAGTTCTTCAAATGGCCTCTTGAGGGCAGTCTTTGAAAGGGAGTCTTTGAGTCCACTCAGTCTCCACTTCTTTGACAATTTTTTAATTTATACACAGTGAACAGCCGTTGGCCATTTTTGAGCTTGCGTTGGGAGTTAGGTGGCCGATGGCTGGAGACACCGCACCAAGCTTCACAACTGCTCTTCAAGGAACCTTGGGGGACGTCATGGAAGGTCTGTCCATCTTTATATGAGGTCAGTGGGTTCATTTCCAAACAAAAACAATTAAAACGTACAGCATGTTACTGTTGTAGCTGCTGGAGGTAGTTTATGAAGGTTGGTTAGGCCTGTTGTTCAAACTGTTTTACCTGGCGACAATTGATTGCTCTGGCCACTTGGTGACAGCACAAACAACATTATATCATCTCCTTTAAGTTATATGTTAGCATACACTTCGACACTGAGTGGTAAAAAACATCGTGATCACTTTGGGAGTGGTGTTTGTGTCCACCTGATAAAATTTAGGCAGGGAACAAACTCCTAGCAAGTAGATTCTAAAAGCTAAACAAGATGCAGTCTGAGCAGCCTGGGGGAGATAGAGAAAAAAAGAGAGAAAAATGGCCTTTTTCATTTTGGTTGACTCAAGCACCCACACAAATGAGACCAAAAGAGAGGCTCCGGAGCTGCAGCTCTTCAAATGGCCACTTGAGGCTGACACCAAAAGTGAGTCTTTGCCTTATACAGGGTCAACCATCTTTGCGCCATATTTTAATCAACCAACAGTTTGTTGGTGTCAGGCGTTGCCAAGATGGCGACGGCTGGAGACCGTACGTGTTCACATACAGCCAGTGGATTCACTTCCAAATAGCAATGATCTTAACCAGCAACTTGTTACTGTTGTAGCTGCCGGAGGTGGAGCCAGTTTGCAGTATTTTATAATAATAATAAGTAATAATATTATTTAATAATATAATAAGTTCTATACACAGGGACAAAGCTGAGGGGCCGTGAGATGATTATTGGAGAAAAAAAAAGAAAAGGAAAAAGGAAAAAAGTTCTGGTGCGCAAATAAATTTTGAGCTTTTTACATTTTAATCTTTGATTTTATATATTCAGTCCAGGAAATATCTATTATCTAATGGAGCAATTTCTACTGTACACGTGACCTGGTGGCACTTTGAGGGAGACCAAAATAGTGGTCGATAAACTGGTCACAAATGTGAAATCTAAATCTTTAACTTCTCATCTTTAAAATATGACATAACAGCAATACTTTTTACTCTGTTTTTTCATATATGTTATACTTTTACATCTAGAGAACCAACTATGTGCCTTGTCCTGAGGCGCACACCTCTGCAGTATTGCTTCATGCTTGTGAATTTCCATACACTTGCTGCCACCCAGTGGTATGACATGAGACTGCAGTCCAGAAGATTTTAATTCTGTCCATTTCTATTGAGATGAGCTGGCAACAGGAACATTAATTACCGTCATGCCCATTGATATTCATAATTTATCCATTAGGGGTCGCTCTGTTTTAGTCAGAGTAGGGGACACACTGAGACCCAGAACTAAACAGCAGATGGCAGCAATGTGCAAAGCACTTTTTTTTTTAAAAGAAATTTCAGGTTGTTCATAAAATGTTTTATAAAAAGGATAGTTCATTAAATGTTAACATTTTCATAATGTACTTGTTCTTCTTCAATGTTATTAGTGATGCAGTGCCTGCAATGCAAACTATTGACCCCTCTCATAGCAAAGCTATGGGGGTCAATAGTTTGCAGTGCGAAGCACTGCAAACTATTGTTCTTCACTACGTTTTTCTTCTTATTATTATTATTATTATTATTATTATTATTAAACCTTTCAAACTAGGCAAAAAAATTATATTAAAGAAAAGTATAAGGCAGACCCTGCCTTTCAAACTAGGCAAAGAAATTATATTAAAGAAAAGTATAAGGAGGATCCTGCCTTTCAAACTAGGCAAAAAAATTATATTAAAGAAAAGTATAAGGCAGACCCTGCCTTTCAGAGTAGGCAAAAAAATTATATTAAAGAAAAGTATAAGGAGGATCCTGCCTTTCAGAGTAGGCACAAAAATTACATTAAACAGAAATATAGGGCAGATCCTGATTTTTGTACCAAAAAGAAAATGTACATGTTAACTAGGTACAAATCTAATCTTAGATTTAGACAAAAGAAAAAAGAAAGTTTAAATAGAAGGTATCACAATGATCCTGAGTTTAGGTTACGCTGTATCCAACGCTGTAGCCAGCGCAGAGTAACTAAACTCGCAACAAATGCTACTTTTTGCATCTTTAACAAGATGCAAAACGCATTAAGGATCAAACAAAAATATAGAAGGATCGTGCCCTATAACCCCCCCCAACCGCAGCCGTTAATAAATCCTGTGATGGAAGCCGCCATCACAGTGTTTCGTGAAACTATTCGACACGGGCCGACGTATGTCTGCACCGTGTGTAACAGAGCAATGTTTCCTAATCAGGTCAGATTGTGCAAAAGAGAAAAATATAGACAAAAACCTGCAGTGGCAGCATCCTGTTTAACAGGAAACTATGTCCACTTTTGTGACAACGACTGCGCTGCACATTGCTCTGTTACACACGAGCGACTAAAAGAGTGGATCTGTCACACGTGTGACAGCCACTTGAAGAGAGGACGGATGCCACCGGTTGCGACGGCGAACAACTTAGAGTTGTCGCCCATCCCCCCAGAGTTAGCGAGGCTCAACGTGCTCGAGAGGCAGCTAATTGCTAAAATACTGCCTTTTGCTAAGGTTGTCGCTCTGCCGAAAGGACAACAAAAAGCAGTCCATGGAGCTGTTGTCTGTGTTCCATCAGAGGTGGAAGCAACAGTCAACAGTCTCCCAAGACCCAGATCTGAGTCACAACTTCTTCAGGTTAAATTAAAGAGGCGCATTAACTACAAGGGCTACCAGCACTTTTATACTGTTAATATGAGAAATGTATTAGCTAGTCTCGCCACACTTAAAAGGATACATTCTGAGTATCAGGATGTATCCATAGACGATAGTGTTGTTTTTGATGAGTCAGTCGACGATGACGACTCACAACTCAATGTTGCTGATGCTGCTCAGTCAGAGCAGCATCAGGGAGACATTGAGGCAGACGTGGACCTCGAGGAGGTCTTTAATAGGAAAAACGACCCAGACCAACCACAAAGGCAGCAGCCAGACCCAGACATGGACAAAGACTTAGAGGAAGTTTTTTCTAGTCAGAACGACCCAGACTCTAGTAGAAGTCAGCAGCCTCAGGGAGCTGACGACGAACAGGAGGAGCTGAGGCCTGGCCTGACTCTGGACACGTGTATGCAGCCGCCTGACATTGCACAGGAGAGTCTTTCGTATGGTGATGGAATATTTAGCATTGCCCCCGCCCAGGGCAACAGACCAGTAGGCTTCTTCACCATACCAAAGCTGGAAGCCATGGCTTTCCCTGTGCAATTCCCGACAGGAGAGAACACACTGGATGAACCCAGAACCTTCTCCCTGTCACCTAGCATGTATTTTAACTGCAGGTTGTTTGCTGTCGATACACGTTTCGCTAGCGACCAAAGCTACCTTTTCTTTGCGCAGTTTGTCACAGAAACCCACCTGGCGACAAACAGCATGTCAATTCAGATGCGCAAAGGAAAGTCCAGAGCTAGAGACGGCCGTCGTATTAACAACCTCATGCTCCTGGACCAAGACGAGGTGCAGCGGCTCATTATGAGCCAAGACGCAACTCGCTTCATGCAGCCTCTCAGAGGCACTCCAGCCTATTGGACCAAGACTCTGAAAGACGTCCACGCCATGGTGCGACAAATAGGCAAACCCACATTTTTTGTCACGTTCTCGGCTGCTGAGATGAGATGGCCTGAGGTCATAGAGGTCATCAAAGCTCAGCAGGGAGAACACGGGGACTTTTCAGAGCTCGACTGGAAATCAAAGTGCGACATTCTGCGGAGCAATCCGGTCACAGTAATGCGCATGTTTGAAAAGAGAGTCGACGCTCTGATGACCAACCTTCTCCTCTCACCAGCGCAGCCCATTGGCGAGGTGGAGGATTATTTTTATAGGGTTGAGTTCCAGGCTAGAGGAAGTCCCCACATCCACATGCTAATTTGGATTAAAAATGCACCTAAATTTGAAGAAGAGTCCGACCAGAAGGTCGCGGCTTTCATAGATAGGTACATAACATGCAAGATGCCTGATCCTGAGACAGACCTGGAGCTCCACAAAATTGTCTCAGAGGTTCAGGTTCACAGCAGGAAACATTCCAAGTCCTGCAAAAAAGGCAACGTTGCCTGTAGGTTTGGCTTCCCGAAGCAGCCCATGGATGATACATTCATCACTAGACCCCCCATTAGTGCTGGCACCTCAAAACCTTTAGATCAAGACCAGAACCAAGATGAGGTCGCCAGAATACTGGAGCAGAAGCGGGCACTCGCTAAGAAGCGAAAGGAAGCCAAAGTCAAACTTCAGCAAGTTAGAGACTTGCTCTTGGATGCAAACGCTTCATTCAGTAGTTTGACAGACTTGCTCGACCAGTGCGGCTTGACGTACACGGAATACCGAGCCCTTGTCCACCGCCTGGCGAGCAGCCATGTCGTGATCCTGAAGCGGCATCCAAACGATTGCTGGGTTAACGCCTATAACCCAGACCTGCTCCGAGCCTGGAACGCCAACATGGACATTCAGTACGTTGTGGACGATTATAGCTGCATAATGTACATGATGTCCTACGTGTCCAAGCCGGAGCACGAGATGACGCAATTCCTTAAGAACGTCATCGGAAATGTTAAACAGTCCAATGTTAACGAGCGTGACGAAATGAAGCAGATCATGCAGGCCTATGCTAAACATAGGGAAGTCAGCGCTCAAGAGGCTGTTGCTCGCACCTGCAGCTTACGGCTGAAGAGGTGCTCCCGGACCGTGGTGTTCCTTCAGACCGACGAGGACGGTCTGAGGATGAGTCACCCTATCGGTAGACTCCAACAGATGGAACCGGGTTCAGAGGAGGTGTGGATGTCCGGCCTGCCAGAAAAATACGTCAACAGACCTCGCGGTGCTGAGTTTGCGCGTATGTGCATGGCCGAGTTTGCGTCAGAGTACAGGGTGCTGTACGGTGAGCAAACTAAAAGTAAAAGCGCCATCCCCCTCCTGAATGAAATGGGCTTTATTCAGAAAAGAACTGCTGGAAAGCCGGCAATTATCAGATTTCCTCGCTTCTCAGAGAAGAAAGCTCCTGAGAAGTTTTATAGACGACTGCTCAAACTTTATCTCCCACACCGATCTGATGACGACCTGAGAGATGAAGCTAACCCCACTTATGAGCAGTTTTATACGTGTGGCGAGATCCCGGGTATGAGTGTTAGAGATCTCGTAACCCGTAACAAAAAACGCTACGAAGGTCAGGGTAAAAGGATCGACGAAGCGTTAGAACAGTATCAGGTGCTGGGCCCTATAGTTAATGAGTGGAACTGTTTTGCGCCTGAAGTAGAAGCTGAACGGTTAGAGTGTCTTGCAGAGCGACAACCTGCCGAGCACGAAGACCCAGGAGAGGTCCCAGAGTTTCAGGTCACTAGAGATAGGGGGAGCTCCATGCCGAGGATAGAAGCGCCGCAGTTGAGTCCAGACTTTGTTAGAAAAATGTATCAAAGTCTGAACGAAACGCAGGCTTCTATCTTCTACAGCATTCGTCAGTGGTGCTTTGAGCTGGTGTGGGGCCGCGATGTAGAGCCGTTTTATTACTTTTTGACAGGGGGAGCTGGCTGTGGTAAATCGCACGTAATCAAGTGCGTTCACCAGGAGGCAACGAGGATTCTGCGTGAGCTCCCCAGATTCAGGGACCAAGCAGACATGACGCAGCCTGCAGTGCTGCTGACTGCCTTCACTGGCACAGCAGCCTTCAACATTTCAGGCGTCACGTTGCACTCACTGCTCAAACTGCCGAGGTCCTTGAAGGCACCGTATCAAGGTCTTGGCAACGCCCTGGATGAGGTCCGAGCGACACTTTCCAACGCGGAGATTCTCATCATCGATGAGGTCTCCATGGTTTCCAAGGAGCTGTTTGCTTACGTCAACTGGCGTTTTCAACAGATCCGAGGAAACAGGAAGCCGTTCGGGGGGATTTCTGTCCTCGCTGTTGGTGACTTTTACCAACTGCCGCCTTTAGGCAGAGCCAAGCCACTGTGTGTGTATGAGGAGACTGAGTTTGATCTCTGGAAGGATCACTTCAAGATGGTCATCCTTACAGAGATCATGCGACAGAAGGACGATCGAGCTTTTGCTGAACTCTTGAACCGCCTCAGAGTGAAGCAAAAGCTGGATCCTTTGAGTGATGAGGACAGAGAGTTGCTCACACAGGCAGTGGCTGACGTCAAAGATTGTCCAGTAGATAGGCTACACATTTTTGCTACCAACAAAGAAGTTGACCGTCACAACTCTGGTACTGTAGCCTCCCTCCACGACGACGCTATCGACATCGCAGCTCAGGATTATAGGAAAATGCCTACGACCGGCTGCATGACGATAGTGTCGAACGTTAACGGCACCAAGCGAGATTTTCCTGACAACATAGTGGCTGCTCCAGGAGTACGCGTTATGTTGACCAGGAATCTCGACGTGGAGGACGGAATTGTTAATGGAACATTCGGAACCATCTCGCACATTGTAATGACGGACAGCGAGCCAAAGTCTGTTAAGTTAATTGGACTCGAGCTGGACAATCCCACAGCAGGACAGAGATTCCGCAAAAAGATCTTGGGTCCCTCAGACAATCTGGCCTACATTGAAAGATCTGAGGAGAGCCTGAGTAACACAAAAGGGGTCATTCGGCGCCAGTTCCCCATGAAGTTGGCTTTTGCGTGTACGGCCCACAAAGTTCAAGGTATGACGATGGCGTCAGCGGTTGTGTGTCTGAAGCGCGTGTTTGAACCGGGCATGGCTTATGTAGCGCTCAGCCGCACAACTTCGCTGGGAGGTCTCACTATCTGTGACTTCGACGAGAAAAAGATATATGCTGACCCCGCAATCAAGACAGCTCTGGAAAGTATGCCTCAAGCCTCTTTCCAGAGCTGTCGACCATTGTTAGCATTTTATAGATTGATGGAACAAACTCCAAAGACCTTGACAATCATCCACCACAATACTCAGGGACTTCCGTCCCACATTTCAGACCTGAAGGCTCATCACGAACTGCAACTAGCAGACGTGCTGTGCCTCACAGAGACACATTTGTCAGGGTCCTCTGTATCCCCAATTTTCGACCTGGAGGGATACACCATGTTCACACGCAGTAGGTTGCTGTCTTACAACAGCTGTGTGGACATGGCTCGAAAAGATGGAGGTGGAGTTGCAGTGTACTATAGATGCAACGTGCAAGCAGAGCCTCGCAGGTACATGCAACAGGTCACTGATTTGGAGTTTGTTGTCATCAAAATTGAGGCTCCAGTCAAACTACTTTTAGCGACTGTTTACAAACCACCAAATTTCCGATTGGCTATGTTCTTACAAAACTTGAGAAACCTCTTAGACTCATTGGACGTGATAAATCACCAGCCCATCATTGTTTGTGGCGACTTTAATGAGGATCTCCTCAGTAAAGGCAAAAAAAGTATAAAAGACTTGTTTCAGGCCAGAGGTTACACTCAACTAATTAGTGAATCCACCACTGAGAAGAACACTCTGATTGATCACATTTATATTTCACATCCTGATAAATGTCTTCAATCAGGTGTTCTCCAAACTTATTACAGTTACCACAGTCCAGTCTATTGTATTTTGACTGACTAAGTCTCTCCAGCCAACACATGGTCCATAGAAAAGTAAGTGTGACTTTATGTATTTTGTAGATATGTAAGTGTTATCTAGTATTATATATATGTAGTATATCTATGTAGTTTCTAGTCACTCATTGAGCCTGTTCAATGAGTAGGTCGTTCTATTGTTTGTTATTGTAAACTCCTCTGTAATGTTAATTGACTTTAAACAAATAAATGTTTGTTTAAATCTTCTCATTGTGTCATTTTATACTCGTGTGTGTGTGAGCGTTGTTTCTTATTTCCTATGTAATTGTTATTTATATTCATGTTGTTTAGGCTTTTAAATTGTGTTGTATTTGATCAATGTTTAAATTGTAAACTTTAATCATGATGTTGTAATGGCATGTGTTGGCTGGAAATAGTTGAATCATGTATTGATGTAGTGTTTTTTTATATTAATGTAACAAAGGGGTCAGCATTATCTTATCAAGCCGTTCTCATCATCTATTGAGATGATGAGAACGGCTTTCAATGTATAATGTTAAATATTTTGTAATTAGCTTAGCTAATGTAATTATTTAAATTTAAATTACATTAGCTAACCTAAATAATGTAAATCATGCATTGTAAATTAAATCATGTAAGTTACAGGTCGACAATCTACGTGTCAACCAGGTCCATCAAAAGGTGAGTATCTCTCTTTAAAATGATTAATCACATTGAATATTTGAACTAACCTCCCTTCTCTTCTCCTGTCTGTCTGTTCTGTCTTTACTGTCATTCATGTTCAACAGGAGGAGACATCAAGAGGACCACAGCTGATCTCTCTCCAGTAGAGACAGCAAACCAACACCAAAAAAAAAGGGAAGTAATATTTCACATTTTTTGATCAAATGTTTTAACTTAATGTTTTGAACCTTTAACTTATGTCTGTTTTTGTTTAAATTGTGTGAACTAGATCTAGGAAAAAGACGCCCAGATGACAGCAACACAACAACAATAAGGGAAGTAATATTTCACATTTTTTGATCAAATGTTTTAACTTAATGTTTTGAACCTTTAACTTATGTCTGTTTTTGTTTAAATTGTGTGAACTAGATCTAGGAAGAAGACGTCCAGAGGACTTTTTTTTTTTTTTTCCTTTGTATCTTTAGTTTCCTGATGGGTTCGGTGGCCGTGTTTTTACAACTTTGTTTCTTGTTAGATTAACGTTTTTTACCGACTCATCAGATGTTTTCGTGTTCCTTGATTGTTTTGTTGAAAAATAAACTTAATTTCTGTTGCAAACTGTCTGTTTATGGCTGTTTTATCACTTATCTTATAGTTTCAGCTTAGTTAAAGGTATATTATAGCATTTTAGCATCTTAGCATTAAAGCATCATTTAAGCATCATAGCATTGTAGCGAATTGGCATTGTAGCATCTTAGCATCATAGCATTTTAGCATCATGAAAGCATCTTAGCATCATAGTATGGTAGCATGATAGCATTGTAGCAAATTCGCATTGTAGCATCTTAGCATCATAGCATGGTAGCATCATTAAAGCATCTTAGCATCATAGCATGGTAGCATCGTTAAAGCATCATAGCATGGTAGCATCATTAAAGCATCTTAGCATCATAGCATTGTAGCATCATTAAAGCATCTTAGCATCATAGCATGGTAGCATGGTAGCATGATAGCATTGTGGCAAATTGGCATTGTAGCATCTTAGCATCATAGCATTGTAGTATCTCAGCATCATAGCATCTTAGTATTATTGCATTGTAGCATCTTAGCATCATAGCAACATAGTATCTTAGCTTTGTAGCATCTTAGTATCATAGCATCTTAGTATCTTAGCATCATAGCATTGTAGCATCTCGGCATAGTAGCATCATCATAGCATCGTACTATCACAGCAATATAGCATGGTAGCGCAGACTGCTGCGGCCACTGCATCACTCTCGCGATTTCCCGCAGGGGAATTGTCTAGTTATTAGTGATGCAGTGCTACGCAATGCAAACTATTGACCCCCCTCATAGCAAAGCTATGGGGGTCAATAGTTTGCAGTGCGAAGCACTGCAAACTATTGTTCTTCACTACGTTTTTCTTCTTATTATTATTAGTGATGCAGTGCTACGCAATGCAAACTATTGACCCTCATAGCAAAGCTATGGGAGTCAATAGTTTGCAGTGCGAAGCACTGCAAACTATTGTTCTTCACTACGTTTTTCTTCTTATTATTATTATTATTAAACTTTTTCCTACGCATTTTCGAAACCTTTCAACTCAAATACCGTTCGTCGCACACAGACACAAAATACATCAAAACGTGCGTCTCGATCGGACTCGGTGTGCTTCTATACAGTTCTTTCAAACAAGATTTTTTCGCGACGTAGTCGCGAAAAAACTGTGACAAATTTCCCAATTGAAATGAATGGAGAAGCCCGAAAAAAATAAAAATTCAACAGACATTTTCAACAATGAACTGCTCTGGCATACTTTAACCGAGAGACTTCATTTAAACTTTAAAACGTAGGTACTCTTGCCTTCTCTTCAGAGATTCACTTCACTTGTCGACAACTTTTACCGTTTTTAAACTATGAAGCCTCAGAGTTGTGTAGGTTTTTACTCAAATTTCAGGGTTTATAATGGGTGTGTATTGCGCGGAATGTTTGTGCTAGAGTGGATGACATCATCAGCTAGAGTGAGGAGGGGAGAAGAAAGTTAGTCAAAAAACTGCACAGAAACTGCTCCTGTGGCCACAAATTTCACACGACAGACATAATTTATACATAGAAACGTAGGAAAATGTGTCTTCTCACTCAAATTCGTCTGCTAAAGCTGTAAGTCTTATAGTTTTGGCGTCAGACACAAAGATGCGCCAGCAACACCCATCCACAGCTCCATAGACTGCCATGTTAAAAAGGCAGGGAAATTTCTGGAGGAAAGCAGACGTAACCTTTCTTTGAATCGCTTAGAATAGGTCACATTTCTTCATTTTACCCACAAACTGCATATGTAGACGTTCAGGAAAGCCTCAAGATGCCCAAAGTTAAGTCGGTTCAATGATTGGAAATACGGTTTGGCCACAAGTCCTTCCTGTTCGAGGCGATTTTTCAGCATTTTCTCTCTCTTTCCCCGTCTTCCAACTGACATTCTAACAGGAGCAGTTGACCCTGGTAGCCATGACAACCAGACCCCAACCAGCTTACACACGTTCACACACGCAGCTGCTGGGGACGAGAGGCGGGAAAAGAGCTCTCAGTGGAAAACATGATCTGCCAAAACATTAAAACCCCCCAAACCATTACTGCAGTACTGTAGGGGGCCAGAACCTGACATTATGACCTTTTCCTTTATTTTAAACACAGATTATATCTGGCTGCTTTGCTGAAACTCCTGACACAACATCCCTGACCTGTTTCCTTCATCTTATTAGGTCAGTGAATAGCTAAACTGCTAACAGACGCTAACGACTAGCCGCCCAGTGATTTAGCCGACGACTAGCCTTCCAGCATAGCTCATGTATGTTAGCAAGCTAGCAGAGCTAACGGAGCTAGCTAGCCGCTACCTTAACGCCGCGGACTCAACCGCGGAGTTAGCCTCGAGCTAACCGCTAGCTAACCGCTAGCTAACCGGGATTTAACCGCGGACCCGCGGGAGTTAAACACGAATTAGCCGCGGCAGTTAGCCGTGAGCTAACGCGGAGGCTAGTGGGGTTAGCCGCCGGCTAATTCGCCGCGTTGCAAGCCGGGGGCTTATCACAGTAATAATGTTGAAGTTTTACAATTTAAAGGGAAGATATTTTTAAATTAAACTGTGTCAAACTGAAAAATATATTATTCCACCACATAAAGTAGGAAACATTTATGGCTTGAAACAACATTAATGACAGTATATATATAATTGGAGTAATTTAATATAATATGATGTTTTTAATTACATAAATAATGAGCTGTTGAACACTCATAAGAGTTATATTCAGTATGTTACATAACATTATTTGACATGTCTATTTGTCTGCCTATAGTTTTCCTCCAGCTGATCCAGACAGACTGCAGTGACATCCAACATGAGACAAAGAGCTGGACTCACAGGACAGTTTGAAGGTCTTCACTTCATCGCTGATTCCTTGTTACAGCCTGGATGTGTTAAGTTTAATATTGACGTTTTTCTAACTGTAAGACTGTGCCGTAAACTGTTAAACTATTGCTCAGGTAGGAGTAATGAGTTTTATTGTTAAAATTATTATGATTAACGATCAATTATTACGATTTGCTCGTTCTTTGTCTGGGGAGCCTAGTGAGGACGCCCCTCTTAAAGGTGGGGGTGTGACGATCCCTCCCACTCTCTTCCTTATTTGATGCTGGCTTTCAGGTGGAGCTGGGAGGGGTCTGCTGCCTGTACCTGCCCTTCAGTTTGTAGAAGGGCATAAAGGACGACCCTTCTCAGTGTCTCTCTCTCTCAGCCAGGCCTGCTGCATCCTCCTCATCCTGTTTGGTTTGTTGTACCCTGCATGACATCAAACTCACACCCATCCAGTCAGAAGGAACCAGGCCTTAAATGACTATTTGAGTTGTGCTTTTTGTTATAGCTGCTGCTCATGGTAGTAAAGACATGCTACTTAGTAAAGACATTCGCGACGTAAGTCGCGAATACTTTCATACCTGTCTTGACCTGACCATTACTTTTTGTAGTCAAACATGAAATTATTTGCAACGTAAGTCGCAAATATTTTCACCAGGATTATATTATGACAATATGAACAGGTGATCATTAAAGCATCATAGCATCTTAGTATAATTGCATTGTAACATCTTAGCATCGTAGCAACATAGTATCTTAGGTTTGTAGCATCTTAGTATCTTAGCATCATAGCATTGTAGCATCTTGGCATAGTAGCATCATCGTAGCATCGTAGCATCGTACTATCACAGCAATATAGCATGGTATCGCAGACTGCTGCGGCCACTGCATCACTCTCGCGATTTCCCGCAGGGGAATTGTCTAGTTAGTGATGCAGTGCTACGCAATGCAAACTATTGACCCTCATAGCAAAGCTATGGGAGTCAATAGTTTGCAGTGCGAAGCACTGCAAACTATTGTTCTTCACTACGTTTTTCTTCTTATTATTATTAAACTTTTTCCTACGGCCGATTTTCGAAACCTTTCAACTCAAATACCGTTCGTCGCACACAGACACAAAATACATCAAAACGTGCGTCTCGATCGGACTCGGTGTGCTTCTATACAGTTCTTCCAAACAAGATTTTTTCGCGACGTAGTCGCGAAAAAAACGCGATCAATTTCCCATTGAAATGAATGGAGAAGCCCGAAAAAAGCGGCAACATTCCAAAATTTACAGCTTGGCTTTGTCCAGCGATTACTCGGCCATGCTTTGTAGTAGAAACTTGCTTGGAAGTTTGTACGAGGCACGGGAAGTGTAGCTTTCTCTTCCTGAAAACGGCGTTTCGATACCTTTTACGGTTTGGTCAGGGTCGCAGTTTACGTTTGGTGAAATTTGGGGAAAAAAATTAAAAATCCCTCCCTCTGAGCCTCACTCTAACTTCAGAGTTTCGGTGATATTCTGAAAAAAAAAGGTTCAATCTCACGTGGTGGTCACAGTTTTTGAGGTACAGAGATAAAAAATACATAAAAACGTAGGGATTTTTGTTGGCTTTAAGATGGTGTTGGTTTGATATGTGTGGGACGTACGGTTTGGACTGGAGGCTCCTCTGAGAGAGGAGTGCGGCGACAGCTTTTCGAATTTTTCCCCATGTGTGTGTATGTGGAAATCGAGAGGGATTTCTCGACGATTTTTCGTGTCGCATACTTTCTTTCCAAAACGACTACGGCCACAATTTTGGCAGTACGCGCGTGGCGACAACACTAAATTGTAGAAAACCCTTGGCTGACGCTCACGATGTGTTTGTTTTCTCGATAGCACTTGTAGTTTTTGAGATACAAGCATTTGTTCGGAGGGCAAATCCTAGTCTGCACTTTCCCTCTGACTCAGGCAGAGGTGAGAGGGAGAAGGAGAAGGAGCAGCAGTTGACCCTGGTAGCCATGACAACCAGACCCGAGTGGCGGGAAAAGAGTTCTCAGTGGATAACAGGATCTGCCAAAACATTAAAACCCCCTCAAACCATTACTGCAGTACTGTAGGGGGCCAGAACCTGACATTATGACCCCCCCACTCCAACCCCCCCCACCCCCCCTCCCACTATAGCATTACAGACACAGACTGCCAAAACATTATGACCCCTCAACCCATTACAGGACTATAGTAGGGAGCCAGAATCTGACACTATGACCCCCCCCCCCACACTCCATTTAAGCATTACAGACACAGACTGCCAAAACATTATGACCCCCTAAACCCATTACAGGACTATAGTAGGGAGCCAGAACCTGACACTATGACCCCCCCACTCCAACCCCCCCACCTCCCCTCCCACTATAGCATTACAGACACAGACTGACAAAACATTAGGGACTCTCAGACTGTTACAATGGGGAGACAGAACACTCCATGACCCCCCCCCCCCCCCCCCTCTCGCTCTCTCTCTCCCTCTCCCTCCTTCCCTCTCTCTCTCCCTCCCTCCTCTGTTGGTGCTATCACTTTATTAGGTAAGTGAGTTTCTAGAATTATTTATATGTTAAGTGTTTGTGCCCAACATAGCTGAACTGTTAATAGAAGTTAACTACTAGCTGCCCAATGTTTTAGCCTTAGGCTAGCCTTCCAGCATAGCTCATGTATGTTAGCGAGCTAGCGGAGCTAGCAGCTAGCTAACCGCCGCGGACTAAACCGCGGAGTTAGCCTCGAGCTAACCGCGAGCTAGCCTCGAGCTAACCGCAAGCTAACCGGGATTTAACCGCGAGCTAACCGGGACTTAACCGCGAGCTAACCGGGATTTAACCGCGGACCCGCGGGAGTTAGCCGCGAGCTAACGCGGAGGCTAGTGGGGTTAGCCACTAAAACTGTGTCAAACTGAAAAATATATTATTCCACCACATAAAGTAGGAAACGTTTATGGCTTGTAACAACATTAATGACAGTATATATAAATAATTGGAGTAATTTAATATAATATGATGTTTTTAATTAAATAAATAATGAGCTGTTGAACACTCATAAGAGTTATATTCAGTATGTTACATAACATTATTTGACATGTCTATTTGTCTGCGTATAGTTTTCCTCCAGCTGATCCAGACAGACTGCAGTGACGTCCAACATGAGACAAAGAGCTGGACTAACAGGACAGTTTGAAGGTCTTCACTTCATCGCTGATTCCTTGTTACAGCCTGGATGTGTTAAGTTTAATATTGACGTTTTTCTAACTGTAAGACTGTGCCGTAAACTGTTAAACTATTGCTCAGGTAGGAGTAATGAGTTTTATTGTTAAAATTATTATGATTAACGATCAATTATTACGATTTGCTCGTTCTTTGTCTGGGGATCCTCGTGAGGACAGCCCTCTTAAAGGTGGGGGTGTGACGATCCCTCCCACTCTCTTCCTTATTTGATGCTGGCTTTCAGGTGGAGCTGGGAGGGGTCTGCTGCCTGTACCTGCCCTTCAGTTTGTAGAAGGCGAAGCATAAAGGACGACCCTTCTCAGTGTCTCTCTCTCTCAGCCAGGCCTACTGCATCCTCCTCATCCTGTTTGGTTTGTTGTACCCTGCATGACATCAAACTCACACCCATCCAGTCAGAAGGAACCAGGCCTTAAATGACTATTTGAGTTGTGCTTTTTGTTATAGCTGCTGCTCATGGTAGTAAAGACATGCTACTTAGTAAAGACATTCGCGACGTAAGTCGCGAATACTTTCATACCTGTCTTGACCTGACCATTACTTTTTGTAGTCAAACATGAAATTATTTGCAACGTAAGTCGCAAATATTTTCACCAGGATTATATTATGACTATATGAACAGGTGATCATTAAAGCATCATAGCATCTTAGTATAATTGCATTGTAGCATCTTAGCATCGTAGCAACATAGTATCTTAGCTTTGTAGCATCTTAGTATCATAGCATCTCAGTATCTTAGCATCATAGCATTGTAGCATCTTGGCATAGTAGCATCATCGTAGCATCGTAGCATCGTACTATCACAGCAATATAGCATGGTATCGCAGACTGCTGCGGCCACTGCATCACTCTCGCGATTTCCCGCAGGGGAATTGTCTAGTTATTATTATTATTAAACTTTTTCCTACGGCCGATTTTCGAAACCTTTCAACTCAAATACCGTTCGTCGCACACAGACACAAAATACATCAAAACGTGCGTCTCGATCGGACTCGGTGTGCTTCTATACAGTTCTTTCAAACAAGATTTTTTCGCGACGTAGTCGCGAAAAAACTGCGACAAATTTCCCAATTGAAATGAATGGAGAAGCCCGAAAAAAATAAAAATTCAACAGACATTTTCAACAATGAACTGCTCTGGCATACTTTAACCGAGAGACTTCATTTAAACTTTAAAACGTAGGTACTCTTGCCTTCTCTTCAGAGATTCACTTCACTTGTCGACAACTTTTACCGTTTTTAAACTATGAAGCCTCAGAGTTGTGTAGGTTTTTACTCAAATTTCAGGGTTTATAATGGGTGTGTATTGCGCGGAATGTTTGTGCTAGAGTGGATGACATCATCAGCTAGAGTGAGGAGGGGAGAAGAAAGTTAGTCAAAAAACTGCACAGAAACTGCTCCCGTGGCCACAAATTTCACACGACAGACATAATTTATACATAGAAACGTAGGAAAATTTGTCTTCTCACTCAAATTCGTCTGCTAAAGCTGTAAGTCTTATAGTTTTGGCGTCAGACACAAAGATGCGCCAGCAACACCCACCCACAGCTCCATAGACTGCCATGTTAAAAAGGCAGGGAAATTTCTGGAGGAAAGCAGACGTAACCTTTCTTTGAATCGCTTTAATAGGTCACATTTCTTCATTTTACCCACAAACTGCATATGTAGACGTTCAGGAAAGCCTCAAGATGCCCAAAGTTAAGTCGGTTCAATGATTGGAAATACGGTTTGGCCACAAGTCCTTCCTGTTCGAGGCGATTTTTCAGCATTTTCTCTCTCTCTCCCCGTCTTCCAACTGACATTCGAACAGGAGCAGTTGACCCTGGTAGCCATGACAACCAGACCCCAACCAGCTTACACACGTTCACACACGCAGCTGCTGGGGACGAGAGGCGGGAAAAGAGCTCTCAGTGGAAAACATGATCTGCCAAAACATTAAAACCCCCCAAACCATTACTGCAGTACTGTAGGGGGCCAGAACCTGACATTATGACCTTTTCCTTTATTTTAAACACAAATTATATCTGGCTGCTTTGCTGAAACTCCTGACACAACATCCCTGACCCGTTTCCTTCATCTTATTAGGTCAGTGAATAGCTAAACTGCTAACAGACGCTAACGACTAGCCGCCCAGTGATTTAGCCGACGACTAGCCTTCCAGCATAGCTCATGTATGTTAGCAAGCTAGCGGAGCTAACGGAGCTAGCTAGCCGCTACCTTAACGCCGCGGACTCAACCGCGGAGTTAGCCTCGAGCTAACCGCTAACTAACCGCTAGCTAACCGGGATTTAACCGCGGACCCGCGGGAGTTAAACACGAATTAGCCGCGGCAGTTCGCCGTGAGCTAACGCGGAGGCTAGTGGGGTTAGCCGCCGGCTAATTCGCCGCCTTGCTAGCGGGTGCTTATCACAGTAATAATGTTGAAGTTTTACAATTTAAAGGGAAGATATTTTTAAATTAAACTGTGTCAAACTGAAAAATATATTATTCCACCACATAAAGTAGGAAACATTTATGGCTTGCAACAACATTAATGACAGTATATATATAATTGGAGTAATTTAATATAATATGATGTTTTTAATTAAATAAATAATGAGCTGTTGAACACTCATAAGAGTTATATTAAGTATGTTACATAACATTATTTGACATGTCTGTTTGTCTGCCTATAGTTTTCCTCCAGCTGATCCAGACAGACTGCAGTGACGTCCAACATGAGAGAAAGAGCTGGACTCGCAGGACAATTTGAAGGTCTTCACTTCATCGCTGATTCCTTGTTACAGCCTGGATGTGTTAAGTTTAATATTATTGTTTATCTAACTGTAAGACTGTGCCGTAAACTGTTAAACTATTGCTCAGGTAGGAGTAATGAGTTTTATTGTTAAAATTATTATGATTAACGACCAAATTGTAATAATTGATCGTTAATCATAATAATTCACCTGTTCATATAGTCATAATATAATCCTGGTGGGGGTGTGACGATCCCTCCCACTCTCTTCCTTATTTGATGCTAGCTTTCAGGTGGAGCTGGGAGGGGTCTGCTGCCTGTACCTGCCCTTCAGTTTGTAGAAGGGCGTAAAGGACGACCCTTCTCAGTGTCTCTCTCTCTCAGCCAGGCCTACTGCATCCTCCTCATCCTGTTTGGTTTGTTGTACCCTGCATGACATCAAACTCACACCCATCCAGTCAGAAGGAACCAGGCCTTAAATGACTATTTGAGTTGTGCTTTTTGTTATAGCTGCTGCTCATGGTAGTAAAGACATGCTACTTAGTAAAGACATTCGCGACGTAAGTCGCGAATACTTTCATACCTGTCTTGACCTGACCATTACTTTTTGTAGTCAAACATGAAATTATTTGCAACGTAAGTCGCAAATATTTTCACCAGGATTATATTATGACTATATGAACAGGTGATCATTAAAGCATCATAGCATCTTAGTATAATTGCATTGTAACATCTTAGCATCGTAGCAACATAGTATCTTAGCTTTGTAGCATCTTAGTATCATAGCATCTTAGTATCTTAGCATCATAGCATTGTAGTAGCATCTTGGCATAGTAGCATCATCGTAGCATCGTAGCATCGTACTATCACAGCAATATAGCATGGTATCGCAGACTGCTGCGGCCACTGCATCACTCTCGCGATTTCCCGCAGGGGAATTGTCTAGTTATTATTAGTGATGCAGTGCTACGCAATGCAAACTATTGACCCCCCTCATAGCAAAGCTATGGGGGTCAATAGTTTGCAGTGCGAAGCACTGCAAACTATTGTTCTTCACTACGTTTTTCTTCTTATTATTATTATTATTATTATTATTATTATTAAACTTTTTCCTACGCATTTTCGAAACCTTTCAACTCAAATACCGTTCGCCGCACACAGACACAAAATACATCAAAACGTGCGTCTCGATCGGACTCGGTGTGCTTCTATACAGTTCTTTCAAACAAGATTTTTTCGCGACGTAGTCGCGAAAAAACTGCGACAAATTTCCCTATTGAAATGAATGGAGAAGCCCGAAAAAAAAAAAAATTCAACAGACATTTTCAACAATGAACTGCTCTGGCATACTTTAACCGAGAGACTTCATTTAAACTTTAAAACGTAGGTACTCTTGCCTTCTCTTCAGAGATTCACTTCACTTAGCGACAACTTTTACCGTTTTTAAACTATGAAGCCTCAGAGTTGTGTAGGTTTTTACTCAAATTTCAGGGTTTATAATGGGTGTGTATTGCGCGGAATGTTTGCGCTAGAGTGGATGACATCATCAGCTAGAGTGAGGAGGGGAGAAGAAAGTTAGTCAAAAAACTGCACCGAAACTGCTCCCGTGGCCACAAATTTCACACGACAGACATAATTTATACATAGAAACGTAGGAAAATGTGTCTTCTCACTCAAATTCGTCTGCTAAAGCTGTAAGTCTTATAGTTTTGGCGTCAGACACAAAGATGCGCCAGCAACACCCACCCACAGCTCCATAGACTGCCATGTTAAAAAGGCAGGGAAATTTCTGGAGGAAAGCAGACGTAACCTTTCTTTGAATCGCTTTGAATAGGTCACATTTCTTCATTTTACCTACAAATTACACATCTAGACGTTCAGGAAAGCCTCAAGATGCCCAAAGTTAAGTCGGTTCAATGATTGGAAATACGGTTTGGCCACAAGTCCTTCCTGTTCGAGGCGATTTTTCAGCATTTTCTCTCTCTTTCCCCGTCTTCCAACTGACATTCTAACAGGAGCAGTTGACCCTGGTAGCCATGACAACCAGACCCCCACCAGCTTACACACGTTCACACACGCAGCTGCTGGGGACGAGAGGCGGGAAAAGAGCTCTCAGTGGAAAACATGATCTGCCAAAACATTAAAACCCCCCAAACCATTACTGCAGTACTGTAGGGGGCCAGAACCTGACATTATGACCTTTTTCTTTATTTTAAACACAAATTATATCTGGCTGCTTTGCTGAAACTCCTGACACAACATCCCTGACCCGTTTCCTTCATCTTATTAGGTCAGTGAATAGCTAAACTGCTAACAGACGCTAACGACTAGCCGCCCAGTGATTTAGCCGACGACTGGCCTTCCAGCATAGCTCATGTATGTTAGCAAGCTAGCGGAGCTAACGGAGCTAGCTAGCCGCTAGCTTAACGCCGCGGACTCAACCGCGGAGTTAGCCTCGAGCTAACCGCTAACTAACCGCTAGCTAACCGGGATTTAACCGCGGACCCGCGGGAGTTAAACACGAATTAGCCGCGGCAGTTCGCCGTGAGCTAACGCGGAGGCTAGTGGGGTTAGCCGCCGGCTAATTCGCCGCCTTGCTAGCGGGTGCTTATCACAGTAATAATGTTGAAGTTTTACAATTTAAAGGGAAGATATTTTTAAATTAAACTGTGTCAAACTGAAAAATATATTATTCCACCACATAAAGTAGGAAACATTTATGGCTTGCAACAACATTAATGACAGTATATATATAATTGGAGTAATTTAATATAATATGATGTTTTTAATTAAATAAATAATGAGCTGTTGAACACTCATAAGAGTTATATTAAGTATGTTACATAACATTATTTGACATGTCTGTTTGTCTGCCTATAGTTTTCCTCCAGCTGATCCAGACAGACTGCAGTGACGTCCAACATGAGACAAAGAGCTGGACTCGCAGGACAATTTGAAGGTCTTCACTTCATCGCTGATTCCTTGTTACAGCCTGGATGTGTTAAGTTTAATATTATTGTTTATCTAACTGTAAGACTGTGCCGTAAACTGTTAAACTATTGCTCAGGTAGGAGTAATGAGTTTTATTGTTAAAATTATTATGATTAACGATCAATTGTTACGATTTGCTCGTTCTTTGTCTGGGGATCCTAGTGAGATCCCTCCCACTCTCTTCCTTATTTGATGCTGGCTTTCAGGTGGAGCTGGGAGGGGTCTGCTGCCTGTACCTGCCCTTCAGTTTGTAGAAGGGCGTAAAGGACGACCCTTCTCAGTGTCTCTCTCTCTCAGCCAGGCCTACTGCATCCTCCTCATCCTGTTTGGTTTGTTGTACCCTGCATGACATCAAACTCACACCCATCCAGTCAGAAGGAACCAGGCCTTAAATGACTATTTGAGTTGTGCTTTTTGTTATAGCTGCTGCTCATGGTATTAAAGACATGCTACTTAGTAAAGACATTCGCGACTTAAGTATACGAATACTTTCATACCTGTCTTGACCTGACCATTACTTTTTGTAGTCAAACATGAAATTATTTGCAACGTAAGTCGCAAATATTTTCACCAGGATTATATTATGACTATATGAATAGGTGATCATTAAAGCATCATAGCATCTTAGTATAATTGCATTGTAACATCTTAGCATCGTAGCAACATAGTATCTTAGCTTTGTAGCATCTTAGTATCATAGCATCTTAGTATCTTAGCATCATAGCATTGTAGTAGCATCTTGGCATAGTAGCATCATCGTAGCATCGTACTATCACAGCAATATAGCATGGTATCGCAGACTGCTGCGGCCACTGCATCACTCTCGCGATTTCCCGCAGGGGAATTGTCTAGTTATTATTATTAAACTTTTTCCTACGCATTTTCGAAACCTTTCAACTCAAATACCGTTCGTCGCACACAGACACAAAATACATCAAAACGTGCGTCTCGATCGGACTCGGTGTGCTTCTATACAGTTCTTTCAAACAAGATTTTTTCGCGACGTAGTCGCGAAAAAACTGCGACAAATTTCCCTATTGAAATGAATGGAGAAGCCCGAAAAAAAAAATAATTCAACAGACATTTTCAACAATGAACTGCTCTGGCATACTTTAACCGAGAGACTTCATTTAAACTTTAAAACGTAGGTACTCTTGCCTTCTCTTCAGAGATTCACTTCACTTAGCGACAACTTTTACCGTTTTTAAACTATGAAGCCTCAGAGTTGTGTAGGTTTTTACTCAAATTTCAGGGTTTATAATGGGTGTGTATTGCGCGGAATGTTTGTGCTAGAGTGGATGACATCATCAGCTAGAGTGAGGAGGGGAGAAGAAAGTTAGTCAAAAAACTGCACAGAAACTGCTCCCGTGGCCACAAATTTCACACGACAGACATAATTTATACATAGAAACGTAGGAAAATGTGTCTTCTCACTCAAATTCGTCTGCTAAAGCTGTAAGTCTTATAGTTTTGGCGTCAGACACAAAGATGCGCCAGCAACACCCACCCACAGCTCCATAGACTGCCATGTTAAAAAGGCAGGGAAATTTCTGGAGGAAAGCAGACGTAACCTTTCTTTGAATCGCTTTGAATAGGTCACATTTCTTCATTTTACCTACAAATTACACATCTAGACGTTCAGGAAAGCCTCAAGATGCCCAAAGTTAAGTCGGTTCAATGATTGGAAATACGGTTTGGCCACAAGTCCTTCCTGTTCGAGGCGATTTTTCAGCATTTTCTCTCTCTTTCCCCGTCTTCCAACTGACATTCTAACAGGAGCAGTTGACCCTGGTAGCCATGACAACCAGACCCCAACCAGCTTACACACGTTCACACACGCAGCTGCTGGGGACGAGAGGCGGGAAAAGAGCTCTCAGTGGAAAACATGATCTGCCAAAACATTAAAACCCCCCAAACCATTACTGCAGTACTGTAGGGGGCCAGAACCTGACATTATGACCTTTTCCTTTATTTTAAACACAAATTATATCTGGCTGCTTTGCTGAAACTCCTGACACAACATCCCTGACCCGTTTCCTTCATCTTATTAGGTCAGTGAATAGCTAAACTGCTAACAGACGCTAACGACTAGCCGCCCAGTGATTTAGCCGACGACTAGCCTTCCAGCATAGCTCATGTATGTTAGCAAGCTAGCGGAGCTAACGGAGCTAGCTAGCCGCTAGCTTAACGCCGCGGACTCAACCGCGGAGTTAGCCTCGAGCTAACCGCTAACTAACCGCTAGCTAACCGGGATTTAACCGCGGACCCGCGGGAGTTAAACACGAATTAGCCGCGGCAGTTCGCCGTGAGCTAACGCGGAGGCTAGTGGGGTTAGCCGCCGGCTAATTCGCCGCCTTGCTAGCGGGTGCTTATCACAGTAATAATATTGAAGTTTTACAATTTAAAGGGAAGATATTTTTAAATTAAACTGTGTCAAACTGAAAAATATATTATTCCACCACATAAAGTAGGAAACATTTATGGCTTGCAACAACATTAATGACAGTATATATATATAATTGGAGTAATTTAATATAATATGATGTTGTTAATTAAATAAATAATGAGCTGTTGAACACTCATAAGAGTTATATTAAGTATGTTACATAACATTATTTGACATGTCTATTTGTCTGCCTATAGTTTTCCTCCAGCTGATCCAGACAGACTGCAGTGACGTCCAACATGAGACAAAGAGCTGGACTCGCAGGACAATTTGAAGGTCTTCACTTCATCGCTGATTCCTTGTTACAGCCTGGATGTGTTAAGTTTAATATTATTGTTTATCTAACTGTAAGACTGTGCCGTAAACTGTTAAACTATTGCTCAGGTAGGAGTAATGAGTTTTATTGTTAAAATTATTATGATTAACGATCAATTGTTACGATTTGCTCGTTCTTTGTCTGGGGATCCTAGTGAGATCCCTCCCACTCTCTTCCTTATTTGATGCTGGCTTTCAGGTGGAGCTGGGAGGGGTCTGCCGCCTGTACCTGCCCTTCAGTTTGTAGAAGGGCGTAAAGGACGACCCTTCTCAGTGTCTCTCTCTCTCAGCCAGGCCTACTGCATCCTCCTCATCCTGTTTGGTTTGTTGTACCCTGCATGACATCAAACTCACACCCATCCAGTCAGAAGGAACCAGGCCTTAAATGACTATTTGAGTTGTGCTTTTTGTTATAGCTGCTGCTCATGGTAGTAAAGACATGCTACTTAGTAAAGACATTCGCGACGTAAGTCGCGAATACTTTCATACCTGTCTTGACCTGACCATTAGTTTTTGTAGTCAAACATGAAATTATTTGCAACGTAAGTCGCAAATATTTTCACCAGGATTATATTATGACTATATGAACAGGTGATCATTAAAGCATCATAGCATCTTAGTATAATTGCATTGTAGCATCTTAGCATCGTAGCAACATAGTATCTTAGCTTTGTAGCATCTTAGTATCATGGCATCTCAGTATCTTAGCATCATAGCATTGTAGCATCTTGGCATAGTAGCATCATCGTAGCATCGTAGCATCGTACTATCACAGCAATATAGCATGGTATCGCAGACTGCTGCGGCCACTGCATCACTCTCGCGATTTCCCGCAGGGGAATTGTCTAGTTATTATTAGTGATGCAGTGCTACGCAATGCAAACTATTGACCCTCATAGCAAAGCTATGGGAGTCAATAGTTTGCAGTGCGAAGCACTGCAAACTATTGTTCTTCACTACGTTTTTCTTCTTATTATTATTATTATTAAACTTTTTCCTACGCATTTTCGAAACCTTTCAACTCAAATACCGTTCGTCGCACACAGACACAAAATACATCAAAACGTGCGTCTCGATCGGACTCGGTGTGCTTCTATACAGTTCTTTCAAACAAGATTTTTTCGCGACGTAGTCGCGAAAAAACTGCGACAAATTTCCCTATTGAAATGAATGGAGAAGCCCGAAAAAAAAAAAAATTCAACAGACATTTTCAACAATGAACTGCTCTGGCATACTTTAACCGAGAGACTTCATTTAAACTTTAAAACGTAGGTACTCTTGCCTTCTCTTCAGAGATTCACTTCACTTAGCGACAACTTTTACCGTTTTTAAACTACGAAGCCTCAGAGTTGTGTAGGTTTTTACTCAAATTTCAGGGTTTATAATGGGTGTGTATTGCGCGGAATGTTTGTGCTAGAGTGGATGACATCATCAGCTAGAGTGAGGAGGGGAGAAGAAAGTTAGTCAAAAAACTGCACAGAAACTGCTCCCGTGGCCACAAATTTCACACGACAGACATAATTTATACATAGAAACGTAGGAAAATGTGTCTTCTCACTCAAATTCGTCTGCTAAAGCTGTAAGTCTTATAGTTTTGGCGTCAGACACAAAGATGCGCCAGCAACACCCACCCACAGCTCCATAGACTGCCATGTTAAAAAGGCAGGGAAATTTCTGGAGGAAAGCAGACGTAACCTTTCTTTGAATCGCTTAGAATAGGTCACATTTCTTCATTTTACCCACAAATTACACATCTAGACGTTCAGGAAAGCCTCAAGATGCCCAAAGTTAAGACGGTTCAATGATTGGAAATACGGTTTGGCCACAAGTCCTTCCTGTTCGAGGCGATTTTTCAGCATTTTCTCTCTCTTTCCCCGTCTTCCAACTGACATTCTAACAGGAGCAGTTGACCCTGGTAGCCATGACAACCAGACCCCAACCAGCTTACACACGTTCACACACGCAGCTGCTGGGGACGAGAGGCGGGAAAAGAGCTCTCAGTGGAAAACATGATCTGCCAAAACATTAAAACCCCCCAAACCATTACTGCAGTACTGTAGGGGGCCAGAACCTGACATTATGACCTTTTCCTTTATTTTAAACACAAATTATATCTGGCTGCTTTGCTGAAACTCCTGACACAACATCCCTGACCCGTTTCCTTCATCTTATTAGGTCAGTGAATAGCTAAACTGCTAACAGACGCTAACGACTAGCCGCCCAGTGATTTAGCCGACGACTAGCCTTCCAGCATAGCTCATGTATGTTAGCAAGCTAGCGGAGCTAACGGAGCTAGCTAGCCGCTAGCTTAACGCCGCGGACTCAACCGCGGAGTTAGCCTCGAGCTAACCGCTAACTAACCGCTAGCTAACCGGGATTTAACCGCGGACCCGCGGGAGTTAAACACGAATTAGCCGCGGCAGTTCGCCGTGAGCTAACGCGGAGGCTAGTGGGGTTAGCCGCCGGCTAATTCGCCGCCTTGCTAGCGGGTGCTTATCACAGTAATAATGTTGAAGTTTTACAATTTAAAGGGAAGATATTTTTAAATTAAACTGTGTCAAACTGAAAAATATATTATTCCACCACATAAAGTAGGAAACATTTATGGCTTGCAACAACATTAATGACAGTATATATATATAATTGGAGTAATTTAATATAATATGATGTTTTTAATTAAATAAATAATGAGCTGTTGAACACTCATAAGAGTTATATTAAGTATGTTACATAACATTATTTGACATGTCTATTTGTCTGCCTATAGTTTTCCTCCAGCTGATCCAGACAGACTGCAGTGACGTCCAACATGAGACAAAGAGCTGGACTCGCAGGACAATTTGAAGGTCTTCACTTCATCGCTGATTCCTTGTTACAGCCTGGATGTGTTAAGTTTAATATTATTGTTTATCTAACTGTAAGACTGTGCCGTAAACTGTTAAACTATTGCTCAGGTAGGAGTAATGAGTTTTATTGTTAAAATGATTATGATTAACGATCAATTGTTACGATTTGCTCGTTCTTTGTCTGGGGATCCTAGTGAGATCCCTCCCACTCTCTTCCTTATGTGATGCTGGCTTTCAGGTGGAGCTGGGAGGGCTCTGCTGCCTGTACCTGCCCTTCAGTTTGTAGAAGGGCGTAAAGGACGACCCTTCTCAGTGTCTCTCTCTCTCAGCCAGGCCTACTGCATCCTCCTCATCCTGTTTGGTTTGTTGTACCCTGCATGACATCAAACTCACACCCATCCAGTCAGAAGGAACCAGGCCTTAAATGACTATTTGAGTTGTGCTTTTTGTTATAGCTGCTGCTCATGGTAGTAAAGACATGCTACTTAGTAAAGACATTCGCGACGTAAGTCGCGAATACTTTCATACCTGTCTTGACCTGACCATTACTTTTTGTAGTCAAACATGAAATTATTTGCAACGTAAGTCGCAAATATTTTCACCAGGATTATATTATGACTATATGAACAGGTGATCATTAAAGCATCATAGCATCTTAGTATAATTGCATTGTAACATCTTAGCATCGTAGCAACATAGTATCTTAGCTTTGTAGCATCTTACTATCATAGCATCTTAGTATCTTAGCATCATAGCATTGTAGTAGCATCTTGGCATAGTAGCATCATCGTAGCATCGTACTATCACAGCAATATAGCATGGTATCGCAGACTGCTGCGGCCACTGCATCACTCTCGCGATTTCCCGCAGGGGAATTGTCTAGTTATTATTAAACTTTTTCCTACGGCCGATTTTCGAAACCTTTCAACTCAAATACCGTTCGTCGCACACAGACACAAAATACATCAAAACGTGCGTCTCGATCGGACTCGGTGTGCTTCTATACAGTTCTTTCAAACAAGATTTTTTCGCGACGTAGTCGCGAAAAAACTGCGACAAATTTCCCAATTGAAATGAATGGAGAAGCCCGAAAAAAATAAAAATTCAACAGACATTTTCAACAATGAACTGCTCTGGCATACTTTAACCGAGAGACTTCATTTAAACTTTAAAACGTAGGTACTCTTGCCTTCTCTTCAGAGATTCACTTCACTTGTCGACAACTTTTACCGTTTTTAAACTATGAAGCCTCAGAGTTGTGTAGGTTTTTACTCAAATTTCAGGGTTTATAATGGGTGTGTATTGCGCGGAATGTTTGTGCTAGAGTGGATGACATCATCAGCTAGAGTGAGGAGGGGAGAAGAAAGTTAGTCAAAAAACTGCACAGAAACTGCTCCCGTGGCCACAAATTTCACACGACAGACATAATTTATACATAGAAACGTAGGAAAATTTGTCTTCTCACTCAAATTCGTCTGCTAAAGCTGTAAGTCTTATAGTTTTGGCGTCAGACACAAAGATGCGCCAGCAACACCCACCCACAGCTCCATAGACTGCCATGTTAAAAAGGCAGGGAAATTTCTGGAGGAAAGCAGACGTAACCTTTCTTTGAATCGCTTTAATAGGTCACATTTCTTCATTTTACCCACAAACTGCATATGTAGACGTTCAGGAAAGCCTCAAGATGCCCAAAGTTAAGTCGGTTCAATGATTGGAAATACGGTTTGGCCACAAGTCCTTCCTGTTCGAGGCGATTTTTCAGCATTTTCTCTCTCTCTCCCCGTCTTCCAACTGACATTCGAACAGGAGCAGTTGACCCTGGTAGCCATGACAACCAGACCCCAACCAGCTTACACACGTTCACACACGCAGCTGCTGGGGACGAGAGGCGGGAAAAGAGCTCTCAGTGGAAAACATGATCTGCCAAAACATTAAAACCCCCCAAACCATTACTGCAGTACTGTAGGGGGCCAGAACCTGACATTATGACCTTTTCCTTTATTTTAAACACAAATTATATCTGGCTGCTTTGCTGAAACTCCTGACACAACATCCCTGACCCGTTTCCTTCATCTTATTAGGTCAGTGAATAGCTAAACTGCTAACAGACGCTAACGACTAGCCGCCCAGTGATTTAGCCGACGACTAGCCTTCCAGCATAGCTCATGTATGTTAGCAAGCTAGCGGAGCTAACGGAGCTAGCTAGCCGCTACCTTAACGCCGCGGACTCAACCGCGGAGTTAGCCTCGAGCTAACCGCTAACTAACCGCTAGCTAACCGGGATTTAACCGCGGACCCGCGGGAGTTAAACACGAATTAGCCGCGGCAGTTCGCCGTGAGCTAACGCGGAGGCTAGTGGGGTTAGCCGCCGGCTAATTCGCCGCCTTGCTAGCGGGTGCTTATCACAGTAATAATGTTGAAGTTTTACAATTTAAAGGGAAGATATTTTTAAATTAAACTGTGTCAAACTGAAAAATATATTATTCCACCACATAAAGTAGGAAACATTTATGGCTTGCAACAACATTAATGACAGTATATATATAATTGGAGTAATTTAATATAATATGATGTTTTTAATTAAATAAATAATGAGCTGTTGAACACTCATAAGAGTTATATTAAGTATGTTACATAACATTATTTGACATGTCTGTTTGTCTGCCTATAGTTTTCCTCCAGCTGATCCAGACAGACTGCAGTGACGTCCAACATGAGAGAAAGAGCTGGACTCGCAGGACAATTTGAAGGTCTTCACTTCATCGCTGATTCCTTGTTACAGCCTGGATGTGTTAAGTTTAATATTATTGTTTATCTAACTGTAAGACTGTGCCGTAAACTGTTAAACTATTGCTCAGGTAGGAGTAATGAGTTTTATTGTTAAAATTATTATGATTAACGACCAAATTGTAATAATTGATCGTTAATCATAATAATTCACCTGTTCATATAGTCATAATATAATCCTGGTGGGGGTGTGACGATCCCTCCCACTCTCTTCCTTATTTGATGCTAGCTTTCAGGTGGAGCTGGGAGGGGTCTGCTGCCTGTACCTGCCCTTCAGTTTGTAGAAGGGCGTAAAGGACGACCCTTCTCAGTGTCTCTCTCTCTCAGCCAGGCCTACTGCATCCTCCTCATCCTGTTTGGTTTGTTGTACCCTGCATGACATCAAACTCACACCCATCCAGTCAGAAGGAACCAGGCCTTAAATGACTATTTGAGTTGTGCTTTTTGTTATAGCTGCTGCTCATGGTAGTAAAGACATGCTACTTAGTAAAGACATTCGCGACGTAAGTCGCGAATACTTTCATACCTGTCTTGACCTGACCATTACTTTTTGTAGTCAAACATGAAATTATTTGCAACGTAAGTCGCAAATATTTTCACCAGGATTATATTATGACTATATGAACAGGTGATCATTAAAGCATCATAGCATCTTAGTATAATTGCATTGTAACATCTTAGCATCGTAGCAACATAGTATCTTAGCTTTGTAGCATCTTAGTATCATAGCATCTTAGTATCTTAGCATCATAGCATTGTAGTAGCATCTTGGCATAGTAGCATCATCGTAGCATCGTAGCATCGTACTATCACAGCAATATAGCATGGTATCGCAGACTGCTGCGGCCACTGCATCACTCTCGCGATTTCCCGCAGGGGAATTGTCTAGTTAGTGATGCAGTGCTACGCAATGCAAACTATTGACCCCCCTCATAGCAAAGCTATGGGGGTCAATAGTTTGCAGTGCGAAGCACTGCAAACTATTGTTCTTCACTACGTTTTTCTTCTTATTATTATTATTATTATTATTATTATTAAACTTTTTCCTACGCATTTTCGAAACCTTTCAACTCAAATACCGTTCGTCGCACACAGACACAAAATACATCAAAACGTGCGTCTCGATCGGACTCGGTGTGCTTCTATACAGTTCTTTCAAACAAGATTTTATCGTGACGTAGTCGCGAAAAAACTGCGACAAATTTCCCTATTGAAATGAATGGAGAAGCCCGAAAAAAAAAAAAATTCAACAGACATTTTCAACAATGAACTGCTCTGGCATACTTTAACCGAGAGACTTCATTTAAACTTTAAAACGTAGGTACTCTTGCCTTCTCTTCAGAGATTCACTTCACTTGTCGACAACTTTTACCGTTTTTAAACTATGAAGCCTCAGAGTTGTGTAGATTTTTACTCAAATTTCAGGGTTTATAATGGGTGTGTATTGCGCGGAATGTTTGTGCTAGAGTGGATGACATCATCAGCTAGAGTGAGGAGGGGAGAAGAAAGTTAGTCAAAAAACTGCACAGAAACTGCTCCCGTGGCCACAAATTTCACACGACAGACATAATTTATACATAGAAACGTAGGAAAATGTGTCTTCTCACTCAAATTCGTCTGCTAAAGCTGTAAGTCTTATAGTTTTGGCGTCAGACACAAAGATGCGCCAGCAACACCCACCCACAGCTCCATAGACTGCCATGTTAAAAAGGCAGGGAAATTTCTGGAGGAAAGCAGACGTAACCTTTCTTTGAATCGCTTTAATAGGTCACATTTCTTCATTTTACCCACAAACTGCATATGTAGACGTTCAGGAAAGCCTCAAGATGCCCAAAGTTAAGTCGGTTCAATGATTGGAAATACGGTTTGGCCACAAGTCCTTCCTGTTCGAGGCGATTTTTCAGCATTTTCTCTCTCTTTCCCCGTCTTCCAACTGACATTCGAACAGGAGCAGTTGACCCTGGTAGCCATGACAACCAGACCCCAACCAGCTTACACACGTTCACACACGCAGCTGCTGGGGACGAGAGGCGGGAAAAGAGCTCTCAGTGGAAAACATGATCTGCCAAAACATTAAAACCCCCCAAACCATTACTGCAGTACTGTAGGGGGCCAGAACCTGACATTGTGACCTTTTCCTTTATTTTAAACACAAATTATATCTGGCTGCTTTGCTGAAACTCCTGACACAACATCCCTGACCCGTTTCCTTCATCTTATTAGGTCAGTGAATACCTCAACTGGTAACAGACGCTAACTACTAGCCGCCCAGTGATTTAGCCGACGACTAGCCTTCCAGCATAGCTCATGTATGTTAGCAAGCTAGCGGAGCTAACGGAGCTAGCTAGCCGCTAGCTAACCGCCGCGGACTCAACCGCGGAGTTAGCCTCGAGCTAACCGCGAGCTAGCCTCGAGCTAACCGCGAGCTAACCGGGATTTAACCGCTAGCTAACCGGGATTTAACCGCGGACCCGCGGGAGTTAAACACGAATTAGCCGCGGCAGCTGGCCGTGAGCTAACGCGGAGGCTAGTGGGGTTAGCCGCCGGCTAATTCGCCGCCTTGCTAACGGGTGCTTATCACAGTAATAATGTTGAAGTTTTACAATTTAAAGGGAAGATATTTTTAAATTAAACTGTGTCAAACTGAAAAATATATTATTCCACCACATAAAGTAGGAAACATTTATGGCTTGCAACAACATTAATGACAGTATATATATATATATAATTGGAGTAATTTAATATAATATGATGTTTTTAATTAAATAAATAATGAGCTGTTGAACACTCATAAGAGTTATATTAAGTATGTTACATAACATTATTTGACATGTCTATTTGTCTGCCTATAGTTTTCCTCCAGCTGATCCAGACAGACTGCAGTGACGTCCAACATGAGACAAAGAGCTGGACTCGCAGGACAATTTGAAGGTCTTCACTTCATCGCTGATTCCTTGTTACAGCCTGGATGTGTTAAGTTTAATATTATTGTTTATCTAACTGTAAGACTGTGCCGTAAACTGTTCAACTATTGCTCAGGTAGGAGTAATGAGTTTTATTGTTAAAATTATTATGATTAACGATCAATTGTTACGATTTGCTCGTTCTTTGTCTGGGGATCCTAGTGAGATCCCTCCCACTCTCTTCCTTATTTGATGCTGGCTTTCAGGTGGAGCTGGGAGGGGTCTGCTGCCTGTACCTGCCCTTCAGTTTGTAGAAGGGCGTAAAGGACGACCCTTCTCAGTGTCTCTCTCTCTCAGCCAGGCCTACTGCATCCTCCTCATCCTGTTTGGTTTGTTGTACCCTGCATGACATCAAACTCACACCCATCCAGTCAGAAGGAACCAGGCCTTAAATGACTATTTGAGTTGTGCTTTTTGTTATAGCTGCTGCTCATGGTAGTAAAGACATGCTACTTAGTAAAGACACTTTCATACCTGTCTTGACGTGACCATTACTTTTTGTAGTCAAACATGGATTATATTATGACTATATGAACAGGTGATCATTAAAGCATCATAGCATGGTAGCATCATGGTAGCATCATTAAAGCATCTTAGCATCATAGCATTGTAGCATCATTAAAGCATCTTAGCATTGTAGTATCTTAGCATCATAGCATCTTAGTATAAGGAAAACACACACTTTATGACAACTACAGATGTTTAACATGTGTCTGCTTTGTTATTAGCTTGTTGCTTACATTTACTTATAACATTTGAAAGACATTTCAATTTTTTTGCATTGTCTTTGATAGGATTAAAGGGTTCCTGTGCTTCGACAGCTGAGAGTGATCATCGTTGATTCATCGCCCTCAACCATCGCAGAGCAGTATCGCCACCTCACCCACACACATACATTCACCACACCTTCATCTACACAGATTTAATTTAAGTATAACATATTACATTAATTTGTCTTAGATTAGATTATTTTACATTAGTTAGTTAGAGTTTAGGTAAAGGTTAGGGTTTAGGTTAGTTTGATAGGTTTGATAGCCTGTTAAGCTTTGAAAAGTATTTTGTCTTGTTTTTTTTTTCTGTCTATTTTTTGTCAGCAGGATGCCTAGGAAGTCCAGACGTTCCATGGCGGTGAAGCAGCGCTGGAGGAGGCTCGACCTGGAGGAGCTGAGGTCCACCCCTTCCCCCCTGGAGGTATTTACACAGTAGATAAGCTTCTGTGCCACAATGACATCTGTCTGCGTGAAAATGGCTCTAGAAATGTTACATCTATTGTTTTCTCCTTAACTGCTGAGTTCTGTATGTGTTTGGTCTTAATGTTTCATCAGACGTCCCCCCCGGCCGGAGAGGAGCCTTCCCACCGACCCTGCTCTCAAGCTCGTCCCCCCGTTCGTGCTCGTGAGTATCTCTCAATGATCAATAAATTAATTCATTCATTCAGCATTGTAGCATCTTGGCATAGTAGCATCATCGTAGCATCGTAGCATCGTACTATCACAGCAATATAGCATGGTATCGCAGACTGCTGCGGCCACTGCATCACTCTCGCGATTTCCCGCAGGGGAATTGTCTAGTTAGTGATGCAGTGCTACGCAATGCAAACTATTGACCCCCCTCATAGCAAAGCTATGGGGGTCAATAGTTTGCAGTGCGAAGCACTGCAAACTATTGTTCTTCACTACGTTTTTCTTCTTATTATTATTATTATTATTATTATTATTAAACTTTTTCCTACGCATTTTCGAAACCTTTCAACTCAAATACCGTTCGTCGCACACAGACACAAAATACATCAAAACGTGCGTCTCGATCGGACTCGGTGTGCTTCTATACAGTTCTTTCAAACAAGATTTTTTCGCGACGTAGTCGCGAAAAAACTGCGACAAATTTCCCTATTGAAATGAATGGAGAAGCCTGAAAAAAAAAAAAATTCAACAGACATTTTCAACAATGAACTGCTCTGGCATACTTTAACCGAGAGACTTCATTTAAACTTTAAAACGTAGGTACTCTTGCCTTCTCTTCAGAGATTCACTTCACTTGTCGACAACTTTTACCGTTTTTAAACTATGAAGCCTCAGAGTTGTGTAGGTTTTTACTCAAATTTCAGGGTTTATAATGGGTGTGTATTGCGCGGAATGTTTGTGCTAGAGTGGATGACATCATCAGCTAGAGTGAGGAGGGGAGAAGAAAGTTAGTCAAAAAACTGCACAGAAACTGCTCCCGTGGCCACAAATTTCACACGACAGACATAATTTATACATAGAAACGTAGGAAAATGTGTCTTCTCACTCAAATTCGTCTGCTAAAGCTGTAAGTCTTATAGTTTTGGCGTCAGACACAAAGATGCGCCAGCAACACCCACCCACAGCTCCATAGACTGCCATGTTAAAAAGGCAGGGAAATTTCTGGAGGAAAGCAGACGTAACCTTTCTTTGAATCGCTTTGAATAGGTCACATTTCTTCATTTTACCTACAAATTACACATCTAGACGTTCAGGAAAGCCTCAAGATGCCCAAAGTTAAGTCGGTTCAATGATTGGAAATACGGTTTGGCCACAAGTCCTTCCTGTTCGAGGCGATTTTTCAGCATTTTCTCTCTCTTTCCCCGTCTTCCAACTGACATTCTAACAGGAGCAGTTGACCCTGGTAGCCATGACAACCAGACCCCAACCAGCTTACACACGTTCACACACGCAGCTGCTGGGGACGAGAGGCGGGAAAAGAGCTCTCAGTGGAAAACATGATCTGCCAAAACATTAAAACCCCCCAAACCATTACTGCAGTACTGTAGGGGGCCAGAACCTGACATTATGACCGTTTCCTTTATTTTAAACACAAATTATATCTGGCTGCTTTGCTGAAACTCCTGACACAACATCCCTGACCCGTTTCCTTCATCTTATTAGGTCAGTGAAAAGCTAAACTGCTAACAGACGCTAACGACTAGCCGCCCAGTGATTTAGCCGACGACTAGCCTTCCAGCATAGCTCATGTATGTTAGCAAGCTAGCGGAGCTAACGGAGCTAGCTAGCCGCTAGCTTAACGCCGCGGACTCAACCGCGGAGTTAGCCTCGAGCTAACCGCTAACTAACCGCTAGCTAACCGGGATTTAACCGCGGACCCGCGGGAGTTAAACACGAATTAGCCGCGGCAGTTCGCCGTGAGCTAACGCGGAGGCTAGTGGGGTTAGCCGCCGGCTAATTCGCCGCCTTGCTAGCGGGTGCTTATCACAGTAATAATGTTGAAGTTTTACAATTTAAAGGGAAGATATTTTTAAATTAAACTGTGTCAAACTGAAAAATATATTATTCCACCACATAAAGTAGGAAACATTTATGGCTTGCAACAACATTAATGACAGTATATATATATAATTGGAGTAATTTAATATAATATGATGTTTTTAATTAAATAAATAATGAGCTGTTGAACACTCATAAGAGTTATATTAAGTATGTTACATAACATTATTTGACATGTCTATTTGTCTGCCTATAGTTTTCCTCCAGCTGATCCAGACAGACTGCAGTGACGTCCAACATGAGACAAAGAGCTGGACTCGCAGGACAATTTGAAGGTCTTCACTTCATCGCTGATTCCTTGTTACAGCCTGGATGTGTTAAGTTTAATATTATTGTTTATCTAACTGTAAGACTGTGCCGTAAACTGTTAAACTATTGCTCAGGTAGGAGTAATGAGTTTTATTGTTAAAATTATTATGATTAACGATCAATTGTTACGATTTGCTCGTTCTTTGTCTGGGGATCCTAGTGAGATCCCTCCCACTCTCTTCCTTATTTGATGCTGGCTTTCAGGTGGAGCTGGGAGGGCTCTGCTGCCTGTACCTGCCCTTCAGTTTGTAGAAGGCGAAGCATAAAGGACGACCCTTCTCAGTGTCTCTCTCTCTCAGCCAGGCCTACTGCATCCTCCTCATCCTGTTTGGTTTGTTGTACCCTGCATGACATCAAACTCACACCCATCCAGTCAGAAGGAACCAGGCCTTAAATGACTATTTGAGTTGTGCTTTTTGTTATAGCTGCTGCTCATGGTAGTAAAGACATGCTACTTAGTAAAGACATTCGCGACGTAAGTCGCGAATACTTTCATACCTGTCTTGACCTGACCATTACTTTTTGTAGTCAAACATGAAATTATTTGCAACGTAAGTCGCAAATATTTTCACCAGGATTATATTATGACTATATGAACAGGTGATCATTAAAGCATCATAGCATCTTAGTATAATTGCATTGTGGCATCTTAGCATCGTAGCAACATAGTATCTTAGCTTTGTAGCATCTTAGTATCATAGCATCTTAGTATCTTAGCATCATAGCATTGTAGTAGCATCTTGGCATAGTAGCATCATCATAGCATCGTAGCATCGTACTATCACAGCAATATAGCATGGTATCGCAGACTGCTGCGGCCACTGCATCACTCTCGCGATTTCCCGCAGGGGAATTGTCTAGTTATTATTATTATTAAACTTTTTCCTACGGCCGATTTTCGAAACCTTTCAACTCAAATACCGTTCGTCGCACACAGACACAAAATACATCAAAACGTGCGTCTCGATCGGACTCGGTGTGCTTCTATACAGTTCTTTCAAACAAGATTTTTTCGCGACGTAGTCGCGAAAAAACTGCGACAAATTTCCCAATTGAAATGAATGGAGAAGCCCGAAAAAAAAAAAAATTCAACAGACATTTTCAACAATGAACTGCTCTGGCATACTTTAACCGAGAGACTTCATTTAAACTTTAAAACGTAGGTACTCTTGCCTTCTCTTCAGAGATTCACTTCACTTGTTGACAACTTTTACCGTTTTTAAACTATGAAGCCTCAGAGTTGTGTAGGTTTTTACTCAAATTTCAGGGTTTATAATGGGTGTGTATTGCGCGGAATGTTTGTGCTAGAGTGGATGACATCATCAGCTAGAGTGAGGAGGGGAGAAGAAAGTTAGTCAAAAAACTGCACAGAAACTGCTCCCGTGGCCACAAATTTCACACGACAGACATAATTTATACATAGAAACGTAGGAAAATGTGTCTTCTCACTCAAATTCGTCTGCTAAAGCTGTAAGTCTTATAGTTTTGGCGTCAGACACAAAGATGCGCCAGCAACACCCACCCACAGCTCCATAGACTGCCATGTTAAAAAGGCAGGGAAATTTCTGGAGGAAAGCAGACGTAACCTTTCTTTGAATCGCTTTAATAGGTCACATTTCTTCATTTTACCCACAAACTGCATATGTAGACGTTCAGGAAAGCCTCAAGATGCCCAAAGTTAAGTCGGTTCAATGATTGGAAATACGGTTTGGCCACAAGTCCTTCCTGTTCGAGGCGATTTTTCAGCATTTTCTCTCTCTCTCCCCGTCTTCCAACTGACATTTGAACAGGAGCAGTTGACCCTGGTAGCCATGACAACCAGACCCCAACCAGCTTACACACGTTCACACACGCAGCTGCAGGGGACGAGAGGCGGGAAAAGAGCTCTCAGTGGAAAACATGATCTGCCAAAACATTAAAACCCCCCAAACCATCCATGTCTCCCTTGGTGCTTTCACACAGCTGCTGGGCCTCTTAGCTATAGCTCTTCTCATTGACTGAATGACAACTTCTCAGTCATTTTTGACCTTTTCCTTTATTTTAAACACAAATTATATCTGGCTGCTTTGCTGAAACTCCTGACACAACATCCCTGACCCGTTTCCTTCATCTTATTAGGTCAGTGAATAGCTAAACTGCTAACAGACGCTAACGACTAGCCGCCCAGTGATTTAGCCGACGACTAGCCTTCCAGCATAGCTCATGTATGTTAGCAAGCTAGCGGAGCTAACGGAGCTAGCTAGCCGCTAGCTTAACGCCGCGGACTCAACCGCGGAGTTAGCCTCGAGCTAACCGCTAACTAACCGCTAGCTAACCGGGATTTAACCGCGGACCCGCGGGAGTTAAACACGAATTAGCCGCGGCAGTTCGCCGTGAGCTAACGCGGAGGCTAGTGGGGTTAGCCGCCGGCTAATTCGCCGCCTTGCTAGCGGGTGCTTATCACAGTAATAATGTTGAAGTTTTACAATTTAAAGGGAAGATATTTTTAAATGAAACTGTGTCAAACTGAAAAATATATTATTCCACCACATAAAGTAGGAAACATTTATGGCTTGCAACAACATTAATGACAGTATATATATATAATTGGAGTAATTTAATATAATATGATGTTTTTAATTAAATAAATAATGAGCTGTTGAACACTCATAAGAGTTATATTCAGTATGTTACATAACATTATTTGACATGTCTATTTGTCTGCCTATAGTTTTCCTCCAGCTGATCCAGACAGACTGCAGTGACGTCCAACGTGAGACAAAGAGCTGGACTCGCAGGACAATTTGAAGGTCTTCACTTCATCGCTGATTCCTTGTTACAGCCTGGATGTGTTAAGTTTAATATTATTGTTTTTCTAACTGTAAGACTGTGCCGTAAACTGTTCAACTATTGCTCAGGTAGGAGTAATAAGTTTTATTGTTGAAATTATTATGATTAACGAGCAAATTGTAATAATTGATCGTTAATCATAATAATTCACCTGTTCATATAGTCATAATATAATCCTGGTGGGGGTGTGACGATCCGTCCCACTCTCTTCCTTATTTGATGCTGGCTTTCAGGTGGAGCTGGGAGGGGTCTGCTGCCTGTACCTGCCCTTCAGTTTGTAGAAGGCGAAGCATAAAGGACGACCCTTCTCAGTGTCTCTCTCTCTCAGCCAGGCCTACTGCATCCTCCTCATCCTGTTTGGTTTGTTGTACCCTGCATGACATCAAACTCACACCCATCCAGTCAGTAGGAACCAGGCCTTAAATGACTATTTGAGTTGTGCTTTTTGTTATAGCTGCTGCTCATGGTAGTAAAGACATGCTACTTAGTAAAGACATTCGCGACGTAAGTCGCGAATACTTTCATACCTGTCTTGACGTGACCATTACTTTTTGTAGTCAAACATGAAATTATTTGCGACGTAAATCGCAAATAATTTCACCAGGATTATATTATGACTATATGAACAGGTGATCATTAAAGCATCATAGCATGGTAGCATCATTAAAGCATCTTAGCATCATAGCATTGTAGCATCATTAAAGCATCTTAGCATTGTAGTATCTTAGCATCATAGCATCTTAGTATAAGGAAAACACACACTTTATGACAACTACAGATGTTTAACATGTGTCTGCTTTGTTATTAGCTTGTTGCTTACATTTACTTATAACATTTGAAAGACATTTCAATTTTTTTGCATTGTCTTTGATAGGATTAAAGGGTTCCTGTGCTTCGACAGCTGAGAGTGATCATCGTTGATTCATCGCCCTCAACCATCACAGAGCAGTATCGCCACCTCACCCACACACATACATTCACCACACCTTCATCTACACAGATTTAATTTAAGTATAACATATTACATTAATTTGTCTTAGATTAGATTATTTTACATTAGGTAGTTAGAGTTTAGGTAAAGGTTAGGGTTTAGGTTAGTTTGATAGGTTTGATAGCCTGTTAAGCTTTGAAAAGTATTTTGTCTTGTTTTTTTTTTCTGTCTATTTTTTGTCAGCAGGATGCCTAGGAAGTCCAGACGTTCCATGGCGGTGAAGCAGCGCTGGAGGAGGCTCGACCTGGAGGAGCTGAGGTCCACCCCTTCCCCCCTGGAGGTATTTACACAGTAGATAAGCTTCTGTGCCACAATGACATCTGTCTGCGTGAAAATGGCTCTAGAAATGTTACATCTATTGTTTTCTCCTTAACTGCTGAGTTCTGTATGTGTTTGGTCTTAATGTTTCATCAGACGTCCCCCCCGGCCGGAGAGGAGCCTTCCCACCGACCCTGCTCTCAAGCTCGTCCCCCCGTTCGTGCTCGTGAGTATCTCTCAATGATAAATAAATTCATTCATTCATTCAGCATTGTAGCATCTTGGCATAGTAGCATCATCGTAGCATCGTAGCATCGTACTATCACAGCAATATAGCATGGTATCGCAGACTGCTGCGGCCACTGCATCACTCTCGCGATTTCCCGCAGGGGAATTGTCTAGTTATTATTATTAGTGATGCAGTGCTACGCAATGCAAACTATTGACCCCCCTCATAGCAAAGCTATGGGGGTCAATAGTTTGCAGTGCGAAGCACTGCAAACTATTGTTCTTCACTACGTTTTTCTTCTTATTATTATTATTATTATTATTATTATTAAACTTTTTCCTACGCATTTTCGAAACCTTTCAACTCAAATACCGTTCGTCACACACAGACACAAAATACATCAAAACGTGCGTCTCGATCGGACTCGGTGTGCTTCTATACAGTTCTTTCAAACAAGATTTTTTCGCGACGTAGTCGCGAAAAAACTGCGACAAATTTCCCTATTGAAATGAATGGAGAAGCCCGAAAAAAAAAAAAATTCAACAGACATTTTCAACAATGAACTGCTCTGGCATACTTTAACCGAGAGACTTCATTTAAACTTTAAAACGTAGGTACTCTTGCCTTCTCTTCAGAGATTCACTTCACTTAGCGACAACTTTTACCGTTTTTAAACTATGAAGCCTCAGAGTTGTGTAGGTTTTTACTCAAATTTCAGGGTTTATAATGGGTGTGTATTGCGCGGAATGTTTGTGCTAGAGTGGATGACATCATCAGCTAGAGTGAGGAGGGGAGAAGAAAGTTAGTCAAAAAACTTCACAGAAACTGCTCCCGTGGCCACAAATTTCACACGACAGACATAATTTATACATAGAAACGTAGGAAAATGTGTCTTCTCACTCAAATTCGTCTGCTAAAGCTGTAAGTCTTATAGTTTTGGCGTCAGACACAAAGATGCGCCAGCAACACCCACCCACAGCTCCATAGACTGCCATGTTAAAAAGGCAGGGAAATTTCTGGAGGAAAGCAGACGTAACCTTTCTTTGAATCGCTTTGAATAGGTCACATTTCTTCATTTTACCTACAAATTACACATCTAGACGTTCAGGAAAGCCTCAAGATGCCCAAAGTTAAGTCGGTTCAATGATTGGAAATACGGTTTGGCCACAAGTCCTTCCTGTTCGAGGCGATTTTTCAGCATTTTCTCTCTCTTTCCCCGTCTTCCAACTGACATTCTAACAGGAGCAGTTGACCCTGGTAGCCATGACAACCAGACCCCAACCAGCTTACACACGTTCACACACGCAGCTGCTGGGGACGAGAGGCGGGAAAAGAGCTCTCAGTGGAAAACATGATCTGCCAAAACATTAAAACCCCCCAAACCATTACTGCAGTACTGTAGGGGGCCAGAACCTGACATTATGACCTTTTCCTTTATTTTAAACACAAATTATATCTGGCTGCTTTGCTGAAACTCCTGACACAACATCCCTGACCCGTTTCCTTCATCTTATTAGGTCAGTGAATAGCTAAACTGGTAACAGACGCTAACGACTAGCCGCCCAGTGATTTAGCCGACGACTAGCCTTCCAGCATAGCTCATGTATGTTAGCAAGCTAGCGGAGCTAACGGAGCTAGCTAGCCGCTAGCTTAACGCCGCGGACTCAACCGCGGAGTTAGCCTCGAGCTAACCGCTAACTAACCGCTAGCTAACCGGGATTTAACCGCGGACCCGCGGGAGTTAAACACGAATTAGCCGCGGCAGTTCGCCGTGAGCTAACGCGGAGGCTAGTGGGGTTAGCCGCCGGCTAATTCGCCGCCTTGCTAGCGGGTGCTTATCACAGTAATAATGTTGAAGTTTTACAATTTAAAGGGAAGATATTTTTAAATTAAACTGTGTCAAACTGAAAAATATATTATTCCACCACATAAAGTAGGAAACATTTATGGCTTGCAACAACATTAATGACAGTATATATATATAATTGGAGTAATTTAATATAATATGATGTTTTTAATTAAATAAATAATGAGCTGTTGAACACTCATAAGAGTTATATTAAGTATGTTACATAACATTATTTGACATGTCTATTTGTCTGCCTATAGTTTTCCTCCAGCTGATCCAGACAGACTGCAGTGACGTCCAACATGAGACAAAGAGCTGGACTCGCAGGACAATTTGAAGGTCTTCACTTCATCGCTGATTCCTTGTTACAGCCTGGATGTGTTAAGTTTAATATTATTGTCTATCTAACTGTAAGACTGTGCCGTAAACTGTTAAACTACTGCTCAGGTAGGAGTAATGAGTTTTATTGTTAAAATTATTATGATTAACGATCAATTGTTACGATTTGCTCGTTCTTTGTCTGGGGATCCTAGTGAGATCCCTCCCACTCTCTTCCTTATTTGATGCTGGCTTTCAGGTGGAGCTGGGAGGGGTCTGCTGCCTGTACCTGCCCTTCAGTTTGTAGAAGGGCGTAAAGGACGACCATTTCTCAGTGTCTCTCTCTCTCAGCCAGGCCTACTGCATCCTCCTCATCCTGTTTGGTTTGTTGTACCCTGCATGACATCAAACTCACACCCATCCAGTCAGAAGGAACCAGGCCTTAAATGACTATTTGAGTTGTGCTTTTTGTTATAGCTGCTGCTCATGGTAGTAAAGACATGCTACTTAGTAAAGACATTCGCGACGTAAGTCGCGAATACTTTCATACCTGTCTTGACCTGACCATTACTTTTTGTAGTCAAACATGAAATTATTTGCAACGTTAGTCGCAAATATTTTCACCAGGATTATATTATGACTATATGAACAGGTGATCATTAAAGCATCATAGCATCTTAGTATAATTGCATTGTAGCATCTTAGCATCGTAGCAACATAGTATCTTAGCTTTGTAGCATCTTAGTATCATAGCATCTTAGTATCTTAGCATCATAGCATTGTAGTAGCATCTCGGCATAGTAGCATCATCATAGCATCGTAGCATCGTACTGTCGCAGCAATATAGCATGGTATCGCAGACTGCTGCGGCCACTGCATCACTCTCGCGATTTCCCGCAGGGGAATTGTCTAGTTATTATTAAACTTTTTCCTACGGATTTTCGAAACTTTTCAACTCAAATACCGTTCGTCGCACACAGACACAAAATACATCAAAACGTGCGTCTCGATCGGACTCGGTGTGCTTCTATACAGTTCTTTCAAACAAGATTTTTTCGCGACGTAGTCGCGAAAAAAATGCGATAAATTTCCCATTGAAATGAATGGAGAAGCCCGAAAAAAGCGGCAACATTCCAAAATTTACAGCTTGGCTTTGTCGAGTGATTACTCGGCCATGCTTTGTAGTAGAAACTTGCTTGGAAGTTTGTACGAGGCACGGGAAGTGTAGCTTTCTCTTCCTGAAAACGGCGTTTCGATACCTTTTACGGTTTGGTCAGGGTCGCAGTTTACGTTTTGCTGAAATTTGGGGAAAAAAATTAAAAATCAGCGTTTATAATGGGGCTCTATGGGCCCACTCTGACCAACACTCTAACTTCAGAGTTTCGGTGATATTCTGAAAAAAAAAGGTTCAATCTCACGTGGTGGTCACAGATTTTGAGGTTCAGAGATAAAAAATACGTAAAAACGTAGGGATTTTTGTTGGCTTTCAGATGGTGTGGGTTTTATTTGTGTGGGACGTACGGTTTGGGCTGCAGGCTCCTCCGAGCGAGGAGTGCGCCGACCAGTTTTCGAATTTTTCCCCATGTGTGTGTATGTGGAAAGCGAGAGCGATTTTTCGACGATTTTTCACGTCGCATACTTTTTTTCTAAAACGACTACGGCCACAATTTTCGCAGTAGGCGCGTGGGAACAACACTAAATTGTAGAAAACCCTCGGCTGACGCTCACGATGTGTTCGTTTTCCCGATAGGACTTGTAGTTTTTGATTTATGAGCATTTGTTCGGAGGGCAAATCCTAGTTTGCACTTTCCCTCTGACTCAGGCAGAGGTGAGAGAGAGAAGGAGACTTCAGCGTCAGTTGACCCTGGTAGCCATGACAACCAGACCCCAACCAGCTTACACACGCAGCAGGAGGGGACGAGAGGCGGGAAAAGAGCTCTCAGTGGAAAACATGATCTGCCAAAACATTAAAACCCCCCAAACCATCGCTGTCTCCCTTGGTGCTTTCACACAGCTGCTGGGCCTCTTAGCTATAGCTCTTCTCATTGACTGAATGACAATTTCTCAGTCATGTTTGACCTTTTCCTTTATTTTAAACACAAATTATATCTGGCTGCTTTGCTGAAACTCCTGACACAACATCCCTGACCCGTTTCCTTCATCTTATTAGGTCAGTGAATAGCTTAACTGCTAACAGACGCTAACGACTAGCCGCCCGGTGATTTAGCCGACGACTAGCCTTCCAGCATAGCTCATGTATGTTAGCAAGCTAGCGGAGCTAACGGAGCTAGCTAGCCGCTACCTTAACGCCGCGGACTCAACCGCGGAGTTAGCCTCGAGCTAACCGCTAGCTAACCGCTAGCTAACCGGGATTTAACCGCGGACCCGCGGGAGTTAAACACGAATTAGTCCCGGCAGTTAGCCGTGAGCTAACGCGGAGGCTAGTGGGGTTAGCCGCCGGCTAATTCGCCGCCTTGCTAGCGGGTGCTTATCACAGTAATAATGTTGAAGTTTTACAATTTAAAGGGAAGATATTTTTAAATTAAACTGTGTCAAACTGAAAAATATATTATTCCACCACATAAAGTAGGAAACATTTATGGCTTGCAACAACATTAATGACAGTATATATATATAATTGGAGTAATTTAATATAATATGATGTTTTTAATTAAATAAATAATGAGCTGTTGAACACTCATAAGAGTTATATTAAGTATGTTACATAACATTATTTGACATGTCTATTTGTCTGCCTATAGTTTTCCTCCAGCTGATCCAGACAGACTGCAGTGACGTCCAACATGAGACAAAGAGCTGGAATGGCAGGACAATTTGAAGGTCTTCACTTCATCGCTGATTCCTTGTTACAGCCTGGATGTGTTAAGTTTAATATTATTGTTTATCTAACTGTAAGACTGTGCCGTAAACTGTTAAACTATTGCTCAGGTAGGAGTAATGAGTTTTATTGTTAAAATTATTATGATTAACGAGCAATTGTTACGATTTGCTCGTTCTTTGTCTGGGGATCCTAGTGAGATCCCTCCCACTCTCTTCCTTATTTGATGCTGGCTTTCAGGTGGAGCTGGGAGGGGTCTGCCGCCTGTACCTGCCCTTCAGTTTGTAGAAGGGCGTAAAGGACGACCCTTCTCAGTGTCTCTCTCTCTCAGCCAGGCCTACTGCATCCTCCTCATCCTGTTTGGTTTGTTGTACCCTGCATGACATCAAACTCACACCCATCCAGTCAGAAGGAACCAGGCCTTAAATGACTATTTGAGTTGTGCTTTTTGTTATAGCTGCTGCTCATGGTAGTAAAGACATGCTACTTAGTAAAGACATTCGCGACGTAAGTCGCGAATACTTTCATACCTGTCTTGACGTGACCATTACTTTTTGTAGTCAAACATGAAATTATTTGCGACGTAAGTCGCAAATAATTTCACCAGGATTATATTATGACTATATGAACAGGTGATCATTAAAGCATCATAGCATGGTAGCATCATTAAAGCATCTTAGCATCATAGCATTGTAGCATCATTAAAGCATCTTAGCATTGTAGTATCTTCGTATCATAGCATCTTAGTATCATAGCATCTTAGTATCTTAGCATCATAGCATTGTAGTAGCATCTTGGCATAGTAGCATCATCATAGCATCGTAGCATCGTACTGTCGCAGCAATATAGCATGGTATCGCAGACTGCTGCGGCCACTGCATCACTCTCGCGATTTCCCGCAGGGGAATTGTCTAGTTATTAGTGATGCAGTGCTACGCAATGCAAACTATTGACCCCCCTCATAGCAAAGCTATGGGGGTCAATAGTTTGCAGTGCGAAGCACTGCAAACTATTGTTCTTCACTACGTTTTTCTTCTTATTATTATTATTATTATTAGTGATGCAGTGCTACGCAATGCAAACTATTGACCCTCATAGCAAAGCTATGGGAGTCAATAGTTTGCAGTGCGAAGCACTGCAAACTATTGTTCTTCACTACGTTTTTTCTTCTTATTATTATTATTATTATTAAACTTTTTCCTACGCATTTTCGAAACCTTTCAACTCAAATACCGTTCGTCGCACACAGGTCAAAATACATCAAAACGTGCGTCTCGATCGGACTCGGTGTGCTTCTATACAGTTCTTTCAAACAAGATTTTTTCGCGACATAGTCGCGAAAAAACTGCGACAAATTTCCCAATTGAAATGAATGGAGAAGCCCGAAAAAAATTAAAATTCAACAGACATTTTCAACAATGAACTGCTCTGGCATACTTTAACCGAGAGACTTCATTTAAACTTTAAAACGTAGGTACTCTTGCCTTCTCTTCAGAGATTCACTTCACTTGTCGACAACTTTTACCGTTTTTAAACTATGAAGCCTCAGAGTTGTGTAGGTTTTTACTCAAATTTCAGGGTTTATAATGGGTGTGTATTGCGCGGAATGTTTGTGCTAGAGTGGATGACATCATCAGCTAGAGTGAGGAGGGGAGAAGAAAGTTAGTCAAAAAACTGCACAGAAACTGCTCCCGTGGCCACAAATTTCACACGACAGACATAATTTATACATAGAAACGTAGGAAAATGTGTCTTCTCACTCAAATACGTCTGCTAAAGCTGTAAGTCTTATAGTTTTGGCGTCAGACACAAAGATGCGCCAGCAACACCCACCCACAGCTCCATAGACTGCCATGTTAAAAAGGCAGGGAAATTTCTGGAGGAAAGCAGACGTAACCTTTCTTTGAATCGCTTAGAATAGGTCACATTTCTTCATTTTACCCACAAATTACACATCTAGACGTTCAGGAAAGCCTCAAGATGCCCAAAGTTAAGTCGGTTCAATGATTGGAAATACGGTTTGGCCACAAGTCCTTCCTGTTCGAGGCGATTTTTCAGCATTTTCTCTCTCTTTCCCCGTCTTCCAACTGACATTCTAACAGGAGCAGTTGACCCTGGTAGCCATGACAACCAGACCCCAACCAGCTTACACACGTTCACACACGCAGCTGCTGGGGACGAGAGGCGGGAAAAGAGCTCTCAGTGGAAAACATGATCTGCCAAAACATTAAAACCCCCCAAACCATTACTGCAGTACTGTAGGGGGCCAGAACCTGACATTGTGACCTTTTCCTTTATTTTAAACACAAATTATATCTGGCTGCTTTGCTGAAACTCCTGACACAACATCCCTGACCCGTTTCCTTCATCTTATTAGGTCAGTGAATAGCTAAACTGCTAACAGACGCTAACGACTAGCCGCCCAGTGATTTAGCCGACGACTAGCCTTCCAGCATAGCTCATGTATGTTAGCAAGCTAGCGGAGCTAACGGAGCTAGCTAGCCGCTACCTTAACGCCGCGGACTCAACCGCGGAGTTAGCCTCGAGCTAACCGCTAACTAACCTCTAGCTAACCGGGATTTAACCGCGGACCCGCGGGAGTTAAACACGAATTAGCCGCGGCAGTTAGCCCTGAGCTAACGCGGAGGCTAGTGGGGTTAGCCGCCGGCTAATTCGCCGCCTTGCTAGCGGGTGCTTATCACAGTAATAATGTTGAAGTTTTACAATTTAAAGGGAAGATATTTTTAAACTGTGTCAAACTGAAAAATATATTATTCCACCACATAAAGTAGGAAACATTTATGGCTTGCAACAACATTAATGACAGTATATATATATAATTGGAGTAATTTAATATAATATGATGTTTTTAATTAAATAAATAATGAGCTGTTGAACACTCATAAGAGTTATATTAAGTATGTTACATAACATTATTTGAAATGTCTACTTGTCTGCCTATAGTTTTCCTCCAGCTGATCCAGACAGACTGCAGTGACGTCCAACATGAGACAAAGAGCTGGACTCGCAGGACAATTTGAAGGTCTTCACTTCATCGCTGATTCCTTGTTACAGCCTGGATGTGTTAAGTTTAATATTATTGTTTTTCTAACTGTAAGACTGTGCCGTAAACTGTTCAACTATTGCTCAGGTAGGAGTAATGAGTTTTATTGTTAAAATTATTATGATTAACGATCAATTGTTACGATTTGCTCGTTCTTTGTCTGGGGATCCTAGTGAGATCCCTCCCACTCTCTTCCTTATTTGATGCTGGCTTTCAGGTGGAGCTGGGAGGGGTCTGCTGCCTGTACCTGCCCTTCAGTTTGTAGAAGGCGAAGCATAAAGGACGACCCTTCTCAGTGTCTCTCTCTCTCAGCCAGGCCTACTGCATCCTCCTCATCCTGTTTGGTTTGTTGTACCCTGCATGACATCAAACTCACACCCATCCAGTCAGTAGGAACCAGGCCTTAAATGACTATTTGAGTTGTGCTTTTTGTTATAGCTGCTGCTCATGGTAGTAAAGACATGCTACTTAGTAAAGACATTCGCGACGTAAGTCGCAAATACTTTCATACCTGTCTTGACCTGACCATTACTTTTTGTAGTCAAACATGAAATTATTTGCAACGTAAGTCGCAAATATTTTCACCAGGATTATATTATGACTATATGAACAGGTGATCATTAAAGCATCATAGCATCTTAGTATAATTGCATTGTAACATCTTAGCATCGTAGCAACATAGTATCTTAGCTTTGCAGCATCTTAGTATCATAGCATCTTAGTATCTTAGCATCATAGCATTGTAGTAGCATCTTGGCATAGTAGCATCATCATAGCATCGTAGCATCGTACTATCACAGCAATATAGCATGGTATCGCAGACTGCTGCGGCCACTGCATCACTCTCGCGATTTCCCGCAGGGGAATTGTCTAGTTATTATTAAACTTTTTCCTACGCATTTTCGAAACCTTTCAACTCAAATACCGTTCGTCGCACACAGACACAAAATACATCAAAACGTGCGTCTCGATCGGACTCGGTGTGCTTCTATACAGTTCTTTCAAACAAGATTTTTTCGCGACGTAGTTGCGAAAAAACTGCGACAAATTTCCCTATTGAAATGAATGGAGAAGCCCGAAAAAAAAAATAATTCAACAGACATTTTCAACAATGAACTGCTCTGGCATACTTTAACCGAGAGACTTCATTTAAACTTTAAAACGTAGGTACTCTTGCCTTCTCTTCAGAGATTCACTTCACTTAGCGACAACTTTTACCGTTTTTAAACTATGAAGCCTCAGAGTTGTGTAGGTTTTTACTCAAATTTCAGGGTTTATAATGGGTGTGTATTGCGCGGAATGTTTGTGCTAGAGTGGATGACATCATCAGCTAGAGTGAGGAGGGGAGAAGAAAGTTAGTCAAAAAACTGCACAGAAACTGCTCCCGTGGCCACAAATTTCACACGACAGACATAATTTATACATAGAAACGTAGGAAAATGTGTCTTCTCACTCAAATTCGTCTGCTAAAGCTGTAAGTCTTATAGTTTTGGCGTCAGACACAAAGATGCGCCAGCAACACCCACCCACAGCTCCATAGACTGCCATGTTAAAAAGGCAGGGAAATTTCTGGAGGAAAGCAGACGTAACCTTTCTTTGAATCGCTTTGAATAGGTCACATTTCTTCATTTTACCTACAAATTACACATCTAGACGTTCAGGAAAGCCTCAAGATGCCCAAAGTTAAGTCGGTTCAATGATTGGAAATACGGTTTGGCCACAAGTCCTTCCTGTTCGAGGCGATTTTTCAGCATTTTCTCTCTCTTTCCCCGTCTTCCAACTGACATTCTAACAGGAGCAGTTGACCCTGGTAGCCATGACAACCAGACCCCAACCAGCTTACACACGTTCACACACGCAGCTGCTGGGGACGAGAGGCGGGAAAAGAGCTCTCAGTGGAAAACATGATCTGCCAAAACATTAAAACGACTAGCCGCCCAGTGATTTAGCCGACGACTAGCCTTCCAGCATAGCGCATGTATGTTAGCAAGCTAGCGGAGCTAACGGAGCTAGCTAGCCGCTACCTTAACGCCGCGGACTCAACCGCGGAGTTAGCCTCGAGCTAACCGCTAGCTAACCGCTAGCTAACCGGGATTTAACCGCGGACCCGCGGGAGTTAAACACGAATTAGCCGCGGCAGTTAGCCGTGAGCTAACGCGGAGGCTAGTGGGGTTAGCCGCCGGCTAATTCGCCCCGTTGCTAGCGGGAGCTTATCACAGTAATAATGTTGAAGTTTTACAATTTAAAGGGAAGATATTTTTAAATTAAACTGTGTCAAACTGAAAAATATATTATTCCACCACATAAAGTAGGAAACATTTATGGCTTGCAACAACATTAATGACAGTATATATATATGTATTTGGAGTAATTTAATATAATATGATGTTTTTAATTAAATAAATAATGAGCTGTTGAACACTCATAAGAGTTATATTAAGTATGTTACATAACATTATTTGACATGTCTATTTGTCTGCCTATAGTTTTCCTCCAGCTGATCCAGACAGACTGCAGTGACGTCCAACATGAGACAAAGAGCTGGACTCGCAGGACAATTTGAAGGTCTTCACTTCATCGCTGATTCCTTGTTACAGCCTGGATGTGTTAAGTTTAATATTATTGTTTTTCTAACTGTAAGACTGTGCCGTAAACTGTTAAACTATTGCTCAGGTAGGAGTAATGAGTTTTATTGTTAAAATTATTATGATTAACGATCAATTGTTACGATTTGCTCGTTCTTTGTCTGGGGATCCTAGTGAGATCCCTCCCACTCTCTTCCTTATTTGATGCTGGCTTTCAGGTGGAGCTGGGAGGGCTCTGCTGCCTGTACCTGCCCTTCAGTTTGTAGAAGGCGAAGCATAAAGGACGACCCTTCTCAGTGTCTCTCTCTCTCAGCCAGGCCTACTGCATCCTCCTCATCCTGTTTGGTTTGTTGTACCCTGCATGACATCAAACTCACACCCATCCAGTCAGAAGGAACCAGGCCTTAAATGACTATTTGAGTTGTGCTTTTTGTTATAGCTGCTGCTCATGGTAGTAAAGACATGCTACTTAGTAAAGACATTCGCGACGTAAGTCGCGAATACTTTCATACCTGTCTTGACGTGACCATTACTTTTTGTAGTCAAACATGAAATTATTTGCGACGTAAATCGCAAATAATTTCACCAGGATTATATTATGACTATATGAACAGGTGATCATTAAAGCATCATAGCATGGTAGCATCATGGTAGCATCATTAAAGCTTCTTAGCATCATAGCATTGTAGCATCATTAAAGCATCTTAGCATTGTAGTATCTTAGCATCATAGCATCTTAGTATAAGGAAAACACACACTTTATGACAACTACAGATGTTTAACATGTGTCTGCTTTGTTATTAGCTTGTTGCTTACATTTACTTATAACATTTGAAAGACATTTCAATTTTTTTGCATTGTCTTTGATAGGATTAAAGGGTTCCTGTGCTTCGACAGCTGAGAGTGATCATCGTTGATTCATCGCCCTCAACCATCACAGAGCAGTATCGCCACCTCACCCACACACATACATTCACCACACCTTCATCTACACAGATTTAATTTAAGTATAACATATTACATTAATTTGTCTTAGATTAGATTATTTTACATTAGGTAGTTAGAGTTTAGGTAAAGGTTAGGGTTTAGGTTAGTTTGATAGGTTTGATAGCCTGTTAAGCTTTGAAAAGTATTTTGTCTTGTTTTTTTTTTCTGTCTATTTTTTGTCAGCAGGATGCCTAGGAAGTCCAGACGTTCCATGGCGGTGAAGCAGCGCTGGAGGAGGCTCGACCTGGAGGAGCTGAGGTCCACCCCTTCCCCCCTGGAGGTATTTACACAGTAGATAAGCTTCTGTGCCACAATGACATCTGTCTGCGTGAAAATGGCTCTAGAAATGTTACATCTATTGTTTTCTCCTTAACTGCTGAGTTCTGTATGTGTTTGGTCTTAATGTTTCATCAGACGTCCCCCCCGGCCGGAGAGGAGCCTTCCCACCGACCCTGCTCTCAAGCTCGTCCCCCCGTTCGTGCTCGTGAGTATCTCTCAATGATCAATAAATTAATTCATTCATTCAGCATTGTAGCATCTTGGCATAGTAGCATCATCGTAGCATCGTAGCATCGTACTATCACAGCAATATAGCATGGTATCGCAGACTGCTGCGGCCACTGCATCACTCTCGCGATTTCCCGCAGGGGAATTGTCTAGTTATTATTAGTGCCGAGTGCCTATGACACGAGGCCACTCCTCCCATAGCAAGCTATGGGAGGAGTGGCCTCGTGCCATAGGCACGAGGCCACTATTGATCTTCTGCGTGTTTCTTTGCAGTTTTATTTTTTTTACTTATTATTCATTTTCCGCCCTTTTTCGCCGATTAATGCGGCCCGAACCGGCGAGAGGACCCCAACACATGATATATCAAAACGTGTGTTTTGATCCCGAATCCCGTGCTATTACTTTTATAAGGGATTCGTGAGTTTTTCGCGAATTTATTCGCGAAAAACCGCGATAAATTTCCCATTGAAATGAATGGAGAAGCCCGAAAAAATAAATAAATCAACAGACATTTTCAACAATGAACTGCTCTGGCATACTTTAACCGAGAGACTTCATTTGAACTTTAAAACGTAGGTACTCTTGCCTTCTCTTCAGAGATTCACTTCACTTATCGACAACTTTTACCGTTTTTAAACTATGAAGCCTCAGAGTTGTGTAGGTTTTTACTCAAATTTCAGGGTTTATAATGGGTGTGTGTTGCGCGGAATGTTTGTGCTAGAGTGGATGACATCATCAGCTAGAGTGAGGAGGAGAGAAGAAAATTAGTCAAAAAACTGTACAGAAACTGCTCCCATGGCCACAAATTTCACACGACAGACATAATTTATACATAGAAACGTAGGAAAATTTGTCTTCTCACTCATATCCGTCTGCTAAAGCTGTAAGTCTTATAGTTTTGGCGTCAGACACAAAGATGCGCCAGCAACACCCATCCACAGCTCCATAGACTGCCATGTTAAAAAGGCAGGGAAATTTCTGGAGGAAAGCAGAAGTAACCTTTTTTGAATCGCTTTAAATAGGTCACATTTCTTCATTTTACCCACAAATTGCATATGTAGACGTTCAGGAAAGCCTCAAGATGCCCAAAGTTAAGTCGGTTCAATGATTGGAAATACGGTTTGGCCACAAGTCCTTCCTGTTCGAGGCGTTTTTTCAGCATTTTCTCTCTCTCTCCCCGTCTTCCAACTGACATTCTGACAGGAGCAGTTGACCCTGGTAGCCATGACAACCAGACCCCAACCAGCTTACACACGTTCACACACGCAGCTGCTGGAAAACATGATCTGCCAAAACATTAAAACCCCCTCAAACCATTACTGCAGTACTGTAGGGAGCCAGAACCTGACATTATGACCCCCCCACTCCACCCCCCCTCCCACTATAGCATTACAGACACAGACTGCCAAAACATTATGACCACTTAAGCCATTACAGGACTATAGTTGGGCTGCAGAATCTGACACTATGACCCCCCTCCACTCCATTTAAGCATTACAGTAATAGACTGCCAAAACATTATGACCCCCTAAACCCATTACAGGACTATAGTAGGGAGCCAGAACCTGACACTATGACCCCCCCACTCCAACCCCCCCACCTCCCCTCCCACTATAGCATTACAGACACAGACTGACAAAACATTAGGGACTCTCAGACTGTTACAATGGGGAGACTAAACCGCGGAGTTAGCCTCGAGCTAACCGCGAGCTAGCCTCGAGCTAACGGCAAGCTAACCGGGATTTAACCGCGAGCTAACCGGGACTTAACCGCGAGCTAACCGGGATTTAACCGCAGACCCGCGGGAGTTTGCCGCGAGCTAACGTGGAGGCTAGTGGGGTTAGCCACTAAAACTGTGTCAAACTGAAAAATATATTATTCCATCACATAAAGTACGAAACGTTTATGGCTTGTAACAACATTAATGATAGTATATATATATAATTGGAGTAATTTAATATAATATGATGTTTTTAATGAAATAAATAATGAGCTGTTGAACACTCATAAGAGTTATATTCAGTATGTTACATAACATTATTTGACATGTCTATTTGTCTGCCTATAGTTTTCCTCCAGCTTATCCAGACAGACTGCAGTGACGTCCAACATGAGACAAAGAGCTGGACTCACAGGACAATTTGAAGGTCTTCACTTCATCGCTGATTCCTTGTTACAGCCTGGATGTGTTAAGTTTAATATTGATGTTTTTCTAACTGTAAGACTGTGCCGTAAACTGTTAAACTATTGCTCAGGTAGGAGTAATGAGTTTTATTGTTAAAATTATTATGATTAACGATCAATTGTTACGATTTGCTCGTTCTTTGTCTGGGGATCCTAGTGAGGATGCCCCTCTTAAAGGTGGGGGTGTGACGATCCCTCCCACTCTCTTCCTTATTTGATGCTGGCTTTCAGGTGGAGCTGGGAGGGCTCTGCTGCCTGTACCTGCCCTTCAGTTTGTAGAAGGGCATAAAGGACGACCCTTCTCAGTGTCTCGCTCTCTCAGCCAGGCCTACTGCATCCTCCTCATCCTGTTTGGTTTGTTGTACCCTGCATGACATCAAACTCACACCCATCCAGTCAGAAGGAACCAGGCCTTAAATGACTATTTGAGTTGTGCTTTTTGTTATAGCTGCTGCTCATGGGAGTAAAGACATGCTAATTGCTAACATTAGTGGCTAATGCTTTACTACCAAGAGCAGCCAGCGTGCTAGCTGCTCATGGTAGTAAAGACATGCTAATTGCTAACATTTGTGGTTAACGCTTTACTGCCATGAGTAGCTAGCGTGCTAGCCGCTCGTGGTAGTAAAGACATGCTAATTGCTAACATTAGCTGCTAATGCTTGACTGCATGTAAAGACATGCTATTTGCTAACATTTGTGGCTAATGCTAGAATTAGTGGCTCATGTGTGTAAATATACATGTTAAAAATTACTATTTGAGGGTATTGTGAAGCTATACCACACGAAGCCAATGCTAAAATTAGTGGCTAGCGAATCATGCTAATTGCTAACATTTGTGGTTAATGCTTTACTGCCATGAGTAGCTAGCGTGCCAGCCGCTCGTGGTAGTAAAGACATGCTAATTGCTAACATTTGTGGTTAATGCTTTACTGCCATGAGTAGCTAGCGTGCGAGCCAGGCGAACCAGGCCTTAAATGACTATTTGAGTTGTGCTTTTTGTTATAGCTGCTGCTCATGGTAGTAAAGACATGCTACTTAGTAAAGACATGCTAATTGCTAACATTAGTGGCTAATGCTTTACTACCAAGAGCGGCCAGCGTGCTAGCTGCTCATGGTCGTAAAGACATGCTAATTGCTAACATTAGCAGCTAATGCTTGACTGCATCTAAAGACATGCTAATTGCTAACAATTGTGGCTAATGGTAGAATTAGTGGCTCATGTGTGTAAATATACATGTTAAAAATTACCATTTGAGGTGTGCTTTTTCAATACACAACCCCGGCAACAGCCCACTCGGCACTTCAAAAATTTCCGCGGGAATTTTCTAGTTATTATTAAACTTTTTCCTACGCATTTTCGAAACCTTTCAACTCAAATACCGTTCGTCGCACACAGACACAAAATACATCAAAACGTGCGTCTCGATCGGACTCGGTGTGCTTCTATACAGTTCTTTCAAACAAGATTTTTTCGCGACGTAGTCGCGAAAAAACTGCGACAAATTTCCCAATTGAAATGAATGGAGAAGCCCGAAAAAAAAACAATTCCAACAGACATTTTCAACAATGAACTGCTCTGGCATACTTTAACCGAGAGACTTCATTTCAACTTTAAAACGTAGGTACTCTTGCCTTCTCTTCAGAGATTCACTTCACTTGTCGGCAACTTTTACCGTTTTTAAACTATGAAGCCTCAGAGTTGTGTAGGTTTTTACTCAAATTTCAGGGTTTATAATGGGTGTGTATTGCGCGGAATGTTTGTGCTAGAGTGGATGACATCATCAGCTAGAGTGAGGAGGGGAGAAGAAAGTTAGTCAAAAAACTGCACAGAAACTGCTCCCGTGGCCACAAATTTCACACGACAGACATAATTTATACATAGAAACGTAGGAAAATGTGTCTTCTCACTCAAATTCGTCTGCTAAAGCTGTAAGTCTTATAGTTTTGGCGTCAGACACAAAGATGCGCCAGCAACACCCATCCACAGCTCCATAGACTGCCATGTTAAAAAGGCAGGGAAATTTCTGGAGGAAAGCAGACGTAACCTTTCTTTGAATCGCTTGAAACAGGTCACATTTCTTCATTTTACCCACAAATTACATATCTAGACGTTCAGGAAAGCCTCAAGATGCCCAAAGTTAAGTCGGTTCAATGTTTGGAAATACGGTTTGGCCACAAGTCCTTCCTGTTCGAGGCGATATTTCAGCATTTTCTCTCTCTCTCTCCCCGTCTTCCAACTGACATTCTAACAGGAGCAGTTGACCCTGGTAGCCATGACAACCAGACCCCAACCAGCTTACACACGTTCACACACGCAGCTGCAGGGGACGAGAGGCGGGAAAAGAGCTCTCAGTGGAAAACATGATCTGCCAAAACATTAAAACCCCCCAAACCATTACTGCAGTACTGTAGGGGGCCAGAACCTGACATTATGACCTTTTCCTTTATTTTAAACACAAATTATATCTGGCTGCTTTGCTGAAACTCCTGACACAACATCCCTGACCCGTTTCCTTCATCTTATTAGGTCAGTGAATAGCTCAACTGCTAACAGACGCTAACGACTAGCCGCCCAGTGATTTAGCCGACGACTAGCATAGCTCATGTATGTTAGCAAGCTAGCGGAGCTAACGGAGCTAGCTAGCCGCTACCTTAACGCCGCGGACTCAACCGCGGAGTTAGCCTCGAGCTAACCGCTAGCTAACCGCTAGCTAACCGGGATTTAACCGCGGACCCGCGGGAGTTAAACACGAATTAGCCGCGGCAGTTAGCCGTGAGCTAACGCGGAGGCTAGTGGGGTTAGCCGCCGGCTAATTCGCCGCCTTGCTAGCGGGTGCTTATCACAGTAATAATGTTGAAGTTTTACAATTTAAAGGGAAGATATTTTTAAATTAAACTGTGTCAAACTGAAAAATATATTATTCCACCACATAAAGTAGGAAACATTTATGGCTTGCAACAACATTAATGACAGTATATATATAATTGGAGTAATTTAATATAATATGATGTTTTTAATTAAATAAATAATGAGCTGTTGAACACTCATAAGAGTTATATTAAGTATGTTACATAACATTATTTGACATGTTTATTTGTCTGCCTATAGTTTTCCTCCAGCTGATCCAGACAGACTGCAGTGACGTCCAACATGAGACTAAGAGCTGGACTCGCAGGACAATTTGAAGGTCTTCACTTCATCGCTGATTCCTTGTTACAGCCTGGATGTGTTAAGTTTAATATTATTGTTTTTCTAACTGTAAGACTGTGCCGTAAACTGTTAAACTATTGCTCAGGTAGGAGTAATGAGTTTTATTGTAAAAATTATTATGATTAACGATCAATTGTTACGATTTGCTCGTTCTTTGTCTGGGGATCCTAGTGAGATCCCTCCCACTCTCTTCCTTATTTGATGCTGGCTTTCAGGTGGAGCTGGGAGGGCTCTGCTGCCTGTACCTGCCCTTCAGTTTGTAGAAGGGCGTAAAGGACGACCCTTCTCAGTGTCTCTCTCTCTCAGCCAGGCCTACTGCATCCTCCTCATCCTGTTTGGTTTGTTGTACCCTGCATGACATCAAACTCACACCCATCCAGTCAGAAGGAACCAGGCCTTAAATGACTATTTGAGTTGTGCTTTTTGTTATAGCTGCTGCTCATGGTAGTAAAGACATGCTACTTAGTAAAGACATTTGCGACGCAAGTCGCGAATACTTTCATACCTGTCTTGACCTGACCATTACTTTTTGTAGTCAAACATGAAATTATTTGCAACGTAAATCGCAAATATTTTCACCAGGATTATATTATGACTATATGAACAGGTGATCATTAAAGCATCATAGCATCTTAGTATAATTGCATTGTAACATCTTAGCATCGTAGCAACATAGTATCTTAGCTTTGTAGCATCTTAGTATCATAGCATCTTAGTATCTTAGCATCATAGCATTGTAGTAGCATCTTGGCATAGTAGCATCATCGTAGCATCGTACTATCACAGCAATATAGCATGGTATCGCAGACTGCTGCGGCCACTGCATCACTCTCGCGATTTCCCGCAGGGGAATTGTCTAGTTAGTGATGCAGTGCTACGCAATGCAAACTATTGTTCTTCACTACGTTTTTTCTTCTTATTAGTGATGCAGTGCTACGCAATGCAAACTATTGACCCTCATAGCAAAGCTATGGGAGTCAATAGTTTGCAGTGCGAAGCACTGCAAACTATTGTTCTTCACTACGTTTTTCTTCTTATTATTATTATTAAACTTTTTCCTACGGCCGATTTTCGAAACCTTTCAACTCAAATACCGTTTGTCGCACACAGACACAAAATACGTCAAAACGTGCGTCTCGATCGGACTCGGTGTGCTTCTATACAGTTCTTTCAAACAAGATTTTTTCGCGACGTAGTCGCGAAAAAACTGCGACAAATTTCCCAATTGAAATGAATGGAGAAGCCCGAAAAAAAAAATATTTCAACAGACATTTTCAACAATGAACTGCTCTGGCATACTTTAACCGAGAGACTTCATTTAAACTTTAAAACGTAGGTACTCTTGCCTTCTCTTCAGAGATTCACTTCACTTGTCGACAACTTTTACCGTTTTTAAACTATGAAGCCTCAGAGTTGTGTAGGTTTTTACTCAAATTTCAGGGTTTATAATGGGTGTGTATTGCGCGGAATGTTTGTGCTAGAGTGGATGACATCATCAGCTAGAGTGAGGAGGGGAGAAGAAAGTTAGTCAAAAAACTGCACAGAAACTGCTCTCGTGGCCACAAATTTCACACGACAGACATAATTTATACATAGAAACGTAGGAAAATGTGTCTTCTCACTCAAATTCGTCTGCTAAAGCTGTAAGTCTTATAGTTTTGGCGTCAGACACAAAGATGCGCCAGCAACACCCACCCACAGCTCCATAGACTGCCATGTTAAAAAGGCAGGGAAATTTCTGGAGGAAAGCAGACGTAACCTTTCTTTGAATCGCTTTAATAGGTCACATTTCTTCATTTTACCCACAAACTGCATATGTAGACGTTCAGGAAAGCCTCAAGATGCCCAAAGTTAAGTCGGTTCAATGATTGGAAATACGGTTTGGCCACAAGTCCTTCCTGTTCGAGGCGATTTTTCAGCATTTTCTCTCTCTCTCCCCGTCTTCCAACTGACATTCGAACAGGAGCAGTTGACCCTGGTAGCCATGACAACCAGACCCCAACCAGCTTACACACGTTCACACACGCAGCTGCAGGGGACGAGAGGCGGGAAAAGAGCTCTCAGTGGAAAACATGATCTGCCAAAACATTAAAACCCCCCTTTCACACAGCTGCTGGGCCTCTTAGCTATAGCTCTTCTCATTGACTGAATGACAACTTCATGTTTGACCTTTTCCTTTATTTTAAACACAAATTATATCTGGCTGCTTTGCTGAAACTCCTGACACAACATCCCTGACCCGTTTCCTTCATCTTATTAGGTCAGTGAATAGCTAAACTGCTAACAGACGCTAACGACTAGCCGCCCAGTGATTTAGCCGACGACTAGCCTTCCAGCATAGCTCATGTATGTTAGCAAGCTAGCGGAGCTAACGGAGCTAGCTAGCCGCTACCTTAACGCCGCGGACTCAACCGCGGAGTTAGCCTCGAGCTAACCGCTAACTAACCGCTAGCTAACCGGGATTTAACCGCGGACCCGCGGGAGTTAAACACGAATTAGCCGCGGCGGTTAGCCGTGAGCTAACGCGGAGGCTAGTGGGGTTAGCCGCCGGCTAATTCGCCGCCTTGCTAGCGGGAGCTTATCACAGTAATAATGTTGAAGTTTTACAATTTAAAGGGAAGATATTTTTAAATGAAACTGTCAAACTGAAAAATATATTATTCCACCACATAAAGTAGGAAACATTTATGGCTTGCAACAACGTTAATGACAGTATATATATAATTGGAGTAATTTAATATAATATGATGTTTTTAATTAAATAAATAATGAGCTGTTGAACACTCATAAGAGTTATATTAAGTATGTTACATAACATTATTTGACATGTCTATTTGTCTGCCTATAGTTTTCCTCCAGCTGATCCAGACAGACTGCAGTGACGTCCAACATGAGACAAAGAGCTGGACTCGCAGGACAATTTGAAGGTCTTCACTTCATCGCTGGTTCCTTGTTACAGCCTGGATGTGTTAAGTTTAATATTATTGTTTTTCTAACTGTAAAACTGTGCCGTAAACTGTTAAACTATTGCTCAGGTAGGAGTAATGAGTTTTATTGTTAAAATTATTATGATTAACGATCAATTGTTACGATTTGCTCGTTCTTTGTCTGGGGATCCTAGTGAGATCCCTCCCACTCTCTTCCTTATTTGATGCTGGCTTTCAGGTGGAGCTGGGAGGGCTCTGCTGCCTGTACCTGCCCTTCAGTTTGTAGAAGGCGAAGCATAAAGGACGACCCTTCTCAGTGTCTCTCTCTCTCAGCCAGGCCTACTGCATCCTCCTCATCCTGTTTGGTTTGTTGTACCCTGCATGACATCAAACTCACACCCATCCACTCAGTAGGAACCAGGCCTTAAATGACTATTTGAGTTGTGCTTTTTGTTATAGCTGCTGCTCATGGTAGTAAAGACATGCTACTTAGTAAAGACATTCGCGACGTAAGTCGCGAATACTTTCATACCTGTCTTGACGTGACCATTACTTTTTGTAGTCAAACATGAAATTATTTGCAACGTAAGTCGCAAATATTTTCACCAGGATTATATTATGACTATATGAACAGGTGATCATTAAAGCATCATAGCATCTTAGTATAATTGCATTGTAGCATCTAAGCATCGTAGCAACATAGTATCTTAGCTTTGTAGCATCTTAGTATCATAGCATCTTAGTATCTTAGCATCATAGCATTGTAGTAGCATCTCGGCATAGTAGCATCATCATAGCATCGTAGCATCGTACTGTCGCAGCAATATAGCATGGTATCGCAGACTGCTGCGGCCACTGCATCACTCTCGCGATTTCCCGCAGGGGAATTGTCTAGTTATTATTAAACTTTTTCCTACGCATTTTCGAAACTTTTCAACTCAAATACCGTTCGTCGCACACAGGTCAAAATACATCAAAACGTGCGTCTCGATCGGACTCGGTGTGCTTCTATACAGTTCTTTCAAACACGATTTTTTCGCGACATAGTCGCGAAAAAACTGCGACAAATTTCCCAATTGAAATGAATGGAGAAGCCCGAAAAAAAAAAAATTCAACAGACATTTTCAACAATGAACTGCTCTGGCATACTTTAACCGAGAGACTTCATTTAAACTTTAAAACGTAGGTACTCTTGCCTTCTCTTCAGAGATTCACTTCACTTGTCGACAACTTTTACCGTTTTTAAACTATGAAGCCTCAGAGTTGTGTAGGTTTTTACTCAAATTTCAGGGTTTATAATGGGTGTGTATTGCGCGGAATGTTTGTGCTAGAGTGGATGACATCATCAGCTAGAGTGAGGAGGGGAGAAGAAAGTTAGTCAAAAAACTGCACAGAAACTGCTCCCGTGGCCACAAATTTCACACGACAGACATAATTTATACATAGAAACGTAGGAAAATTTGTCTTCTCACTCAAATTCGTCTGCTAAAGCTGTAAGTCTTATAGTTTTGGCGTCAGACACAAAGATGCGCCAGCAACACCCATCCACAGCTCCATAGACTGCCATGTTAAAAAGGCAGGGAAATTTCTGGAGGAAAGCAGACGTAACCTTTCTTTGAATCGCTTAGAATAGGTCACATTTCGTCATTTTACCCACAAACTGCATATGTAGACGTTCAGGAAAGCCTCAAGATGCCCAAAGTTAAGTCGGTTCAATGATTGGAAATACGGTTTGGCCACAAGTCCTTCCTGTTCGAGGCGATTTTTCAGCATTTTCTCTCTCTTTCCCCGTCTTCCAACTGACATTCTAACAGGAGCAGTTGACCCTGGTAGCCATGACAACCAGACCCCAACCAGCTTACACACGTTCACACACGCAGCTGCTGGGGACGAGAGGCGGGAAAAGAGCTCTCAGTGGAAAACATGATCTGCCAAAACATTAAAACCCCCCAAACCATTACTGCAGTACTGTAGGGGGCCAGAACCTGACATTTTGACCTTTTCCTTTATTTTAAACACAAATTATATCTGGCTGCTTTGCTGAAACTCCTGACACAACATCCCTGACCCGTTTCCTTCATCTTATTAGGTCAGTGAATAGCTAAACTGCTAACAGACGCTAACGACTAGCCGCCCAGTGATTTAGCCGACGACTAGCCTTCCAGCATAGCTCATGTATGTTAGCAAGCTAGCGGAGCTAACGGAGCTAGCTAGCCGCTACCTTAACGCCGCGGACTCAACCGCGGAGTTAGCCTCGAGCTAACCGCTAACTAACCGCTAGCTAACCGGGATTTAACCGCGGACCCGCGGGAGTTAAACACGAATTAGCCGCGGCAGTTCGCCGTGAGCTAACGCGGAGGCTAGTGGGGTTAGCCGCCGGCTAATTCGCCGCCTTGCTAGCGGGTGCTTATCACAGTAATAATGTTGAAGTTTTACAATTTAAAGGGAAGATATTTTTAAATTAAACTGTGTCAAACTGAAAAATATATTATTCCACCACATAAAGTAGGAAACATTTATGGCTTGCAACAACATTAATGACAGTATATATATAATTGGAGTAATTTAATATAATATGATGTTTTTAATTAAATAAATAATGAGCTGTTGAACACTCATAAGAGTTATATTAAGTATGTTACATAACATTATTTGACATGTCTGTTTGTCTGCCTATAGTTTTCCTCCAGCTGATCCAGACAGACTGCAGTGACGTCCAACATGAGACAAAGAGCTGGACTCGCAGGACAATTTGAAGGTCTTCACTTCATCGCTGATTCCTTGTTACAGCCTGGATGTGTTAAGTTTAATATTATTGTTTATCTAACTGTAAGACTGTGCCGTAAACTGTTAAACTATTGTTCAGGTAGGAGTAATGAGTTTTATTGTTAAAATTATTATGATTAACGATCAATTGTTACGATTTGCTCGTTCTTTGTCTGGGGATCCTAGTGAGATCCCTCCCACTCTCTTCCTTATTTGATGCTGGCTTTCAGGTGGAGCTGGGAGGGCTCTGCTGCCTGTACCTGCCCTTCAGTTTGTAGAAGGGCGTAAAGGAGGACCATTTCTCAGTGTCTCTCTCTCTCAGCCAGGCCTACTGCATCCTCCTCATCCTGTTTGGTTTGTTGTACCCTGCATGACATCAAACTCACACCCATCCAGTCAGAAGGAACCAGGCCTTAAATGACTATTTGAGTTGTGCTTTTTGTTATAGCTGCTGCTCATGGTAGTAAAGACATGCTACTTAGTAAAGACATTCGCGACGTAAGTCGCGAATACTTTCATACCTGTCTTGACCTGACCATTACTTTTTGTAGTCAAACATGAAATTATTTGCAACGTAAGTCGCAAATATTTTCACCAGGATTATATTATGACTATATGAACAGGTGATCATTAAAGCATCATAGCATCTTAGTATAATTGCATTGTAGCATCTTAGCATCGTAGCAACATAGTATCTTAGCTTTGTAGCATCTTAGTATCATAGCATCTTAGTATCTTAGCATCATAGCATTGTAGTAGCATCTTGGCATAGTAGCATCATCATAGCATCGTAGCATCGTACTATCACAGCAATATAGCATGGTATCGCAGACTGCTGCGGCCACTGCATCACTCTCGCGATTTCCCGCAGGGGAATTGTCTAGTTTATTAGTTGTTATGTCGTTATGTTACTGGTCCAGCCCCTTTGAGATCAAATTGGACTGAATGTGGCCCCTGAACTAAAATGAGTTTGACGCCCCTGGTTTACATGAAGTAGTGCACAAAAAGAAAAGCATTAAATTCAGAAATAAACTAAAATTTTAATTATATGTTCACAATATTCATTAGATAGCCCACTACTCGAAAATCTGTGAGCCACGTTTGACACAAAGGTCAAATAATTGTCAGTTACAAATGTGAAATTCAGAGGTTTTTATTTAAATAAAAGATTAGATCAGACAGTAGAAGTACAGAACTCAGATACAAATCCACACACGTTTCTCTCCGTTATAAATTCCACCTTGCATCATGGCCAGAATCCCATTGGACGTTTAATGTTAAAGGTCAGTCCTATCACGTCTCGCAGGTGATGAATCCAGACACAGGACACAAGGGGAGGCCAGAGCCTTACAGATTTGGGAACATAAAGCGCTGCAGGGAAGAAAGGGTATTCAAAACACAAATCCAAAAAAGCAAGAGAAGACCAAAAAGACCAAAAGACAAGGACTCTTGAACATGAGGAAACATCAACGGGGTAACAGCACAGATGACAGTGACAATGAACAAAGGGAAAGGCCGGACTATATACATACATGGGCAGAGGGCTTGACAAGACACAGGTGAAACTAATGAGAGACGAACATGCAAGTAGAAACCAATCATAATCTAATCAGAGGTGTCGGAACACAAGAAGTAAATCAGGAAGAAGCGTACAGAATAAAAACAGGAAATACAATTGTTCATTTGTGGTCATTATTGTTGTGTTCTGGACTCACAGACTTACACTTAAACTTCTCTGTTCCCCCCTTATTGTTCACTTGTCAACTCAGGAGTGGTTTTCCTCAGCAACGTCAAATAAATGCAAATAAAAGACAAATTTATAATGCTGCACCAGGTGTTGATACTGATGGCAGCAGAAACTGCAGCATAGATTACAGAAGTACAAGCTTCAGCAATGCCAGCTACATTTAATTTTTGCATGGGCATTTATTTATTTACTTTTTTAATTCAGTTTAACATTAATCCGTTTAAAGAAAAAGAGAACATACATAAAAACATCTATTTACAATACAGCTTTAACTTCTGTCCCCAAGAAGTTTCAACCCCATTCACACCTTGACACACCCCTGATGGACAAGGGTCCCCTCCCCCAACGACAGGTAAGTACCCAACTGTCAACAGAAAATAGCTTTGCCGGTTTCTGGTTGTAAGTAAGTTTCAGTAGGAGTTTCCCATTTAATCCTCAAACCATGACCTGGATGACTGAGAACCTTCACAGACGTCCACAATGAGCAGAGATGTCTCACCAAGGTAAGGCCCTGCGTAGTACACATGGATCCTTAACCACGGCGACTCTGGAAAATTCCCAGGGGCGTAATGTTGCATTGGGTGCTGACTTGTGGTGTTTTTGACACTCCTCACATGACTGCACTTCACTTTCAGTGTTACCATCCATACTTGCCACCATACATATGACCTCGCCATGCCTTTCATCTTTGACATGCCCATGTGAGTCTGGAGCTTCAACATCTTGTCTCTGCCATTGGTGGGGATAATCACTCTGGCTCGCCAGAGCACACATCCATCCCTCACACTCAGTTCCATTTTCTTTTGTTGATCAGAATCAGAATCAGAATCAGACTTTATTGGCCAAGCATGTTTACACATACAAGGAATTTGCTTTGGTCCAAAAGAATGGACCGTGGCTACCCTCCGCGGAGCCATTTTGGAAAATTGGGGGCAGGAAAGGGGAGAAAAACAAGAGGAGAGAAGAGGAGAAAAAAACAGCTCCCAGACTACACTCCTCTGAGGAGAGTACAGTGTGGGACCAGGAAAAAAACCTCAGCAACATAAGCACATATGAGCACACTTCACAACGTAAGAAGTCAAAACAACTTGCATCGGGGGAGGGGAAAGGGGGGTGGAGGTGTTCCAGCGTAGACAGGCATCCCCCGGCCACCGCCAACTACGGCGTGGCCTTCGGACCCCGCCTGTTGCACTGGATGGGTAAAGCTGCGAAGGCGTGGGATTGGGGGGTAGGGAGGTGAATTGCATATGTGCATGTGTGTGAGTGTCTTTGTGCATGTGTGTACATAAGCCTGGAGAGTCGCTTCGTCTAGCCTCCAGTCAGTGCCTCAGTTCACAGGATGTCATCACGATAACACAGCAGGTTGCCATGGAGACGTCCCTGATTGGGTCCCAGACGGAGTCAACCATCAACAGGTGTCCATGAAGGAAGGGAGCAGGGATGAGACAGAGCGTCTCACTGCAGCGATCTCCTGGGGGGTTTGTTCCAGCAGCGGCCTTGGCCAAGGCCGGCTGGCTCCGGAATGCAGATTAGAATATGATTGTTTGGGTTAGGGCGAGTAGTCGCATTTCAATAGACACGACTTACTCTGTTTGTCCATTCTAGTCTTCAAATCTGTTCATCCGCCTTGCAGGCCGAAAGCTTCCTCAAGATGTTTTCCATATTGCAGTTACTGACCGCATTCAGAGCCTGAACAGCCCTGTCCAAGGTGTTATCCATGTTGCAGTTTATAATCACAGTCAGTCTCTCCAAGGTGTTATCCATGTTGCGATTTAAAACCAAAGTCAGTGCGCTGATAGCTCTCTCCATGGAGTTCTCCATGGTGCGGTTACCGGCCACAGTCTGAGCGCTAACAGCTCTGTTCACTCCATCAATCAAGTTGGGCAGCTTCATGGGGCTTTGGACTGCTGACCCCGTCTTCCTAATTTTCCGATACACCAGGGCAGTGCCTAATCCAATCAGCAGAAAGCCTGTTATCATGGTTCCGAATATATAAAGATCCTCGATGTCCTTTACGGAAAGAATCGCCAGGCACACGACCCTCCACTTCTCCCAGGAGTACATCATGTATCCGGCGGCAAACGTTCCGTCAGGGCAGGCAGGTTCCCCCGAACCTGAGCTTCTCGTCGAGAAGATTCTGTCAATTGCGTTGAGAGAGCATGGCTTGAAGCAAGCATCTGTCTGCGCAGGCCAGCCTTTTCGACTTGGGAAAAGATGACATCTTTAGCTGTCCAACGTTTAATTTGTGTGGGTAGTGTCAGCTAGCCTATCTTCCAGTTCATCCATCATCAACATTTGTTCAGTCATCTCTTTTTAAGGCGCAGAGTCTGGCAGAGGCAATCTGCTGAGCGCATCTGCGTTTGCATGGTGTTTGCTTGGCTTGTATACGATGTTGTACTCATAGGCACTTAATGTCACAGCCCATCTTTGTACTCTCGGTGAACCCATCTGAGGTATACACTTCTTCACATTGAAGAGAGAGAGCAGCGGCTTATGGTCCGTGTAAATAGTGAAAACTCGGCCATATAAGTATTTGTGGAATTTCTTGATGCTGAACAGTACCTCTTTTCAGCAGGTGAGAGTGCGCGTGACATGAAGCCTGGGGGCCATTCATTGTGTGACTCATATCCAATTGGAGAACTGCTTTTGTCAAGAAAGCGCTCTGGTCCTCCACTCTGGGTATTGGATACTGTTCCAGGAAGCCACTGTGTTGACAGTCAGCTTGTAATCTCCGCACAGCCTTACTGTCCCAATGGACTTCAGAATTGGCATAGCTGGCGCCGCCCATTAGGCATATTTCACTGGTGAGATTATGCCTTCTTTCAACAGTCTGTCTATTTCTTCGTCTACTTTTGCTCGCATGGCAAAGGGAACAGACCGTGGACAGAAGAAGCTTGGGGTGGCATCATGTTTCACATGAATGGTAGCTTTGGTTCCTTTGAGGGTGCCCAACTCCTCTTTGAACACATCCTTGTGTTTGTTTAACACTTGCTGTAGTGTGATTTCTGTTGTCTTGACCTGGAAATAATGTTTATACTTGCAGCAATTAGTAATAACAGTACAAATATAAATATGTAAATTATAAACGATTAGCTGCGATACCACAAGTGACTTGAACTGTTATTTCGCTGCCTTATTCATTGAGCTCATAGGACTTGATGATGTCCCTAAGAATAAGCACTGGGCTGGTGTTGAGAGGGCGTTGATTCCGCACCTGTCGTGTATCTTGAATGAGTGGCAGTCGCTTCAGTGGGGTCATCAGGTGGGTACCCTCCTTCATCTGTGTTTCGTTGATAGGCCCACGACACCTCAGGATTGACTCAACAGCAACAACTGGAGTCCCAGGTATTGTTGTCCAGCTCCCTTTTTAGAACCTTGAGTGATCTGCTCTTTTACCGTGGTGAAGAGCCCTTTCACAAATCTGAAAGGGTCCTTGTAGAAGGACATTCTTGCCCTCTCCTTCCTCTTACGTCGAATTCTGAGGTTTTCTGCTCTTCGCAGACTTCCCAGGCATCCCTTCACGTCTGCTTGTAGGATGTCAATACATACTCTCTCCTTCAGTGAGGATTTCTTCCATTGTTTCCTCAATTCCCTTCTTTCTTTGACAGGGCGCTCGGTTTCTTGCTGCCTTCTGGACTTGGGAGGTATTGTTGTTGCTTCCGTCTTTCTTGGTTCCTTTGTTCCAAACCTTTCTGCTCCGTAAGAGTAGATCAGATCACTCATCCTCTCCAACTTCTTCACCACTGTACCTCTGAGTTTGCCAAGGATGTTGCTCAGGTCTGCATCGATTGTTGCCCACTCCTTCTTGCTGCTGGACTTTGGTCATCTCACCTGAGGTCTGTGGACTTGGATGTTCTTCTCCAAGGCAGGCTGCACCTGGCTAGGTTCCAGGTTCTCATATGTTGTGCTTGAGTTGCTCCCAGCCTCTAGGTTACTAATGCTCAGTGGACTGTGGGTTGAATCCTGCCATCAAGCTTTACTCGCCTTACTTGACCTTTCTCTTGACAGATATTGGTCAATGCGAGATCCCTGCTTTGCCTACTTCAAGCAGTTCATCCAGCCTTGACGTACTTGAAGGCCTAAACTGGATGTTACCTTGGACCAGCCACAGTTGCATACTTGGAGCTCCTTTCCAGCATCTGATTTCGTTGGTGCTGTGCTAATTTTCTTTCTTGTTCTTGTTGTCGTTTCCTTTCCTGGGTTCGTTACCGTGTTGTCAGCCGATGAGTCTTCTTTCACCCCTGCTCTTGCAGACTCAAGAGATATTTTCCACTTTGGACTTTTCGTAGCTGTGAGGGGTGACTCCTATTCACTTGTCCAAGCGATGGAGCTTGTATTTTTAGTCATGACACAATATAATCATTCATTCTGCAATGTTAGGGTTTCATTTTTGAGACAAATAGTCAAATTTGTCATTCTTAGTGTTCAACACTAAATTGCCATTTCCGCATTATAGGGCCTATGCATAAAATGTTTGTTTTGAGTTTGTTTTTAAAATGTGTTATTGAGCTTAGGAGGCTATTTTAAGAATGTCATATTCAAGACTGGTTTGAAAAAAAAAATGCCCCAGCCCCTTCAACATTAGATTTTTGGAAAATAACAATTTTTTAATGCGTGTGTTTTTGTTTTTTTGTTGTTTTTTTTTGTAAAAAAACAACAGTGAATTTAAGTTATCAGACTGATATATAAAGGGTTAAAATCCTCAAAATGATTGAATTTTTGGTAGTTTTGTAATGTGCTGAAGTGGTTTATTAGATTTATACAAAAGAGCAGAAAAAATATTAATCAGTTAAGTTTTTATAGCATTTTCTTGGAAGTGGACATTTTTGTATTTAATGACTCAAGAGGGTAGTAAATTAAAATTAATTAAACTAAATTACAAAAGTTCAGATTCAGAAACTCCTCATTCCAAATTGTGACGTTTGTATTCACCATGAATATGGAAAAGAATACAGGATATTAAATGACAAAGGAGACATCTGCTTTGTATTTTAACCTAAATATGTGAGTGCAACCTAATGTAGCAAAGTTCTTGTTCTATATCAACTTTGCAACACTTGTTTTTTTTTTTTCAATGACCATCTCCTTAAAATGAATGTCTCAGCAAAAAAATCTTTGATGAAATACATTTAACATACGGTATGCATATTTGTAAATAACAGAAGGTAAAAGATTTGTTTTTTGGTACAAGTGCATGTTGGCTTTTAAGGTTTTCATGCAGGGCCCGCTTTACCCTAACCCTAACCCTAACCCTTGTGGCAGAAAGATAAAACTGCAGAACAGCCCTTTACCTCCTGAAAGGAAAAGGAGTGGGGGAAAGGAGTGAGAAAAAAAAATGGTCAGTTAACAAATGACTGATTCATTCAAATCTGCCTGCTATTAGAAGAAAAAGAGTGAAATAAATATTGTAAAAAGAAAAAAACTGGCCCATCACAGGCTGGAGAAAACCCCAGTAGAGCTAAGTACTGACCATCACTCTCCAGGCTTCACCTATGTCCCCTCAACCCAAAAAAGCCCCTCAACCTTTTCCCCTCTGATCCACACGGTCCTACACACCTGAAGCTGGAACTGAACTGGACTAACACACACACACACATCTCAACGCCCTTCATTCCTTTTGGACATTGATTACTTAAGTGTCGTTGTTGTGTTGCCATAATTTGTGTTAAATGAGTGAACTTTGAATTGTGATATTTTAGTTTAACCCCTATTTTGCCTGATTAACTTTACAAGTAAAAATCTTAAGAGAATTTGATTTGTAGCTTATTTGTGCTATGTTGCTCGTTTAAGTAATATAAATCTGCTTTAAATATTAAATGCCCTTTGATTTATAATTACACTTGATATGTTAATTTCTCCACAGATATCATTTTTGTAGGTAGGATTAACAGCTAGCCGGTAAATTTCTATAGGTTACACACCTACACCTAAATGATTAATCTAATTTGACAGGATTATGGCGTGGTGGTTAGCACTGAAGCCTCACAGGAAGGAGGTCCTGGTTTCGAATCCAGGGGCCGACTAGGCCTTTCTGTGTGGAGTTTGCATGTTCTCCCTGTGTCACGGTCCAAAGACATGCTCGTAGGTTAATTGGTGATTCTAAATTGGCCGTAGGTGTGAGTGTGAGTGTGAATGGTTGTCTGTCACTCTGTCTTAGCCCTATGATAGACTGGCGACCTGTCCAGGGTGTACCCCGCCTCTCGCCCGATGACTGCTGGGATAGGCTCCAGCCCCTCCGCGACCCTTCACAGGAACAAGCGGTTACAGAAGATGGATGGATGGATATTAACTTCCTGTCTGGCACCCAACTACTAATGTGTGTAACCGTTTCTAGCCCCTACACTACACCCTAAACTACCCTTTGTGGACATTTTTATTGACAAGACACTGTCTACATATTTCAGTGAAATACTGTAAAGTGGGGAAGTACAATATGTACCATTTTTTTTATTTGGGTAATTATCATGGACACATTACATTGTTCATAAATAACAAATAAAAATTGATGAAAGAAATCACATGACGAGGATTTAACACTGGAGGTTGTTTGATACATAATGAATTCAACCAAACATTTAATAACATCAAACAAACTGTTTAAGCTTGACAAAGACATGTTTCTTTGGATATTAAGTAAAAAGCCAAGAGTAGTATCTTATTCATCATATTTCATGAGTAGTTTTCTTTTTTTGTTGTTCTGCAATCACAAAGAACATTTCACACCACTGTTAAAATGAATTTTGTGAACGACAGATGGTAAAAGCTTCATTAATAGCTAGTAATGTGTACATAGACTTCAAAGCTTGGGTGTGATGACAATGATCTTCTTTAGGAGACTTTGTGTACCCTAAAGAAGATCATTGTTCTAATTTGTGGCCGTTTCAGTCCATAAACAAGGGGAGTATTAATGTGAAGAATTAGCAAATACGTTTCTGAACTCATTTTAACAGTCTGGTAATAAGTCATTGACAGTTCGCAGAAAAGAGGGAAAGAAAATGTGACAAAAGACATAATGCGAGACACACAGGTTTGGACAATTTGCAAAGAAAGTCGTGTGCAGTTTACAAAGGAGGAACAGCACAGATACTGATGGCAGCAGAAACTGCAGCATAGATTACAGAATTACAAGCTTCAGCACTGTCTTACAATTCCAGTTACATTTAATGTTTGCATGTTGGGCTTTTATCTGCAAAGAGGGGAACTTTTTGTATGATTTCTAAAAAACACCCTTTTAATTTGTGCAACCAAAAACATAACAGCAAGTTTCTTTTTCTTTTTTTTCTTTTTTTAACAGTCTATTGTCTCCTTAATTTGAGAGTAACACCTAACTGAACGTTTATCTGCTAACAATGTGCATGTTGACTTTTAACATTTGGATGTAGGATGCGCTCTTCAAAACAATCACTGCTCTGATTTGTGGCAGTTTCAATCCATAAACTAGAGGATTAGTAATGGGAGGAAGGGCCACATATGCCAAAGATGAAAGAATTGCAATGACTGGACTCATTTCAACAACGGTATAACGACTAAATGTTTGCTCACAGAAGAGAGAGAACATTATGGTGAAAAATGATACAGTGTGAGGCAGACAGGTTTGAAACGCTTTCCATCTGAATTCAGACGAGCTTCTCCTACAGACAAGCAGAATACGCAGGTACGTGTACAGGACAAAGACCAGGGGGCTAAGAAACAGGATCATAAACACCTGACCCACAATCTGGTTACTCTTATAGTTGTTGTTACACGTGAGCTTTGCCACAGGCCAGTTAGAGCAGAAAGTGCTTTCCAGTTTGTTTCCACACAAAGTTAAACGAGCAATAAAGAAGACACCAAACACACACACACATGCAGAATAGATTATATTAAGTAGTATCAGACCTAGTACCATCTTAGATGTCATTATATTGTGATAGTGTAAAGGCTGGCAAATAGCAATATATCTATCATAGGCCATGATAGTGACAAATTTATAATCAGATGAAATATACAGGTAAATAACATACATCTGAATGAAACAAGTCGGACGTGAGATCAAATGAGTGTCAGACAGAATATCCATCAGAAACCTGGGAAAGAATCCAGACGAGCCAAACAGAGCGTTAACAGATAGACAGCAGATGAATATAAACATGGGCTGATGCAGAGACTTCTCCTGGCAGATTGTTATAATTATAACAACATTAGCAAAGATTATAGTCATGTAAAACAACAGACATAGTGTGAAGAAAAGATATTTGAGGGGCCCGTAGTCTGTAAACACTGTGAACTGAAAATAATAAGGATTCACACTACTGTTGTTTGTCATGTCTGGAAAACAGCAGAGCTGCGAGAAGAAAAGTGAGAGTTATGGAGAGAAAGAAGTTGATCAGATAGATTAAATGAGGACTTAACTGTGGAAAAAAAGTGTTTTTAAGAAATGTCCTTTTTGAACATGCTGTTAACAATCCTCAAGTAAATACATACATTTAAGTTGTAAAAGATGCACGTTTCAGACACATAAATCACAACTAACACATTTTAAATGATTCCTAAACAAATAGTCAGAAATCAAATCTGGGAGGGAAATCACACGTTATGAATGCACAAGAAACATTTACAATGGAGAGTTATCAGTGTGTCCATGAGTAAAACATCATAACATCATAGTTCAATGAATGAGGAGGAAATGAATACAGGTTTTCAATGCACCAAGATGACAGAAAGGCAAAATCAGTCACATGTTAAATTTCATAAAGTAAAAAATGTGACCAAGAAACACTATCAGCAATGCAATTTGAAGTGACATAAACAGTTTAAATAGTTTAAAGAAATGTGCTTACGTCCTGTGGTCTGTGCAGCTAATGAAGGCATAGAGACGTTCAGAAGGTCTTCGCAACATTGCATGAAAACTTCGATCGAACTGATATGATATACTTTTATCTTATTCTTCTGCTACACTGGGAACGGTCACATGAACCAACAAAGTCCAAAGGGAGATAAAGTACATCATTAAGGGACTACATGTGTAATTTTTCACTGGGACTGAAAAAACGTGCCAACAAGGAATTCCCCAGATGGCAGTTCCTGCAACATGTTGCAAGAGTAAGAAATAGTTTGAGATTATCCCATGTGACAATTCTCTGTCACGCACTCCTATTTTTCCTGTTAAGAAAATAAGAGAAAAGGAGCAACCTACAGAGTGGAGATTTAAACAAGACCGGCAGGAAGTAAATAGTACTGTACGGCCAAAAGCGCCAAATGTGCCAACTCCATATACTGTTTTATCTCAAGTGCATCCGAATGCACAATATTTCTTAGTTATTGATTTGTTGAATGTTTTTTTTTGTGTTCTTGTTCTCCCAGACAGTCAGTACTGGTTTGTCTTTAACATAAAAGGCAAAGGTTACGCATTTACCACACTGTAAAGGCCACTGCGAAAGAAGAAAAAGGAGGAGTTGAAAATCTGTTAGAATTTAAACTGACTTAGATTATACTTTTGGTGTTGTTTATGATGTTTGCTGAACTTTGGAAACAAAGGCTTTCATTTTTTATTTTTTTTATTTGTTTTTAGAGTTTGATGGCAAACATGTCTACCTAAACTTTTTTCCTCCCAATGAGGAGTTGACACATGATTTGCACCATGTGTCACAAAGGGGGGATACTTTAAGGGATGCCATGTATACAGGTGGTGCCTGTGGTACTGATGTACACGAGAATGAGGAACAGGTCCAGAGTAAATCTCAGTTCATTTTAGATACTGTTTGGACATCCACCAGCCTTGGGAGTCGTTCCTGTAATCCCGTCTACTGAGCTGTGTGAGAATGACATGTTGCATTACTGCAAGAACTTTTCTGCTGCTCTCTCTCAGATTTCTCAGCAGGTAAAAGCAGCCCTCTACTCTTTGAATCCAGGTGATTGGGTGGTGGTAAAGACGTTCAGAAAGAAACACTGGGAATCTAGATGGTGGCAGGGATCCTTTCAAGTTCTTCTCGCCAGCTACACAGTGGTCAAGGTGGCAGAAAGGGTGGCCTTCGTAAGGAAACCCCCTACCAGATCTGGTCAGCACCAAGCCCCATGGCTGACACAATTACTAGTTATAGTTGACCATAACTTAACTCAGTGATCTCCATTTCAACCTTATGAAATGGAGGAGAGGCAGGGTCAGGTGTCCAACCACAGTACCCAGAATCTCCAGGCAGACAATGAAGTTGACCGTGACCTCCCAAGTAACAACAATGTATCAGACAACCTACAACAACAAGCCAGGAAACAACTCAGCAGGTGCAGGACATGAAGGGACGGGAGACGAGGAATAAGCTAGTGATGTGGCTAGCAGCAGCAGCCAGGAAAGAACGTGAGTCATTCAAAGGAGAAGTAGATTAAGTCCTGGGGCCGTATTCCTAAAGATTCTTAGCGCAAAGAGTTACTCCTAGTGGCCAAATTCTAAGAAAATTCTTAATATTCTGTCCTGGCAGTTGTGTCCATTACAAAGCACTGACAGATGGCTAACGAGAATAAAATGAAGAGTGGGACTTTTCTTCCATGAAACTTTACTTGAACTAATTTCACTTCTTTTCCATCTCTCACTTTCATTCCATTCAGTTCCGTAAAACTACAAAGACATAAAAATACAGAAAGTCAGTAAGTGACGCCTCTTTAAGCTGTCAGACATATTCACATAAATGTAAACGGCTGTTATCAGATTCAATGATCTCATACGTAGCGGTATTTGGTTGCTAGGTTACTAGGTAGCAAAACACAGAGTGGCTAGACATGTCATGCTAACACACAAGTAGACATACATTAAAACGAACATTTTGTTACTTATTATCTTTAGAAATGTTACGCTGTAACAGTTATGTAACTCTTTCATAACTATCAGTATCTCCTTCATTGAACACTTACGGACGTATCACCTTCCTGTAGGTTGGGTTTGTAGGTTGGGTTTGTTCTCAGTTCACTTTCTCCTTGGCTGCAGGGTTGTTAAATATTCCTGCCTCCATCTTTTCCAGAAAGAGTCTGCTCGACTCTGGACTTGGCGCCACTGACTTTTGTGCAGGTGATCGATTGTGAAGTCTCCTGGTGGAGACTTTGGGTCAGCAGCATCGCATGGGAGAGGACTTGGGGGAGTGTCTGTATCTGATGAGATGGGGGTCAAAGGTGGAGAGTTCATGATGGCCATGACCTCAGTCGTGTGTGAGTCTAGTTGAGCTGTTTTTTAGCAGGAGGCCGTCGTGGACGCGCCATGCGACTTCAATCATTCTCTCCCAGGCTCCTCCCATGTGGGAAGAATGTGGAGATTTGAATGTCCAGGTGCAGGCTCGATCCTGAAGGAAGCCGTTGATCTCTGGGTCTGATGTGTTAATTTGCAGCTCTCTGCAGGCAACAACGAAGTTCTTGCCTCGGTCTGATCGAAGATGTTGCACTGGCCCTCTGATGGCGAGGAAGCGCCGGAAGGCATTGATGAAGCTTGAAGTCGACATTGACTCTATCACTTCCAGATGAACAGCTCTGGTGCTTAGGCAGCTGAATATGACGACCCACCTTTTATTCTCAGCGCTGCCCCCTCTAGTTCGGCGTGCCACTACACTCCAAGGGCCAAAGACATCGAGTCCTGTGTAAGTGAATGGGGGATCAACTTCACCCTGGTACATTTCTTGTTGCAAAGTTTTGATGATTGTAGATTTCGCTTGTGAAAATTCTGCAGTGCAAGGTTTGATGCAGTGATGCCATTTCTTACAAGTCTCTGAGTCTGAAGATTGTGAGAATGACTTTGCTACATGGGTGAGTGTGGCCACAGCTCTCACAAGAGATTTCCAGCTTGAAAAGCGCTGAAACCTATGCGAGCCCAGAGGCTGGTGTGTCACCTTGGTTATCAGTACGGTTACCTGTGGTCGGATTTCAACATCCAGGTCGGGGTCTATGAGTTGAAAGCACTTTCCTTTGCTTTCTGCAGCATCTGGCTGTTGAAGGAAGGCTGGCCCGGAGAACCAGTTGGTGAGTAGCAAGTGAGGTGGCGGCATAGGCCTGGTGGCATGGTCAGCTGGGTTTTGGGCAGTCCGGACATAATGCCACTGGTCAGGTGAGTTGGATTTTCGTATGCGTGAAACCTCCTGGTGGTGTTGTGGACGTAGCCCAGGACCACGCGGCTGTCAGTGTAGAACTTCACATGAAGTGCTGTGTCTATCTCCTCCTTTATGATCTCCGTGAGCTCGAGGGCAAGCACAGAAGCACACAGTTCCAGACGTGGGATAGTGTGAGCAGGGAAAGGGGCGAGCTTAGACTTACTCATCACAAACCCCACATGACACTGTCCTTCTGAGTCTGTGACTTGCAGATACGCTACAGCAGCAATGGCCAGAACAGAAGCATCTGAAAAAATGCACAGCTCTATGTCTTGGGCCTGCGAGAGTGAGACTGGCACATATGGCCGTGGAATGTGGAGGTGCTCAAGGTCCACAAGCGATGCAGTCCATGTTTCCCACTGAGTCCTCTTTTCTGTAGGGAGAGGATCGTCCCAGTTCTGTTGCAGAGAGGTGAAGTCTCTTCCTTGTGTTGTGATGGGAGAGACAGGTCCTAGAGGACCATCTCTAGAGCGTTCCTCGTCGCGTGAATGGTTGGGTGCTCCTTGACACCCTGAATGTGAAGCAGTCGCTTTTCAAGTCCCAGCTAATGCCAAGACTCCGCTGCAGGGGTAGAGGATCAGAGCTCAGATCAAGGTCTTTGAGTTCATTGGCTCTGTCCTCAGGGAGGAAAGTCTCCATTACAGCGGTGCTGTTGGACGCCATTTTGTGAAGCTTCAGGTTCGCTGTTGACAGCATTCTCTGTGTTCTTTTCAGCAGGTCTATGGCTATTTCCTCACTAGCCACGGAGGTGATCCCGTCGTCAACATAAAAGTTGCGTAGCACAAACTCTTTGGCATCTGTGCCGTACTCTGCTTCGCCAAGCTCTGCAGTTCGCCGCAGTCCATATATTGCCACGGCTGGGGATGGACTGTTTTCAAAGACATGAACAGTCATTCTGTAATCAACAATTTCTTTGTCAGGGCAGTTATCCTTGTACCACAGGAAGCGTAGATAATTTCGGTGGTCTTCTCTCACCTTGAAACTTGAAAAACATCTGTTCGATGTCAGCGGTGATGGCAATCTGCTCCTTCCTGAAGCGCAGCAGGATGCCTATCAGTGTGTTGTTGAGGTCGGGCCCTCTGAGAAGAATGTCATTGAGTGAGACGTTGTGGAACTGCGCACTTGAATCGAACATCACTCTGATTTTGTTGGGCTTTTGGGGGTGGTAAACGCCAAATGTCGGCAAATACCAACACTCCTCACCAGTCTTCAGGGGTGGAGCGGGTTCAGCTTGCATGAATTCAAAAAAGTGTTCTTTCATACCTGCTTTCCTTTGAAAGGTGCGCTGCAAGGAAGACAGTCTCTATGCAGCCCGTTCTTTATTGTTTGGCAGCCGTCTCCTTGGTGAGCGGAATGGCAGTGGCGCCACCCAGTGGTTGTCATCTCCAAGGTGCACTCCTTTGTCCATCACGTCCAGGAAAACATTGTCTACGATGGAGAGGGCGATCTTTTTATCTGTTTTTGTCTGTGTTCCTCGCGAAGACACTGTCTCCGAGGTGATTTGTGTCAGCACTGGAGCATGGTGGTCTGAACTCACACGATGAGGCAGGTAAGTGCAGAGAATGAGGTTCTATCTTCTCTTTCAGCTGGACGTTTTTAGTGCATGGAGTGAAGAATGAAGCTCTGCCATTGGACAGCACGTTTGTCTTGCAGACGTTGGCTTTAGCAGGCTGATGTGCTCCGTCAAGGCAGATCTCTCCCACGTTAACCCAGCCCAAATCTAAGCTCTGTGCATAGGGCGTGTTGTGGGGTCCGTTGTACTGCACACGTATCTTGTGCACGCTTAAGATGTCTCTACTCAGGAGAAGGAGGATCTGAGCAACCGATTCTGGGGGTGGAATCTTGTTGGCCACTGGAGTGAGGTGAGGGAAGTGCTGGGCTATCTCAGGTGTCGGGATTTCTGCTTTGTCGTCTGGCATTGAGTTGCATTCTATGAGGGGAGGGAGAGCCACTGTCGATTTCCCATCAAGTGACTCCACTGTGAAGTTGCAGGCCTTTCTCCCCGCCGTCTCAACTGTGCCTGAGCACGTCCTCAGAGTGTAGGGAGAGGGGTTGCCTTTGATGCCAAACAGGTTGAAGAACTGTGTCTTGGCAAGCGAGCGGTTGCTCTGCCCATCCAACACTGCGTATACACGTTGGGCTTTTTCAAGAAGACTTGTGGGGAAAACTTTCACCAGGCATATTTTGGAGCATGACCTGGGCTGAGAAGGAGTGCTGCATATTTCAGTGCATTTGGCGGTGACGTCAAGCTGCTCTTCATGCTGTTCTGGGTTGCCTTTGGTCTCTTCGGGCAGCGAAGGGTTGGGCCCAGGGTGCAAGGCAGACACATCCTTTTCGCTGTCACACTCTCTGCATTTCATAGACATTTTGCAGTCCTTTGCAACATGTTTGGTGGAGGCACAGCACCGGTAGTAGATGAAGTTTTCCTTCAGAAATGCTTTGCGCTCATCCAGTGGTTTGTTCCTAAAGGCGCGGCATTTAAAGAGGGGATGGGGCTTGTTATGGATGGGGCAGTGCTTGTCTGGCTCATGAGCTGATTTCTCTGGATGGCTGACATAGGAGGTTTGAGCTGATGACACCTCAGTCCTCTTCACAGAGATAGATGGTTTGTTGCTTACCCTGCCCGTCCTGTCTGCCTTGATGCTGTTTGCACAGCTGGACAAGAGGAAGATAAAACTTGGGTCATTTCTAGTCTTAGCTTGATTGCAGATGAACTGCACAAAAAAACAGAAGGGTGGAAAGGCTACCCTGTGCTGTTCTTTGTACCTGGAGCCTTGTGTGACCCATGTTTCTTGAAGGTTGTAGGATAGTTTTCCCACTATGGGGTTTACACCCGTGCTGTGTCAAGGTATGCAAGTCCTGGTGTGAGTCCACTCCACTTCGCAGACTCCAGCTCCTGTAGCAGGTCTCCCAGCTCTCTCAGCTGGCGAGGACCCTTGTTCGAGATGCGGGGCAAGTCTTCAAGCCTTTTCAGCAGAGCGTGCTCGATGACTTCAGGACAGCCGTAGCAGTCCTCAAGGCACTCCCAGATGATGTTGACTGCCTTCGCTGGACTGGTTACGTGGACTGACCTGAGGCGCTTGGCCTGTGTGGATGACTCTGGGCGGAGCCATTTGACAAGGAGGTCGAGTTCTTCTCGATGCGTCAGGTTGAGGTCATGTGTGATGCTCTGGAAAGATGTTTTCCATGCCCAGTGGTTCTCTGGACGGTCGTCAAATTGGGTCAATCCTGAGCTGACCATTTCTCTCCTTATCAGGTAGGTGGCGAAGTCAGGCATTGGAGGGGGTGCCCCGGGGTAGACGTCTGATGCCGCATAAGAAAAGGGACGAGCTGGTGTTGGATGGGTTGGTGCAGGGCGAATTGGTGGAGGGCAAACTGGTGCTGGGCTGACCGGTTGGCCGATGTCATCGTTTCCTTTCAGCCGTGCGTCGTTTGCTCCATGAGGGCATGGCTGAAGAGGGTGCTGAGGACTTGTTGGGGGCTGAGGACGGTTGGGTGGCTCGTGTGAAGGCCGTGGTTCAGGAAATGGCTGCAGAGCGTATGGCACTGGAGCGTTGAGCACATACTCCCGGTGCGCTGAGTTCTCTCTTCTTCAAATCCAAAATCAAGACGCTGCTTGTCCTTCCAGTCGACTGCAGCCTGGTAGACCTCTGCCTTACTGGATGCTGCTGATGCCTCCCTCTGCAGCTGTAGAATGTGGAGGTCTGCTTCCACCTCTGCTTGGCGACGTGCTGCCTCAGCCAACACTCTCTGTTTCTCTTCCTCAATACGGGCACTTTCTCTAAGCATTGCGGCTTCTTTCTCAGCATAAGCAATCTTTACTTTAAATGCTTCTGCTTTGGCTTTTGCTTTCATTGCGGCACTACTAGCCACTGACACGTTGGACCTGCCTGTTTGTGACCGTGTGTCCAGTGTTAGCTGTCCTTTGCCATCGTCTGCAGATGCCATTTTTGTCGAAGCGATGTCCGGGGGAGTGCATTGAATTGTTTTAGATGTCTTCACCTGCTGTGTATACGTCCTTTTATTGCATGCATCTCATCAAACTGACAAGTAACTGACAGACAACGGCTACGTTACAAAGGAATACATGTAGATGTAGTACCAAATTCTAGCACCAGGTGTCACCATAGGAACATAAACATGACAGAAAAATAACAATTACACAGGAGTCAGAACACTTAGAATTATGATGTTTTCTAAGAATTTCCTCTCAAAGTTAAGAGTAGATCTTAGTAAAGATAAAAGGTATTCCTAAAGAATCTTAGCTCTTAAGAGTGCTCCTAAGGTGAGATCTGTTAAGAGCAGGGATGACTTTTAGGAGCCTTAGGAATTTCATAAGCAGAGGAGAAAATGGCTGAAAGAAGCGGCAGGAGAGATATTCTCCAAACACTGAATGACAATCAGGCTTGTTACAATCGCAATATCACCGGTAGTGGTGGTTCTACACTAAATTACTCCCCGGGCAATACCCCCTCGAACCCGGGACCTCCAGTTATTCAGCTATTGCAATTACAACAGGAAACACACTTTTTAAGGTGCACAATCTCCACCTCTAACATAGGTAGGTAGATGGCAGGTCTTGTCTAGCAGGGGAGGCGGGTGGCTCATTCTGACCAGTGGCAGAGGATGCTCCAAAATATTTTAGAAGTGCCCCTGAAATTGCAATTGAAACTGACATCAAAAGACCGTAGACTACACTATAACTCTTATACAAAACATCCATGAATTGCAAATTTAAATAAACATGCCCTTACATGCCAAATGTCTGTCATTAGACGCTATATTAATCTATCTTTCATGGAGGAACAATTAGCTCCTTGGTTACTGCCTCAAATTTTATGCTTGGTACACTTTTAGTTATGACTGATTAAACTGTGTTTGACACAAAATAGAGTTGTAGCAAATGGCAAATATTCATCTTTGAAACTACCTACAGATATGAAAATTCCGTTATCTAATTACAGGACCCAACGTGATGGAAATAAATAATAACTGAACGTGTAACAGTTCTGTCGCAAAGCACAGTATTATAATGAAATTAGATCTGGTGTTTGTTAAGACGAATTACTGGTGTATAAGCATTGCAAGCATCATAGCAAAAAGGCTAACAAACGTATACCACCAATTAACATTAGCCCTTCATTCATGACATGGATACTGTAATCATACAGAGAGAACATAGCATACCTTTATATTTTGCTCGTTTCTCCTCTTCTTCTTTTCTTTTTTTCCGAAATTGGGCACCTGATGACTTTGACCTTTTTCTGTCCAACTCTGCGTTTACGTATTTGGCACTTGACAATCAACAGATTTCCATCCCCCAACGCTGTCACTCACGACCAGAAGTCAAGACGAAACCAATTCACCTTGGTGACCACATAATCGTTTTGTATTACCTATTTTTATTTGGCCATTTCATACAATTCATAAAAACAGAAACGCGCAAGAATTATAGGCCTGTATTTATAATATTATGAATGAAATATGCGTTATATGGAAGAAAGTCAAGGCGTGACTGACTTTAGCCCTTTTATACAGTGGACCCCCCGCCTCCCCCCCCCCCGTCCGTCGGTTCAACCCTAAACCACCCTTTGTGGACATTTTTATTGACAAGGCACTGTCTGCATATTTCAGTGAAATACTGTAAAGTGGGGGAGTACAATATGTACCATTTTTTATTTGGGTAATTATCATGGACACATTACATTGTTCATAAATGACAAATGAAAATTGATGAAAGAAATCACATGATGAGGATTTAACACTGGAGGTTGTTTGATACATAATGAATTCAACCAAACATTTACATCATACAAACTGTATAAGCTTGACAAAGAAATGTTTCTTTGGATATTAATATCGTTGTTGAGGTTAAGACTGCATCTATTTCCCTCATAGGAAATAAAAAGTAAATAGCAGTAGATTATTCATCATATTTCATGAGTAGTTTTCTTTTTTTGTTGTTCTGCAATCAAAAAGAACATTTCACACAACTGTTAAAATTAATTTTGTGAACAACAGATGGTAAAAGCTTCATTAATAGCTAGTGATGTGTGCATAGACTTTGAAGCTTGGATGTGGGGCCTACGTTGTGTACTCTAAAGAAGATCATTGTTCTAATTTGTGGCCGTTTCAGTCCATAAACAAGGGGAGTATTAATGGGAAGAATTAGCAACGTTTCTGAACTCATTTTAACAGTCTGGTAATAAGTCACTGACAGTTCGCAGAAAAGAGGGAAAGAAAATGTACAAAAGATATAATGCGAAACACACAGGTTTGGACAATTTGCAAAGAAAGTTGTGTGCAGTTTACAAAGGAGGAACAGCACAGATACTGATGGCAGCAGAAACTGCAGCATAGATTACAGAATTACAAGCTTCAGCACTGTCTTACAATTCCAGTTACATTTAATGTTTGCATGTTGGGCTTTTATCTGCAAAGAGGGGAACATTTTATATGACTTTTCAAATTTCTAAAAAAACACCCTTTTAACTTCTGCAACCAAAAACATAACAGCAAGATTCTTTTTTTTTTTTTTCTATTGTCTCCTTAATTTGAGAGTAACAACTAACTGAATGTTTGTTATCTGCTAACAATGTGCATGTTGACTTTTAACATTTGGATGTAGGATGCGCTCTTCAAAACAATCACTGCTCTGATTTGTGGCAGTTTCAATCCATAAACTAGAGGATTAGTAATGGGAGGAAGGGCCAAATATGCCAAAGATGAAAGAATTGCAATGACTGGACTCATTTCAACAACGGTATAACGACTAAATGTTTGCTCACAGAAGAGAGAGAACATTATGGTGAAAAATGATACAGTGTGAGGCAGACAGGTTTGAAACGCTTTCCATCTGAATTCAGACGAGTTTCTTCTGCAGACAAGCAGAATACGCAGGTACGTGTACAGGACAAAGACCAGGGGGCTAAGAAACAGGATCATAAACACCTGACCCACAATCTGGTTACTCTTATAGTTGTTGTCACATGTGAGCTTTGCCACAGGCCAGTTAGAGCAGAAAGTCCTTTCCAGTTCGATTCCACACAAAGTTAAACGAGCAATAAAGAAGACACCAAACAAACACACACATGCAGAATAGATTATATTCAATAGTATCAGACCTAGTACCATTTTAGATGTCATTATATTGTGATAGTGTAAAGGCTGGCAAATAGCAATATATCTATCATAGGCCATGATAGTGACAAATTTATAATCACATGAAATATACAGGTAAATAACATACATCTGAATGAAACAAGCCGGACGTGAGATCAAATGAGTGTCAGACAGAATATCCATCAGAAACCTGGGAAAGAATCCAGACGAGCCAAACAGAGCGTTAACAGATAGACAGCAGATGAATATAAACATGGGCTGATGCAGAGACTTCTCCTGGCAGATTATTATAATTATAACAACATTAGCAAAGATTATAGTCATGTAAAACAACAGACATAGTGTGAAGAAAAAATATTTGAGGGGCCCGTAGTCTGTAAACACTGTGAACTGAAAATAATAAGGATTCACACTACTGTTGTTTGTCATGTCTGGAAAACAGCAGAGCTGCGAGAAGAAAAGTGAGAGTTATGGAGAGAAAGAAGTTGATCAGATAGATTAAATGAGGACTTAACTGTAAAAAAAAGTGTTTTTAAGAAAAGTCCTTTTTGAACATGTTGTTAACAATCCTCAAGTAAATACATACATTTAAGTTGCAAAAGCTACACGTTTCAGACACATAAATCACAACTAACACATTTTAAATGATTCCTAAACAAATAGTCAGAAATCAAATCTGGGGGGGAAATCACACGTTATGAATGCACATGAAACATTTTCAATAGAGGGTTATCAATGTGTCCATGATTAAAACATCATAACATCATAGTTCAATGAATGAGGAGGAAATGAATACAGGTTTTCAATACACCAAGATGACAGAAAGGCAAAATCTAAAAGTCACATGTTAAATTTCACAAAGTAAAAAATGTGACCAAGAAACACTATCAGCAAATGCAGTTTGAAGTGACATAAACAGTTTAAATAGTTTAAAGAAATGCGCTTACGTCCTGTGGTCTGTGCAGCTAGTGAAGGCATAGAGACGTTCAGAAAAAAGTCTTCGCAACAATGCATGAAAACTTCGATCGAACTGACATGATATACTTTTATCTTATTCTTCTGTTACACTGAGAACGGTCACATGAACCAACAAAGTCCAAAGGGAGATAAAGTACATCATTAAGGGACTACATGTGTAATTTTTCACTGGGACTGAAAAAACAAGCCAACACGGAATCCCACAGATGGCAGTTCCTGCAACATGTTGCAAGAGTAAGAAATAGTTTGAGATTATCCCATGTGACAATTATCTGTCACGCACTCCTATTTTTCCTGTTAAGAAAATAAGAGAAAAGGAGCAACCTACAGAGTGGAGATTTAAACAAGACCGGCAGGCAGTAAATAGTACTGTACGGCCAAGAGCGCCAAATGTGCCAACTCCATATACTGTTTTATCTCAAGTGCATCCTAACGCACAATATTTCTCAATTATTGATTTGTTAAATGTTTTCTTTTGTGTTCTTGTTCTTCCAGACAGTCAGTACTGGTTTGTCTTTAGCATAAAAGGCAAAGGTTACACATTTACCAGACTGTGTAAAGGCCACTGCGAAAGAAGAAAAAGGAGGAGTTGAAAATCTATACTGACTTAGATTATACTTTTGGTGTTGTTTATGACATTTGCTGCACTTTGGAAACAAAGGCTTTCATTTTTTATTCATTTTTTAGGTTTTAGAGTTTGATGGCAAACATGTCTACCTAAACTTTTTTTCCTTCCTATGCTAAGTTGAAACATGGTTTGCACCATGTGTCACAAAGGGGGGATAGTTTAAGGAATGCTATGGATACAGGTGGTGCCTGTGGTACTGATGTACATGAGAATGAGGAACAGGTCCAGAGTAAATCTCAGTTCATTTGAGATACTGTTTGGACATCCACCAGCCTTGGGAGTGGTTACTGTAACTCAATGCTTCTCAGGTATTTTCTGTTACGCCCCCCCTAGGAAGAAGAAAACATTTCGCGCCCCCCCCCCCCCCCCCCCCGACTTTCAGCCGCCACTATAAATAGTATCTTTTGTCTATAAAATTGTTATAAGTACACCTCTGCATAACATTGTTTCCTTATTAACCCCTTCATGCCTAGTGTTGCGAATTCGCGGCGCACTGTTTCCGCTCAGACTGCAGCCAAAATAATGCATGTAATACTCCAATGTCGGTTTGTGCACATTCAAAAATTTCCTGGGAACCTTTTGCAAGCACGAGTTTCTCGTGGTAAGCAAAAACACAAATAATTAATTTCTTTATATAATTGAAAAATCAATTCAGGCGTTAAGTGGTTAACATTAAAGAATAGCGTTAGCCAAGCACTACATACGCTTCGTCATATTTCCTCGTCTTAGCTTTCGGGAGACTTTCGGTTGTCTCATTATCTCTGTCTCTCTCTGCCTTTCTTTTCATCCCTGAAAAATATTTTTCCATGGTGATTCTTGAGGGTTTGTTCACTGCACTTCATATTTCCCGCTTTGTTCTGTGTGTGCGCATGCTCAGTGCAAAGAAACAAAACAAAACATACACCATAGAGCCAATACTCCCTGCGCACACTCTGACAATGAGAGCGCCACTGCCACCTACTGTAGTGGATGTGCAATTACACTTTATTCTAGTACGGCAAAAAAAAAGTGCCCCACTATTTGAAAAGCACTGCTGTAACTAGACCTCTCCCGTCTACTGAGCTGTGTGAGAATGACCTGTTACATTACTGCAAGAACTTTTCTGCTGCTCTCTCTCAGATTTCTCAACAGGTAAGAGCAGCCCTCTACTCTTTGAATCCAGGTCATTGGGTGGTGGTAAAGGAGTTTGGAAAGAAACACTGGAAATCTAGACGGTGGTAGGGATCCTTTCAAGTTCTTCTAACCAGCTACACAGTGGTCAACTACTATAAAAAAATTTCCCACAGCACAACCGCCTTTCACTCAGGACTCTGGACCATAACTCCCTCTAACTCTCCTGCTCAAACATGCTTGAACCACAATCTGGACTTCCCGTCCTGCTCCAAACCAGACAGATGACTTGGATTGTCTGTGAACTTGCTACTAACCAGTGACAATGCAGAAACTAAATGACTGACTTACAACTGAAAGAAAAAAAGATTTCACATTAAATACACTCGTTGTGCTCAAATCAATCAGTCTCTCGTCTTCTATATCACAGACCCTTTTGACAACACATCTATTTATTTATTTTTTTTTAACTGTAAAAAGCTTAACTTATTAAACTGTACAAATTATATTTATTACATTTTATCCAGCACATATTTTAACTGAACTATTAAATGACAAGGGAGACGTTTGCTTTGTATTTTAGCCTGAATAAGTGAGTGCAACCTAATACAGCAAGTATTTTTGTTCTTGTTTTCTCAAAGCTGTTCAATTCCCTCCTATAGGGCTGTCCAAATCCTGGAAAGTCTCCGTAATAAGGCCTATTCCGAAAAAGCAAGGTCCAAGCAAGCCTGAACATTTTCAACCAATTGCCATTACCTTCAATTCAATTCAATTCAATTTTATTTATATAGCGTCAATAACAATACAAATCGTCTCAAGACGCTTTACAAAAACCCGGCCTGAAACCCCCAGAGCAAGCCTGAAGGCAACGGTGGCAAGGAAAAACTCCCTTTTAACAGGAAGAAACCTCGAGCAGAACCCAGCTCATATGGAGGGACCCATCTGCCTAAGGCCAGCCGGGTACGGACAGAAGAAAGAGAGAAGAGAACAGCAAAGAGAGAAGAGAAGAGAACAGCAAGATAAACATACATCTGTCATAGATACACATATCTGACTAAAGTGTACATGTGGAATCTGATGATACAAACTGATGATGTTACATGACAGTTTGAAAATGTAAGAGGAATCATAGGCAGGTTGGAGAATTGTTCATTCAGGGAGGAGTGGATAACTGCAGGATTCCATGAAGACTGGGCAGGCTGATGAGACCACGACAACAGATGTAGTATAGAGCTCCACAGGAAACACACCACTCCAGGCCAGAGATACTCACAAGAAGAGGGGGGAAGGGGGGTGGGACACACAGCAGTAAACATTCTACATAGTAATAGCACAGAATTGTATGACTAGTAGTATATAGGAAATTAGAGGGCAAGAGCTCTGTGCCAGAGAAAAGAAAGTGGAGGATGCGAGAGAGGAGAGAGAAGAAAGAAGGAGGACATGTGTTTGGTGCATCGTCCCCCAGCAGCCTAGGCCTATAGCAGCATAACTAAGGGATGGTTTAGTCCAGCCCTAACTATAAGCCTGATCAAAAAGGAAAGTCATAAGCCTGACCTTAAAAATAGAGAGAGTGTCTGCCTCCCGAACCCAAACTGGGAGCTGGTTCCACAGGAGAGGAGCCTGATAGCTGAAAGCTCTACCTCCCATTCTACTTTTTGAAATTCTAGGAACCACAAGTAGGCCTGCACTTTCAGACCGAAGTGATCTGCTGGGATGATATGGTACAATGAGGTCTTTAAGATACGATGGAGCTAGGCCTTTAAGGGCCTTGTATGTAAGGAGGAGGATTTTAAATTCTATTCTAGACTTTAAAGGGAGCCAGTGAAGAGAAGCTAAAACTGGAGTAATATGATCTCTCTTGCTAATTCCTGTCAATGCTCTTGCTGCGGCATTTTGAATCAACTGGAGGCTTTTTAAAGAGCTATTTGGACAGCCAGACAGTAATGAATTACAATAATCCAGTCTGGACGACACAAATGCATGAACTAGTTTTTCAGCATCACTCTGAGACAGGATGTTCCTAATTTTGACGATATTACGCAGGTGAAAGAAGGCAGTCCTGGTCACTTGCTTTATGTGACATTTAAAGGATATATCCTCATCAAATATAACACCAAGGTTTTTTACAGTAGTACTGGAGGCCAAGGTAATGCCATCCAAAGAAACCTTCATGCTGCGTCAAAATATGGAGAAAGTTCTGGTGGGCCTCCTGACCTCCACGGTGGCTGGAGTTTTGGATCCACTCCAGTTCGCTTACAAAAGCAATAGAGGTACGGATGATGCTGTCCTGACTCTGTTAGATTCAGTCTCAAAGCAGCTTACACTTCCAAAAGGATATGCAAGGCCCCTTGATTTATAATTAGTGATGCAGTGCCTGCAATGCAAACTATTGACCCCTCTCATAGCAAAGCTATGGGGGTCAATAGTTTGCAGTGCGAAGCACTGCAAACTATTGTTCTTCACTACGTTTTTCTTCTTATTATTAGTGATGCAGTGCTACGCAATGCAAACTATTGACCCTCATAGCAAAGCTCACTACGTTTTTTCTTCTTCTTATTATTATTAAACTTTTTCCACACCCGATTTTTCGAAACTTTTCAACTCAAATACTGTTCGTCGCACACAGACACAAAATACATCAAAACGTGCGTCTCGATCGGACTCGGTATGCTTCTATACAGTTTTTTCAAACAAGATTTTTTCGCGACGTAGAAAAATGAATGGAGAAGCCCGAAAAAAGCGGCAACATTCCAAAATTTACAGCTTGGCTTTGTCGAGCGATTACTCGGCCATGCTTTGTAGTAGAAACTTGCTTGGAAGTTTGTACGAGGCACGGGAAGTGTGCTATTGTTCTTCACTACGTTTTTCTTCTTATTATTAGTGATGCAGTGCTACGCAATGCAAACTATTGTTCTTCACTACGTTTTTCTTCTTATTATTAGTGATGCAGTGCTACGCAATGCAAACTATTGACCCTCATAGCAAAGCTATGGGAGTCAATAGTTTGCAGTGCGAAGCACTGCAAACTGTTGTTCTTCACTACGTTTTTTCTTCTTATTATTATTATTAAACTTTTTCCACACCCGATTTTTCAAAACTTTTCAACTCAAATACTGTTCGTCGCACACAGACACAAAATACATCAAAACGTGCGTCTCGATCGGACTCGGTATGCTTCTATACAGTTTTTTCAAAAATGAATGGAGAGGCCCGAAAAAAGCGGCAACATTCCAAAATTTACAGCTTGGCTTTGTCGAGCGATTACTCGGCCATGCTTTGTAGTAGAAACTTGCTTGGAAGTTTGTACGAGGCACGGGAAGTGTAGCTTTCTCTTCCTGAAAACGGCGTTTCGATACCTTTTACGGTTTGGTCAGGGTCGCAGTTTACGTTTGGGGAAATTTGGGGAAAAAAATTAAAAATCCCTCCCTCTGAGCCTCACTCTAACTTCAGAGTTTCGGTGATATTCTGAAAAAAAAAGGTTCAATCTCATGTGGTGGCCACAGTTTTTAAGGTACAGAGATAAAAAATACATAAAAACGTAGTGATTTTTGTTGGCTTTAAGATGGTGTTGGTTTGATTTGTGTGGGACGTACGGTTTGGACTGGAGGCTCCTCTGAGCGAGGAGTGCGGCGCCAGCTTTTCGAATTTTTTCCCCATGTGTGTGTATGTGGAAATCGAGAGGGATTTCTCGACGATTTTCGTGTCGCATACTTTCTTTCCAAAACGACTACGGCCACAATTTTGGCAGTACGCGCGTGGCGACAACACTAAATTGTAGAAAACCCTTGGCTGACGCTCACGATGTGTTTGTTTTCTCGATAGCACTTGTAGTTTTTGAGATACAAGCATTTGTTCGGAGGGCAAATCCTAGTTTGCACTTTCCCTCTGACTCAGGCAGAGGTGAGAGGGAGACTTCAGCAGCAGTTGACCCTGGTAGCCATGACAACCAGACCCCAACCAGCTTACACACGCAGCAGAAGGGGACCAGAGGCGGGAAAAGAGCTCTCAGTGGAAAACAGTATCTGCCAAAACATTAAAACCCCCCAAACCATTACTGCAGTACTGTAGGGGGCCAGAACCTGACATTATGACCTTTTCCTTTATTTTAAACACAAATTATATCTGGCTGCTTTGCTGAAACTCCTGACACAACATCCCTGACCCGTTTCCTTCATCTTATTAGGTCAGTGAATAGCTCAACTGCTAACAGACGCTAACTACTAGCCGCCCAGTGATTTAGCCGACGACTAGCCTTCCAGCATAGCTCATGTATGTTAGCAAGCTAGCGGAGCTAACGGAGCTAGCTAGCCGCTAGCTAACCGCCGCGGACTCAACCGCGGAGTTAGCCTCGAGCTAACCGCGAGCTAGCCTCGAGCTAACGGCGAGCTAACCGGGATTTAACCGCTAGCTAACCGGGATTTAACCGCGGACCCGCGGGAGTTAAACACGAATTAGCCGCGGCAGTTAGCCGTGAGCTAACGCGGAGGCTAGTGGGGTTAGCCGCCGGCTAATTCGCCGCCTTGCTAGCGGGTGCTTATCACAGTAATAATGTTGAAGTTTTACAATTTAAAGGGAAGATATTTTTAAATTAAACTGTGTCAAACTGAAAAATATATTATTCCACCACATAAAGTAGGAAACATTTATGGCTTGCAACAACATTAATGACAGTATATATATATAATTGGAGTAATTTAATATAATATGATGTTTTTAATTAAATAAATAATGAGCTGTTGAACACTCATAAGAGTTATATTAAGTATGTTACATAACATTATTTGACATGTCTATTTGTCTGCCTATAGTTTTCCTCCAGCTGATCCAGACAGACTGCAGTGACGTCCAACATGAGACAAAGAGCTGGACTCGCAGGACAATTTGAAGGTCTTCACTTCATCGCTGATTCCTTGTTACAGCCTGGATGTGTTAAGTTTAATATTATTGTTTATCTAACTGTAAGACTGTGCCGTAAACTGTTAAACTATTGCTCAGGTAGGAGTAATGAGTTTTATTGTTAAAATTATTATGATTAACGATCAATTGTTACGATTTGCTCGTTCTTTGTCTGGGGATCCTAGTGAGATCCCTCCCACTCTCTTCCTTATTTGATGCTGGCTTTCAGGTGGAGCTGGGAGGGGTCTGCCGCCTGTACCTGCCCTTCAGTTTGTAGAAGGCGAAGCATAAAGGACGACCCTTCTCAGTGTCTCTCTCTCTCAGCCAGGCCTACTGCATCCTCCTCATCCTGTTTGGTTTGTTGTACCCTGCATGACATCAAACTCACACCCATCCAGTCAGAAGGAACCAGGCCTTAAATGACTATTTGAGTTGTGCTTTTTGTTATAGCTGCTGCTCATGGTAGTAAAGACATGCTACTTAGTAAAGACATTCGCGACATAAGTCGCGAATACTTTCATACCTGTCTTGACCTGACCATTACTTTTTGTAGTCAAACATGAAATTATTTGCAACGTAAGTCGCAAATATTTTCACCAGGATTATATTATGACTATATGAACAGGTGATCATTAAAGCATCATAGCATCTTAGTATAATTGCATTGTAGCATCTTAGCATCGTAGCAACATAGTATCTTAGCTTTGTAGCATCTTAGTATCATAGCATCTTAGTATCATAGCATCATAGCATTGTAGTAGCATCTTGGCATAGTAGCATCATCATAGCATCGTAGCATCGTACTGTCGCAGCAATATAGCATGGTATCGCAGACTGCTGCGGCCACTGCATCACTCTCGCGATTTCCCGCAGGGGAATTGTCTAGTTAGTGATGCAGTGCTACGCAATGCAAACTATTGACCCCCTCATAGCAAAGCTATGGGGGCCAATAGTTTGCAGTGCGAAGCACTGCAAACTATTGTTCTTCACTACGTTTTTCTTCTTATTAAACTTTTTCCTACGCGATTTTCGAAACTTTTCAACTCAAATACCGTTCGTCGCACACAGGTCAAAATACATCAAAACGTGCGTCTCGATCGGACTCGGTGTGCTTCTATACAGTTCTTCCAAACAAGATTTTTTCGCGACGTAGTCGCGAAAAAACTGCGACAAATTTCCCAATTGAAATGAATGGAGAAGCCCGAAAAAAAAAATAATTCAACAGACATTTTCAACAATGAACTGCTCTGGCATACTTTAACCGAGAGACTTCATTTAAACTTTAAAACGTAGGTACTCTTGCCTTCTCTTCAGAGATTCACTTCACTTATCGACAACTTTTATCGTTTTTAAACTATGAAGCCTCAGAGTTGTGTAGGTTTTTACTCAAATTTCAGGGTTTATAATGGGTGTGTATTGCGCGGAATGTTTGTGCTAGAGTGGATGACATCATCAGCTAGAGTGAGGAGGGGAGAAGAAAGTTAGTCAAAAAACTGCACAGAAACTGCTCCCGTGGCCACAAATTTCACACGACAGACATAATTTATACATAGAAACGTAGGAAAATGTGTCTTCTCACTCAAATTCGTCTGCTAAAGCTGTAAGTCTTATAGTTTTGGCGTCAGACACAAAGATGCGCCAGCAACACCCACCCACAGCTCCATAGGCTGCCATGTTAAAAAGGCAGGGAAATTTCTGGAGGAAAGCAGACGTAACCTTTCTTTGAATCGCTTTAAATAGGTCACATTTCTTCATTTTACCCACAAACTGCATATGTAGACGTTCAGGAAAGCCTCAAGATGCCCAAAGTTAAGTCGGTTCGATTCTTCCACCTGGGTTTTGGGGGATGGAGTAAGGTGCGTTTCGTGTGGGCCTCCGCCTGGCCTGTCCTAATTTAGCTTTATTACTGAACATTCCATCACTTTGACTGATGAAGAGTTTCAGTACTTCATCCTAAACTTAAGTTAGTTCGCTAGAGCACACAGATGGCATCGAATCTACGAAAACATAAATATACCGGATCCTCCAATAGAAGGCCTAATACATCCTCGGACCAAAGTAGCTCCGAACGCTCAGGTCGCTCGCCACCATCCCCACCGGTCTCTGGCGATATGGACACCTCAGCTCTTAAGTCTGAAATTCTTCTCTCGCTGAAAGCAGAAATCTCAGCGGTGATAAAGACGGAGCTAAAGAATGCTCTTATGGAAGATTTCAACCTTCTTAAGAGTGAATTACAAGCGGTGAAAACCGAAATAATAAACAGCACCACAGCGTTCCGCACGGAGATCGATCACGTGAAGGTCAACGTCAAGGAAGTGGAGAGCGGCCTGTCTACCTGGTCGGACGAGGTGGTCACTCTACAGAATATAGTGAGAGATCTGAAAGCAGAATTAACAGGTCTGAAGGAGCAATGTGAGAATATGGAGGGGCGAATGAGGAGGTGTAATGTAAGGATCCTTGGCGTCCCCGAAACGCCCGGCTCGAGCTCTACAGCATCGGTTGCTAAGCTGCTAATGGAGGTACTACAGCTCGATAAGGACCCATTGATTGACCGTTCACATCGGAGCCCAGGTCCGGCAAAATCAGGCGGTAAGCCCCGGGTCATCATCGTCAAATTTCATTACTACCATGAATGTGCAGAGGTGTTACGCCGCGCACGCACTCGGGGGCCACTTCGCTTTAATGGAGAGCCGATCACAATATTTCCTGACTACACTGCAAGTGTGGCTAGAGCCCAGGCCGCTTTTACGGAGGTGAGGAAGCTACTGCGCGGCCGACAAGGAGTCCGGTTTGGATTACTGTTTCCAGCTCGGCTCCGAATCACGAACGGGAGCGATGACAAGCAGTTTACCGACCCTGACAAAGCGATGGCCTATGTTAAGAGAAATATCATCGCAGCCATAGACGAATGATTCGTAAGAATGAACTCTTTAAATTTATGTAATGTCCGGGCTGATTTTCTTCTTCTTTAGCCTACAAAAGTATTTCTTTCTGGGGAGAGGACACTTTAATATTGTGTCTGTCTTGGTCTATTGATCAGTTATTATGTCTCTGTAGGCTGGTACTTTTATGTTTAGATTTGTACGAAGGATTACTACTGTAAGCCCAGTTGCTAATGTACTATCACTAGCCTACCTATATTGATGAGGAGCAACTGGGTCTCAAGGAGCTAAGTTGGCTATAATGTTGCAGCACTCGAGGGCTGCCTACAGCTGTGCATCTGCGCACACTTGGAATGTAATACATGTATCACTTTAACTTCTTTCTTCTTCATACAATTACTATTATTATTATTATTTTATTTATGAGGCTGGGCGGATGCCCGGGCAATTAGGGTTATATTCCCCCGTAATAAGCACTAGATGTGTGGATTCTTTTGTGATGGGGTGGGTAGTTATGCTGGACCTATTTATGTGTTGGGTTTATTCTGCCAGACTTTCGCATTTGTATTATTCTTTATAATTTTTTTTTTTTTCTCTTTGTTTCAATATCTATGGGTTGCATATACAGTACAAAGTTTAGGATGTACATAGGATGGCCAGCATGAGTAACTCCAGAAGGTATGGTGGTCGCCCAGTTAAATGTGTAACTTGGAATGTCAAATCCCTGAATCACCCGGTGAAATTAAAAAAAATAACTACTCATTTAAAACGACTTAATACAGCCATTGCATTTTTACAGGAGACCCATATATGTTCAGTCGATAGTCTACGTTTTGGCAGGAGGTGGGCAGGTCAGGTGTTCCAATCCAACTTTCAGTCTAAATCAAGGGGGGTAGCTATCATGATTAGTAACAATGTGCAATTTACAGTGTCTAATGTACTGACTGACCCAGCTGGGCGATATGTTATTGTGGTTGGAGAACTATATACGCTTCCAGTCATACTCGCTTGTATCTATGCGCCAAACTGTGACAACCCTATGTTTTTTAATCATTTTTTTTCTCTTTTACCAAATATGTCAACACATAATCTTATTATTGGAGGAGATATAAATTGTGTACTCTCATCTCTTGATCGGAGCACTCTCGGGAGAATATCCCTGACCAAATCTGCTCAGTCTATTAATCTATTCCTTGAAACTTATGGAGTAGCTGATGTGTGGCGCTTTCATAATCCTACTTCAAGGGCCTATTCTTTTTTCTCTCCAGTCCATAAAACATATTCGCGCATTGACTGTTTCTTTATCGATAAGAGAATTTTACATTCTATAGTAAAATGCGACTACGAAGCTATAGTTATCTCAGATCATGGGCCTTTGAGTATGACAGTTTTAATCCCTGATATACAGCCCATCTATCGCCCATGGCGACTTAATGCTTTACTTCTCTCAGAGGAAGAGTTTGTAAGTTTTATATCATCCGAAATTAAATTCTTTCTTGAGATCAATCAAACCCCGGGAATGTCGGCCTCCACTATTTGGGAGTCATTAAAGGCATACCTGAGGGGTCAAATTATTTCATATTGTGCGAACAAAAAGAAGATAAATACTGATCGTCTTAAACAGTTAACTAATGAAATATTAGAACTGGACAGGTTATACAGCCATTCCCCCTCAGTAGATTTAATTAAAAGCCGCATGACGCTACAAACAGAGTTTGATAACCTGACTACTCGACAGGCTGAATATCTTATCTCTAAAGCAAGACATGGCTACTATGAACATGGGGAAAAGGCTGGGCGACTGCTCGCACATCAGCTGCGCCAGAAATCCGTTAATCAAATAATTCCAGCAATATATGATGATCGGGGTATAAAATGTACTGATAACAAAAACATTAACTCTTGTTTTAGTAAGTTCTATCAATTATTGTATACCTCTGATTCATCCACTGATTCATCTGAAGTTGCAGAATTCTTTAAGTCCCTGAAGATACCATCTGTAAATCCTGAATCAGTTGCTGAATTGGAGAGGGATTTTTCAGTCATGGAGGTAACCTCAGCGATCAGAGATATGCAAAGTGGCAAATCCCCGGGGCCAGATGGCTACCCAACAGAATTTTTCCAAAAATTTGAGCATCAGCTCTCCCCTTTATTATTATCAGTATTTGAAGAATCCCACCTCTTAAGCTCTCTACCCCCCTCCATGCGGGAAGCAGTAATTTCGTTGTTGCTTAAAAAGGATAAGAACCCTCTTAATTGTAGCTCATATCGCCCTATCTCCCTTCTGAATACCGATGCCAAAATCCTAGCAAAAATATTAGCTCGTCGCCTTGAGAAAGTAGTTCCAACCATTATTTCCCCTGATCAGACGGGCTTTATAAAGGATCGTCACTCCTTTTTCAATATGAGGCGCTTATTTAGTATTTTGTATGATCCGTCTACACCTACCCACGGTAACAATGAGTTGATACTTTCGCTCGATGCTGAAAAAGCATTTGACCGTGTGGAATGGGACTACCTCTTTAAGACCTTGGAAGCATTTAAATTTGGTTCTAAATTCATGTCCTGGATCAAAATTTTATATACGCTTCCAATGGCTGTAGTACGTACGAATAACAATATATCTAAACATTTCATGCTGCAACGAGGTACAAGACAGGGGTGCCCTTTATCACCACTTCTATTTGCAATTGCAATTGAACCCCTTGCAATAGCTTTAAGACAGAGCTCTACGATTAAGGGGATCCAGCGGGCGGGTTCGGAGCATAAAGTATCGCTGTATGCGGATGACTTGTTGCTGTTTATCTCAGACCCTCTTACTAGCATTCCAGAATTACTGACCCTACTTGTAAAATTTGGAAATATATCTGGCTATAAAGTCAACCTCCAGAAAAGTGAGCTGATGCCTATTATTTCTGCTGATGAGACTGATATTGGGCCAAGCCCCTTTAAAATTAGCCTTAAAAAACTTAGATACTTAGGTATATGGGTAACACGCAATTACAAGGATCTCTATAAGGCCAACTATCAACCTTTGTTATCAAGTCTCAAACTGGACCTGGCCCACTGGGATGCCCTACCTCTTTCATTGGGAGGAAGGATAAATTCAATCATAATGAGTGTGCTTCCCAAATTTCTCCACTTATTTCAAAACCTTCCCATTTTTCTAACAAAATCTTTTTTCTTTAATTTGGATAGTCAAATATCTGTCTTTATATGGAATAAGAAGCAACCAAGGATAGGTAAAAATGTCTTACAGCTGCCTCGTACATTGGGAGGCATGTCACTCCCGAATTTTAGATATTACTACTGGGCTGCTAGTATCAGAACGTTGATGTATTGGATGAGGAGTGACGCTGATTACCTCAGCTGGTTGGTATTAGAGAAGGCCTCAGTTGAACATACTTCGCCTGTAGCTTTGCTATGCTCTAAACTACCGTTCGATAAGCCTTTTTCTTATTTTACATCTAACCCAATTGTTACCCATACATTGAAGATCTGGAATCAGTTTAGACGATCCTTTAATGTTACAGGGCTGTCGTTTACTGCTCCAGTGACAAAAAACCACATGTTTACTCCATCAGTGATTGATGGTGCCTTTGACTCTTGGTCACGAATCGGAATTAATTCATTATACGATCTTTACATAGAAGGTAAGTTTGCCTCTTTTGAACAGATAACACAAAAATTCTGTATTCATAGGTCGGATTTTTTTAGGTATCTTCAAGTCAGATGTTTTATCATATCTAACTCAAACTGTTTTCCCTTATGTCCTCCCATGTCACTTTTAGACTCAATCTTTAAATGTTCTACAGTCACCAAACAAATAATCAGTAAAATTTATAAATTGATCAACTCACATCAAGTAACCAAATTGGAGTCTCTTAAACATAAATGGGAAACAGACCTGGAGGAACCTATTTCTGAGCCAGTTTGGCAAAAGATTATCCAGAGGATTTATTCCTCTTCTGTATGCCTAAGACATGCTGTGGTACAATTTAAAATTGTGCATCGTCTTCACTGGTCCAAGGAGAGATTAACTAAATTTAAACCAGACCTGGATCCAACCTGTGACCGATGTAGAGAAGTTCCAGCCTCATTGTTTCATATGTTTTGGACATGTCCAAAGCTACACATATTCTGGCGATCTATTTTTGAGGCCTTCTCTAAGATATGTGGGAAAACTGTACATCCGTCCCCTCTCATCTCACTATTTGGGGTAACCCCAATGGATATCTCTCTTAATAAGGGCAATATGAACATGATCGCATTCTGTTCTTTGTTGGCCAGAAGGCTTATTCTCTTTAAATGGAAAGACTCTCAACCTCCAGCATATGGGCATTGGATTAAAGAGGTCATGTCTCATATCCATCTGGAAAAAATCAGGTATACCATCCGAGGATCTGTTGGGAAATTTTATTCTACTTGGCAGCCATTCATATCCTTTGTTGAGAATGTGGCTGTTACCAACTTTATTGAATAATTAATGTGACTGTGCACAGTAAATATGTGACCCTGTGAAATTGTTAGTGGAACATATAGATTTTTTTGTTTCTAAATACACAATAATCTCTTTTGTTTGTTAAAAAAAACAAACAAAAAAAAAACACCATCTGGCTATATATATACGTACCTCGATATTGGTCTGGCATTTTGGGGATGGGGTGGGAAGGGTGCATGTTATGTTTGTCCGGACTGTATCTGTCCATGTGGTGTTGTTTTGTTTGTATTGTTTTGTGTAATTGAAAAATTTGGAAATTGATAATAAATAGACTTTGATCAAAAAAAAGTTAAGTCGGTTCAATGATTGGAAAAACGGTTTGGCCACAAGTCCTTCCTGTTCGAGGCGATTTTTCAGCATTTTCTCTCTCTCTCTCCCCGTCTTCCAACTGACATTCTAACAGGAGCAGTTGACCCTGGTAGCCATGACAACCAGACCCCAACCAGCTTACACACGTTCACACACGCAGCTGCTGGGGACGAGAGGCGGGAAAAGAGCTCTCAGTGGAAAACATGATCTGCCAAAACATTAAAACCCCCCAAACCATTACTGCAGTACTGTAGGGGGCCAGAACCTGACATTATGACCTTTTCCTTTATTTTAAACACAAATTATATCTGGCTGCTTTGCTGAAACTCCTGACACAACATCCCTGACCCGTTTCCTTCATCTTATTAGGTCAGTGAATAGCTAAACTGCTAACAGACGCTAACGACTAGCCGCCCAGTGATTTAGCCGACGACTAGCCTTCCAGCATAGCTCATGTATGTTAGCAAGCTAGCGGAGCTAACGGAGCTAGCTAGCCGCTAATATTACAAATTACATATCTAGACGTTCAGGAAAGCCTCAAGATGCCCAAAGTTAAGTCGGTTCAATGATTGGAAATACGGTTTGGCCACAAGTCCTTCCTGTTCGAGGCGATATTTCAGCATTTTCTCTCTCTCTCTCCCCGTCTTCCAACTGACATTCTAACAGGAGCAGTTGACCCTGGTAGCCATGACAACCAGACCCCAACCAGCTTACACACCTTCACACACGCAGCTGCAGGGGACGAGAGGCGGGAAAAGAGCTCTCAGTGGAAAACATGATCTGCCAAAACATTAAAACGACTAGCCGCCCAGTGATTTAGCCGACGACTAGCCTTCCAGCATAGCTCATGTATGTTAGCAAGCTAGCGGAGCTAACGGAGCTAGCTAGCCGCTACCTAACCGCCGCGGACTCAACCGCGGAGTTAGCCTCGAGCTAACCGCTAACTAACCGCTAGCTAACCGGGATTTAACCGCGGACCCGCGGGAGTTAAACACGAATTAGCCGCGGCAGTTAGCCGTGAGCTAACGCGGAGGCTAGTGGGGTTAGCCGCCGGCTAATTCGCCGCCTTGCTAGCGGGTGCTTATCACAGTAATAATGTTGAAGTTTTACAATTTAAAGGGAAGATATTTTTAAATGAAACTGTGTCAAACTGAAAAATATATTATTCCACCACATAAAGTAGGAAACATTTATGGCTTGCAACATCATTAATGACAGTATATATATATAATTGGAGTAATTTAATATAATATGATGTTTTTAATGAAATAAATAATGAGCTGTTGAACACTCATAAGAGTTATATTAAGTATGTTACATAACATTATTTGACATGTCTATTTGTCTGCCTATAGTTTTCCTCCAGCTGATCCAGACAGACTGCAGTGACGTCCAACATGAGACGAAGAGCTGGACTCGCAGGACAATTTGAAGGTCTTCACTTCATTGCTGATTCCTTGTTACAGCCTGGATGTGTTAAGTTTAATATTATTGTTTTTCTAACTGTAAGACTGTGCCGTAAACTGTTAAACTATTGCTCAGGTAGGAGTAATGAGTTTTATTGTTAAAATTATTATGATTAACAAGCAAATTGTAATAATTGATCGTTAATCATAATAATTCACCTGTTCATATAGTCATAATATAATCCTGGTGGGGGTGTGACGATCCCTCCCACTCTCTTCCTTATTTGATGCTGGCTTTCAGGTGGAGCTGGGAGGGCTCTGCCGCCTGTACCTGCCCTTCAGTTTGTAGAAGGCGAAGCATAAAGGACGACCCTTCTCAGTGTCTCTCTCTCTCAGCCAGGCCTACTGCATCCTCCTCATCCTGTTTGGTTTGTTGTACCCTGCATGACATCAAACTCACACCCATCCAGTCAGAAGGAACCAGGCCTTAAATGACTATTTGAGTTGTGCTTTTTGTTATAGCTGCTGCTCATGGTAGTAAAGACATGCTACTTAGTAAAGACATTCGCGACGTAAGTCGCGAATACTTTCATACCTGTCTTGACCTGACCATTACTTTTTGTAGTCAAACATGAAATTATTTGCAACGTAAGTCGCAAATATTTTCACCAGGATTATATTATGACTATATGAACAGGTGATCATTAAAGCATCATAGCATCTTAGTATAATTGCATTGTAGCATCTTAGCATCGTAGCAACATAGTATCTTAGCTTTGTAGCATCTTAGTATCATAGCATCTTAGTATCTTAGCATCATAGCATTGTAGTAGCATCTTGGCATAGTAGCATCATCATAGCATCGTAGCATCGTACTATCACAGCAATATAGCATGGTATCGCAGACTGCTGCGGCCACTGCATCACTCTCGCGATTTCCCGCAGGGGAATTGTCTAGTTGATATACTAATTTCTCCACAGATATCATTTTTGTAAGTAGAATTAGGTAGGTAGGATTAATAGCTAGCCGGTAGATTTCTATAGGTTACACACCTACACCTAAATAATTCATCTAATTATAGTTTCTACTTTTTTATTAATCTCCTGTCTGGCGCCCAGCTACTAGTGTGTGTAACAGTTTCTAGCCCCTACACTACACCCTAAACCACCCTTTGTGGCCTTTTGTATTGACAAGACACTGTCCACATATTTCAGTGAAATACTGTGAAGTGGGGGAGTACAATATGTACCATTTCTTATTTGGTTAATTATCATAGACACATTACATTGTTCATAAATAACAAATGAAAATTGATGAAAGAAATCACATGAAGAGGATTTAACACTGGAGGTTGTTTGATACATAATGAATTCAACCAAACATTTAATAACATCATACAAACTGTTTAAGCTGACAAAGACATGTTTCTTTGGATATTAATGTCATTGTTGAGGTTAAGACTGCATCTATTTCCCTCATAGGAAATAAAAAGTCAACAGATTCAGCATAGATTCAGCTGGCGGTTCGACATTGAATTACTCCCCAGGCGATACACCCCCCCCCCCTCGCAAAAAGAAATAACACAAAAATTTGGAAAGTTGAAAGTTTGTTATCTGCTAACAATGTGCATGTTGACTTTTAACATTTGAATGCAGGATGTGCTCTTCAGAACAATCACTGCTCTGATTTGTGGCAGTTTCAATCCGTAAACTAGAGGATTAGTAATGGGAGGAAGCGCCACATATGCCAAAGATGTAAAAATTGCAATGACTGGACTCATTTCAACAGCGGTATAACGACTAAATGTTTGCTCACAGATGAGAGAGAACGTTATAGCGAAAAATGATACAGTGTGAGGCAGACAGGTTTGAAGCGCTTTCCATCTGAATTCAGACGAGCTTCTCCTGCAGACAATCAGTATACGCAGGTACGTGTACAGGACAAAGACCAGGGGGATAAAGCTCATGGCTGTAAATATCTGACCCACAATCTGGTTACTCCTATAGTTGTTGTTACACGTGAGCTGTACCACAGGCCAGTTAGAGCAGAAAATCCTTTCCAGTTTGTTTCCACACAAAGTTAAACGAATAATAAAGAAGACACCAAACAAACACACACATGCAGAACAGATTATATTAAGTAGTATCAGACCTAGTACCATCTTAGATGTCATTATATTGTGATAGTGTAAAGGCTGGCAAATAGCAATATATCTATCATAGGCCATGATAGTGACATATATAAGATCACTTGAAATATACATGTAAATAACATACATCTGAATGAAACAAGCCGGACGTGAGATCAAATGAGTGTCAGACAGAATATCCATCAGAAACCTGGGAAAGAATCCGGCCGAGCCAAACAGAGCGTTAACAGATAGACAGCAGATGAATATATACATGGGCTGATGCAGAGACTTCTCCTGGCAGATTGTTATAATTATAACAACATTAGCAAAAATTATAGTCATGTAAAATAACAGACATAGTGTGAAGAAAAGATATTTGAGGGGCCCGTAGTCTGTAAACACTGTGAACTGAAAATAATAAGGATTCACACTACTGTTGTTTGTCATGTCTGGAAAACAGCAGAGCTGCGAGAAGAAAAGTGAGAGTTATGGAGAGAAAGAAGTTGATCAGATAGATTAAATGAGGACTAAACGGTGGAAAAAAAGTGGTTTTAAGAAATGTCCTTTTTGAACATGCCGTTAACAATCCTCAAGAAAATACATACATTTAAGTTGTAAAAGATGCACGTTTCAGACACATAAATCACAACTAACACATTTTAAATGATTCCTAAACAAATAGTCAGAAATCAAATCTGGGGGGGGGGGGGGAATGACACGTTATGAATGCACATGAAACATTTACAATGGAGAGTTATCAGTGTGTCCATGAGTAAAACATCATAACATCATAGTTCAATGAATGAGGGCGAAATGAATACAGGTTTTCAATGCACCAAGATAACAGAAAGGCAAAATCTAACAGTCACATGTTAAATTTCATAAAGTAAAAAATGTGACCAAGAAACACTATCAGCAAATGCAATTTGAAGTGACATAAACAGTTTAAATAGTTCAAAGAAATGCGCTTACGTCCTGTGGTCTGTGTAGCTAATGAAGGCATAGAGACGTTCAGCCTTCGCAACAATGCATGAAAACTTCGATCGAACTGACATGATATACTTTTATCTTATTCTTCTGTTACACTGAGAATGGTCACATGAACCAACAAAGTCCAAAGGGAGATAAAGTACATCATTAAGGGACTACATGTGTAAGTTTTCACTGGGACTGAAAAAACAAGCCAACACGGAATCCCACAGATGGCAGTTCCTGCAACATGTTGCAAGAGTAAAAAATAGTGGACTACATGTGTAATTTTTCACTGGGACTGAAAAAATGAGCCTACACGGAATTCCACAGATGGCAGTTCCTGCAACATGTTGCAAGAGTAAGAAATAGTTTGAGATTATTTCATGTGACAATTCTCTGTCACGCACTCCTATTTTTCCTGTTAAGAAAATAAGAGAAAAGGAGCAACCTACAGATTGGAGATTTAAACAAGACCGGCAGGCAGTAAATAGTACTGTCCGGCCAAATGTGCCAAATCCATACACTGTTTTATCTCAAGTGCATCCTAACGCACAATATTTCTCAATTATTGATTTGTTAAATGTTTTCTTTTGTGTTCTTATTCTCCCAGACAGTCAGCACTGGTTTGTCTTTAACATGCTTGAACCACAATCTGAACTTCCCGCCCTGCTCCAAACCAGACAGATGACTTGGATTGTCTGTGAACTTGCTACTAACCAATGACAATGCAGAAACTTGAGTGCACATCTATTTTTTATTTATTTTTTAACTGTAAATAGCTTAATTTATTAAACTGTACAAATTATATTTTTTACATTTTATCCAGCACATATTTTAACTGACCTATTAAATGACAAAGGAGAGGTTTGCTTTGTATTTTAGCCTGAAATTGCTGTTAATTTACAGCAAAATTCCAACAGTGTTAACCTGTTATTTTTGAATACATCACTCTACTGTTAATACAAACAAAAATTGTGAAATTTTGGTGATTTACTGTTCTTTTCACAGAACTATACTGTTTTCCTAAAATACAGCATTTTACCGCTAATCATTCACCCAAACCTTCTAAATCACGGTATCATGATGTATTTTTTGCATTCTGGGAAATTTAACCCGAACTACACATGGGAAGCTGGATCTGTTCGAGCGGCACCATGGTGAGGTGGTTAGCACTGATGCCTCACAGCGAGAAGGTCGAATCCATGGGCCGACTGGGCCTTTCTGTGTTGAGTTTGCATGTTCTCCGTGTGTCTGCGTGGGTTCGCTTCAGATACTCCAGCTTCCTCCCACCGTCCAAATACATACTGGTTAGGTTCACTGCTGATTCTAAATTGGCCGTAGGTGTGAGGGTGAATGCTTGTCTGTCTCTCTGTGTTAGCCCTGAGATAGAATGGCGACCTGTCCAGGGTGTACCCCGCCTCTCGCCCGATGACAGCTGGGATAGGCCACAGCAGACCCCGTGACCCTTCACAGGAACAAACGGTTACAGAAGATGAATGAATGAATTACATGCTAATTTGTTCTTTCACAAAGCACATAGTTTGTAGATTTTGTGAAGGCTGATAATGTATTTTTAAATCTTAACAAACAGTAAATGCTGTATTTTTCAATAACAGCACAAAACTGTAAATTTTAGTGACAGTAAAAATTTGTTAATTTTACAGTAGCATAATGGCAACCCTGCTGTCAGTTCTTTACTGTTATTTCACAGGAAAATTCTTAACAGTGTAGTCATTGCCATTACCTCCATGCTGTGTAAAACTATGGAGAAAGTTCTGGTGGGCCTCCTGACCTCCACGGCGGCTGGAGTTTTGGATCCACTCCAGTTCGCTTACAAAAGCAATAGAGGTACCGATGATGCTGTCCTGACTCCTGTCCTGTCCTGTCCCCTTGATTTATAATTATATAATTATATAACTGATATACTAATTTCTCCACAGATATCATTTTTGTAGGTAGAATTAGGTAGGTAGGATAAATAGCTAGCCGGTAGATTTCTATAGGTTTCTGTAGTTTCTACTTTTTTATTAATCTCCTGTCTGGCGCCCAACTACTAGTGTGTGTAACCGTTTCTAGTCCCTACACTACACCCTAAACCACCCTTTGTGGCCTTTTGTATTGACAAGACACTGTCTACATATTTCAGTGAAATACTGTGAAGTGGGGGAGTACAATATGTACCATTTTTTATTTGGGTAATTATCATAGACACATTACATTGTTCACAAATGAAAATTGATGAAAGAAATCACATGACGAGGATTTAACACTGGAGGTTGTTTGATACATAATGAATTCAACCAAACATTTACATCATACAAACTGTATAAGCTTGTCAAAGACATGTTTCTTTGGATATTAATATCATTGTTGAGGTTAAGACTGCATCTGTTTCCCTCATAGGAAATAAAAAGTCAATAGTAGTAGCTTATTCATCATATGTCATGGGCAGTTTTCTTTTTTTGTTGTCGTTCTGCAATAAAAAGTAAAATTTCACACCACAATTAAAATTAATTTTGTGAACAACAGATGGTAAAAGCTTCATTAATAGCTAGTAATGTGTACATAGACTTCAAAGCTTGGATGTGGGGCCTACTTTGTGTACCCTAAAGAAGATCATTGTTCTAATTTGTGGCAGTTCCAGTTTCAGTCCATAAACAAGGGGAGTATTAATGGGAAGAATTAGCAAATACGTTAAAGATACAACACTTGTTATTTCTGAACTCATTTTAACAGTCTGGTAATAAGTCATTGACAGTTCACAGAAAAGAAGGAAAGAAAATGTGACAAATGATACAATGTGAGACACACAGGTTTGCAAACTTTGCAAAGAAAGTTGTGTGCAGTTTAAAGGAAAAACGAGGAACAGCACAGATACTGATGGCAGCAGAAACTGAAGCATAGATTCAGTGGCGGTTCTACATTGAATTACTCCCCGGGCGATACCCCCCAACCCCAGGTCTGCTGGAGCCTATGCCAGCTGTCATCGAACGAGAGGTGGGGTACACCCTGGACAGGTCTCCAGTCCATCGCAGGGCCAAGACAGAGAGACAGACAACCATTCACACTCACACTCACACCTACGGCCAATTTAGAATCACCAATGAACCTAATGAGCATGTCTTTGGACAGTGGGAGGAAGACGGAGTACCCGGAGAGAACCCACGCAGACACAGGGAGAACATGCAAACTCCACACAGAAAGGCACAGTCGGCCCATGGATTCAAACCCAGGACCTCCAGTTATTCAACTATTGCAATTACAACAGGAAACATACTTTTGAAGGTGCACAATCTCCACCTCTAACATAGGTAGGTAGATGGCAGGTCTTGTCTAGCAGGGGAGGTGGTTGGCTCATCCTGACCAGTGGCACAGGATTGCTCCATAATAAAACCAATTCACCTTGGTGACCACATAATCGTTTTGTATTACCTATTTTTATTTGGTCATTTCACACAATTCATGAAAACAAAAACGTGCAGGAATTATAGGGCTGTATTTATAATATTATGAATGAAATGTGCATTATATGGAAGAAAGTCAAGGTGTGACTGACTGTGAGCCCTTTTATACAGTGGACCCCCCCCCGTCCATTCAATTTGGGAAAGACCCAGAGGTGAACTGTCGCCCGCGACCTCCTCCCCTTTCCGTTTCTCACACACAGCTTCTGTGCACGGCACCTTCTCAGCAAGCAGGGGCGCCTGCAGAGCGACAGTTAGCCAATTCCCCACACAGATACTAATAGAAGTACAAGCTTCAGCACTGTCTTGCAATTCCAGTTACATTTCATTTTTGCATGTTGGGTTTTTATCTGCAAAGAGGGGAACTTTTCAAATTTCTAAAAATCACCCTTTTGAACATGTGCAACCAAAAACATAATGACAAGGTTCTTTTTTTAACAGTCCACTGTCTCCTTAATGACAGCTGGGATAGGCTCCAGCCCCCCCTCGTGACCCTTCACAGGACAAGCGGTTACAGAAGATGAATGAATGAATGAATGAATGTCTCCTTAATTTGAGTGCAACAAATAACTGAATGTTTGTTATCTGCTAACAATGTGCATGTTGACTTTTAACATTTGGATGTAGGACGCGCTCTTCAGAACAATCACTGCTCTGATTTGTGGCAGTTTCAATCCATAAACTAGAGGATTAGTAATGGGAGGAAGGGCCACATATGCCAAAGATGAAAGAATTGCAATGACTGGACTCATTTCAACAGCTTCATAAGTACTAAATGTTTGCTCACAGAAGAGAGAGAACATTATCGTGAAAAATGATACAGTGTGAGGCAGACAGGTTTGAAGCGCTTTCCATCTGAATTCAGACGAGCTTCTCCTGCAGACAATCAGTATACGCAGGTACGTGTACAGGACAAAGACCAGGGGGCTAAGAAACAGTATCATAAAGACCTGACCCACAATCTGGTTACTCTTATAGTTGTTGTCACACGTAAGCTTTGCCACAGGCCAGTTAGAGCAGAAAGTCCTTTCCAGTCTGTTTCCACACAAAGTTAAACGAATAATAAAGAAGACACCAAACAAACACATACATGCAGAATAGATAATATTAAGTAGTATCAGACCTAGTACCATCTTAGATGTCATTATATTGTGATAGTGTAAAGGCTGGCAAATAGCAATATATCTGTCATAGGCCATGATAGTGACAAATTTAAAATCACAGGAAATATACAGGTAAATAACATACATCTGAATGAAACAAGCTGGACGTGAGATCAAATGAGTGTCAGACAGAATATCCATCAGAAACCTGGGAAAGAATCCGGCCGAGCCAAACAGAGCGTTAACAGATAGACAGCAGATGAATATAAACATGGGCTGATGCAGAGACTTCTCCTGGTATACTGCCATACTTATAACAACATTAGCAAAGATTATAGTCATGTAAAACAAGAGACATAGTGTGAAGAAAAGATATTTGAGGGGCCCGTAGTCTGTAAACACTGTGAACTGAAAATAATAAGGATTCACACTACTGTTGTTTGTCATGTCTGGAAAACAACAGAGCTGCGAGAAGAAAAGTGAGAGTTATGGAGAGAAAGAAGTTGATCAGATAGATTAAATGAGGACTGAACTGTGGGAAAAAAAGTGGTTTTAAGAAATGTCCTTTTTGAACATGCTGTTAACAATCCTCAAGGAAATACATACATTTAATTTGTAAAAGATGCACGATTCAGACACATAAATCACAACTAACACATTTTAAATGATTCCTAAACAAATAGTCAGAAATCAAATCTGGGGGGGAAATGACACGTTATGAATGCACATGAAACATTTACAATGGAGAGTTATCAGTGTGTCCATAAGTAACATCATAGTTCAATGAATGAGGGCGAAATGAATACAGGTTTTCAATGCACCAAGATGACAGAAAGGCAAAATCTAACAGTCACATGTTAAATTTCATAAAGTAAAAAATGTGACCAAGAAACACTATCAGCAATGCAATTTGAAGTGACATAAACAGTTTAAATAGTTTAAAGAAATGCGCTTACGTCCTGTGGTCTGTGCAGCTAATGAAGGCATAGAGACATTCAGAAAAAAGTCTTCGCAACAATGCATGAAAACTTCGATCGAACTGACATGATATACTTTTATCTTATTCTTCTGTTACACTGAGAACGGTCACATGAACCAACCAAGTCCAAAGGGAGATAAAGTACATCATTAAGGGACTACATGTGTAATTTTTCACTGGGACTGAAAAAACAAGCCAACATGGAATCCCAGAGATGGCAGTTCCTGCAACATGTTGCAAGAGTAAGAAATAGTTTGAGATTATCTCATGTGACAATTCTCTGTCACGCACTCCTATTTTTCCTGTTAAGAAAATAAGAGAAAAGGAGCAACCTACAGAGTGGAGATTTAAACAAGACCGGCAGGCAGTAAATAGTACTGTCCGGCCAAGAGCGCCAAATGTGCCAAATCCATATACTGTTTTATCTCAAGTGCATCCTAACGCACAATATTTCTCAATTATTGATTTGTTAAATGTTTTCTTTTGTGTTCTTATTCTTCCAGACAGTCAGTACTGGTTTGTCTTTAACATAAAAGGCAAAGGTTACACATTTACCAGACTGTGTAAAGGCCACTGCGAAAGAAGAAAAAGGAGGAGTTGAAAATCTATACTGACTTAGATTATACTTTTGGTGTTGTTTATGACATTTGCTGCACTTTGGAAACAAAGGCTTTCATTCTTTATTTTTTTTATTGGTTTTTAGAGTTTGATGGCAAACATGTCTACCTAAACTTTTTTTCCTTCCTATGCTAAGTTGACACATGGTTTGCACCATGTGTCACAAAGCGGGGATATTTTAAGGGATGCCATGGATACAGGTGGTGCCTGTGGTACTGATGTACATGAGAATGAGGAACAGGTCCAGAGTAAATCTCAGTTCATTTGAGATACTGTTTGGACATCCACCAGCCTTGGGAGTGGTTCCTGTAACTAGTGTGAGAATGACCTGTTGCATTACTGCCAGAACTTTTCTGCTGCTCTCTCTCAGATTTCTCAACAGGAAAAAGCAGCCCTCCACTGGAGCCTATCCCAGCTGTCATCAGACGAGAGGCGGGGTACCCCCTGGAAAGGTCACCAGCCTATCACAGGGCTAACACAGAGGGACAGACAACTATTCATGCTCACATGCACGTCTATGGATGTTTAACCGTCAGGCATTTATTCATCTTCTGTAACCGCTTGTCCTGTGAAGGGTCGCGGTGGGGCTGGAGCCTATCCCAGCTGTCATCGGCCGAGAGACGGGGTACACCCAACTATTCATGCTCACATGCACACCTATGGTTGTTTAACCCTCAGGAATCAGTTTAATTTACTACCTTCTTGAGTCATTAAGGACAAAAATGTCCACTTTAAAAAAAGTGCTATAAAAACTTACCTTATTAATATTTTTTCTGCATGAATCTCTTAAACCACTTCACCACGTTACAAAACTATCAGAACTATTAATTCAATAATTTTAAGCATTTTAACCGTTTAAATTTAATGTTTTCAAATAAGTCTTGGATATGACCACGATTATCTAAAATATTGACTTGGAATCATTATTAGTGTAACCCAGATCTACTGTTTAATGATAATAAATGAATGTTTACTAGAATGAGACTGGGCCTGAGTTCGTAAGCAAACAATGTACCCTAACAGTTATATATGTAAATGAGGATTTTGCAAATGCAAAAAAATGAATAAATAAAATAAAATACAGGGTCTCTTTAAATTATTCTACGAACTCTCAATGTACAATTTAATTCACAGAGAAGAATAATATCAGGACCACGGGTAGTCGATCTCAATGACAACTCTTAAATGTTTCCCACAGCACAACCACCTTTCACTCAGGACTCCGGACCATAACTCTGTCTAACTCTCCTGCTCAAACATGCTTGAATCACAATCTGAACTTCCCGCCCTGCTCCAAACCAGACAGATGACTTGGATTGTCTGTGAACTTGCTACTAACCAATGACAATGCAGAAACTTGAGTGCACATCTATTTTTTATTTATTTATTAACTGTAAATAGCTTAACTTATTAAACTGTACAAATTATATTTTTTACATTTTATCCAGCACATATTTTAACTGACCTATTAAATGACAAAGGAGACGTTCACTTTGTATTTTAGCCTGAAATTGCTGTTAATTTACAGCAGAATTCCAACAGTGTTAACCTGTCATTTTTGAATACATCACTCTACTGTTAATACAAACAAAAATTGTGAAATTTTGGTGATTTACTGTTCTTTTCACAGAACTATACTGTTTTCCTAAAATACAGCATTTTACCGCTAATCATTCACCCAAACCTTCTAAATCACAGTATCATGATGTATTTTTTGCATTCTGGGAAATTTAACCCGAACTACACACGGGAAGCTGGATCTGTTCGAGCGGCACTATGGTGAGGTGGTTAGCACTGATGCCTCACAGCGAGAAGGTCCCGGGTTCGAATCCATGGGCCGACTGGGCCTTTCTGTGTTGAGTTTGCATGTTCTCCCTGTGTCTGCGTGGGTTCGCTCCAGATACTCCAGCTTCCTCCCACCGTCCAAAGACATGCTGGTTAGGTTCACTGGTGATTCTAAATTGGCCGTAGGTGTGAGGGTGAATGCTTGTCGGTCTCTCTGTGTTAGCCCTGAGATAGACTGGCGACCTGTCCAGGGTGTACCCCGCCTCTCGCCCGATGACAGCTGGGATAGGCCACAGCAGACCCCGTGACCCTTCACAGGAACAAGCGGTTACAGAAGATGAATGAATGAATTACATGCTAATTTGTTCTTTCACAAAGCACATAGTTTGTAGATTTTGTGAAGACTGATAATGTATTTTTAAACAAACCAGTTGACTGTAAAGTATTGTGAAAGTAATCTTAACAAACAGTAAACGCTGTATTTTTCAATAACAGCACAAAACTGTAAATTTTAGTGACAGTAAAAATTTGTTAATTTTACAGTAGCATAATGGCAACCCTGCTGTCAGTTCTTTACTGTTATTTCACAGGAAAATTCTTAACAGTGTAGTCATTGCCATTACCTCCATGCTGTGTAAAACTATGGAGAAAGTTCTGGTGGGCCTCCTGACCTCCACGGCGGCTGGAGTTTTGGATCCACTCCAGTTCGCTTACAAAAGCAATAGAGGTACGGATGATGCTGTCCTGACTCCTGTCCTGTCCTGTCCCCTTGATTTATAATTATATAATTATATAATTGATATACTAATTTCTCCACAGATATCATTTTTGTAGGTAGGATTAGGTAAGTAGGATAAATAGCTAGCCGGTAGATTTCTATAGGTTTCTGTAGTTTCTACTTTTTTATTAATCTCCTGTCTGGCGCCCAACTACTAGTGTGTGTAACCGTTTCTAGTCCCTACACTACACCCTAAACCACCCTTTGTGGCCTTTTGTATTGACAAGACACTGTCTACATATTTCAGTGAAATACTGTGAAGTGGGGGAGTACAATATGTACCATTTTTTATTTGGGTAATTATCATAGACACATTACATTATTCATGAATAACAAATGAAAATTGATGAAAGAAATCACATGACGAGGATTTAACACTGGAGGTTGTTTGATACATAATGAATTCAACCAAACATTTACATCATACAAACTGTATAAGCTTGACAAAGACATGTTTCTTTGGATATTAATATCATTGTTGAGGTTAAGACTGCATCTGTTTCCCTCATAGGAAATAAAAAGTCAATAGTAGTAGCTTATTCATCATATGTCATGGGCAGTTTTCTTTTTTTGTTGTCGTTCTGCAATAAAAAATAAAATTTCACACCACAATTAAAATTAATTTTGTGAACAACAGATGGTAAAAGCTTCATTAATAGCTAGTAATGTGTACATAGACTTCAAAGCTTGGATGTGGGGCCTACTTTGTGTACCCTAAAGAAGATCATTGTTCTAATTTGTGGCAGTTCCAGTTTCAGTCCATAAACAAGGGGAGTATTAATGGGAAGAATTAGCAAATACGTTAAAGATACAACACTTGTTATTTCTGAACTCATTTTAACAGTCTGGTAATAAGTCATTGACAGTTCACAGAAAAGAAGGAAAGAAAATGTGAAAAATGATACAATGTGAGACACACAGGTTTGCAAAATTTGCAAAGAAATTTGTGTGCAGTTTAAAGGAAAAACGAGGAACAGCACAGATACTGATGGCAGCAGAAACTGCAGCATAGATTCAGTGGCGGTTCTACATTGAATTACTCCCCGGGCGATACCCCCCAACCCCAGGTCTGCTGGAGCCTATCCCAGCTGTCATCGAACGAGAGGTGGGGTACACCCTGGACAGGTCTCCAGTCCATTGCAGGGCCAAGACAGAGAGACAGACATCCATTCACACTCACACTCACACCTACGGCCAATTTAGAATCACCAATGAACCTAATGAGCATGTCTTTGGACGTGTGGGAGGAAGACGGAGTACCCGGAGAGAACCCACGCAGACACAGGGAGAACATGCAAACTCCACACAGAAAGGCACAGTCGGCCCATGGATTCAAACCCAGGACCTCCAGTTATTCAACTATTGCAATTACAACAGGAAACATACTTTTGAAGGTGCACAATCTCCACCTCTAACATAGATAGGTAGACCACATAATCATTTTGTATTACCTATTTTTATTTGGTCATTTCACACAATTCATGAAAACAAAAACGTGCAGGAATTATAGGGCTGTATTTATAATATTATGAATGAAATGTGCATTATATGGAAGAAAGTCAAGGTGTGACTGACTGTGAGCCCTTTTATACAGTGGACCCCCCCCCGTCCATTCAATTTGGGAAAGACCCAGAGGTGAACTGTTGCCCGCGACCTCCTCCCCTTTCCGTTTCTCACACACAGCTTCTGTGCACGGCACCTTCTCAGCAAGCAGGGGCGCCTGCAGCAGCAGAGGGCGACAGTTAGCCAATTCCCCACACAGATACTAATAGATGTACAAGCTTCAGCACCGTCTTGCAATTCCAGTTACATTTCATTTTTGCATGTTGGGTTTTTATCTGCAAAGAGGGGAACTTTTCAAATTTCTAAAAATCACCCTTTTGAACATGTGCAACCAAAAACATAATGACAAGGTTCTTTTTTTAACAGTCCACTGTCTCCTTAATGACAGCTGGGATAGGCTGAAGCCCCCCCTCGTGACCCTTCACAGGACAAGCGGTTACAGAAGATGAATGAATGAATGAATGAATGAATGTCTCCTTAATTTGAGTGCAACAAATAACTGAATGTTTGTTATCTGCAAACAATGTGCATGTTGACTTTCAACATTTGGATGCAGGATGTGCTCTTCAAAACAATCACTGCTCTGATTTGTGGCAGTTTCAATCCATAAACTAGAGGATTAGTAATGGGAGGAAGGGCCACATATGCCAAAGATGTAAAAATTGCAATGACTGGACCCATTTCAACAGCGGTATAACGACTAAATGTTTGCTCACAGATGAGAGAGAACGTTATAGCAAAAAATGATACAGTGTGAGGCAGACAGGTTTGAAACGCTTTCCATCTGAATTCAGACGAGCTTCTCCTGCAGACAAGCAGAATACGCAGGTACGTGTACAGGACAAAGACCAGCGGGATAAAGGTCATGGCTGTAAATATCTGACCCACAATCTGGTTACTCTTATCACTTTTTTCACACGTGAGCTGTACCACAGGCCAGTTAGAGCAGAAAATCCTTTCCAGTTTGTTTCCACACAAAGTTAAACGAATAATAAAGAAAACACCAAACAAACACACACATGCAGAATAGATTATATTAAGTAGTATCAGACCTAGTACCATCTTAGATGTCATTATATTGTGATAATGTAAAGGCTGGCAAATAGCAATATATCTGTCATAGGCCATGATAGTGACAAATTTAAGATCACTTGAAATATACATGTAAATAACATACATCTGAATGAAACAAGCCGGACGTGAGATCAAATGAGTGTCAGACAGAATATCCATCAGAAACCTGGGAAAGAATCCAGACGAGCCAAACAGAGCGTTAACAGATAGACAGCAGATGAATATAAACATGGGCTGATGCAGAGACTTCTCCTGGCAGATTGTTATAATTATAACAACATTAGCAAAGATTATAGTCATGTAAAACAACAGACATAGTATGAAGAAAAGATATCTCAGGGGCCCGTAGTCTGTGAACACTGTGAACTGAAAATAATAAGGATTCACACTACTGTTGTTTGTCATGTCTGGAAAACAGCAGAGCTGCGAGAAGGAAAGTGAGAGTTATGGAGAGAAAGAAGTTGATCAGATAGATTAAATGAGGACTTTACTTGAGGATTGTTAACAGTATGTTCAAAAAGGACATTTCTTAAAACAACTTTTTTTCCACAGTTAATACATACATTTAATTTGTAAAAGATGCACATTTCAGACACACAAATCACAATTAACACATTTTAAATGATTCTAAAACAAATAGTTAGAAATCAAATCTTGGGGGGGAAATGAGACGTTATGAATGCACAAGAAATATTTACAATGGAGAGTCATTAGTGTGTCCCAAGATGAAAGAAGGCGTGGCAATGAAACACTATCAGCAATGCAATTTGAAGAGGTAAACAGTTTAAACAAATGCACTTACGTCATGTGGTCTGTGCAGCTAATGAAGGCATAGACACGTTCAGAAAACAGTCTTAGCATCAGCGCATGAAAACTTCGTATGATATACTTTTATATTGTTCTACTGTTACACTGAGAAAGGTCACATGAACCAGCAAGGTCCAAAGGGAGATAAAGTACATCATTAAGTGACTACATGTGCAGCAACCACCGGGACTGAAAAAATAAGCCAATATAGAATTCCACAGATGGCAGTTCCTGCAATATGCTGCAAGAGTAAGAAATATTTTGAGATTATCTTATCAATGTTGCTGCTAAAATGCCTGACTGCTGTCTGGCTTTCCAGAGATCACCAGCATTTTCCTCACCAATGTCCTGTCACTAGTGAACAAGATGGATGAGCTGCAACAATATTTCGCTAACCACAGAAGAGTTATGGATGTAGTATTGTGATATTTACTGAAACGTGGCTCCGCGGTAGTGCTCCAGTTAACTTCATTCAGCTGGTGGGAAGCCTCACCCACAGGGTGGACAGAATAGCAGCCAACTCTGACTACTGACCCATCAACGTCTTACATAACTTATATGCTTGCTTCAATAAGGACAGCCAAGTTTCGGCTTCCTAGGCTGTGCTCCTTATGGACCTCCAACACCTCACACTCTCTCTTGCTAATGCACATGTTGCACTGAGCAGGACTAATGCATCTAAATCTGCTGGCCCTGATAGCATCCCCTGTCACGTGCTGGTCCCTGTACCGGTCAACTGGATTTCAAGTTGGCCCTGGCCCAAGCCAGTGTCCCTATGTGCTGCAAGACCACCTCCATCATTCCAGTCCCACTGCACTGTGCTCTCAAACACCTGGACAACAATAATAATGCCAGAATGCTGTTCCTCGACTTCAGTTCAGCATTCAACACAGTCCATCCATCCAATTTAATCACCAAACTCAATACCATGGGCCCCATCATTCAGCAAATGGATAATTCAAAATGGACACACCGATTCATAGGCTCAACAGTGGAATGTGTCGATAGATTCATGTTCCAGGGAATCCACATCTCTGAGAACTTTTCTTGGTGTTTGAACAAGCCTGAACTGCACAAATGAGACTGTCCTCACCAGCTGTATTGCAGTGTGTTGCAAACTGTAGATAGATAGATAGATAGATAGATAGATAGATAGACGACTTTATTGATCCCTTTGGGAGGTTCCCGCAGGGAAATTGACATCTCCATCGCAACCAGCACTTTCAGACATACATGTAGGAAAACAGTATAAAAAGCCCAGAATACCAATACACCCAGTGAAGAATAATGAAAATAGTAATACAAAAATAAATATTGACTGTACATGCATGGTTGTTGCATAAATAGAGAAATAAATATTGTGACTGTACATGTACACTGTTATTGCACTTTACTATTGCAGATTAGTTAAAAAAGTCATTCAGGCCCTTTCCTTTTTGTCCTCCTCCCCCCAAGTGAGTGGTGGTTGTACAGTCTGATGGCACGGGGGACGAAAGAGTTCCTCAGTCTATTTGTCCTGCACCTTGGGAGGAACAGCCTCTCGCTGAAGGTGCTTCTCTGGCTACTGATGGTCGTGTGCAGAGGGTGACTGGCATTGTCCAGGATACTTGTTAGTTTTTTAAGTGTCCTGCTCTCTGCTACAGTAGCCAGAGGGTCCAGCCTCGTGCCAACCACAGAGCCAGCCCGCCTGATTAGTTTCTCCAACCTGGAGAGGTCTGCCTTGGAGGTGCTCCCACCCCAGCACACCACAGCGTAGGACAGGACGCTGGCGACCACAGACTGGTAGAAGATCCCCAGGAGCTTCTTGCAGATGTTGAAGGATCTTAACCTCCTCAAGAAGTACATCCTGCTCTGGGTCTTCTTGTACAGCTGCCCCGTGTTGCTCGTCCAGTCCAGTTTGTTGTCCAGCCACAGCCCAAGATATTTGTAGGTCTGCACGACCTCCACCTCCTCTGCTCCTATCAGAACTGGTCTGGGGTTGGGTCTGTCCCTCCCAAAGTCAATGACCAGTTCCTTAGTCTTTGAGGTGTTGAGCTGTAGATTGTTTGTGTGGCTCCAGACAACAAAATCCCTCACCAGGCTCCTGTACTCCTGTACACTCCTGTACTGTCTCAGATCAGAGGGCACCGCAGGTGGTGGTAAAACCAGCAAGACACATTACCGGTAACCACACTTTTACCAGTTTTTTACAGAAAATTATTCAGTTTAGTGTCTCATTGCACTCTGAAATGAAAGCATAGAACAAATAAGCAATTTGAGTTGAAAAAGAAATCATGGAATCAATTTATAGACCAAAATGTATTCTAAACTTTTGCTGTGCTTGAAGCTGTTGTCCTGTGAGCCGCCTATCACGCAAGCTGTTAACTCTCAGAAACTTGTCCTCTGTTTCAGTTGTGGCTTTGGGTCTGCCAGACCTCTTCCTGTCAGAGTTTCCCCCAGTTTCTGAGTGCCTTTTGATGGTGAAGAAAACTGTACTCACTGACACCTTGACTTTCTTTGCAATTTCCCTGTAGGAAAGACCTACATTTTTAAGTGTTATGATGGTCTGTCTCTCTTCCATTGTTAATTGCCTTTTTGTTCACAATCTGTCTGACTGTGATTTGTAGATTTTAAACTCTTCAGAGATGGTTTTGTAAACTTTTCCAGCCTGATGATCAACAGCAACAACCGCTGTTTTTCTAAGATCCTCAATAAGCTAATTTGTCTGTAACATCAGACAAAGCACAGGGTATCATCAGCTGCCCTCTACCTTTACTTTCAGAACATCACAGGCGGCCCCTACCTCTCATGTGGATACACAACCGTCTGGGTCTGTGGAGTCTTCAAACCTGCGTTTGGCCTCAGTACACAATTCTTGCAGTCTTTACAAGGAACATTGTCACATAAAAGGTACCTCCATTGTTGTTTCTAAATGAACAGTCCTTTCACACAGTTTCTACCCCCCTTAACAACCCAACATCTTATCCACTCAGCTTCCTAGTGTCATGGAGCTCCAGAGGTTCAGTGCCTATGGCGTATTGTGTGGTGGAGAGGGTGGTCAGGGTTATCCATGACTGATAACACTTTGTTCAGTGTCTTCCCCTCCACCACCACTTCGAAAGTTTACTGCTGCAGCCAATGATGGAGCCAGCCTTCTTGATCAGTTTGTTCAGTCTGTTGGCGTCACTGGCTGCAATGCTGTTCCCCCAGCAGATCACAGCAGAGAAAAGGGCCCTGGCCACAACAGACTGGTAAAAGATCTCCAGCATCTTGCTGCACACATTGAAGGACCTCAGCTTCCCCAGGAAATAGAGTCTGCTGCAGCCCTTCTTGTTTACAGCTGTACTGTTGGTCCTCCAGTTCAGATTGTTGTCGATGGTCACTCCCAGGTACTGTATTTGTAATCCTCCACCACCTCCACATCCCTACCAAGGATGCTGAGCTGTTCCCTTCCTCTTGAAGTCAGTCACCATCTCTTTGGTCCTGTCCACGTTAAGCAGCAGGTGATTCGTTGCAGCCCACCCCACAAATCCGTCCTCCAGCTCTTTATACTCCTCCTCCTCCACTGCTTATACACCCTACAACTGCACAGTCATCAGAAAATTTCTCTATGTGACATGACTCTGAGTTGTGCTGAAAGTCAGTGGTGTATAAAGTGAGCAGGAACGGAGAAAGCACAGTTCCCTGTGGGACTCCCACACCACTCACCACCACATCAGACAGGACATGACCCAAACGAATGAACTGTGGCCTGTCAGGTAGTCAGTGATCCAGGAGACTGTGGATGCACCAACACCCACTGACCCTAGCTTCTCACCCAGCAACAAAGGCTGGATGGTGTTGAAGGCACTGGAGAAATCAAAGAATGTGATTCTCAGAGAGCCTCCACCACCAGTGTGAGTCAGCTCGCTGCAGCAGATAGATGACAGTGTCATCCACCCCCAGACATGGCTGGCAGGCAAACTGTAGGGGGTCTAAAAACGATATCACCTGTGGCCTTAGGTGGACCAACAATCTAAAGGACTTCTTTGTCTTGAAGTCCTGTAACAATGCCCCCAAAACACTAGTTTTTGGTGTGATTTCTATGCCACTATGTTGACGTTCTCATTGTACTCCAAGTCACAATTAGTTCAACTGGAACTGAGGGAATCAGGCTGGAGTTTGAACAAATTAAATGTGAGCAACAGTTACTTTTAATAAAATCAGTGCAATGCAGTGAAGATAGAAGATGCTTGAGCAGATGTAAGACCATTGAACCAACTGAGCATGTTTTTTTTCAGTTGTTGTGGTCTGCCTTGGCACAATTAGTAGTTACATATCTAGGGAAACTTACACGAGGTTACGAGGCAGGCTATGACACAGGGTTGGGGTGCAGAAGTGTACATTTTGCTATTGTCCTCTATGTGTATTTGATCTACCCTTGTCATCTTTGCGTCCAATCATCTGCGCTGTCAGAGCCTTGGTCCAGCTTTTTGTTTATCTCTGGGCCAATGCGTAATAAAATGATAAAATATGTAAATCCAGGCAGCCAGGTAAATAACATGGTGTGTACTTGAATGAAACCACAAGGACATGAGCTTAAATGAGTCTTGGCAAGAATGTCCACTGGAAAAGCTTTCCCACACTGACCAAGCGTCTGACCAAGCCTGAGCCCCCCTTTATGAACATTTCTATTGAGAAGACACTGCAAAGTGGAACATATTTTATTTGAGTAGTTATCATACACACAATATATTGTTCACAAATATCAAGTTTAAACAGATATCCCGTAAGCAGATTTAAACAATCATGTTAAATAATGAATTTAACTATAATTCTAATAACAACATACTATGTATTCGAGAACTTAAAAATAATGTTACCGTAATTTCTCTCACTGGAAGTCTGATTAATGTGATGTGAATTTTATAACTTGGAGTCAACATATTTCATAGGCATACAAGAGTGAAGAGAATTACAATCTTAAGGCTTCATTAAGTTTTGTTTTTTAATTGTTGGGCTTTTATCTGCAAAGAGGGGAGCATTTTGAATGTCAACTTAACTTGTTCAATCAAAAACATTACAGCAAGGTTCATTTATATAGACTAAAATAATTAAAAGTTTGTTATTTACTTACAATGTGCATGTTGACTTTTAACGTTTGAATGCAGGACCCACTCCTCAAAATGATCAATGCTCTGATTTGTGGCAGTTTCAGTCCATAAATTAGAGGATTAGTAATGGGAGGAATGACCACATATGCTAAAGATAAACCAACCGCAATGAATGGACTGATTTTAACAGTGTCGTCACGACTCAATGATAGCTCACAGAAGAGAGAGAAAGAAAAAATCAGAAATGATACAGTGTGAGGAAGAAGGGTTTGCAACGCTTTCCCTCTGAATTCAGACGAGCTTCTCCTGCAGACAAGCAGAATACGCAAGTAGGTGTACAGGACATAAAACAGAGGGATAAAAATTATGATCAGAAAAGTCTGACCTGTATTGTTACTCACTAGTGTGCCTGTACATGAGAGCTGCATTACAGGCCAGTTAGAGCAGAAAATCCTGTTCAGCTTGTAGCCACAAAAAGTTAAACGAGCAATAATAGAGATACTGATGCCACATGAAAATGCAGGATAGACTACAGCAAACAGTATAAGACTTGCCACCTTCTTAGATGTCATTTTACTGTGATAGTGTAAAGGCTGGCAAATGGCAACATATCTATCATAGGCCATGATGCTGAGAATAATCAGCTCACATGAAACATACATGTAAATGACATAGCTCTGAACGAAACAAGACGGATGTGAGATCAGATGAGTGTCAGACAGAATATCCATCAGAAACCTGGGAAAGAATCCGGCCGAGCCATATAGAGCGTTAACGGATAGACAGCAGATGAATATATACATGGGCTGATGCAGAGACTTCTCCTGGCAGACTATCACAATTATAACAACATTGGCAAAGATTACAGTCATGTAAAACAACAGACATAATATGAAGAAAAGATAACTGAGTGCTCCGTGGTCTGTAAACACTGTGAACTGAAAATAATAAGTATTCACACTACTGTTGTTTGTCATGTCTGGAAAACAGCAGAGGTGCGAGAAGAAAAGTGAGAGTTATGGAGAGAAAGAAGTTGATCAGATAGATTAAATGAGGACTAAACGGTGGAATAAAATGGACTGAATGATATTTCCTATTTAAAACATTTTTAACAAGACACTTAAGTAAATCTTTTCATTTAAGTTAAAGCTTCCTGTTCTCAGCATAAATCAGAAATCGAACCTGTGTAGAAAATGTCACATGAGACAAATACAAAAGAAACCCAACAAGAAACCCAGGTTATCATGAGTAAAACACCATTGTAGTTGAATTAATGATGGAGAATGAATGCAGGTTTTCAATGTCACAAAGATGACAGACAAGTAAAATCCAACAGTCACATTTGAATGTAATGTTTTGACTATAATTGCAATTTGAATAAAATCAAACAGTTAAAATTACGAGAGACACACATCGATTGGTCTGCGCACCTAAAAAAGACATAAAGACATTCTGAAAACAGTCTTATCATCAGTGTACAGTATGTAAACATAGATCTCAGGAATACTTACAGTGCACACACACTGATATGATGAACTTTTATCTTGTTCTTCTGTTACACTGAGAGCAGTCGTCACATAATATCGTCATGTGACTGCTCTCAGGAGCAAAGACGCATGTAAAATAACCAATCTGGGAGAAATTTAGACATTAAATGGGGAGGTTACTTACATTTGTGTTCTCTGGTTGATGGGGGGGGGGGGGGGGGGGTCCCCCCACAATTGTCACAAATCCATGTATTTTTGTTTGACTCCTGAATTATTTAGATGCATAGTTTTTGTGAGATATATGTTTATTTGCATGACAGCTAGGGGTCCTTTGGGGTGAGGCAGGGGAGTGCAGATGCATACTGTGTAGCATAAACAGACATGGAGACAGGGTGAAAAGTAGCTGGAGTACACAAGGTAGGAATATTTGCTGTAACCACCTGCTCTGCTATACGTGTTTCCCCCGATTGCTCTCCCCTATCTCTCCAACCCTGACCAGGGTGCAAGAGAAGAGCCTATCAGCCATACCCATAGCTCTTTGAAGCACTGGCTGGCTGAGATAATCCAGCTCCTTCACCAGGAGCCATAGTCTCTGCTAATATACAGGGATCTGCTGTTTCATGGATGAGGAGAGATGTTTCATCCCGACCCAGAGAGGCCGGCTGGTTTGGGAGTTCTCGCAGCTTGTTCTCGACACGTCAACCAGGCGGAACTTTTTTCTCATGTGGTATTTTGAGATTGGTCAGAAATTGGAAGTAAGCATGGCTAATGCAGAGCGGAAATGTTAGCAGCTACTCTGTGAGTTCCCAGATGCTAATATTTGCAGTGTGACCGCTAATCTTTCCTGGATAGAGATCGCCATACTGTGTGATATCCGAAAATAATAAGAAAAGTGCCTCTCATTGTCTGTCTCCCAGATCTCCCACAATGCTTAGCATGTGTGACGTATGCTGCAGTGGGAGGGCCCTACGAGGACTTCTCCCAGCATTTGAGATTCTTGTGAAGTAAATGACCTGGCCAGAACGAACTTTATTCTTGTTCTTGCTCACCTCGAAAATAAAAACAAAGTTCTCACTTCTCACAGAATATGTAACAAACCTAAGATTGGTTGAGACCATCCAGAGTGCTAGGGGAGCCTCAACAAGGTCTCTTTATGGTAACAAGTGGCCAGTTTTTTAGAAATGGTGCACTGACTCACAGGAAGTTCCTTTTTAGAGTTTAGTGACTGTGATCATGTCTTTTCGACAAGACATGGTGGACAAAGGGAAGGCTTTCTCCACCATTAATGTAAAAAGCAGCTATTTCTGCTTGCCATTTCAGTTTTGAGGGAAAGCCTGTCAGACAGCACCTTCTGGTATGTCGTTTCATGTGGAGTGCCCTTACTAGGCTTCCAGTTTCCAAACCACTGGCTCCATCCCAATGTGTAGGACACCCTTTCAGTCACACCTTTTGAAACTTCATAACCGGTGGATTTAAAAATGATTGCTCAAAAGCCTTGCAGATGTCTTTTGCTTCAACTAAGAGAGTGGATGAGATTTACGCCCGTTCAGTTGAGCCACCCACCATTTTCCTCAGAGGTACATCGGTGGTTACATACAGTATGTTATGTTTGGTGCGGGCATTACGAGTTTACATGGACAGGACCAAAAGCTGCAGGAAAAGTGATCAGCTTTTTATGTCTTGAGGCAGCCAGTCTCTAAGCAACGTCTTTTTCACTGGATTGTGGGAGCACTTGCATTGGCTTATATCTCCACGCTGCTTTCACATTCCACTAGTGGCCTTGCCACATCATGGGCCTTTTAAAGAGGAATCTCCATCCGAGAGATCTACACCACAGCTTGTTGGGCCTCCCCAGACACCTTCATGAGGTTCTATACACTTGATGGTACTGCACGTTTAGCCCAAGCAGTACTCAGAGTGTCTAAGCCTTTAAATGTTTCTTTCTGGGACTGTGGGTCCTGGGGGAACATCTGCCCCGCAGTCTGGGATGTCTCTCTAATGTGAGACAGAAAACGAATGCTATCAAAGAGAATTTAAGGTTACTTGCATAACCTCGGTTCTCTGAGTAGCATGAGTGAGTGTAACCAGACCAACGTTCTTGCTTTCCGTAACGTGGAAGAGGTGTCCATCTTTTTAAATGACTAGCAGCACAGTGTCCAGCCTCGTATCTTCACCCTCTAGGACACTGACTTGCTTAGCTCCAGCCAATCTTACATGGTAGAGTGCCATAAGATCCCCTTGTGAAGTCATGCTGTAGGCGTTTCCAATGTGAGACACTCACTCATGCTACTCAGGGTACTGAGGTAACGTTAGAAACCTAAAGTTTCTGCAGACAGTTGTGTTGTTCCATAGTGATTGGTATATATGGAATATATTCTTTTAAATAATTATTTTCTGCTTCAGAGTTAAACAAGCAGAAAATAAAAAATATTGCAAGCATATGGACTCTTTGTGACCTCTCTCTTTGGCTTGGGTTTGATTGTTGTATTAAGGGACTGTAGACGAAGACCCAACAGTTTAGCCTTTTAGGATGTTCCTTCATTTTGGTTTTAAAAAAAGTCAAAACAGTAGTTCAGTTATTATGATTTTATTTATTTTTTAGCACATTCAAATGCAATTGCTGTCAATATTCATCTTATTAGTCCATCAGTCAAATAATATGGATTGGAACAGTCCTGTTTATTTTAATGCCTAAAATCACACACACAGTTTCTTAATAAGTTTCACAATCTCACAGCAGGAACAAGATGCAAAGCAAAACAAGAAACGAGAAGGAACCCACAATATGTGGGTCTCTTTTTGGTTTCTCCGAAGACTTTTCTAGTTGGGTATGGATACAGATGTTCCTATTAAACATATGACATGTTCCTTTTGTACCCACTATAAACATCAATACTAAATACAGAAACAATGATTATGTCATTGCCAGTAAGGTAGTTCAATAAAAAACTGCAGCAAATCCACAATCTGAGTTTTAACAAGAAATATAATACACCTAAAGGTCACCGAACAATGGCTGCTTAGTTACAATTAGACTATTTTGATGAACAAGCTCTTGATATGTTTATGAATTTCTTTCATTTTAAGTCCATATATAACTGGATTAAACAGAGGATGAAACAAAATTGCTTGTAATGCTATAATTAAACGCACAATTTCTGGAAAATTGACTTCCATCCGTACCAGAAGTACATCAAATGCACTCAAACAGGAGAAGTGAAATAAAACCAGTAGATGAGGTAAACAGGTCTGTGCAGCTTTTTTCCTGACTTCTTTGCAACTTCTATATGTTATCACAAATATCCTGATGTATGTAAAACATATGAAAAGCACAGGACAAATTATAACAGCTACCACACCCACCAAGCCATATATGTGTAATAATCTGGAAGTGACGCAGTGGAGCTTGAAAACTGAGCTGTTACAACTTATTCCTTTTAAAGTGAAAATACAGAGTTTGGTATTAGCACTCATCACAACAGGCAATGTAGTCTGACAAACGGGCAGAAGCCAAGCTAAGACAAGAGAAATACTGACAGTGGTTTTTCTCATGATTATTGGATATTGCAGAGGTTTACATATAGACACATATCTGTCATAGGACATGGCAGACAAAAGAATATATTCTGAACCTGCAAAAGAGTAATTTACAAACCACTGAAAGAGACAGGCTTGGTAAGTTATCATCTGTTTTTCTGATAACGTGTTAATCAGAAGCTTTGGGTAGACCACGGTGCTGAAAAGAGCAGAGTTGATTAACAAAGCTGCAATGAAAATGTACATAGGCTCATGGAGGTTTTTATGAATCACTATGATGCACACGATCATAGAATTAAAGCAAATAATAAGAATAAATGACATAAGCATGATCACAAAATAAAGATATCTGTACTTGTTCATATCCACATACCCATCAAGAGTTATATATGTTATATTTAAATCACTATCCATCTTCATTAAGGTTATCTGAAATGGAATCTTGATGAACAATAAAAGATGCATTACTGTAAGTCAAACATGTCTCATTTAGTCAGTACACAACCTTGAAACAGATTTCTTTTGTCCAGTGAAAACACAAAGACTGGCGTCAAAAAGTGATCTTTGGTCTCTTTTATCAGACTGCACCAACCACCATGGATCTCATTAACCTAACATAATTCACCAACAATCTCTGGAGATCTGAACTTTTCCAGGTTACTTCAACTGGCTGGTGAATAGACACAACATGGACTTCTTGAATTGACAAGCTTATCTTCCAATATGATCCGGGAAGAAGTGACAGTGCTGACACCAACTGAACATTGGGGCAGGCCAAAGGGTCAGTATTTATGCCTGCTAACGTCCTGCTAGCTGCAGCTCCTCAACTAAAAAAATCAAGAATTAAACATGATTAGTTAATATGTTCTTTGTTTTGTTTTGTTTTTTTAAATACAGCATGATGTCTCTATTAAAGTGGAATTAAAATGAAGGGCTACCCAGAGGGCAACAGAGTGATAAGGACCTGAAAATCTAAAAATGGGGAAACTTATAGAAATCTATTTTGTTTATTTTACGGTCCACACTTAAATAGCGTGGAATGACACAGGTCCACTGTTGGCTGGCAAATAATGACAAGTTCCCTCTTGGATAGCATAGAGCGATACTTACACTCCAAAACGGATGAATAACAGAAAAAAGCAAAATAATTTTATTTATTTTTTTAACAAAGCACAAAGAATTTCTGACCAGTTTCGAGTTTCAAATGAAGGGGAACCCATGAGGCAGCAGAGAATTTTTAAAACTTAGAAGAAAAAAGTTACAGTAAAGATGACCATGAACAATAAAAATAAAATGGAACCTGTAAATCTACAGAATTATCCATTTAAGCATTGACGGAAGCATCCGTAAAAGGTACAGCGAATAACCTGTAAATCTACGGATTATCCGTTATCAGGTTGACGGAAGTGTCCATAGAATCGAGTGCTAAATAAATGCAGAGATGGACAGAAAAAGGTTAAAGCCATCAGGTGCCCAATTTAGGAAAAAAAGAAAAGAAGAGGAGAAACGAGCAAAAGATAAAGGTATGCTATGTTCTCTCTGTATGATTACAGCATCCATGTCATGAACCACACTCCAGGCTAATGTTAATTGGTGGTATACGTTTGTTAGCCTTTTTGCTATGATGCTTGCAATGCTTATACAAAAGTAATTCATCTTAAACACCAGATCTAATTTCACCATAAGATTGTGCTTTGCAACAAAACTGTTACAAGTTCAGTTCAACCATTTTATTGTTTTTTTTTTCCCAGTTGTTTTTCTTTTCTTTCCCCATTTTTAGATTTTCAGGACCTTATCACTCCATTGCCCTCTGGGTAGCCCTTCATTTTAATTCCGCTTTGATAGAGCCATCATTCTGTATTAAAAAAAACAAATAAAAAAAAGGGGAAAGAATCAAAGGCTTGGCAGTAAACAGACACTCATTAGGTGAAACAATGGCTGCAGATAGTGTCACTCTAGTAGTGGGAGGTCCCCTGCTTGATAGGTAGAGATCGCTCAAAGATGCAAGTCCCCTCTTTTCTTTTTCTTCAAAAAAGATTAAAAAGCACATTTGAAGTAATAATATGGTAAAAGGCATTTAAAGTAAATTTTCTATGTAATTGTTTTTGTTTAAAAATGCCCAGAAACCCAAGTCCCCTGTTGTTAGTCAATGAAGAATGAGAGTCCACTGCATGGGTGTGTGTGTGTGTGTGTGTGTGTGTCTGTATGTCTCTGTGGGCCCGTCCACACGTACGAAAACGATCTTTTCCCTCTCCGTTTTCGATCATCGTTTCAAGAAATATCTGCGTCCACACAGGTCCGTTTCAGCACGACCGAAAACGCTACTTCCTATTCCAGGCCTATAAGTGGCGCTGTTTCGGTTTCAGAAATTCATCAGAAATGGAGAGGAAGATGCGGAGCATGCGCATAAAGCTTGAGCGCTGTTTACAAATCGCCTTTTTTGCTCAGCGTGGTGGCACAGGAGCATGATATTTTGCCCTAGTAACCCTAATAGGCTCAACATCGTCTCCAGCATGAAAACTAGCATGTAGTCCGCCATTGTTGTTGATGTTGTTACGAGACGTCTCGCGGGATGTGGAAAGCTGCTCGGGAGTGTGGCGATGACGTCATCGTTTTCCCCGTATTCGCCGTCCACATAGAAACGCAAGAGCTGCGTTTTCGAATTTCTCCACCCTGGGACCCGTTTTCAGAAAAGTGCGTTTTAGGGCAATGCGTTTACAGGATACGTGTGGACGAAAGGCCAAAACGATGAAAAACTTATGCGTTTCGGCGTTTTTGCGTTTCCGTGTGGACGGGCCCTGTGTCTCTCTGCGTTTTTACGGGGGTGGGAGGGTTGGGTTTTTGTCCTTGCTGTTTTTAGCCTCTCTGAGGCACTTTGTATTGCTTTTAAGTATGAAAAGTGCCATATAAATAAAATCTGATTGATTGATACAAAGCACACATACAGAAAAAACGTTAGTTAGTTAGTTTAAAAAAAAAAAGTAAAATCAACCATTTCAAAATACACATACTGTAGATTCTTGATTGTTAAACAAACACAACAGTGCCTTACTGTTTCACAACCCTTTGCCCTTTGTTTCAAGCGGATGCTATGTAGAATTTTATCCAGCAGATGTCACCACATTTAATTGTATCAAATGCTTCAAAACAGACTGATTCAGTAAGCTTCGGTTTCTCCATCACTAGATAACAGGGCAGGAGTTCCACACAACATGGGAGGATTACAGATAACACGACAGAGAACAAAGGGAAGGGCAGGGCTATGCGTATATACACACCAGTGGGAAGTGGGGTGACGAGACACAGGTGAAACTAATGAGAGTGGAGCACACAAGGAATAACCAATGAAACAAAAGGGGAAAACACAGGGAGTTACACTAAACAGGAAACCAAGGAAGAAGTTTACAAAATAAAACAGGAAACTCAGAACAGGTTCACAGAAAATCTTTAAACACAGAACCATGACACTTTGCATCTGAGAAGTCTCCTTTCTGGGGAACCAGGATAGCATTCAAGACTACTTATTTTCATTTCTTCCTGGATTCAGTGTTATTAGGCTTTAGATCTGGACCGCTCTCAGATTACTAGTCTCTAGTCATTTAAATAGTCAACTAGTTTAAGAAGTAAGGGGGCAACCGGTGCCAGAAGTAACTACTCTTCCAACTCGCTACTGTGCCAGAGTGTGTGTGATTTATTTATTAATTAATTAATGGTTAGTTATTAATTCATGAATTTGTTGTTTTATGGTGTGTTTTATCATGTTTTTGTCTTGTTTATCGGAATGTTAACGTCAAAGGTATTTTATCTGGCCTGTCTCTAGATCACGATCACCTGTCCATGGCATGTAAACGGATTTTGTTCATGACCAGCACAGCCTTTCACCACCTACTCAAGTATACTTGCTCACCTACTCACGGAGCTACCTGTTGGAGCTTGGCTGCCTTCAACTGGAGCCAGCACACATATCCCTCTATACCAACAACATGCCTTGTGAGTTACTGCTTCACAGAGACATGGCTTTCTGAGAACATGTTCAGGCAAAATGTTAAAGTTCAACTGGCCCAGAAAAACATCTACAAAAAAATCATCCTTCATTCCATCTGTAATAACTATGCTCAACACCCTGAAATAGACCCATGCCGTAATTATCCAACTGGAGGCTTGTACCTATTTGCTTAGTTAAATCCAGGTGGCAACTTTTTTTTTTGGCCAGATCTATCTATCTATCTATCTATCTATCTATCTATCTATCTCACCAGCAACCGGTTTCCTGACAGATCTTCCAACTACGATGTCCTTTTTAACCCTTTTCATCCTTTGTCAACTTTGAGTTGATGCCACACAAACAGGATGTTGCGTTTCATCAAATTCCCTGCACAGCTCAGTTCTAGGCAGCCTGGACCCATCTTTGCCTGGTTCCCTCAGATTTTCGAAGTCTCAGCCTTACCGAAGGTTCTCCGCCTCAGCCATAGCCATAGAGATATAAACATACTCAGTGAACCAGTCTCTCCCTCCTACCTATTTGTCCACGCCTGAGGTCACTTGCCTAAACTACACTATATTACCAAAAGTATTCGCTCACCCATTCAAATGATCAGAATCAGGTGTTCTAATCACTTGGCCTGGCCCCAGGTGTATAAATTCAAGCACTCAGGCATGCAGACTGTGAAACAAGACATTTGTGAAAGAATGGGCCGCTCTCAGGAGCTCAGTGAATTCCAGCGTGGAACTGTCATAGGATGCCACTTGTGCAACAAATCCAGTCGTGAAATTTCCTCGCTCCTAAATATTCCACAGTCAACTGTCAGCTCTATTATAACAAAATGGAAGCGTTTGGGAAAAACAGCAACTCAGCCACGAAGTGGTAGGCCACGTAAAGTGACGGAGAGGGGTCAGCGGATGCTGAAGCGCATAGTGCAAAGAGGTCGCCGACTTTCTGCACAGTCAATTGCTACAGAGCTACAAACTTCATGTGACCTTCAGATTAGCCCAAGTACAGTACGCAGAGAGCTTCATGGAATGGGTTTCCATGGCCGAGCAGCTGCAGCCAAGCCACACATCACCAAGTGCAATGCAAGGCGTCGGATGCAATGGTGTAAAGCACGCCACCACTGGCCTCTAGAGCAGTGGAGACGCGTTCTCTGGAGTGATGAATCACGCTTTTCCATCTGGCAATCTGATGGACGAGTCTGGGTTTGGAGGTTGCCAGGAGAACGGTACATTTCAGATTGCATTGTGCCAACTGTGAAATTTGGTGGAGGAGGAATTATGGTATGGGGTTGTTTTTCAGGAGCTGGGCTTGGCCCCTTAGTTCCAGTGAAAGGAACATTGAATGCTTCAGGATACCAAAACATTTTGGACAATTCCATGCTCCCAACCTTGTGGGAACAGTTTGGAGCGGGCCCCTTCCTCTTCCAACATGACTGTGCACCAGTGCACAAAGCAAGGTCCATAAAGACGTGGATGACAGAGTCTGGTGTGGATGAACTTGACTGGCCTGCACAGAGTCCTGACCTGAACCCGATAGAACACCTTTGGGAAGAATTAGAGCGGAGACTGAGAGCCAGGCCTTCTCGACCAACATCAGTGTGTGACCTCACCAATGCGCTTTTGGAAGAATGGTCAAAAATTCCTATAAACACTCTCCTCAACCTTGTGGACAGTCTTCCCAGAAGAGTTGAAGCTGTAATAGCTGCAAAAGGTGGACCGACATCATATTGAATTCTATGAGTTAGGAATGGGATGGCACTTCAGTTCATAGAATGAGTAAAGGCAGGTGAGCGAATACTTTTGGTAATATAGTGTATGACATGAAGTGGTGAAGCTAAATCCTCTGCCATGGTCACCAGATGCAAAACCCAAGCCCTTTCCACTTAAACTCATACACACTTGGACAAATTTACTGTAGTCTTGTATGGGCGTTAAACTGAAAACAAAAGTTCTATAATAGGTGTACGGGTCCAAACTCAGCCTGATTTGAATAACACCAGCCAACAAAGACTGAAAAAAGATTATAGATACATATTAGGTTTGGTCCATTTGCATCCTATGAATGGTATTTTTCACTGTGAAACCTTCATGGTGATTTCCACAGATTGCTATGGATTTGCATTATAAGAACCAGAAGGTAGATTGAGACCCACAGGAAAAGAAATAGTGGAAAAAATGTTGTACTTTGCAACATAAATACACTTTATTCACTTTACAGGTTTCACATTTTAAATACCTTACAGTTGTTGTAAAAGTCTTATGTATTGTATACAGCTATATCATAAACATACACATGTTCTCAATGTTACTTTAACACAGGATATACTCATTTTGTAGCCACTATACACACAATGAGAAGGATTTGCTGGTAAGACTTCTAATTTGAAGCTGTAAAAACTAATTTTCCTAAATTGTTTTCCTCAAAAACCAGTGGAAATTCTGTATTATTTTGTCCTTACATCATTGAAGTGGGTGATGCTTTGTTAAGTAGTATTTAATGCCCTTTATATCACACAGAAATAACATCTATGCCTTAATATCACACAAAACCATTACCTTAAAGTTAACATTACCACATTACAACAGTTTGCTGAACAAGCTCCTGATATGTTTATGAATTTCTTTCATTTTAAATCCATATATAATTGGATTAAAAAGAGGATGACACAAAAATAATTGCAATGCTAACATCAAACGTACAATTTTGGGAAAATCGTCTTCCATCCGAACCAGAAGTACATCAAAAACAGTCAAACAGGAGAAGTGAAATAAAACCAGCAGGTGAGGTAAACAGGTCTGTGCAGCTTTTTTCCTGACTTCTCTACAACTTCGATATGTTATTACAAATATCCTGGTGTACGTACAAAGTATGAATAGCACAGGAAGAACTATGATATTTACCAAAGCCACCAAGCCATATACACTATATTACCAAAAGTATTCGCTCACCTGCCTTTACTCATTCTATGAACTGAAGTGCCATCCCATTCCTAACTCATAGAATTCAATATGATGTCGGTCCACCTTTTGCAGCTATTACAGCTTCAACTCTTCTGGGAAGACTGTCCACAAGGTTGAGGAGAGTGTTTATAGGAATTTTTGACCATTCTTCCAAAAGCGCATTGGTGAGGTCACACACTGATGTTGGTCGAGAAGGCCTGGCTCTCAGTCTCCGCTCTAATTCATCCCAAAGGTGTTCTATCGGGTTCAGGTCAGGACTCTGTGCAGGCCAGTCAAGTTCATCCACACCAGACTCTGTCATCCACGTCTTTATGGACCTTGCTTTGTGCACTGGTGCACAGTCATGTTGGAAGAGGAAGGGGCCCGCTCCAAACTGTTCCCACAAGGTTGGGAGCATGGAATTGTCCAAAATGTTTTGGTATCCTGAAGCATTCAATGTTCCTTTCACTGGAACTAAGGGGCCAAGCCCAGCTCCTGAAAAACAACCCCATACCATAATTCCTCCTCCACCAAATTTCACAGTTGGCACAATGCAATCTGAAATGTACCGTTCTCCTGGCAACCTCCAAACCCAGACTCGTCCATCAGATTGCCAGATGGAAAAGCGTGATTCATCACTCCAGAGAACGCGTCTCCACTGCTCTAGAGGCCAGTGGCGGCGTGCTTTACACCATTGCATCCGACGCCTTGCATTGCACTTGGTGATGTGTGGCTTGGCTGCAGCTGCTCGGCCATGGAAACCCATTCCATGAAGCTCTCTGCGTACTGTACTTGGGCTAATCTGAAGGTCACATGAAGTTTGTAGCTCTGTAGCAATTGACTGTGCAGAAAGTCGGCGACCTCTTTGCACTATGCGCTTCAGCATCCGCTGACCCCTCTCCGTCACTTTACGTGGCCTACCACTTCGTGGCTGAGTTGCTGTTTTTCCCAAACGCTTCCATTTTGTTATAATAGAGCTGACAGTTGACTGTGGAATATTTAGGAGCGAGGAAATTTCACGACTGGATTTGTTGCACAAGTGGCATCCTATGACAGTTCCACGCTGGAATTCACTGAGCTCCTGAGAGCGGCCCATTCTTTCACAAATGTCTTGTTTCACAGTCTGCATGCCTGAGTGCTTGAATTTATACACCTGGGGCCAGGCCAAGTGATTAGAACACCTGATTCTGATCATTTGAATGGGTGAGCGAATACTTTTGGTAATATAGTGTATGTGCAATAATCTGGAAGTGACACAGTGGAGCTTGTAAACTGAGCTGTTACAACTTATTCCTTTGAAAGTAAAATTACACAGTTTGGCATTAGCACTCAGTATAATAGGCACTGTAATCTGACAAGCAGGCAGAAGCCAAGCTAAAGCAAGAAAAATACTGACAGTGTTTTTTCTCATGATAGTTGGATATTGCAGAGGTTTACATATAGACACATATCTGTCGTAGGACATGGCAGACAAGAGAAAATACTCTGAACTTCCCAAAGAGTAAGTTACAAACCACTGAAAGAGACAGGTTTGATAAGTTATGATCTGTTTATCAGATAGCATGTCAATCAGAAGCTTCGGGTAGAGCATGATGCTGAAAAGAGCAGAGTTGATTAACAAAGCTGCAATGAAAATGTACATAGGCTCATGGAGGTCTTTATGAGTCACTATGATCCACACGATCACAGAATTAAAGGAAATAGCAAGAATAAACGATATAAACATGATCACAAAATAAAGATACCTGTACTTGCTCACATCCACATACCCATCAAGAGTGATATATGTTATATTTAGTTTGCTATCCATGTTTATTGAGGGTGTCTGAAATGAAATGTTGATGAATAAAATGGGTATATTACATTAAACATGCCTCATCCAGTCATCAGTACCTGACCTAGAAATGGGCTTCCAGCGAACACCAGAATAAAGAAAAAGTCCCCATTAACACTGACCATGACTCGAGTTTTTATCAGACTACTTAACCCTCTCTGGATCTCATTAACGTAACACAATTTGTCTATTAAACTCTGGAGGCCTGGATTTTTCCAGGCTACCTTTAATCTGATGTTTTGATGATGACACAACTGTAAAAATTGAGCAATAATATTACAAAACATACAATTTTGGGAAACACAATTTTAATTCACAGTAAATGTACATTGTAAGCACCCAAACAAGAGAAGTTGATTAAAAAGATCAAGTGTGGTAAACAGGTTTGTGCAGCCTTTCTCCTGACTTTTTTGGAACTCTCTTAGGCTAGCACCCAACCTCCCGGTGCTACATAAAATTGCAGCCTACTGCTTTGAGTGTACACATCATGAAAATATGAATGAAAATGCATTATAAATTATTAATATTATTGACTAGTTGACAATTCACTGGAGATTCCTGAATTATCGCCTAAAACAAGATTGAGTGACATGACAGTTACATTTGACGTCTCATCCTTGAGTCTCCAACATTTTTCCCAAATATGAAAAATAATAATAAATTGATGAGATAATGTTTACATGAATGGACCAGCAACATAAGTCCTGCCTCTCTAATAAGTCTCTCTCTGCTTCTCTATCCCAAGCATTTCACGTTATATAAAACACCCTTTTATCAATTCACAAATAAAAAAGTGATACACACATGGCTGACATTGCTGGTAATAGTCTTATACTGCCAAAGTAACTTTTTTAGTGTGTTTGTAAAAGGGGAATCGGGACTACTTGAAAACACTGAGTGGAATTAACTGCAGCAAAGTGATGGTCCTTACAAAGTTTGGCCTCCGTATGTCTGTGGAGGTTCTCAGTCATCCAGGTCATGGTTTATCCAATGAAAGTGTCCAAAAAAGGCCAGCTGGACTTGTAAAATATTTTTGAGATGTTTCACCAATCATCCGAGTAGCTTCTTCAGTTCTAGGGAACTGGTGGGAAGTTTGAGGTTTAAGCAGGAAACATCTACTGAAACCCTAACCCACCAGTCCCCTCGAACTGAAGAAGCTGCTCGGATGATTGCTGAAACGTCTTCTCAAAAATATTCTACAAGTCCAGTTGCTTTTCTTAAATGTTTTTTTTTTTTTTTTTTTTTTTTGGATATTGGGCCTCCGTACACACATTTATGAGGTTTTATAGGCTTGATGTTATTGGACCTTTTAGCCCACGCTGTGCTGAGAGCGACAAGGCCTTTATAGGTTTTTTTGTATGACCGTGGGTCTAAGATGTGTCTCTAATGTGAGACACAAAATGAATGCTCAGAGACACATTGGTAACATTGGTTCTCTGAGTAGCATGAGTGAGTGAAACCAAACCAACATCCTTGTTTTCTATAGCATGGAAGGGATGACCATCTTTTTGAATGACTAGCAGTACAGTGTCCATCCCAGTGTCTTCACCCTCTGATGACACTGACGTACTTAGCTCCAGCCAGTCTTAGTTGGCGGAGTGCAATAGGATCTTCTGGTGAGGTCACACTGTAGGGCTTCCCAATGTGAGACACTTGTTTGCTTAGGCAATGCACACATTTTGAGTCCAATTACCTTTCAATAGCCAATAAATGGAATTTCTGTTACAGGAGAATGATGGTACATAATGTGTTATTGTGTGTTTCATCCAGTTTGTCTTGAGTTAAAGTTAAATAAAAAATATGACAATAGAAAATCAGAGTTGCAGTTTTTGGAATAAATAATTCTAGTTTGAATATGATAACAGTATCTATTTGTAATGTGAATTTGTTAGTGTGTCACTGTAACTGGCAAACAGTCAGTGTTGGTCATTCTTAAAAACCTGCAGACACGTAGTGATTGAGCATGGCATTGCTGAAGCAGATGATGCTCTTTATTGTATAGTTGGGTTACAGAGACAAATCCTTACATTAAAAAAATAAATTAAATTAAATAAAACTTCCTTGATCTTACATCTCAGTTTTCACTATTAAGAAACTAGACCATTTTGACAAACAACCTCTTAAGGTGTTTGTAGATTTCTTTCATTTTCAGTCCATATATTAATGGATTAAAAAGAGGATTGTAAATTATGGTCTGTAATGACATCATAAAACGTACGATTTGGGGAAAATCTGCTTCCATTCGCAGTAAAAGTGCATCATAAGCACCCAAAAAAGAAAAGTTGATTAAAACGATCAAGTGTGGTAAACAGGTCTGTGCAGCCTTTCTCCTGACTTCTTTGGAACTCCGATAGGCTATTATGAATAATCTGGTGTATGTAAAAAGAATGAAGAGCACAGGGAGAGGCAAAACATTCACAAAAATAACCAAGCCAAATATGTTATGCACAGTTGATCTCACACAGTGGAGTTTAAAAAGTGTGCTGTTACAAATGATTCCTTTGAAAGTATAGTCACAGATTTTTTTGTTGAAAGTCAGCACGAGTTGCACTGCAAACTGAAAAGCAGGCAGAAACCAAGCTAAAGCCAGCAGTGTACACACTGTGTTTCTTCTCATGATAGTTGGATATTGCAGAGGTTTACATATAGACACATATCTGTCATAGGACATGGCTGCCAACAGTAAGAACTCTGAAGCACCTAAAGAATAATAAAAATACCACTGAAAGAGACAGCCTGCATATGAGATTACCTGGCTCTCAGATAAAATGTCAATCAAAAGCTTCGGGTAGATCACAGTGCTGACAAGAATAGAGTTGATTAACAAAGCTGCAATAAAAATGTACATAGGCTCATGCAGGTTTTTATGAATGCAGATAAGATACACAACAGTAGAATTAGCGCAGAGTATCAGAATATATGCTGTAAACATGATCACAAAATAAAGATATCTGTATTTGTTAAGTTCCACATAGCCACCAATAGTTATGTATGTTACATTTGGTTTATTATCCATTATGTTTGTCTCAAGAAAACATTTCTTGCATTACATTATCTTAACAAATGCATTAACATGTCTCGTAATCATTGTTACCTGACCATGACATGGTGTTGTGTCTAATGCACACGACTGAAATATTAGAGAAGATCAGACCTCCTTTGACTCTGGCTTTGATTGGTTTTATTAGCAGATCTCATTAAAATGTCCACCAAGTTCTTACATCATCTGAGCACCTTCCTCAAACTCCAGAGGCCTGAACCCACAGGCATTGTATGTTTTGTTTACTGCACTGTTTGTCCTTATTACAAGTGTTTGTTCTCTGCAAGCAGAACTGGATAGAAGTGGACTAATATTTCTATTCTTACATTTCTGTACAGATGAAGCAAGTTCTTTTCTCCTGCTTTCACGTTTTATGCTACCAACAATGTCCGAAACTCCAAGTTTTATCAAAATTGTACGGCCTCTTTTTGCCACATTGTTGCTCGTCTTTTACTGTGTGTATGCCCATTGACCAACAAGTCCTCCAACTTATACGACCACAGTGGTCGTTCATACATGCTCTTTCTTGCGCTAGCGCTCCTACCGGTAACAGGAGAGTATTGCGGATTGCGGGGATTAATCCACTACATCGGTATGTCATAGTTGGACGAATTAAGGTAAGTACAGCAAATGTGTTTAATTAACATTTGAGAACAATATAACATGTTGTCAGCTCGTTTTAATGTTGATTCGCCTTATACTATCTAGAATTACTACGGGGGATAATTAACGTTATAAGAGCTAACGTTAAATTAAAACAACTAGCCAAAAGTTATTTTTTTGAAAAGTAAGCTAGCTAGCTAGCTAGCATGATAACAGCTATGTAAATATGACTTTTAGAAGACGTCAGGACATCATCTTCATCTTCTATACCCGTTTTGTCCTGTTAAGGGTCACGGGGGTCTGCTGGAGCCTATCCCCGCTGTCATCGGGCGAGAGGCAGGGGTACACCCTGGACAGGTCGCCAGTCCATCGCAGGGCCACACACAGAGACAGACATCCATTCACCGTCAGGACATGCAGAGGTGAATATCATGTTTGTAACCATGTTGCTAAAGCTAAATAAAGTTGTTTAAAAAGTGAAAACCTGGAATGGAAAAGGACAGACAGATAAGACAGGTGTCCATTGGTGTCTGTAAGCCAATTTTCAAATGTTATTATCATACTTTACATACTTAATTTACCAATCACAGTATCTATTGTTCTGAAGAGAAAGCGTTTGTTGAAGTAGTTTAGTAATATATTCATTTATAACTGCCCTATGTCTGAAATCAGGCATGGTCCCTGAGAACCTGAGGCCCTCTTGACAGGTCAGAGTGATCATTGGATCATTTAAAAGTGTGAAGTAGTACACAATAGATTACATACTAGATTGTGTACTACATGCATACTGTGTTACATAATGCACCTTTTTATCTAACTAGGCTGCACTAATTTATCGCGTCATCTTCAAATATAGGCTGTTGTATACATATACAGAATGTGGATCATTTTACCAGGTATTCTGATTACAAAATGCCTGCATACCTGAGGAATGTGTCGTTGGAAATTGTACATTTTCCAATAATCTTAAAGCAATTTAACAGTAATACTTAATGCTGTCTATCTGTCTGTCTTGCAGTGGGACAAAGTGGAAAAACTCCTGGGAGCCAAAAGACAACATTCAAAGGTAACTCCCTGAAATAGCCAATAAATTGTTTGACACTGTTACTGTGTCATAGTGATTTTGTTATTGTTGCTGTGTTGTATGCCAGTTATGGAGACTGACAGTTATTATGTATTCTTTGATATATTTGCTTTATGATCTGTTTTGCTTGATCTTTGAGGAGACAGGCTACATGAATTCATTAATTCATTCATCTTCTATACCCGGTTATTCCTGTTAAGGGTCGCGGGGTCTGCTGGAGCCTATCCCAGCTGTCATCGGGCGAGAGGCGGGGTACACCCTGGACAGGTCACCAGTCTATCGCAGGGCTAACATAGAGAGATAGACAACCATTCACACTCACGTGCACACCTATGACCAATTAGAATCACCAATGAACCTAACCACCATGTCTCTGGACGGCGGGAAGAAGCGGGAGTACCCGGAGAGAACCCACGCAGACACAGGGAGAACATGCAAACTCCACACAGAAAGGAACCAGTCGGCCCATGGATTCGAACCGGTGACCTTCTCGCTGTGAGGCATCAGTGATAACCACCCTGGCTACATGAATGTTAAATGTTAATGTCTGGTAATGTTTTAAAATAAAATACCTGCCACCTGTCTCTGTCTGTGTTCATTTCCATTCAATTCAGTTTCATGATTGTTTACAGATTATAAACCTGAATAGGTTTGTTTTCAGTAAAAAAGGGTGAGGGGTTAACAGACAACTTCATCCAATCACACCTTTACAGTAGCTTAGCCAGCATAAAAGACAAGCCCATGTCATCGACAAGTACATTCTTACCCATCAGCTGAATTTTTGTGCTTATATTGCTTGCTAATTACTCAGAATTTATTTAGTTTTGATTAACATTTATTGTTAAAGGCATAAGCCGTGAATCTGTAGTTACACTATAGGTGAGGATAGAAGTTACAATATTCTGAAATCAATGATGCCCCTGTCGCATATCCTCATTAGCGTTTTGTTGAGATGCTGTTTTTTCATTGAAACACACAGATGTCAGAAATTACCTGTTGGACATCATAACAACGGTATGAGTAACTGATTTACTCAAAGTCCCTTGACAAATAGCTGTTGTGATGTTAGTTTACACACAGGTTCAAGATGTCTGGTGGAATTAATTGGCAAAAACAAATGAGCAGATACAATATAAATTACTAATTCAGTTGTAAATCTGTCAGATATGATTACCTTACATGATTTTTTCTCATTGTTTAAAAAAAATACTTATATCATAGGCTGAGTCCTCAAAAAGCTCTCTGAATCTAAGCCTGTGCACAGCTGTGTTCATGAAATGTGAAAATCCATACTTTGTTGTAGGACTATAATAAAGATATTGTTGGAAAGGTCTCAACATGGGGAATAACATATCTTAGTTTAGGGGTTGTAACTGACTCCTTCTTTGACCTTTGAACCCTGACTTCTGAGAATTTTTGAAGGCTTGTAATTCTGCATCAAAAGGGCTATAGACATGGGACAAAGTGCTGTAGAAAGCTTATGAACTCTGCCTTTTGTGCCTGTGTGACTATACCGAGTGGATATAGACAGAAAGTGGGAGCGCTGTCCAAAATGGTATCTTTTCACCCACTAGACAATTATATGCTTAAATTTTGGTCACAGAAATGTGTTTCCCACACCCTTAAACCCCCGGCTATGTATTCATTTTATTATTTATAACCTCCTATTCAAGGAAATCACTAATCGTGGTAGAAACTACAAATCCCTTGAGCTGCGACATGTAGCTTGATACCAAGTCACGTGATATTTGTAGTTTTTTCAGTTTTCAAACATATATGTTAAAATAGGGTTGTAAAAAGATATATATACTGATTACATCGAATATCTAGTATTGCCGAACTAGCGATGACATTGCTTTAAGTCGATATATGTTAAGAAAAAGTAAAGAGAGTTTATTGAGGATGTGTTTAGAACCGCGCAATATTTATTTACGCCAAACAGCAATGCAGTTTGGTTCTTCCGCTTCAGTAGGCTTACAGTAGGCAGGGTTTGGATTGGTTTATCTGCTGAACACATGAAATATTTACTACAGCCGAACTTGTAATGGCAGTGATTATAGTTGCTTTAAGTTAAGAAATGACACACAACACTGCATTTTAGTCGTTTATTTGAAAATATTATGAAGCTTTGCTGTAGCTTGGTTGAGCGGCCGAAACCGAACGCAGCCAATCCACGGCGGACAGCTATAGACAGGAATCGAATGAGTCCAACGACGTCACTAGGCTTTCTGCCGATCTCATAAGATTCTTTTAATAATACAGTTCAAAATGCACCAGGTTTAACGAATGCATTGAGTAATATGGCATTACTAGCATTCACTTTGAGGATGTGGGTAGTATTTTTACACTAATCGGCTCGTTTTCTAACCTGGGATGACGACGGAGGTTGACCGGCGGATCACATCAGGAGGCCGCCGACTCGCCTCTGAGATGACTCGCTGCTCCTGGTTCCACAGGTGGCGCTTCACTTCTCCGAAAACATCGGAGCAAACTTCCAACCAGGCGTTATTTGGAACTGATCACATATTGGGGATCTGCACCGTTACTTTCTAGCATGAAAAAATATTAAAACTTAATAAAGTGATGTATTAACAGCTATAGAGCGGGAATTAAAACAGCTTTTAGCCTGCTTATTACGATGCTGCTAGAGGGCACTAGCGCGGCGAGTCACCCCCCAAACGTAACACTGGGTCGTAATTTGGGTGCAGGAAAAACGACAACTGTGGTCGTTCTGTAGAGGAGGACAGTCTGCCATTGACAGCCAGCAGCTAGCTCGCCTTCTAACGGCTTCCTACCAGACTGCTAGCAACCCACCAGCCAGCTTCTGGCTTGCTACTCATCAGACTGACCCAGTTGTTCTGTCAGCTGCAACTGAAGCTATCATTTATGTCTGTTCCTTCCTGTGGCTACTTTCTGGTAAGCCCTTTAGTACAAGCTGTGGCTTCCATAGACATCCATTCTTAAAGCATCCCAATTACTCATTAATATCTTCTCCTCACCACTGCCCAGTGCTTTGTCCTCACAGCTGCTAATGGCATCAACATCCATGGTGCTGGACATTGTGCCATCCCCTCTGCATGGATTCATTGCAGGGATGACGACAGAACATAGACTCAGTTCATGCAGTGAGTCACAGTTCTAGCCATTCCTTACATTTAGTGTTCCATCCGTATCTTATGTAATTCTGGTTTCTCTCATGGTCTAGTTTCTGTTGATTCCCTAGTATTCTTTTCTGGACCTACTGTCTCATCAACCTTGCTCGACAGTTCGGCTCCCACATTCTTGAACCTCAGCTTTTCCCTCTGCTCTACTCAGCTCCTAACCCAAGGTTATACACTACCACTCCCTGCCCCAGCCTTTAAAAAGCAATCTTAACAATTTGCTCGGCCCCCTGCCTGTTTGTCTGCACTTGCCTAAACTGTGACTGGTCACTGGAAAATTCATTCAGCAGGCATCCTTTTCGAGGGTTAACTTTTTGAGTTGTCTTACACCTTCAATAGCATTTACAGGTGCTGGTGAAAGGATCCTCGGAGGGAAAGTAAAGACTGCCATGACCTTGGCATGGGAAGTTAGCATCTGGCCTGCTAATCCTAGGCCAGGTCTTACCCCCAAGTTAGCTATCTTCCAGTCATAATCCACCTTTGCATCTGAGATGTCTCCTTTCTGGGGAACCAGGCGAGCATTCAAGACTTATTTTAATTTATTCCTGGATTCAGTGTTATTAGACTTAGCTTTAAACACAGCCCCCCCATTTGTAGCTCTCACATTTATAAAAAAACAAAAAACAAAAACAAAAACAAAAAAAACTTCTACTTCCACTGGTCACTTTATACTTTTAACATGGTTTATAGTTGTATAAAACATTTTATTTCTAGTTACTTTCTATTTTTTTTATATAGTTTTTGTATTGTATGTTCAATGTATGTTACTGCTACTGGATGCTCGAATTTCCCTCGGGATTAATAAAGTATCTATCTATCTATCTATCTATCTATACATTGACCTGTCTCAGATTGCTCGTCTCCAGTCATTTAAACAGTCAACTATCTCACCAGTAACCAGTTTCCTGACAGATCGTCCAACAATGTGGTCTTTTTTAACCCGTTTCTTCTTTTTTAATCTTTTGTCTACCTTGAGTTGATGATACACAAACAGATTGTCAAATTCCCTGCACAGCTCAGTTCTAGGCTACCTGGACCTATCTTTGCCTGGTTCCCTCAGATTTTCACCCTGCGTAATTGAGCTTCTAGTGCAAATGTCTGCCCCTTTTGATAATACCCCAAGACTCAGCCTTACCCAAAGTTCTCCGCTACCATTCCCTGCCTCAGACCTAGAGATACAAACAAACTCAGTTAACCAGTCTCTGCCTCCTACCTATTTGTTCACTCTTGAGGTCACTTTCCTAAACTATGACATGAAGTGATGGAGCTAAAACCTCTTCCATGGCCACCAGATGCAAAACCCAAGCCCTTTCCACTTAAGCTCATACACACTTGGACAAATTTACTGTAGTCCTATAATAGGTGTATGGGTCCAATCTCAGCTTGATTTGAATAACACCAGACCCCCAAACTGCCAACAAAGATTAAAAAAATAGAAGATTATACATACATATTAGGTTTTGTCTATTTGCGTCCTATGAATGGTATTTTTCACTGTAAAACCATCATGGTGATTTCAATTTGTTGTGGATTTGCATCATAAGAAGCAGAAGGCAGATTGAGGGCCACAGGAAAATAAATAGTGGTAACAAGGTTGTGCTTTACAAAAGAAATACACTTTTTTCACTTTTTAGGTTTCACATTTTAAATCCCTTACAGTTGTCATAAAAGTCTCATGTTTGTATACAGCTAAGTCATAACATACACATGTTCTCAATGTTACATTAACACAGGATATACTCATTTTGTAGCCACTATACACACACAGGGAAAAATTTGCTGGTTAGACTTATAATTTGAGGCTGTAGAAAACTAATTTTCCTAATGGTTTTTCCTCAAAAAGTGGTGGAAATTCTGTATTATTTTGTCCTTACATCGTTGAAGTGGGTGATGCTTAGTTACGTAGTAATCCACTAGTAATCACGCACAATAACCTTAAAGTTAACATTGATACCACATTACAACAGTTTGCTAAACAAGCTCCTGATATGTTTATGAATTTCTTTCATTTTAAGTCCATATATAATTGGATTAAAGAGAGGATGACACAAAAATATTTGTAATGCTATTATCAAACGCACAATTTTGGGAAAATCGTCTTCCATCCGAACCAGAAGTACATCAAAAACACTCAAACAGGAGAAGTGAAATAAAACCAGCAGGTGAGGTAAACAGGTCTGTGCAGCTTTTTTCCTGACTTCTCTACAACTTCGATATGTTATTACAACTATCCTGGTGTATGTAAAAAGTATGAATAGCACAGGAAGAACTATGAGATTTGCCAATGCCACCAAGCCATATATGTGCAATAATCTGGAAGTGACACAGTGGAGCTTGTAAACTGTGCTGTTGCAACTTATTCCTTTGAAAGTAAAATTACACAGTTTGGCATTAGCACTCAGTATAATAGGCACTGTAATATGACAAACGGGCAGAAGCCAAGCTAAAACAAGAAAAATACTGACAGTGTTTTTTCTCATGATAGTTGGATATTGCAGAGGTTTACATATCGACACATATCTGTCATAGGACATGGCAGACAAAAGCAAATACTCTGAACCTCCCAAAGAGTAAGTTACAAACCACTGAAAGAGACAGGTTTGATAAGTTATGATCTGTTTATCAGATAACATGTCAATCAGAAGCTTCGGGTAAAGCATGATGCTGAAAAGAGCAGAGTTGATTAACAAAGCTGCAATGAAAATGTACATAGGCTCATGGAAGTCTTTATGAGTCACTATGATGCACACGATCATAGAATTAAAGCAAATAACAAGAATAAACAATATAAACATGATCACAAAATAAAGATACCTGTATTTGCTCACATCCACATACCCATCAAGAGTGATATATGTTATATTTAATTTGCCATCCATTTTCATGAAGGGTGTCGAAATGTTGATGAATAAAACGCGTACATTACATTAAAGATGCCGCATTCAGTGATCAGTACTTGACCTAGAAATGGACTTCCAGCAAACACCAGAATAAAGAAAAAGTCCCATTAACATTGACCATGACTCGAGTTTTTATCAGACTACTTAACCCTCTCTGGATCTCATTAACGTAACACAATTTGTCTATCAAACTCTGGAGGCCTGGACTTTTCCAGGTTACCTTTAATCAGACATTTTGCTATAACATAACAATTCACATACTTCTGTTCTATTTTGAGGCTGGCTACAGACAACAATATGGACTTCTTGAATGAATTTCCTTCGGATCCACATATTGCAAGACATGACTGTGATGGCACAACTGAAAATTGAGCAATAACATTATAAAACATACAATTTGGGGAAATACATTTATATTCACAGCAGAGGTTGCGCTAGACTCTTTCGATGTCGGTCATTTTGACTGACAGGGCCATACAAATCCCGTCATAATCTATTTTTACCCGTCACTTTAATTTTTTAAAATGATGATAAAGACATATTCAGTAGCATTTAATTATCAATAAAGTTTCATTCAATTCAAGTACTTTTTTCAGAACAGTATTGACTTTAAACAAAAAAAAAGTTTTGGCTTCCAACAGTCAATGCTGCCGACACGCCTTGTCTGTACTCGGAACGACACTGCTAGCGTGAACAGACTTAGACGGTACCGTAGGGTTGAAGTTCTTCTGTGGTATGCAAATTCCATTTTGGTAGCCATTAGCTGCATAGACATAGACATACAGTATATACATATATATTGTATATATGTCTGTGGTCTATGGTTAGCCGAGCTCTGACGTGTGCATCAGTGTAATCGGTGTACCAGGAAACCGTGCACCGACAAAAGTTCCGCGATGTTTGAACCGCAAACTGCGATGAGAGACAAGATCCAATTAATAAGGTCACTTGCCACCAAGTGGTCAGTGGTGTGAATTGCATCTGTCAAAATGACGGATGACCTTCAGATTTTTTCGTGACATTAAAAAAAAAAAAAAAGGTCAATGACGGAAAATATTCGGTTAACACGACCCCAGATTCACAGTAAATGCACATTGTAAGCACCCAAACAAGATAAGCTGATTGAAAAGATCAAGTGTGGTAAACAGGTTTGTGCAGCTTTTCTCCTGACAACTTTAGAATTCTGATAGGCCAGCCAGCACCCAACCTCCGGGCGCTAAACAAAGTTGCAGCCTACTGCTTTGCGTGTATGCATTATTAAGTGAGAATATGGACAAGAACGAGTATAAACTAGACAATTCCCCTGCGGGAAATCGCGAGAGTGATGCAGTGGCCGCAGCAGTCTGCGATACCATGCTATATTGCTGTGATAGTACGATGCTACGATGATGCTACTATGCCAAGATGCTACTACAATGCTATGATGCTAAGATACTAAGATGCTATGATACTAAGATGCTACAAAGCTAAGATACTATGTTGCTACGATGCTAAGATGTTACAATGCAATTATACTAAGATGCTATGATGCTTTAATGATCACCTGTTCATATAGTCATAATATAATCCTGGTGAAAATATTTGCGATTTACGTTGCAAATAATTTCATGTTTGACTACAAAAAGTAATGGTCAGGTCAAGACAGGTATGAAAGTATTCGCGACTTGCGTCGCAAATGTCTTTACTAAGTAGCATGTCTTTACTACCATGAGCAGCAGCTATAACAAAAAGCACAACTCAAATAGTCATTTAAGGCCTGGTTCCTTCTGACTGGATGGGTGTGAGTTTGATGTCATGCAGGGTACAACAAACCAAACAGGATGAGGAGGATGCAGTAGGCCTGGCTGAGAGAGAGAGACACTGAGAAGGGTCGTCCTTTACGCCCTTCTACAAACTGAAGGGCAGGTACAGGCAGCAGAGCCCTCCCAGCTCCACCTGAAAGCCAGCATCAAATAAGGAAGAGAGTGGGAGGGATCTCACTAGGATCCCCAGACAAAGAACGAGCAAATCGTAACAATTGATCGTTAATCATAATAATTTTTACAATAAAACTCATTACTCCTACCTGAGCAATAGTTTAACAGTTTACGGCACAGTCTTACAGTTAGAAAAACAATAATATTAAACTTAACACATCCAGGCTGTAACAAGGAATCAGCGATGAAGTGAAGACCTTCAAATTGTCCTGCGAGTCCAGCTCTTAGTCTCATGTTGGACGTCACTGCAGTCTGTCTGGATCAGCTGGAGGAAAACTATAGGCAGACAAATAAACATGTCAAATAATGTTATGTAACATACTTAATATAACTCTTATGAGTGTTCAACAGCTCATTATTTATTTAATTAAAAACATCATATTATATTAAATTACTCCAATTATATATATACTGTCATTAATGTTGTTGCAAGCCATAAATGTTTCCTACTTTATGTGGTGGAATAATATATTTTTCAGTTTGACACAGTTTAATTTAAAAATATCTTCCCTTTAAATTGTAAAACTTCAACATTATTACTGTGATAAGCACCCGCTAGCAAGGCGGCGAATTAGCCGGCGGCTAACCCCACTAGCCTCCGCGTTAGCTCACGGCTAACTGCCGCGGCTAATTCGTGTTTAACTCCCGCGGGTCCGCGGTTAAATCCCGGTTAGCTAGCGGTTAGCTAGCGGTTAGCTCGAGGCTAACTCCGCGGTTGAGTCCGCGGCGTTAAGGTAGCGGCTAGCTAGCTCCGTTAGCTCCGCTAGCTTGCTAACATACATGAGCTATGCTAGTCGTCGGCTAAATCACTGGGCGGCTAGTCGTTAGCGTCTGTTAGCAGTTGAGCTATTCACTGACCTAATAAGATGAAGGAAACGGGTCAGGGATGTTGTGTCAGGAGTTTCAGCAAAGCAGCCAGATATAATTTGTGTTTAAAATAAAGGAAAAGGTCATAATGTCAGGTTCTGGCCCCCTACAGTACTGCAGTAATGGTTTGGGGGGTTTTAATGTTTTGGCAGATCATGTTTTCCACTGAGAGCTCTTTTCCCGCCTCTCGTCCCCTGCAGCTGCGTGTGTGAACGTGTGTAAGCTGGTTGGGGTCTGGTTGTCATGGCTACCAGGGTCAACTGCTCCTGTTAGAATGTCAGTTGGAAGACGGGGAGAGAGAGAGAGAAAATGCTGAAATATCGCCTCGAACAGGAAGGACTTGTGGCCAAACCGTATTTCCAAACATTGAACCGACTTAACTTTGGGCATCTTGAGGCTTTCCTGAACGTCTAGATATGTAATTTGTGGGTAAAATGAAGAAATGTGACCTGTTTCAAGCGATTCAAAGAAAGGTTACGTCTGCTTTCCTCCAGAAATTTCCCTGCCTTTTTAACATGGCAGTCTATGGAGCTGTGGATGGGTGTTGCTGGCGCATCTTTGTGTCTGACGCCAAAACTATAAGACTTACAGCTTTAGCAGACGAATTTGAGTGAGAAGACACATTTTCCTACGTTTCTATGTATAAATTATGTCTGTCGTGTGAAATTTGTGGCCACGGGAGCAGTTTCTGTGCAGTTTTTTGACTAACTTTCTTCTCCCCTCCTCACTCTAGCTGATGATGTCATCCACTCTAGCACAAACATTCCGCGCAATACACACCCATTATAAACCCTGAAATTTGAGTAAAAACCTACACAACTCTGAGGCTTCATAGTTTAAAAACGGTAAAAGTTGCCGACAAGTGAAGTGAATCTCTGAAGAGAAGGCAAGAGTACCTACGTTTTAAAGTTGAAATGAAGTCTCTCGGTTAAAGTATGCCAGAGCAGTTCATTGTTGAAAATGTCTGTTGGAATTGTTTTTTTTTCGGGCTTCTCCATTCATTTCAATTGGGAAATTTGTCGCAGTTTTTTCGCGACTACGTCGCGAAAAAATCTTGTTTGAAAGAACTGTATAGAAGCACACCGAGTCCGATCGAGACGCACGTTTTGATGTATTTTGTGTCTGTGTGCGACGAACGGTATTTGAGTTGAAAGGTTTCGAAAATGCGTAGGAAAAAGTTTAATAATAATAATAATAATAACTAGACAATTCCCCTGCGGGAAATCGCGAGAGTGATGCAGTGGCCGCAGCAGTCTGCGATACCATGCTATATTGCTGTGATAGTACGATGCTACGATGCTACGATGATGCTACTATGCCAAGATGCTAAGATGCTAAGATGCTATGATACTAAGATGCTACAAAGCTAAGATACTATGTTGCTATGATGCTAAGATGCTACAATGCAATTATACTAAGATGCTATGATGCTAAGATACTACAATGCTAAGATGCTTTAATGATGCTACAATGCTATGATGCTAAGATGCTACAATGCCAATTTGCCACAATGCTATCATGCTACCATGCTACCATGCTATGATGCTAAGATGCTTTAATGATGCTACAATGCTATGATGCTAAGATGCTTTAATGATGCTACCATGCTATGATGCTAAGATGCTTTAATGATGCTACCATGCTATGATGCTATGATGCTACAATGCCAATTTGCTACAATGCTATCATGCTACCATACTATGATGCTAACATGCTTTCATGATGCTAAAATGCTATGATGCTAAGATGCTACAATGCCAATTCGCTACAATGCTATGATGCTACAATGCTAAGATGTTTAAATGATGCTTTAATGCTAAGATGCTAAAATGCTATAATATACCTTTAACTAAGCTGAAACTATAAGATAAGTGATAAAACAGCCATAAACAGACAGTTTGCAACAGAAATTAAGTTTATTTTTCAACAAAACAATCAAGGAACACGAAAACATCTGATGAGTCGGTAAAAAACGTTAATCTAACAAGAAACAAAGTTGTAAAAACACGGCCACCGAACCCATCACGAAACTAAAGATACAAAGGAAAAAAAAAAGTCCTCTGGACGTCTTCTTCCTGGATCTTGGGTCCTTGATCCTGGATTTAAAAGATCAATAAGTTAGAGGTTTCAAATCATCATGGAGACATTTGATCACAAACTTAATGAAATATTACTTCCCTTATTGTTGTTGTGTTGCTGTCTTCTGGACGTCTTCTTCCTAGATCTAGTTCACACAATTTAAACAAAAACAGACATAAGTTAAAGGTTCAAAACATTAAGTTAAAACATTTGATCAAAAAATGTGAAATATTACTTCCCTTATTGTTGTTGTGTTGCTGTCATCTGGACGTCTTTTTCCTAGATCTAGTTCACACAATTTAAACAAAAACAGACATAAGTTAAAGGTTCAAAACATTAAGTTAAAACATTTGATCAAAAAATGTGAAATATTACTTCCCTTATTGTTGTTGTGTTGCTGTCATCTGGGCGTCTTCTTCCTAGATCTAGTTCACACAATTTAAACAAAAACAGACATAAGTTAAAGGCTCAAAACATTAGTTAAAACATTTGATCAAAAAATGTGAAATATTACTTCCCTTTTTTTTGGTGTTGGTTTGCTGTCTCTACTGGAGAGAGATCAGCTGTGGTCCTCTTGATGTCTCCTTCTGTTGAACATGAATGACAGTAAAGACAGAACAGACAGACAGGAGAAGAGAAGGGAGGTTAGTTCAAATATTCAATGTGATTAATCATTTTAAAGAGAGATACTCACCTTTTGATGGACCTGGTTGACACGTAGATTGTCGACCTGTAACTTACATGATTTAATTTACAATACATGATTTACATTATTTAGGTTAGCTAATGTAATTTAAATAATTACATTAGCTAAGCTAATTACAAAATATTTAACATTATACATTGAAAGCCGTTCTCATCATCTCAATAGATGATGAGAACGGCTTGATAAGATAATGCTGACCCCTTTGTTACATTAATAAATATAAAAAAACACTACATCAATACATGATTCAACTATTTCCAGCCAACACATGCCATTACAACATCATGATTAAAGTCACACTTACTTTTCTATGGACCATGTGTTGGCTGGAGAGACTTAGTCAGTCAAAATACAATAGACTGGACTGTGGTAACTGTAATAAGTTTGGAGAACACCTGATTGAAGACATTTATCAGGATGTGAAATATAAATGTGATCAATCAGAGTGTTCTTCTCAGTGGTGGATTCACTAATTAGTTGAGTGTAACCTCTGGCCTGAAACAAGTCTTTTATACTTTTTTTGCCTTTACTGAGGAGATCCTCATTAAAGTCGCCACAAACAATGATGGGCTGGTGATTTATCACGTCCAATGAGTCTAAGAGGTTTCTCAAGTTTTGTAAGAACATAGACCATCGGAAATTTGGTGGTTTGTAAACAGTCGCTAAAAGTAGTTTGACTGGAGCCTCAATTTTGATGACAACAAACTCCAAATCAGTGACCTGGTGCATGTACCTGCGAGGCTCTGCTTGCACGTTGCCTCTACAGTACACTGCAACTCCACCTCCATCTTTTCGAGCCATGTCCACACAGCTGTTGTAAGACAGCAACCTACTGCGTGTGAACATGGTGTATCCCTCCAGGTCGAAAATTGGGGATACAGAGGACCCTGACAAATGTGTCTCTGTGAGGCACAGCACGTCTGCTAGTTGCAGTTCGTGATGAGCCTTCAGGTCTGAAATGTGGGACGGAAGTCCCTGAGTATTGTGGTGGATGATTGTCAAGGTCTTTGGAGTTTGTTCCATCAATCTATAAAATGCTAACAATGGTCGACAGCTCTGGAAAGAGGCTTGAGGCATACTTTCCAGAGCTGTCTTGATTTCGGGGTCAGCATATATCTTTTTCTCGTCGAAGTCACAGATAGTGAGACCTCCCAGCGAAGTTGTGCGGCTGAGCGCTACATAAGCCATGCCCGGTTCAAACACGCGCTTCAGACACACAACCGCTGACGCCATCGTCATACCTTGAACTTTGTGGGCCGTACACGCAAAAGCCAACTTCATGGGGAACTGGCGCCGAATGACCCCTTTTGTGTTACTCAGGCTCTCCTCAGATCTTTCAATGTAGGCCAGATTGTCTGAGGGACCCAAGATCTTTTTGCGGAATCTCTGTCCTGCTGTGGGATTGTCCAGCTCGAGTCCAATTAACTTAACAGACTTTGGCTCGCTGTCCGTCATTACAATGTGCGAGATGGTTCCGAATGTTCCATTAACAATTCCGTCCTCCACGTCGAGATTCCTGGTCAACATAACGCGTACTCCTGGAGCAGCCACTATGTTGTCAGGCAAATCTCGCTTGGTGCCGTTAACGTTCGACACTATCGTCATGCAGCCGGTCGTAGGCATTTTCCTATAATCCCGAGCTGCGATGTCGATAGCGTCGTCGTGGAGGGAGGCTACAGTACCAGAGTTGTGACGGTCAACTTCTTTGTTGGTAGCAAAAATGTGTAGCCTATCTACTGGACAATCTTTGACGTCAGCCACTGCCTGTGTGAGCAACTCTCTGTCCTCATCACTCAAAGGATCCAGCTTTTGCTTCACTCTGAGGCGGTTCAAGAGTTCAGCAAAAGCTCGATCGTCCTTCTGTCGCATGATCTCTGTAAGGATGACCATCTTGAAGTGATCCTTCCAGAGATCAAACTCAGTCTCCTCATACACACACAGTGGCTTGGCTCTGCCTAAAGGCGGCAGTTGGTAAAAGTCACCAACAGCGAGGACAGAAATCCCCCCGAACGGCTTCCTGTTTCCTCGGATCTGTTGAAAACGCCAGTTGACGTAAGCAAACAGCTCCTTGGAAACCATGGAGACCTCATCGATGATGAGAATCTCCGCGTTGGAAAGTGTCGCTCGGACCTCATCCAGGGCGTTGCCGAGACCTTGATACGGTGCCTTCAAGGACCTCGGCAGTTTGAGCAGTGAGTGCAACGTGACGCCTGAAATGTTGAAGGCTGCTGTGCCAGTGAAGGCAGTCAGCAGCACTGCAGGCTGCGTCATGTCTGCTTGGTCCCTGAATCTGGGGAGCTCACGCAGAATCCTCGTTGCCTCCTGGTGAACGCACTTGATTACGTGCGATTTACCACAGCCAGCTCCCCCTGTCAAAAAGTAATAAAACGGCTCTACATCGCGGCCCCACACCAGCTCAAAGCACCACTGACGAATGCTGTAGAAGATAGAAGCCTGCGTTTCGTTCAGACTTTGATACATTTTTCTAACAAAGTCTGGACTCAACTGCGGCGCTTCTATCCTCGGCATGGAGCTCCCCCTATCTCTAGTGACCTGAAACTCTGGGACCTCTCCTGGGTCTTCGTGCTCGGCAGGTTGTCGCTCTGCAAGACACTCTAACCGTTCAGCTTCTACTTCAGGCGCAAAACAGTTCCACTCATTAACTATAGGGCCCAGCACCTGATACTGTTCTAACGCTTCGTCGATCCTTTTACCCTGACCTTCGTAGCGTTTTTTGTTACGGGTTACGAGATCTCTAACACTCATACCCGGGATCTCGCCACACGTATAAAACTGCTCATAAGTGGGGTTAGCTTCATCTCTCAGGTCGTCATCAGATCGGTGTGGGAGATAAAGTTTGAGCAGTCGTCTATAAAACTTCTCAGGAGCTTTCTTCTCTGAGAACCGAGGAAATCTGATAATTGCCGGCTTTCCAGCAGTTCTTTTCTGAATAAAGCCCATTTCATTCAGGAGGGGGATGGCGCTTTTACTTTTAGTTTGCTCACCGTACAGCACCCTGTACTCTGACGCAAACTCGGCCATGCACATACGCGCAAACTCAGCACCGCGAGGTCTGTTGACGTATTTTTCTGGCAGGCCGGACATCCACACCTCCTCTGAACCCGGTTCCATCTGTTGGAGTCTACCGATAGGGTGACTCATCCTCAGACCGTCCTCGTCGGTCTGAAGGAACACCACGGTCCGGGAGCACCTCTTCAGCCGTAAGCTGCAGGTGCGAGCAACAGCCTCTTGAGCGCTGACTTCCCTATGTTTAGCATAGGCCTGCATGATCTGCTTCATTTCGTCACGCTCGTTAACATTGGACTGTTTAACATTTCCGATGACGTTCTTAAGGAATTGCGTCATCTCGTGCTCCGGCTTGGACACGTAGGACATCATGTACATTATGCAGCTATAATCGTCCACAACGTACTGAATGTCCATGTTGGCGTTCCAGGCTCGGAGCAGGTCTGGGTTATAGGCGTTAACCCAGCAATCGTTTGGATGCCGCTTCAGGATCACGACATGGCTGCTCGCCAGGCGGTGGACAAGGGCTCGGTATTCCGTGTACGTCAAGCCGCACTGGTCGAGCAAGTCTGTCAAACTACTGAATGAAGCGTTTGCATCCAAGAGCAAGTCTCTAACTTGCTGAAGTTTGACTTTGGCTTCCTTTCGCTTCTTAGCGAGTGCCCGCTTCTGCTCCAGTATTCTGGCGACCTCATCTTGGTTCTGGTCTTGATCTAAAGGTTTTGAGGTGCCAGCACTAATGGGGGGTCTAGTGATGAATGTATCATCCATGGGCTGCTTCGGGAAGCCAAACCTACAGGCAACGTTGCCTTTTTTGCAGGACTTGGAATGTTTCCTGCTGTGAACCTGAACCTCTGAGACAATTCTGTGGAGCTCCAGGTCTGTCTCAGGATCAGGCATCTTGCATGTTATGTACCTATCTATGAAAGCCGCGACCTTCTGGTCGGACTCTTCTTCAAATTTAGGTGCATTTTTAATCCAAATTAGCATGTGGATGTGGGGACTTCCTCTAGCCTGGAACTCAACCCTATAAAAATAATCCTCCACCTCGCCAATGGGCTGCGCTGGTGAGAGGAGAAGGTTGGTCATCAGAGCGTCGACTCTCTTTTCAAACATGCGCATTACTGTGACCGGATTGCTCCGCAGAATGTCGCACTTTGATTTCCAGTCGAGCTCTGAAAAGTCCCCGTGTTCTCCCTGCTGAGCTTTGATGACCTCTATGACCTCAGGCCATCTCATCTCAGCAGCCGAGAACGTGACAAAAAATGTGGGTTTGCCTATTTGTCGCACCATGGCGTGGACGTCTTTCAGAGTCTTGGTCCAATAGGCTGGAGTGCCTCTGAGAGGCTGCATGAAGCGAGTTGCATCTTGGCTCATAATGAGCCGCTGCACCTCGTCTTGGTCCAGGAGCATGAGGTTGTTAATACGACGGCCGTCTCTAGCTCTGGACTTTCCTTTGCGCATCTGAATTGACATGCTGTTTGTCGCCAGGTGGGTTTCTGTGACAAACTGCGCAAAGAAAAGGTAGCTTTGGTCGCTAGCGAAACGTGTATCGACAGCAAACAACCTGCAGTTAAAATACATGCTAGGTGACAGGGAGAAGGTTCTGGGTTCATCCAGTGTGTTCTCTCCTGTCGGGAATTGCACAGGGAAAGCCATGGCTTCAAGCTTTGGTATGGTGAAGAAGCCTACTGGTCTGTTGCCCTGGGCGGGGGCAATGCTAAATATTCCATCACCATACGAAAGACTCTCCTGTGCAATGTCAGGCGGCTGCATACACGTGTCCAGAGTCAGGCCAGGCCTCAGCTCCTCCTGTTCGTCGTCAGCTCCCTGAGGCTGCTGACTTCTACTAGAGTCTGGGTCGTTCTGACTAGAAAAAACTTCCTCTAAGTCTTTGTCCATGTCTGGGTCTGGCTGCTGCCTTTGTGGTTGGTCTGGGTCGTTTTTCCTATTAAAGACCTCCTCGAGGTCCACGTCTGCCTCAATGTCTCCCTGATGCTGCTCTGACTGAGCAGCATCAGCAACATTGAGTTGTGAGTCGTCATCGTCGACTGACTCATCAAAAACAACACTATCGTCTATGGATACATCCTGATACTCAGAATGTATCCTTTTAAGTGTGGCGAGACTAGCTAATACATTTCTCATATTAACAGTATAAAAGTGCTGGTAGCCCTTGTAGTTAATGCGCCTCTTTAATTTAACCTGAAGTAGTTGTGACTCAGATCTGGGTCTTGGGAGACTGTTGACTGTTGCTTCCACCTCTGATGGAACACAGACAACAGCTCCATGGACTGCTTTTTGTTGTCCTTTCGGCAGAGCGACAACCTTAGCAAAAGGCAGTATTTTAGCAATTAGCTGCCTCTCGAGCACGTTGAGCCTCGCTAACTCTGGGGGGATGGGCGACAACTCTAAGTTGTTCGCCGTCGCAACCGGTGGCATCCGTCCTCTCTTCAAGTGGCTGTCACACGTGTGACAGATCCACTCTTTTAGTCGCTCGTGTGTAACAGAGCAATGTGCAGCGCAGTCGTTGTCACAAAAGTGGACATAGTTTCCTGTTAAACAGGATGCTGCCACTGCAGGTTTTTGTCTATATTTTTCTCTTTTGCACAATCTGACCTGATTAGGAAACATTGCTCTGTTACACACGGTGCAGACATACGTCGGCCCGTGTCGAATAGTTTCACGAAACACTGTGATGGCGGCTTCCATCACAGGATTTATTAACGGCTGCGGTTGGGGGGGGTTATAGGGCACGATCCTTCTATATTTTTGTTTGATCCTTAATGCGTTTTGCATCTTGTTAAAGATGCAAAAAGTAGCATTTGTTGCGAGTTTAGTTACTCTGCGTTGGATACAGCGTAACCTAAACTCAGGATCATTGTGATACCTTCTATTTAAACTTTCTTTTTTCTTTTGTCTAAGTCGAAGATTAGATTTGTACCTAGTTAACATGTACATTTTCTTTTTGGTACAAAAATCAGGATCTGCCCTATATTTCTGTTTAATGTAATTTTTGTGCCTACTCTGAAAGGCAGGATCCTCCTTATACTTTTCTTTAATATAATTTTTTTGCCTAGTTTGAAAGGCAGGGTCTGCCTTATACTTTTCTTTAATATATTTTTTTTGCCTAGTTTGAAAGGCAGGGTCTGCCTTATACTTTTCTTTAATATATTTTTTTTGCCTAGTTTGAAAGGCAGGATCCTCCTTATACTTTTCTTTAATATAATTTTTTTGCCTAGTTTGAAAGGCAGGGTCTGCCTTATACTTTTCTTTAATATATTTTTTTTGCCTAGTTTGAAAGGCAGGGTCTGCCTTATACTTTTCTTTAATATATTTTTTTTGCCTAGTTTGAAAGGCAGGGTCTGCCTTATACTTTTCTTTAATATATTTTTTTTGCCTAGTTTGAAAGGCAGGGTCTGCCTTATACTTTTCTTTAATATATTTTTTTTGCCTAGTTTGAAAGGCAGGGTCTGCCTTATACTTTTCTTTAATATATTTTTTTTGCCTAGTTTGAAAGGCAGGATCCATGTTATATTTCTCTGTAAAAATTTTTTTCTTCCTGCTCTGGAAAGCAGGATCGGCCCTGTATTTGTCTGTATAATGTTTTTTTCTACTGCTCCGGAATGTTGGGTCTTCCTTATATTTTTGATTAAGTTTTATTTTTTTTGTATTTTTAACTTTTGAATAATAATTTCTGAAAGACAGTAACCGTTGTTTCCTATGATTACTGTCTTGGGAATGTTTTATTTTGTTTGCTTCTATTTTTTTAATTCCAAATTCCGGGCAGTTGTCATACCTATTTTTTTCATTAATGTTTTTTTCACATTTGATAACATGGCTGTCACTTTCCCTCCTTTTAACTTTTTGTCTTCGTTGTTTACCTAATTTACCTAGTTTTATGACTGGAGGGAGAGCTGTCCTGGAGACTTCTAAATCTACTTCTACCGTCGGTTGTTGAAGACCTTCACTGGAACCGACGGCTTCAAATGACACAGGCACAAGCTCATAGCTGGCAGAAGGTCCACGATCAGCAAAGAGGTTGTGCAGGTGTTCAGCCAGGTCACTGATTTCAGTGAAGGTCTTCATGATTGCAGTTCCGTTGAATTTTGGAAAACCTGCCGAATCTCTGGTGTGTGAATCAAACACACCATACGTCCCTGTTTGGGTACGGAACACTGCAATGCATTCTGGATTTACTATGATAAACGCATGCCTCACATCTCCTGACAGACACTGCAGCTCTTCAGCAAGGGAAATTAAGTTGCCGTTTCCGTCGCTGGAGGCTTTGACGGTTCCACATTTAACTTCGCACATGTGGACATCGTACATTGCAGTGTCTGTCAGGACTTGTTTAGGCATTTTCTCGACGGTGAGATGATCATTTTCATACCTGTGCTCCAGGATCAGCTGTTGTTTCACTCCTACGTAGAGTGAATCTCCCTGAGCCAGCACTCTATCGAGGGTAGCTGTGTTAAAGCTACAACCCTCATTCTCGAAAGCGAGAAAAGTCAGGGACATGCAGGTACACTGACTGTTCCTAGAGAACTTACTGTACCTCCTGTCCCTCTGACTATGACTAGCCCTAACAGTGACAGCCTGACCCCCACTTACCTGAGTACCTACCTTTATGCTTGCCTGTAAAGATGTTCAATGGTTAATTATTAGTAGGTTAGTCATAATTAATTTTATTAGTCTATTAGTATTAAAATACTATTAATTACTACACATTATTAGTATCAGTATTATTATAGTTAGCTTTATTATTATTACTAGTATTAATAGCAGAAGTAGTAATGAATCAAGTTACATTGTTGTAGAACATCAATTCCAGCAAGTTTTTCAGATCAACTAAACATCTATAAAAAGCTGACACAATCTTACACACATATCATGAGCACACTTGACTAGAACACATTACTGGTATTCTGATCATTATTAATATCTTGGTAAGTTTACCAAGATATTAATAATGATCAAAAAACAAATTAAATCTCTCCTTCATTTCCTCAAGTTTTTTTTATACATTACAGTTTAAAGGAAATTACACTCTCCCTCAAACAAACACTTTATTGAGCCCACGATAAACCAGAAGGTAAATGTTCTTACCTCATTAGCAGAGGAGGTGGACAGTCCGTCGTCGATGATCCAGGGCCAGGAAGTTGATGAGGGGAACGGTGTCCGGGTCTGTGACAAGTCATAAGACCAGTATTAGAACAAGCACTAAGTTGTTACGAGAAAAGTTTTCTAAATGTCTGTGACAAGTCATAAGACCAGTATTAGAACAAGCACTAAGTTGTTACGAGAAAAGTTTTCTAAATGTATTTTTATTACTCACTTTCTCTGCATTTATGAACTGCAGAGGAAGATGAACCAGGTTAATGTAGTTACAGCTGAATTTACAGTAAACGTTGTGTGTGTGTCAGTTGTGGATTAAATACCTTAGCTGGGCGAGGAGAGGAGCGGGCCACAGCGGTGAGGGAAAGGGAAGGTCCAGCCGGGGAAGGTGTCTGGATCCTGGCCACCTGAGAACAAATCATAACAAGAATTCAGTAGAATGAAGACTTTGATGACATCATCAACTTTATTCAATAGGAATAATATGTACCTTGGCCACCGGTGAACAGGTGGGGGTCTCCGGAGATCCCAGACTGCAGGCCAACCTGGTAGGAGGGGATCCAACCAGCTGTTGACACATGAGAATAGACATGTTAAAATTCACTCAGTGAACACACTGTGTGTTCTGTGTCACATTGTGTGTGTTGTGGCAGATAAAAACGTACATTAGTCACTGTAGTCTGGGGGCGGGGGGTCCTGCGTCGTCTGGCTGCTGCTGGGGAGGCCACCTGCACAGTCAGATAGAACATAGCAACAGTAACTGTAGGGAACAAGGAGAAACTTTACAGCTGAGAAGAATCAGACAACTTACCTTCTTCCGCGCTGGAGGAGACGGGGGGTCCACGACACCAGACAGCTGAGAAGGAGACACTTCCTCCACAGCACGAAGAAGCGTGCTGCTGAACCAAACAGGGTTCAGTGGGAGGAAGGACTCCTTCTCCTGCTGCTGAGTCGCGCTGGCCGGGGAGGGAACCTGGAAAAGTTCACATCACATTTGATTAAATAGGTGCTTTTTAAGACTGTGAACCCGATCTCCAACATGTTCACAAACACATGTAAACACACATGATGATACAACAGTAAAACTTTACTAACCTTGCTGCTCTGACCAACGACCTTCCAACGGAAGGGGTCAGAAGCCAGCGGAGCACGTACCTCTCCCCTCACAACCAGCTTAGGAGAAACCTTCCTAAGTGGCTGTGGAGGAGTAGGAGACACCGGGGGGGGAGGTGGTGTCTCCAGGTACCGCTCCGTCGCGGACCACAGCAGGCTGGTCAGGATGGCCATCCCCTCACGGTCGCTCAGGTGAACCTGCACACATGAACACAAACCCACAAAGACACATACAAAGTTCAGGTATAGAACAGTAGCTCGTGTTGAATGTTTCATATCAACACACAAGACATTATAACAAATTTGACTTTTTCTATCACACATTGATTTTCTACTTACGCCGTCTCTGCTCCAGAGCTCCAGGCGCGTCAGGGGGAAGTACTCCGCCGCAGAGAAGAACCTCACACCTGAAAATACACAAAAGAAAACAACAAGCAATTACAACATGTACCATGAATCACAGACACTTTTAAGTTCTTTTTCCTTGTTTTTATTGACATGATAATTTGTACACACCCATACGAGCCGACACGCGGTGGTACTCCTGGCGAAGAAGGTCCTGGTACGTCTGGTCCTCCGTCAGGCGGGGGGGGAAGTCCACCACAAAGACCTGTAATAAAGCAAAATTTTCCAAAACAAAACATGTTCGCTACCAATTGACATTTTCTTTCAAAATCACACACGTTACAATAAATACACATTAATTTTTTTAAATCTCTTTTTTTAAATCTCATACGTTTAAGCAGAGTCAATGAACTTCGAGTCTTGTTAAACTACTACAAATACAGGACAAGTGAGACATGAAATTAAACTTACCTCTGGCCAACGGCTCCTCACCGCAGTGAGGAAACGGGCGTAGTCGACGGCCGCCTCCTCGATGGTCCTGCTGGCTGTCAGGTTGTTACTAGGAGCAAGAACACAAACAGCATCAGGTGAGAGAGGTACATTAGCATTAAGGACCTCAGTCCGCAACTGAGCGGCATGGGCCCCAGGGGTCGACATGATACCGAACGAATACTTAGTGTCTGGCATCACGGCGAATCCGTCGGCGATGGAGCGCAGGTGGGAGTCCCCGACAATCAGAATGAACTGTAACAACCAAGAAAATGTAATTAGCATGAAAATCATTAATCCCTCTAAACATCAATCACTTTCTTCATAAAGTGGCTAATAATATCACCTTCTTGTCAGGAGACTCCGGTGGGATGACCAACTTGTGGCTCCGTCCAGTGAGCGACGAAGTTGGCCACCGCAGGACCCGATGGCGGTAGCCGGTACCGCGGCCTGTTTAGTAAACGACAAAACACATCACGAGATAACGGTGTTACTGAATTGAAAACAAACCAGGAAATGTCAACAATCATTTGTTAATATGAGTACAACAGGACAGAAAAAAACAGTTTAGAAAGTTAAATACTGATGCTGAATTAATTTATTGATCATTGAGAGATACTCACGAGCACGAACGGGGGGACGAGCTTGAGAGCAGGGTCGGTGGGAAGGCTCCTCTCCGGCCGGGGGGGACGTCTGATGAAACATTAAGACCAAACACATACAGAACTCAGCAGTTAAGGAGAAAACAATAGATGTAACATTTCTAGAGCCATTTTCACGCAGACAGATGTCATTGTGGCACAGAAGCTTATCTACTGTGTAAATACCTCCAGGGGGGAAGGGGTGGACCTCAGCTCCTCCAGGTCGAGCCTCCTCCAGCGCTGCTTCACCGCCATGGAACGTCTGGACTTCCTAGGCATCCTGCTGACAAAAAATAGACAGAAAAAAAAAACAAGACAAAATACTTTTCAAAGTTTAACAGGCTATCAAACCTATCAAACTAACCTAAACCCTAGCCTTTACCTAAACTCTAACTACCTAATGTAAAATAATCTAATCTAAGACAAATTAATGTAATATGTTATATTTAAATTAAATCTGTGTAGATGAAGGTGTGGTGAATGTATGTGTGTGGGTGAGGTGGCGATACTACTCTGCGATGGTTGAGGGCGATGAATCAACTCTCAGCTGTCGAAGCACAGGAACCTTTTAATCCTATCAAAGACAATGCAAAAAAATTGAAATGTCTTTCAATTGTTATAAGTAAGTGTAAGCAACAAGCTAATAACAAAGCAAACACATGTTAAACATCTGTAGTTGTCATAAAGTGTGTGTTTTTGGGCACAATATTTCTATATTATAATAACTATGGATGATAATTATACTACTATATTAATTTATTTTAAACAGTATCATATTATAAGTTTTTTTTTTTCATAAAAACAAATAATTACTATGACAAATAGATATTCCACACAAGCAAAGATAACATCAACTTCAGCAAATGTACAGGATTGTATCAACATCTGAATGAACATTTATTACCAAAAGTAAAAAAAAATAGTCTTGTATCAAAATGCTTTTCTATTTAATGAAGGTATGATGTAAAAGTGTTTAACATATTAGCCTAGCTATTTTAACCAAGCTCTATCTACAGCCAGTTAGCCCCGTTAGCTTTTCATTAGCATAATGGCTGCCGTTCGCGCCACAGCCAGTTAGCTTTGTAGGCTTTTCATTAACACAATAGCGGCCCTTCGGGCCTTTACCGGAGCTCCGTCTACAGCCAGTGAGCTTCGTTAGCCCTTCATTAGCATAATGGCGGCGGTACAGGCCGCTAGCTTAGCTCTGTCTATAGCCAGTTAGCTCCGTTAGCTTTTTAGCTCGGTTTAATGTTCTTGTATTGAAACAAACCAACCGTAAAATCACCAGAAAGTAATATTTAGCTTTAATAATCTCTCTTTTGATAAAGATATATACATATTACCACAGTTAGAGCTGTTTGCTTTTGTCTTTGTTTAATGTTTTATATAGAAAAGGCACAGTCACTTTTACCGAGCTTTTACCGCGGCTTAATATTCTTTAATATAAACACACCGAACATAAATAATTAAATACATTTACAGAATAACGACAGAACAATATCTAGCTTCAATAATATCACTTTTCTTTAACAATTTAATAAAATATTTGTTATCTAAAGAGGAATGAAACGTACACTTACCTCTGCCGAGAAGAAAGGGGAGGAGCAGAATCAGACGAGGGTATTTAACTCCGTAGTAACGGACCTGACCAATCAGAGTCCTCCCCGTGAACACGTCATTGCTACTGTCCAATCAGATGGATGAATTTTTCGCGGGCTTCACAGATTCACAGACACGCACACACATATGCGCGTTCACGATCTCTCTGTCTCTCTCATGGACACAGGTTAGATTCCTGAGCTACGCTATGATCCTGTTATAGATAGATGTGTGTGTGTGTGTGTGTGTGTAAATGTATGCATGTAAATATATATATATACATATTTAGTGTATATATATATATATAAGTATATATACTATTTATTTTAACTCACACTATCCTTTTTTTAAAATTATATCATTAAAGCAAAGGATTATTGTAGCATCATATCATCATATCATCTTAGCATCGCAGTATCAAATCGTTATATCATAGCATCATATCATATCACAGACTGCTGTGGCCACTGCATCACTCTCGCGAATTCCCACGGCTAATTCGTGTTTAACTCCCGCGGGTCCGCGGTTAAATCCCGGTTAGCTAGCGGTTAGTTAGCGGTTAGCTCGAGGCTAACTCCGCGGTTGAGTCCGCGGCGTTAAGGTAGCGGCTAGCTAGCTCCGTTAGCTCCGCTAGCTTGCTAACATACATGAGCTATGCTGGAAGGCTAGTCGTCGGCTAAATCACTGGGCGGCTAGTCGTTAGCGTCTGTTAGCAGTTGAGCTATTCACTGACCTAATAAGATGAAGGAAACGGGTCAGGGATGTTGTGTCAGGAGTTTCAGCAAAGCAGCCAGATATAATTTGTGTTTAAAATAAAGGAAAAGGTCAAACATGACTGAGAAATTGTCATTCAGTCAATGAGAAGAGCTATAGCTAAGAGGCCCAGCAGCTGTGTGAAAGCACCATGGGAGACAGCGATGGTTTGGGGGGTTTTAATGTTTTGGCAGATCATGTTTTCCACTGAGAGCTCTTTTCCCGCCTCTCGTCCCCAGCAGCTGCGTGTGTGAACGTGTGTAAGCTGGTTGGGGTCTGGTTGTCATGGCTACCAGGGTCAACTGCTCCTGTTAGAATGTCAGTTGGAAGACGGGGAGAGAGAGAGAAAATGCTGAAAAAACGCCTCGAACAGGAAGGACTTGTGGCCAAACCGTATTTCCAATCATTGAACCGACTTAACTTTGGGCATCTTGAGGCTTTCCTGAACGTCTACATATGCAATTTGTGGGTAAAATGAAGAAATGTGACCTATTTAGAGCGATTCAAAAAAGGTTACTTCTGCTTTCCTCCAGAAATTTCCCTGCCTTTTTAACATGGCAGCCTATGGAGCTGTGGATGGGTGTTGCTGGCGCATCTTTGTGTCTGACGCCAAAACTATAAGACTTACAGTTTTAGCAGACGAATTTGAGTGAGAAGACAAATTTTCCTACGTTTCTATGTATAAATTATGTCTGTCGTGTGAAATTTGTGGCCGCGGGAGCAGTTTCTGTACAGTTTTTTGACTAATTTTCTTCTCTCCTCCTCACTCTAGCTGATGATGTCATCCACTCTAGCACAAACATTCCGCGCAATACACACCCATTATAAACCCTGAAATTTGAGTAAAAACCTACACAACTCTGAGGCTTCATAGTTTAAAAACGGTAAAAGTTGTCGCTAAGTGAAGTGAATCTCTGAAGAGAAGGCAAGAGTACCTACGTTTTAAAGTTTAAATGAAGTCTCTCGGTTAAAGTATGCCAGAGCAGTTCATTGTTGAAAATGTCTGTTGAATTTTTTTTTTTTTCGGGCTTCTCCATTCATTTCAATAGGGAAATTTGTCGCAGTTTTTTCGCGACTATGTCGCGAAAAAATCTTGTTTGAAAGAACTGTATAGAAGCACACCGAGTCCGATCGAGACGCACGTTTTGATGTATTTTGTGTCTGTGTGCGACGAACGGTATTTGAGTTGAAAGGTTTCGAAAATGCGTAGGAAAAAGTTTAATAATAATAATAATAATAAGAAGAAAAACGTAGTGAAGAACAATAGTTTGCAGTGCTTCGCACTGCAAACTATTGACCCCCATAGCTTTGCTATGAGGGGGGTCAATAGTTTGCATTGCGTAGCACTGCATCACTAACTAGACAATTCCCCTGCGGGAAATCGCGAGAGTGATGCAGTGGCCGCAGCAGTCTGCGATACCATGCTATATTGCTGTGATAGTACGATGCTACGATGCTACGATGATGCTACTATGCCAAGATGCTACTACAATGCTATGATGCTAAGATACTAAGATGCTATGATACTAAGATGCTACAAAGCTAAGATACTATGTTGCTACGATGCTAAGATGTTACAATGCAATTATACTAAGATGCTATGATGCTTTAATGATCACCTGTTCATATAGTCATAATATAATCCTGGTGAAAATATTTGCGACTTACGTTGCAAATAATTTCATGTTTGACTACAAAAAGTAATGGTCAGGTCAAGACAGGTATGAAAGTATTCGCGACTTACGTCGCGAATGTCTTTACTAAGTAGCATGTCTTTACTACCATGAGCAGCAGCTATAACAAAAAGCACAACTCAAATAGTCATTTAAGGCCTGGTTCCTTCTGACTGGATGGGTGTGAGTTTGATGTCATGCAGGGTACAACAAACCAAACAGGATGAGGAGGATGCAGTAGGCCTGGCTGAGAGAGAGAGACACTGAGAAGGGTCGTCCTTTACGCCCTTCTACAAACTGAAGGGCAGGTACAGGCAGCAGACCCCTCCCAGCTCCACCTGAAAGCTAGCATCAAATAAGGAAGAGAGTGGGAGGGATCGTCACACCCCCACCAGGATTATATTATGACTATATGAACAGGTGAATTATTATGATTAACGATCAATTATTACAATTTGGTCGTTAATCATAATAATTTTAACAATAAAACTCATTACTCCTACCTGAGCAATAGTTTAACAGTTTACGGCACAGTCTTACAGTTAGATAAACAATAATATTAAACTTAACACATCCAGGCTGTAACAAGGAATCAGCGATGAAGTGAAGACCTTCAAATTGTCCTGCGAGTCCAGCTCTTTCTCTCATGTTGGACGTCACTGCAGTCTGTCTGGATCAGCTGGAGGAAAACTATAGGCAGACAAACAGACATGTCAAATAATGTTATGTAACATACTTAATATAACTCTTATGAGTGTTCAACAGCTCATTATTTATTTAATTAAAAACATCATATTATATTAAATTACTCCAATTATATATATACTGTCATTAATGTTGTTGCAAGCCATAAATGTTTCCTACTTTATGTGGTGGAATAATATATTTTTCAGTTTGACACAGTTTAATTTAAAAATATCTTCCCTTTAAATTGTAAAACTTCAACATTATTACTGTGATAAGCACCCGCTAGCAAGGCGGCGAATTAGCCGGCGGCTAACCCCACTAGCCTCCGCGTTAGCTCACGGCGAACTGCCGCGGCTAATTCGTGTTTAACTCCCGCGGGTCCGCGGTTAAATCCCGGTTAGCTAGCGGTTAGTTAGCGGTTAGCTCGAGGCTAACTCCGCGGTTGAGTCCGCGGCGTTAAGGTAGCGGCTAGCTAGCTCCGTTAGCTCCGCTAGCTTGCTAACATACATGAGCTATGCTGGAAGGCTAGTCGTCGGCTAAATCACTGGGCGGCTAGTCGTTAGCGTCTGTTAGCAGTTTAGCTATTCACTGACCTAATAAGATGAAGGAAACGGGTCAGGGATGTTGTGTCAGGAGTTTCAGCAAAGCAGCCAGATATAATTTGTGTTTAAAATAAAGGAAAAGGTCATAATGTCAGGTTCTGGCCCCCTACAGTACTGCAGTAATGGTTTGGGGGGTTTTAATGTTTTGGCAGATCATGTTTTCCACTGAGAGCTCTTTTCCCGCCTCTCGTCCCCAGCAGCTGCGTGTGTGAACGTGTGTAAGCTGGTTGGGGTCTGGTTGTCATGGCTACCAGGGTCAACTGCTCCTGTTCGAATGTCAGTTGGAAGACGGGGAGAGAGAGAGAAAATGCTGAAAAATCGCCTCGAACAGGAAGGACTTGTGGCCAAACCGTATTTCCAATCATTGAACCGACTTAACTTTGGGCATCTTGAGGCTTTCCTGAACGTCTACATATGCAGTTTGTGGGTAAAATGAAGAAATGTGACCTATTAAAGCGATTCAAAGAAAGGTTACGTCTGCTTTCCTCCAGAAATTTCCCTGCCTTTTTAACATGGCAGTCTATGGAGCTGTGGGTGGGTGTTGCTGGCGCATCTTTGTGTCTGACGCCAAAACTATAAGACTTACAGCTTTAGCAGACGAATTTGAGTGAGAAGACAAATTTTCCTACGTTTCTATGTATAAATTATGTCTGTCGTGTGAAATTTGTGGCCACGGGAGCAGTTTCTGTGCAGTTTTTTGACTAACTTTCTTCTCCCCTCCTCACTCTAGCTGATGATGTCATCCACTCTAGCACAAACATTCCGCGCAATACACACCCATTATAAACCCTGAAATTTGAGTAAAAACCTACACAACTCTGAGGCTTCATAGTTTAAAAACGGTAAAAGTTGTCGACAAGTGAAGTGAATCTCTGAAGAGAAGGCAAGAGTACCTACGTTTTAAAGTTTAAATGAAGTCTCTCGGTTAAAGTATGCCAGAGCAGTTCATTGTTGAAAATGTCTGTTGAATTTTTATTTTTTTCGGGCTTCTCCATTCATTTCAATTGGGAAATTTGTCGCAGTTTTTTCGCGACTACGTCGCGAAAAAATCTTGTTTGAAAGAACTGTATAGAAGCACACCGAGTCCGATCGAGACGCACGTTTTGATGTATTTTGTGTCTGTGTGCGACGAACGGTATTTGAGTTGAAAGGTTTCGAAAATCGGCCGTAGGAAAAAGTTTAATAATAATAATAACTAGAAAATTCCCACGGAAATTTTTGAAGTGCCGAGTGGGCTGTTGCCGGGGTTCTGTATTGAAAAAGCACACCTCAAATAGTATTTTTTAACATGTATATTTACACACATGAGCCACTAATTCTAGCATTAGCCACAAATGTTAGCACGCTAGCTACTCATGGCAGTAAAGCATTAACCACAAACGTTAGCAATTAGCATGATGAGCTAGCCACTAATTTTAGCATTGGCTTAGTGTGGTATAGCTTCACAATACCCTCAAATAGTAATTTTTAACATGTATATTTACACACATGAGCCACTAATTCTAGCATAAGCTGCTAATGTTAGCAATTAGCATGATGCGCTAGCCACTAATTTTAGCATTGGCTTAGTGTGGTATAGCTTCACAATACCCTCAAATAGTCATTTTTAACATGTATATTTACACACATGAACCACTAATTCTAGCATAAGCTGCTAATGTTAGCAATTAGCATGATGCGCTAGCCACTAATTTTAGCATTGGCTTAGTGTGGTATAGCTTCACAATACCCTCAAATAGTAATTTTTAACATGTATATTTACACACATGAGCCACTAATTCTAGCATTAGCCATAAATGTTAGCAATTAGCATGTCTTTACTAAGTAGCATGTCTTTACTCCCATGAGCAGCAGCTATAAGAAAAAGCACAACTCAAATAGTCATTTAAGGCCTGGTTCCTTCTGTCTGGATCAGCTGGAGGAAAACTATAGGCAGACAAATAGACATGTCAAATAATGTTATGTAATATACTTAATATAACTCTTATGAGTGTTCAACAGCTCATTATTTATTTAATTAAAAACATCATATTATATTAAATTACTCCAATTATATATATACTGTCATTAATGTTGTTGCAAGCCATAAATGTTTCCTACTTTATGTGGTGGAATAATATATTTTTCAGTTTGACACAGTTTAATTTAAAAATATCTTCCCTTTAAATTGTAAAACTTCAACATTATTACTGTGATAAGCACCCACTAGCAAAGCGGCGAATTAGCCGGCGGCTAACCCCACTAACCTCCGCGTTAGCTCAAGGCTAACTGCCGCGGCTAATTCGTGTTTAACTCCCGCGGGTCCGCGGTTAAATCCCGGTTAGCTAGCGGTTAGCTAGCGGTTAGCTCGAGGCTAACTCCGCGGTTGAGTCCGCGGCGTTAAGGTAGCGGCTAGCTAGCTCCGTTAGCTCCGCTAGCTTGCTAACATACATGCGCTATGCTGGAAGGCTAGTCGTCGGCTAAATCACTGGGCGGCTAGTCGTTAGCGTCTGTTAGCAGTTAAGCTATTCACTGACCTAATGAGATGAAGGAAACGGGTCAGGGATGTTGTGTCAGGAGTTTCAGCAAAGCAGCCAGATATAATTTGTGTTTAAAATAAAGGAAAAGGTCAAACATGAAGTTGTCATTCAGTCAATGACAAGAGCTATAGCTAAGAGGCCCAGCAGATGTGTGAAAGCACCATGGGAGACAGGTATGGTTTGGGGGGTTTTAATGTTTTGGCAGATCCTGTTTTCCACTGGGAGCTTAAATAGCACTGACGCGCTAGCTGCTCTGCTTTCTCTGTCTGTCATTTTACACACGCATGTTCAAATTAAGTGCTAAGAACTACTAAAATGGCTGCCTAATGTTAGCATTAGGTTAATGCATGTCTTTAATTTTTAGTGGCAAGAAATTAGTGGCTAGCTATTCGCTAACATGCTAATGGTGCCACTAATGCTACCACCAATTTCTACCACTAAAAATTAGCATTAGCCGCTAATGGTAGCAATTAACATGACCCGCTAGCCACTAATTTTAACATTGGTTTAGTGTTAGCATGTCTTTTAAGCCACTAAAAATTAAATACATGCTAATTGCTAACATGCTAATTGCTAATATGCTATTCGCTAACATGCTAATGCTGCCACTAATGCTACCACCAATTTCTTGCCACTAAAAAGTAGCATTAGCCGCTAATGTTAGCAATTAACATGACGCGCTAGCCAATGACAGACAGACACCTGTCATTGTTCAACTTAGGTGCCAAAAGCCAAAATGGCTGCCCCACATACCAGTTACTTATGTCAGTTGGAAGTTTCCCGCCTCTTTCTGTGGAGACCCTCCTCTTCTGCTGCGTGTGAGCGTGTGTATGCCCGTTGGGGCCTTGTTGTCACGGTTACCAGTTTGAATTTCAGTTAGAAGATGGCTAGAGGGAGAGAAAATGCTGAAACGAACCTCCTCGAACAGGAAGGCCTTGTGGCCAAACCGTGTTTCCAATCATTGAACCGACTTCACTTTGGGCATCTTGAGTCTTTCCTGAACGTCTAGATATGCAGTTTTTGGGCAAAATGAAGAAATGTGAGCTATAAAGAGCGATTCAAAGAAAGGATTGCTTCTGCTTTGCTCCAGAAATTTAACATGGCAGTCTATGAAGCTGTGGATGGGAGTTGCTGGCGCATCTTTGCGTCTCACGCCAAAACTATAAGACTTTACAGCTTTAGCAGATGAATTTGAGCGAGAAGACACATTTTCCTACGTTTCTATGTATAAATTATATCTGAGGTGTGAAATTTGTGGCCACGGGAGCAGTTTCTGTTTTATTTTTTGCCTAATTTTCTTCTCTCCTCCTCACTCTAGCTGATGATGTCATCCACTCTGGCACAAACATTCCGCGCAATACACACCCATTATAAACCCTGAAATTTGAGTAAAAACCTACACAACTCTGAGGCTTCATAGTTTAAAAACGGTAAAAGGAGTCGATAAGTGAAGTGAATCGCTGAAGAGAAGGCAAGAGTACCTACGTTTTAAAATTTAAATGGAGTCTCTCGGTGAAAGTATGCCAGAGCAGTTGATTGTTGAAAATGTCTGTTGATTTATTTTTTTTTTCGGGCTTCTCCATTCATTTCAATGGGAAATTTTCTGCGGTTTTTCGCGAATAAATTCGCGAAAAACTCGTCAATCCCTTATAAAAGTAATAGCACGGGATTCGGGATCAAAACACACGTTTTGATATATCATGTGTTGGGGTCCTCTCGCCGGTTCGGGCCGCATTAATCGGCGAAAAAGGGCGGAAAATGAATAATAATAATAAAACTGCAAAGAAACACGCAGAAGATTAATAGTGCCTCGTGCCTATGGCACGAGGCACTACTCCCAGAGCTTGCTAGCTCTGGGAGTAGTGCCTCGGGTCATAGGCACTCGGCACTAACTAGACAATTCCCCTGCGGGAAATCGCGAGAGTGATGCAGTGGCCGCAGCAGTCTGCGATACCATGCTATATTGCTGTGATAGTACGATGCTACGATGCTACGATGATGCTACTATGCCAAGATGCTACAATGCTATGATGCTAAGATACTAAGATGCTACAAACCTAAGATACTATGTTGCTACGATGCTAAGATGTTACAATGCAATTATACTAAGATGCTATGATGCTTTAATGATCACCTGTTCATATTGTCATAATATAATCCTGGTGAAAATATTTGCGACTTACGTTGCAAATAATTTCATGTTTGACTACAAAAAGTAATGGTCAGGTCAAGACAGGTATGAAAGTATTCGCGACTTACGTCGCGAATGTCTTTACTAAGTAGCATGTCTTTACTACCATGAGCAGCAGCTATAACAAAAAGCACAACTCAAATAGTCATTTAAGGCCTGGTTCCTTCTGACTGGATGGGTGTGAGTTTGATGTCATGCAGGGTACAACAAACCAAACAGGATGAGGAGGATGCAGCAGGCCTGGCTGAGAGAGAGAGACACTGAGAAGGGTCGTCCTTTATGCCCTTCTACAAACTGAAGGGCAGGTACAGGCAGCAGACCCCTCCCAGCTCCACCTGAAAGCCAGCATCAAATAAGGAAGAGAGTGGGAGGGATCGTCACACCCCCACCTTTAAGAGGGGCGTCCTCACTAGGCTCCCCAGACAAAGAACGAGCAAATCGTAATAATTGATCGTTAATCATAATAATTTTAACAATAAAACTCATTACTCCTACCTGAGCAATAGTTTAACAGTTTACGGCACAGTCTTACAGTTAGAAAAACGTCAATATTAAACTTAACACATCCAGGCTGTAACAAGGAATCAGCGATGAAGTGAAGACCTTCAAACTGTCCTGTGAGTCCAGCTCTTTGTCTCATGTTGGATGTCACTGCAGTCTGTCTGGATCAGCTGGAGGAAAACTATAGGCAGACAAATAGACATGTCAAATAATGTTATGTAACATACTGAATATAACTCTTATGAGTGTTCAACAGCTCATTATTTATGTAATTAAAAACATCATATTATATTAAATTACTCCAATTATATATATACTGTCATTAATGTTGTTTCAAGCCATAAATGTTTCCTACTTTATGTGGTGGAATAATATATTTTTCAGTTTGACACAGTTTAATTTAAAAATATCTTCCCTTTAAATTGTAAAACTTCAACATTATTACTGTGATAAGCCCCCGGCTTGCAACGCGGCGAATTAGCCGGCGGCTAACCCCACTAGCCTCCGCGTTAGCTCACGGCTAACTGCCGCGGCTAATTCGTGTTTAACTCCCGCGGGTCCGCGGTTAAATCCCGGTTAGCTAGCGGTTAGCTAGCGGTTAGCTCGAGGCTAACTCCGCGGTTGAGTCCGCGGCGTTAAGGTAGCGGCTAGCTAGCTCCGTTAGCTCTGCTAGCTTGCTAACATACATGAGCTATGCTGGAAGGCTAGTCGTCGGCTAAATCACTGGGCGGCTAGTCGTTAGCGTCTGTTAGCAGTTTAGCTATTCACTGACCTAATAAGATGAAGGAAACAGGTCAGGGATGTTGTGTCAGGAGTTTCAGCAAAGCAGCCAGATATAATCTGTGTTTAAAATAAAGGAAAAGGTCATAATGTCAGGTTCTGGCCCCCTACAGTACTGCAGTAATGGTTTGGGGGGTTTTAATGTTTTGGCAGATCATGTTTTCCACTGAGAGCTCTTTTCCCGCCTCTCGTCCCCAGCAGCTGCGTGTGTGAACGTGTGTAAGCTGGTTGGGGTCTGGTTGTCATGGCTACCAGGGTCAACTGCTCCTGTTAGAATGTCAGTTGGAAGACGGGGAAAGAGAGAGAAAATGCTGAAAAATCGCCTCGAACAGGAAGGACTTGTGGCCAAACCGTATTTCCAATCATTGAACCGACTTAACTTTGGGCATCTTGAGGCTTTCCTGAACGTCTACATATGCAGTTTGTGGGTAAAATGAAGAAATGTGACCTATTCTAAGCGATTCAAAGAAAGGTTACGTCTGCTTTCCTCCAGAAATTTCCCTGCCTTTTTAACATGGCAGTCTATGGAGCTGTGGATGGGTGTTGCTGGCGCATCTTTGTGTCTGACGCCAAAACTATAAGACTTACAGCTTTAGCAGACGAATTTGAGTGAGAAGACACATTTTCCTACGTTTCTATGTATAAATTATGTCTGTCGTGTGAAATTTGTGGCCACAGGAGCAGTTTCTGTGCAGTTTTTTGACTAACTTTCTTCTCCCCTCCTCACTCTAGCTGATGATGTCATCCACTCTAGCACAAACATTCCGCGCAATACACACCCATTATAAACCCTGAAATTTGAGTAAAAACCTACACAACTCTGAGGCTTCATAGTTTAAAAACGGTAAAAGTTGTCGACAAGTGAAGTGAATCTCTGAAGAGAAGGCAAGAGTACCTACGTTTTAAAGTTTAAATGAAGTCTCTCGGTTAAAGTATGCCAGAGCAGTTCATTGTTGAAAATGTCTGTTGAATTTTTATTTTTTTCGGGCTTCTCCATTCATTTCAATTGGGAAATTTGTCACAGTTTTTTCGCGACTACGTCGCGAAAAAATCTTGTTTGAAAGAACTGTATAGAAGCACACCGAGTCCGATCGAGACGCACGTTTTGATGTATTTTGTGTCTGTGTGCGACGAACGGTATTTGAGTTGAAAGGTTTCGAAAATGCGTAGGAAAAAGTTTAATAATAATAATAATAATAAGAAAAACGTAGTGAAGAACAATAGTTTGCAGTGCTTCGCACTGCAAACTATTGACTCCCATAGCTTTGCTATGAGGGTCAATAGTTTGCATTGCGTAGCACTGCATCACTAATAATAACTAGACAATTCCCCTGCGGGAAATCGCGAGAGTGATGCAGTGGCCGCAGCAGTCTGCGATACCATGCTATATTGCTGTGATAGTACGATGCTACGATGATGCTACTATGCCAAGATGCTACTACAATGCTATGATGCTAAGATACTAAGATGCTATGATACTAAGATGCTACAAAGCTAAGATACTATGTTGCTACGATGCTAAGATGTTACAATGCAATTATACTAAGATGCTATGATGCTTTAATGATCACCTATTCATATAGTCATAATATAATCCTGGTGAAAATATTTGCGACTTACGTTGCAAATAATTTCATGTTTGACTACAAAAAGTAATGGTCAGGTCAAGACAGGTATGAAAGTATTCGTATACTTAAGTCGCGAATGTCTTTACTAAGTAGCATGTCTTTACTACCATGAGCAGCAGCTATAACAAAAAGTACAACTCAAATAGTCATTTAAGGCCTGGTTCCTTCTGACTGGATGGGTGTGAGTTTGATGTCATGCAGGGTACAACAAACCAAACAGGATGAGGAGGATGCAGTAGGCCTGGCTGAGAGAGAGAGACACTGAGAAGGGTCGTCCTTTACGCCCTTCTACAAACTGAAGGGCAGGTACAGGCAGCAGACCCCTCCCAGCTCCACCTGAAAGCCAGCATCAAATAAGGAAGAGAGTGGGAGGGATCTCACTAGGATCCCCAGACAAAGAACGAGCAAATCGTAACAATTGATCGTTAATCATAATAATTTTAACAATAAAACTCATTACTCCTACCTGAGCAATAGTTGAACAGTTGACGGCACAGTCTTACAGTTAGATAAACAATAATATTAAACTTAACACATCCAGGCTGTAACAAGGAATCAGCGATGAAGTGAAGACCTTCAAATTGTCCTGCGAGTCCAGCTCTTTGTCTCATGTTGGACGTCACTGCAGTCTGTCTGGATCAGCTGGAGGAAAACTATAGGCAGACAAATAGACATGTCAAATAATGTTATGTAACATACTTAATATAACTCTTATGAGTGTTCAACAGCTCATTATTTATTTAATTAAAAACATCATATTATATTAAATTACTCCAATTATATATATATACTGTCATTAATGTTGTTGCAAGCCATAAATGTTTCCTACTTTATGTGGTGGAATAATATATTTTTCAGTTTGACACAGTTTCATTTAAAAATATCTTCCCTTTAAATTGTAAAACTTCAACATTATTACTGTGATAAGCACCCGCTAGCAAGGCGGCGAATTAGCCGGCGGCTAACCCCACTAGCCTCCGCGTTAGCTCACGGCGAACTGCCGCGGCTAATTCGTGTTTAACTCCCGCGGGTCCGCGGTTAAATCCCGGTTAGCTAGCGGTTAGTTAGCGGTTAGCTCGAGGCTAACTCCGCGGTTGAGTCCGCGGCGTTAAGCTAGCGGCTAGCTAGCTCCGTTAGCTCCGCTAGCTTGCTAACATACATGAGCTATGCTGGAAGGCTAGTCGTCGGCTAAATCACTGGGCGGCTAGTCGTTAGCGTCTGTTAGCAGTTTAGCTATTCACTGACCTAATAAGATGAAGGAAACGGGTCAGGGATGTTGTGTCAGGAGTTTCAGCAAAGCAGCCAGATATAATTTGTGTTTAAAATAAAGGAAAAGGTCATAATGTCAGGTTCTGGCCCCCTACAGTACTGCAGTAATGGTTTGGGGGGTTTTAATGTTTTGGCAGATCATGTTTTCCACTGAGAGCTCTTTTCCCGCCTCTCGTCCCCAGCAGCTGCGTGTGTGAACGTGTGTAAGCTGGTTGGGGTCTGGTTGTCATGGCTACCAGGGTCAACTGCTCCTGTTAGAATGTCAGTTGGAAGACGGGGAAAGAGAGAGAAAATGCTGAAAAATCGCCTCGAACAGGAAGGACTTGTGGCCAAACCGTATTTCCAATCATTGAACCGACTTAACTTTGGGCATCTTGAGGCTTTCCTGAACGTCTAGATGTGTAATTTGTAGGTAAAATGAAGAAATGTGACCTATTCAAAGCGATTCAAAGAAAGGTTACGTCTGCTTTCCTCCAGAAATTTCCCTGCCTTTTTAACATGGCAGTCTATGGAGCTGTGGGTGGGTGTTGCTGGCGCATCTTTGTGTCTGACGCCAAAACTATAAGACTTACAGCTTTAGCAGACGAATTTGAGTGAGAAGACACATTTTCCTACGTTTCTATGTATAAATTATGTCTGTCGTGTGAAATTTGTGGCCACGGGAGCAGTTTCTGTGCAGTTTTTTGACTAACTTTCTTCTCCCCTCCTCACTCTAGCTGATGATGTCATCCACTCTAGCACAAACATTCCGCGCAATACACACCCATTATAAACCCTGAAATTTGAGTAAAAACCTACACAACTCTGAGGCTTCATAGTTTAAAAACGGTAAAAGTTGTCGCTAAGTGAAGTGAATCTCTGAAGAGAAGGCAAGAGTACCTACGTTTTAAAGTTTAAATGAAGTCTCTCGGTTAAAGTATGCCAGAGCAGTTCATTGTTGAAAATGTCTGTTGAATTTTATTTTTTTTCGGGCTTCTCCATTCATTTCAATAGGGAAATTTGTCGCAGTTTTTTCGCGACTACGTCGCGAAAAAATCTTGTTTGAAAGAACTGTATAGAAGCACACCGAGTCCGATCGAGACGCACGTTTTGATGTATTTTGTGTCTGTGTGCGACGAACGGTATTTGAGTTGAAAGGTTTCGAAAATGCGTAGGAAAAAGTTTAATAATAACTAGACAATTCCCCTGCGGGAAATCGCGAGAGTGATGCAGTGGCCGCAGCAGTCTGCGATACCATGCTATATTGCTGTGATAGTACGATGCTACGATGCTACGATGATGCTACTATGCCAAGATGCTACAATGCTGAATGAATGAATGAATTTATTGATCATTGAGAGATACTCACGAGCACGAACGGGGGGACGAGCTTGAGAGCAGGGTCGGTGGGAAGGCTCCTCTCCGGCCGGGGGGGACGTCTGATGAAACATTAAGACCAAACACATACAGAACTCAGCAGTTAAGGAGAAAACAATAGATGTAACATTTCTAGAGCCATTTTCACGCAGACAGATGTCATTGTGGCACAGAAGCTTATCTACTGTGTAAATACCTCCAGGGGGGAAGGGGTGGACCTCAGCTCCTCCAGGTCGAGCCTCCTCCAGCGCTGCTTCACCGCCATGGAACGTCTGGACTTCCTAGGCATCCTGCTGACAAAAAATAGACAGAAAAAAAAAACAAGACAAAATACTTTTCAAAGCTTAACAGGCTATCAAACCTATCAAACTAACCTAAACCCTAACCTTTACCTAAACTCTAACTACCTAATGTAAAATAATCTAATCTAAGACAAATTAATGTAATATGTTATACTTAAATTAAATCTGTGTAGATGAAGGTGTGGTGAATGTATGTGTGTGGGTGAGGTGGCGATACTGCTCTGCGATGGTTGAGGGCGATGAATCAACGATGATCACTCTCAGCTGTCGAAGCACAGGAACCCTTTAATCCTATCAAAGACAATGCAAAAAAATTGAAATGTGTTTCAAATGTTATAAGTAAATGTAAGCAACAAGCTAATAACAAAGCAGACACATGTTAAACATCTGTAGTTGTCATAAAGTGTGTGTTTTCCTTATACTAAGATGCTATGATGCTAAGATACTACAATGCTAAGATGCTTTAATGATGCTACAATGCTATGATGCTAAGATGCTTTAATGATGCTACCATGATGCTACCATGCTATGATGCTTTAATGATCACCTGTTCATATAGTCATAATATAATCCATGTTTGACTACAAAAAGTAATGGTCACGTCAAGACAGGTATGAAAGTATTCGCGACTTACGTCGCGAATGTCTTTACTAAGTAGCATGTCTTTACTACCATGAGCAGCAGCTATAACAAAAAGCACAACTCAAATAGTCATTTAAGGCCTGGTTCCTACTGACTGGATGGGTGTGAGTTTGATGTCATGCAGGGTACAACAAACCAAACAGGATGAGGAGGATGCAGTAGGCCTGGCTGAGAGAGAGAGACACTGAGAAGGGTCGTCCTTTACGCCCTTCTACAAACTGCAGGGCAGGTACAGGCAGCAGACCCCTCCCAGCTCCACCTGAAAGCCAGCATCAAATAAGGAAGAGAGTGGGACGGATCGTCACACCCCCACCAGGATTATATTATGACTATATGAACAGGTGAATTATTATGATTAACGATCAATTATTACAATTTGCTCGTTAATCATAATAATTTTAACAATAAAACTCATTACTCCTACCTGAGCAATAGTTTAACAGTTTACGGCACAGTCTTACAGTTAGATAAACAATAATATTAAACTTAACACATCCAGGCTGTAACAAGGAATCAGCGATGAAGTGAAGACCTTCAAATTGTCCTGCGAGTCCAGCTCTTTGTCTCATGTTGGACGTCACTGCAGTCTGTCTGGATCAGCTGGAGGAAAACTATAGGCAGACAAACAGACATGTCAAATAATGTTATGTAACATACTTAATATAACTCTTATGAGTGTTCAACAGCTCATTATTTATTTAATTAAAAACATCATATTATATTAAATTACTCCAATTATATATATACTGTCATTAATGTTGTTGCAAGCCATAAATGTTTCCTACTTTATGTGGTGGAATAATATATTTTTCAGTTTGACACAGTTTAATTTAAAAATATCTTCCCTTTAAATTGTAAAACTTCAACATTATTACTGTGATAAGCACCCGCTAGCAAGGCGGCGAATTAGCCGGCGGCTAACCCCACTAGCCTCCGCGTTAGCTCACGGCGAACTGCCGCGGCTAATTCGTGTTTAACTCCCGCGGGTCCGCGGTTAAATCCCGGTTAGCTAGCGGTTAGTTAGCGGTTAGCTCGAGGCTAACTCCGCGGTTGAGTCCGCGGCGTTAAGCTAGCGGCTAGCTAGCTCCGTTAGCTCCGCTAGCTTGCTAACATACATGAGCTATGCTGGAAGGCTAGTCGTCGGCTAAATCACTGGGCGGCTAGTCGTTAGCGTCTGTTAGCAGTTTAGCTATTCACTGACCTAATAAGATGAAGGAAACGGGTCAGGGATGTTGTGTCAGGAGTTTCAGCAAAGCAGCCAGATATAATTTGTGTTTAAAATAAAGGAAAAGGTCATAATGTCAGGTTCTGGCCCCCTACAGTACTGCAGTAATGGTTTGGGGGGTTTTAATGTTTTGGCAGATCATGTTTTCCACTGAGAGCTCTTTTCCCGCCTCTCGTCCCCAGCAGCTGCGTGTGTGAACGTGTGTAAGCTGGTTGGGGTCTGGTTGTCATGGCTACCAGGGTCAACTGCTCCTGTTCGAATGTCAGTTGGAAGACGGGGAGAGAGAGAGAAAATGCTGAAAAATCGCCTCGAACAGGAAGGACTTGTGGCCAAACCGTATTTCCAATCATTGAACCGACTTAACTTTGGGCATCTTGAGGCTTTCCTGAACGTCTACATATGCAGTTTGTGGGTAAAATGAAGAAATGTGACCTATTAAAGCGATTCAAAGAAAGGTTACGTCTGCTTTCCTCCAGAAATTTCCCTGCCTTTTTAACATGGCAGTCTATGGAGCTGTGGGTGGGTGTTGCTGGCGCATCTTTGTGTCTGACGCCAAAACTATAAGACTTACAGCTTTAGCAGACGAATTTGAGTGAGAAGACACATTTTCCTACGTTTCTATGTATAAATTATGTCTGTCGTGTGAAATTTGTGGCCACGGGAGCAGTTTCTGTGCAGTTTTTTGACTAACTTTCTTCTCCCCTCCTCACTCTAGCTGATGATGTCATCCACTCTAGCACAAACATTCCGCGCAATACACACCCATTATGAACCCTGAAATTTGAGTAAAAACCTACACAACTCTGAGGCTTCATAGTTTAAAAACGGTAAAAGTTGTCGACAAGTGAAGTGAATCTCTGAAGAGAAGGCAAGAGTACCTACGTTTTAAAGTTTAAATGAAGTCTCTCGGTTAAAGTATGCCAGAGCAGTTCATTGTTGAAAATGTCTGTTGAATTTTTATTTTTTTCGGGCTTCTCCATTCATTTCAATTGGGAAATTTGTCGCAGTTTTTTCGCGACTACGTCGCGAAAAAATCTTGTTTGAAAGAACTGTATAGAAGCACACCGAGTCCGATCGAGACGCACGTTTTGACGTATTTTGTGTCTGTGTGCGACGAACGGTATTTGAGTTGAAAGGTTTCGAAAATCGGCCGTAGGAAAAAGTTTAATAATAACTAGACAATTCCCCTGCGGGAAATCGCGAGAGTGATGCAGTGGCCGCAGCAGTCTGCGATACCATGCTATATTGCTGTGATAGTACGATGCTATGATGATGCTACTATGCCAAGATACTAAGATGCTATGATACTAAGATGCTACAAAGCTAAGATACTATGTTGCTACGATGCTAAGATGCTACAATGCAATTATACTAAGATGCTATGATGCTTTAATGATCACCTGTTCATATAGTCATAATATAATCCTGGTGAAAATATTTGCGACTTACGTCGCAAATAATTTCATGTTTGACTACAAAAAGTAATGGTCAGGTCAAGACAGGTATGAAAGTATTCGCGACTTACGTCGCGAATGTCTTTACTAAGTAGCATGTCTTTACTACCATGAGCAGCAGCTATAACAAAAAGCACAACTCAAATAGTCATTTAAGGCCTGGTTCCTTCTGACTGGATGGGTGTGAGTTTGATGTCATGCAGGGTACAACAAACCAAACAGGATGAGGAGGATGCAGTAGGCCTGGCTGAGAGAGAGAGACACTGAGAAGGGTCGTCCTTTACGCCCTTCTACAAACTGAAGGGCAGGTACAGGCAGCAGAGCCCTCCCAGCTCCACCTGAAAGCCAGCATCACATAAGGAAGAGAGTGGGAGGGATCTCACTAGGATCCCCAGACAAAGAACGAGCAAATCGTAACAATTGATCGTTAATCATAATAATTTTAACAATAAAACTCATTACTCCTACCTGAGCAATAGTTTAACAGTTTACGGCACAGTCTTACAGTTAGATAAACAATAATATTAAACTTAACACATCCAGGCTGTAACAAGGAATCAGCGATGAAGTGAAGACCTTCAAATTGTCCTGCGAGTCCAGCTCTTTGTCTCATGTTGGACGTCACTGCAGTCTGTCTGGATCAGCTGGAGGAAAACTATAGGCAGAAAAATAGACATGTCAAATAATGTTATGTAACATACTTAATATAACTCTTATGAGTGTTCAACAGCTCATTATTTATTTAATTAAAAACATCATATTATATTAAATTACTCCAATTATATATATATACTGTCATTAATGTTGTTGCAAGCCATAAATGTTTCCTACTTTATGTGGTGGAATAATATATTTTTCAGTTTGACACAGTTTAATTTAAAAATATCTTCCCTTTAAATTGTAAAACTTCAACATTATTACTGTGATAAGCACCCGCTAGCAAGGCGGCGAATTAGCCGGCGGCTAACCCCACTAGCCTCCGCGTTAGCTCACGGCGAACTGCCGCGGCTAATTCGTGTTTAACTCCCGCGGGTCCGCGGTTAAATCCCGGTTAGCTAGCGGTTAGTTAGCGGTTAGCTCGAGGCTAACTCCGCGGTTGAGTCCGCGGCGTTAAGCTAGCGGCTAGCTAGCTCCGTTAGCTCCGCTAGCTTGCTAACATACATGAGCTATGCTGGAAGGCCAGTCGTCGGCTAAATCACTGGGCGGCTAGTCGTTAGCGTCTGTTAGCAGTTTAGCTATTCACTGACCTAATAAGATGAAGGAAACGGGTCAGGGATGTTGTGTCAGGAGTTTCAGCAAAGCAGCCAGATATAATTTGTGTTTAAAATAAAGAAAAAGGTCATAATGTCAGGTTCTGGCCCCCTACAGTACTGCAGTAATGGTTTGGGGGGTTTTAATGTTTTGGCAGATCATGTTTTCCACTGAGAGCTCTTTTCCCGCCTCTCGTCCCCAGCAGCTGCGTGTGTGAACGTGTGTAAGCTGGTGGGGGTCTGGTTGTCATGGCTACCAGGGTCAACTGCTCCTGTTAGAATGTCAGTTGGAAGACGGGGAGAGAGAGAGAAAATGCTGAAAAATCGCCTCGAACAGGAAGGACTTGTGGCCAAACCGTATTTCCAATCATTGAACCGACTTAACTTTGGGCATCTTGAGGCTTTCCTGAACGTCTAGATGTGTAATTTGTAGGTAAAATGAAGAAATGTGACCTATTCAAAGCGATTCAAAGAAAGGTTACGTCTGCTTTCCTCCAGAAATTTCCCTGCCTTTTTAACATGGCAGTCTATGGAGCTGTGGGTGGGTGTTGCTGGCGCATCTTTGTGTCTGACGCCAAAACTATAAGACTTACAGCTTTAGCAGACGAATTTGAGTGAGAAGACACATTTTCCTACGTTTCTATGTATAAATTATGTCTGTCGTGTGAAATTTGTGGCCACGGGAGCAGTTTCTGTGCAGTTTTTTGACTAACTTTCTTCTCCCCTCCTCACTCTAGCTGATGATGTCATCCACTCTAGCACAAACATTCCGCGCAATACACACCCATTATAAACCCTGAAATTTGAGTAAAAACCTACATAACTCTGAGGCTTCATAGTTTAAAAACGGTAAAAGTTGTCGACAAGTGAAGTGAATCTCTGAAGAGAAGGCAAGAGTACCTACGTTTTAAAGTTTAAATGAAGTCTCTCGGTTAAAGTATGCCAGAGCAGTTCATTGTTGAAAATGTCTGTTGAATTTTTATTTTTTTCGGGCTTCTCCATTCATTTCAATTGGGAAATTTGTCGCAGTTTTTTCGCGACTACGTCGCGAAAAAATCTTGTTTGAAAGAACTGTATAGAAGCACACCGAGTCCGATCGAGACGCACGTTTTGATGTATTTTGACCTGTGTGCGACGAACGGTATTTGAGTTGAAAGGTTTCGAAAATGCGTAGGAAAAAGTTTAATAATAATAATAATAATAAGAAGAAAAAACGTAGTGAAGAACAATAGTTTGCAGTGCTTCGCACTGCAAACTATTGACTCCCATAGCTTTGCTATGAGGGTCAATAGTTTGCATTGCGTAGCACTGCATCACTAACTAGACAATTCCCCTGCGGGAAATCGCGAGAGTGATGCAGTGGCCGCAGCAGTCTGCGATACCATGCTATATTGCTGTGATAGTACGATGCTATGATGATGCTACTATGCCAAGATGCTACAATGCTATGATGCTAAGATACTAAGATGCTATGATACTAAGATGCTACAAAGCTAAGATACTATGTTGCTACGATGCTAAGATGTTACAATGCAATTATACTAAGACTATGATGCTTTAATGATCACCTGTTCATATAGTCATAATATAATCCTGGTGAAAATATTTGCGACTTACGTTGCAAATAATTTCATGTTTGACTACAGAAAGTAATGGTCAGGTCAAGACAGGTATGAAAGTATTCGCGACTTACGTCGCGAATGTCTTTACTAAGTAGCATGTCTTTACTACCATGAGCAGCAGCTATAACAAAAAGCACAACTCAAATAGTCATTTAAGGCCTGGTTCCTTCTGACTGGATGGGTGTGAGTTTGATGTCATGCAGGGTACAACAAACCAAACAGGATGAGGAGGATGCAGTAGGCCTGGCTGAGAGAGAGAGACACTGAGAAGGGTCGTCCTTTATGCTTCGCCTTCTACAAACTGAAGGGCAGGTACAGGCGGCAGACCCCTCCCAGCTCCACCTGAAAGCCAGCATCAAATAAGGAAGAGAGTGGGAGGGATCTCACTAGGATCCCCAGACAAAGAACGAGCAAATCGTAACAATTGATCGTTAATCATAATAATTTTAACAATAAAACTCATTACTCCTACCTGAGCAATAGTTTAACAGTTTACGGCACAGTCTTACAGTTAGATAAACAATAATATTAAACTTAACACATCCAGGCTGTAACAAGGAATCAGCGATGAAGTGAAGACCTTCAAATTGTCCTGCGAGTCCAGCTCTTTGTCTCATGTTGGACGTCACTGCAGTCTGTCTGGATCAGCTGGAGGAAAACTATAGGCAGACAAACAGACATGTCAAATAATGTTATGTAACATACTTAATATAACTCTTATGAGTGTTCAACAGCTCATTATTTATTTAATTAAAAACATCATATTATATTAAATTACTCCAATTATATATATACTGTCATTAATGTTGTTGCAAGCCATAAATGTTTCCTACTTTATGTGGTGGAATAATATATTTTTCAGTTTGACACAGTTTAATTTAAAAATATCTTCCCTTTAAATTGTAAAACTTCAACATTATTACTGTGATAAGCACCCGCTAGCAAGGCGGCGAATTAGCCGGCGGCTAACCCCACTAGCCTCCGCGTTAGCTCACGGCGAACTGCCGCGGCTAATTCGTGTTTAACTCCCGCGGGTCCGCGGTTAAATCCCGGTTAGCTAGCGGTTAGTTAGCGGTTAGCTCGAGGCTAACTCCGCGGTTGAGTCCGCGGCGTTAAGGTAGCGGCTAGCTAGCTCCGTTAGCTCCGCTAGCTTGCTAACATACATGAGCTATGCTGGAAGGCTAGTCGTCGGCTAAATCACTGGGCGGCTAGTCGTTAGCGTCTGTTAGCAGTTTAGCTATTCACTGACCTAATAAGATGAAGGAAACGGGTCAGGGATGTTGTGTCAGGAGTTTCAGCAAAGCAGCCAGATATAATTTGTGTTTAAAATAAAGGAAAAGGTCATAATGTCAGGTTCTGGCCCCCTACAGTACTGCAGTAATGGTTTGGGGGGTTTTAATGTTTTGGCAGATCATGTTTTCCACTGAGAGCTCTTTTCCCGCCTCTCGTCCCCAGCAGCTGCGTGTGTGAACGTGTGTAAGCTGGTTGGGGTCTGGTTGTCATGGCTACCAGGGTCAACTGCTCCTGTTAGAATGTCAGTTGGAAGACGGGGAAAGAGAGAGAAAATGCTGAAAAATCGCCTCGAACAGGAAGGACTTGTGGCCAAACCGTATTTCCAATCATTGAACCGACTTAACTTTGGGCATCTTGAGGCTTTCCTGAACGTCTAGATGTGTAATTTGTAGGTAAAATGAAGAAATGTGACCTATTCAAAGCGATTCAAAGAAAGGTTACGTCTGCTTTCCTCCAGAAATTTCCCTGCCTTTTTAACATGGCAGTCTATGGAGCTGTGGGTGGGTGTTGCTGGCGCATCTTTGTGTCTGACGCCAAAACTATAAGACTTACAGCTTTAGCAGACGAATTTGAGTGAGAAGACACATTTTCCTACGTTTCTATGTATAAATTATGTCTGTCGTGTGAAATTTGTGGCCACGGGAGCAGTTTCTGTGCAGTTTTTTGACTAACTTTCTTCTCCCCTCCTCACTCTAGCTGATGATGTCATCCACTCTAGCACAAACATTCCGCGCAATACACACCCATTATAAACCCTGAAATTTGAGTAAAAACCTACACAACTCTGAGGCTTCATAGTTTAAAAACGGTAAAAGTTGTCGACAAGTGAAGTGAATCTCTGAAGAGAAGGCAAGAGTACCTACGTTTTAAAGTTTAAATGAAGTCTCTCGGTTAAAGTATGCCAGAGCAGTTCATTGTTGAAAATGTCTGTTGAATTTTTTTTTTTTTCGGGCTTCTCCATTCATTTCAATAGGGAAATTTGTCGCAGTTTTTTCGCGACTACGTCGCGAAAAAATCTTGTTTGAAAGAACTGTATAGAAGCACACCGAGTCCGATCGAGACGCACGTTTTGATGTATTTTGTGTCTGTGTGCGACGAACGGTATTTGAGTTGAAAGGTTTCGAAAATGCGTAGGAAAAAGTTTAATAATAACTAGACAATTCCCCTGCGGGAAATCGCGAGAGTGATGCAGTGGCCGCAGCAGTCTGCGATACCATGCTATATTGCTGTGATAGTACGATGCTATGATGATGCTACTATGCCAAGATGCTACAATGCTATGATGCTAAGATACTAAGATGCTATGATACTAAGATGCTACAAAGCTAAGATACTATGTTGCTACGATGCTAAGATGTTACAATGCAATTATACTAAGACTATGATGCTTTAATGATCACCTGTTCATATAGTCATAATATAATCCTGGTGAAAATATTTGCGACTTACGTTGCAAATAATTTCATGTTTGACTACAGAAAGTAATGGTCAGGTCAAGACAGGTATGAAAGTATTCGCGACTTACGTCGCGAATGTCTTTACTAAGTAGCATGTCTTTACTACCATGAGCAGCAGCTATAACAAAAAGCACAACTCAAATAGTCATTTAAGGCCTGGTTCCTTCTGACTGGATGGGTGTGAGTTTGATGTCATGCAGGGTACAACAAACCAAACAGGATGAGGAGGATGCAGTAGGCCTGGCTGAGAGAGAGAGACACTGAGAAGGGTCGTCCTTTATGCTTCGCCTTCTACAAACTGAAGGGCAGGTACAGGCGGCAGACCCCTCCCAGCTCCACCTGAAAGCCAGCATCAAATAAGGAAGAGAGTGGGAGGGATCTCACTAGGATCCCCAGACAAAGAACGAGCAAATCGTAACAATTGATCGTTAATCATAATAATTTTAACAATAAAACTCATTACTCCTACCTGAGCAATAGTTTAACAGTTTACGGCACAGTCTTACAGTTAGATAAACAATAATATTAAACTTAACACATCCAGGCTGTAACAAGGAATCAGCGATGAAGTGAAGACCTTCAAATTGTCCTGCGAGTCCAGCTCTTTGTCTCATGTTGGACGTCACTGCAGTCTGTCTGGATCAGCTGGAGGAAAACTATAGGCAGACAAACAGACATGTCAAATAATGTTATGTAACATACTTAATATAACTCTTATGAGTGTTCAACAGCTCATTATTTATTTAATTAAAAACATCATATTATATTAAATTACTCCAATTATATATATACTGTCATTAATGTTGTTGCAAGCCATAAATGTTTCCTACTTTATGTGGTGGAATAATATATTTTTCAGTTTGACACAGTTTAATTTAAAAATATCTTCCCTTTAAATTGTAAAACTTCAACATTATTACTGTGATAAGCACCCGCTAGCAAGGCGGCGAATTAGCCGGCGGCTAACCCCACTAGCCTCCGCGTTAGCTCACGGCGAACTGCCGCGGCTAATTCGTGTTTAACTCCCGCGGGTCCGCGGTTAAATCCCGGTTAGCTAGCGGTTAGTTAGCGGTTAGCTCGAGGCTAACTCCGCGGTTGAGTCCGCGGCGTTAAGGTAGCGGCTAGCTAGCTCCGTTAGCTCCGCTAGCTTGCTAACATACATGAGCTATGCTGGAAGGCTAGTCGTCGGCTAAATCACTGGGCGGCTAGTCGTTAGCGTCTGTTAGCAGTTTAGCTATTCACTGACCTAATAAGATGAAGGAAACGGGTCAGGGATGTTGTGTCAGGAGTTTCAGCAAAGCAGCCAGATATAATTTGTGTTTAAAATAAAGGAAAAGGTCATAATGTCAGGTTCTGGCCCCCTACAGTACTGCAGTAATGGTTTGGGGGGTTTTAATGTTTTGGCAGATCATGTTTTCCACTGAGAGCTCTTTTCCCGCCTCTCGTCCCCAGCAGCTGCGTGTGTGAACGTGTGTAAGCTGGTTGGGGTCTGGTTGTCATGGCTACCAGGGTCAACTGCTCCTGTTAGAATGTCAGTTGGAAGACGGGGAAAGAGAGAGAAAATGCTGAAAAATCGCCTCGAACAGGAAGGACTTGTGGCCAAACCGTATTTCCAATCATTGAACCGACTTAACTTTGGGCATCTTGAGGCTTTCCTGAACGTCTAGATGTGTAATTTGTAGGTAAAATGAAGAAATGTGACCTATTCAAAGCGATTCAAAGAAAGGTTACGTCTGCTTTCCTCCAGAAATTTCCCTGCCTTTTTAACATGGCAGTCTATGGAGCTGTGGGTGGGTGTTGCTGGCGCATCTTTGTGTCTGACGCCAAAACTATAAGACTTACAGCTTTAGCAGACGAATTTGAGTGAGAAGACACATTTTCCTACGTTTCTATGTATAAATTATGTCTGTCGTGTGAAATTTGTGGCCACGGGAGCAGTTTCTGTGCAGTTTTTTGACTAACTTTCTTCTCCCCTCCTCACTCTAGCTGATGATGTCATCCACTCTAGCACAAACATTCCGCGCAATACACACCCATTATAAACCCTGAAATTTGAGTAAAAACCTACACAACTCTGAGGCTTCATAGTTTAAAAACGGTAAAAGTTGTCGACAAGTGAAGTGAATCTCTGAAGAGAAGGCAAGAGTACCTACGTTTTAAAGTTTAAATGAAGTCTCTCGGTTAAAGTATGCCAGAGCAGTTCATTGTTGAAAATGTCTGTTGAATTTTTTTTTTTTTCGGGCTTCTCCATTCATTTCAATAGGGAAATTTGTCGCAGTTTTTTCGCGACTACGTCGCGAAAAAATCTTGTTTGAAAGAACTGTATAGAAGCACACCGAGTCCGATCGAGACGCACGTTTTGATGTATTTTGTGTCTGTGTGCGACGAACGGTATTTGAGTTGAAAGGTTTCGAAAATGCGTAGGAAAAAGTTTAATAATAACTAGACAATTCCCCTGCGGGAAATCGCGAGAGTGATGCAGTGGCCGCAGCAGTCTGCGATACCATGCTATATTGCTGTGATAGTACGATGCGACGATGCTACGATGATGCTACTATGCCAAGATGCTACAATGCTGAATGAATGAATGAATTTATTGATCATTGAGAGATACTCACGAGCACGAACGGGGGGACGAGCTTGAGAGCAGGGTCGGTGGGAAGGCTCCTCTCCGGCCGGGGGGGACGTCTGATGAAACATTAAGACCAAACACATACAGAACTCAGCAGTTAAGGAGAAAACAATAGATGTAACATTTCTAGAGCCATTTTCACGCAGACAGATGTCATTGTGGCACAGAAGCTTATCTACTGTGTAAATACCTCCAGGGGGGAAGGGGTGGACCTCAGCTCCTCCAGGTCGAGCCTCCTCCAGCGCTGCTTCACCGCCATGGAACGTCTGGACTTCCTAGGCATCCTGCTGACAAAAAATAGACAGAAAAAAAAAACAAGACAAAATACTTTTCAAAGCTTAACAGGCTATCAAACCTATCAAACTAACCTAAACCCTAACCTTTACCTAAACTCTAACTACCTAATGTAAAATAATCTAATCTAAGACAAATTAATGTAATATGTTATACTTAAATTAAATCTGTGTAGATGAAGGTGTGGTGAATGTATGTGTGTGGGTGAGGTGGCGATACTGCTCTGCGATGGTTGAGGGCGATGAATCAACGATGATCACTCTCAGCTGTCGAAGCACAGGAACCCTTTAATCCTATCAAAGACAATGCAAAAAAATTGAAATGTCTTTCAAATGTTATAAGTAAATGTAAGCAACAAGCTAATAACAAAGCAGACACATGTTAAACATCTGTAGTTGTCATAAAGTGTGTGTTTTCCTTATACTAAGATGCTATGATGCTAAGATACTACAATGCTAAGATGCTTTAATGATGCTACAATGCTATGATGCTAAGATGCTTTAATGATGCTACCATGCTATGATGCTTTAATGATCACCTGTTCATATAGTCATAATATAATCCTGGTGAAATTATTTGCGATTTACGTCGCAAATAATTTCATGTTTGACTACAAAAAGTAATGGTCACGTCAAGACAGGTATGAAAGTATTCGCGACTTACGTCGCGAATGTCTTTACTAAGTAGCATGTCTTTACTACCATGAGCAGCAGCTATAACAAAAAGCACAACTCAAATAGTCATTTAAGGCCTGGTTCCTACTGACTGGATGGGTGTGAGTTTGATGTCATGCAGGGTACAACAAACCAAACAGGATGAGGAGGATGCAGTAGGCCTGGCTGAGAGAGAGAGACACTGAGAAGGGTCGTCCTTTATGCTTCGCCTTCTACAAACTGAAGGGCAGGTACAGGCAGCAGACCCCTCCCAGCTCCACCTGAAAGCCAGCATCAAATAAGGAAGAGAGTGGGACGGATCGTCACACCCCCACCAGGATTATATTATGACTATATGAACAGGTGAATTATTATGATTAACGATCAATTATTACAATTTGCTCGTTAATCATAATAATTTCAACAATAAAACTCATTACTCCTACCTGAGCAATAGTTTAACAGTTTACGGCACAGTCTTACAGTTAGATAAACAATAATATTAAACTTAACACATCCAGGCTGTAACAAGGAATCAGCGATGAAGTGAAGACCTTCAAATTGTCCTGCGAGTCCAGCTCTTTGTCTCATGTTGGACGTCACTGCAGTCTGTCTGGATCAGCTGGAGGAAAACTATAGGCAGACAAATAGACATGTCAAATAATGTTATGTAACATACTTAATATAACTCTTATGAGTGTTCAACAGCTCATTATTTAATTAAAAACATCATATTATATTAAATTACTCCAATTATATATATATACTGTCATTAATGTTGTTGCAAGCCATAAATGTTTCCTACTTTATGTGGTGGAATAATATATTTTTCAGTTTGACACAGTTTAATTTAAAAATATCTTCCCTTTAAATTGTAAAACTTCAACATTATTACTGTGATAAGCACCCGCTAGCAAGGCGGCGAATTAGCCGGCGGCTAACCCCACTAGCCTCCGCGTTAGCTCACGGCGAACTGCCGCGGCTAATTCGTGTTTAACTCCCGCGGGTCCGCGGTTAAATCCCGGTTAGCTAGCGGTTAGTTAGCGGTTAGCTCGAGGCTAACTCCGCGGTTGAGTCCGCGGCGTTAAGCTAGCGGCTAGCTAGCTCCGTTAGCTCCGCTAGCTTGCTAACATACATGAGCTATGCTGGAAGGCTAGTCGTCGGCTAAATCACTGGGCGGCTAGTCGTTAGCGTCTGTTAGCAGTTTAGCTATTCACTGACCTAATAAGATGAAGGAAACGGGTCAGGGATGTTGTGTCAGGAGTTTCAGCAAAGCAGCCAGATATAATTTGTGTTTAAAATAAAGGAAAAGGTCATAATGTCAGGTTCTGGCCCCCTACAGTACTGCAGTAATGGTTTGGGGGGTTTTAATGTTTTGGCAGATCATGTTTTCCACTGAGAGCTCTTTTCCCGCCTCTCGTCCCCAGCAGCTGCGTGTGTGAACGTGTGTAAGCTGGTTGGGGTCTGGTTGTCATGGCTACCAGGGTCAACTGCTCCTGTTCGAATGTCAGTTGGAAGACGGGGAGAGAGAGAGAAAATGCTGAAAAATCGCCTCGAACAGGAAGGACTTGTGGCCAAACCGTATTTCCAATCATTGAACCGACTTAACTTTGGGCATCTTGAGGCTTTCCTGAACGTCTAGATGTGTAATTTGTAGGTAAAATGAAGAAATGTGACCTATTCAAAGCGATTCAAAGAAAGGTTACGTCTGCTTTCCTCCAGAAATTTCCCTGCCTTTTTAACATGGCAGTCTATGGAGCTGTGGGTGGGTGTTGCTGGCGCATCTTTGTGTCTGACGCCAAAACTATAAGACTTACAGCTTTAGCAGACGAATTTGAGTGAGAAGACACATTTTCCTACGTTTCTATGTATAAATTATGTCTGTCGTGTGAAATTTGTGGCCACGGGAGCAGTTTCTGTGCAGTTTTTTGACTAACTTTCTTCTCCCCTCCTCACTCTAGCTGATGATGTCATCCACTCTAGCACAAACATTCCGCGCAATACACACCCATTATAAACCCTGAAATTTGAGTAAAAACCTACACAACTCTGAGGCTTCATAGTTTAAAAACGGTAAAAGTTGTCGACAAGTGAAGTGAATCTCTGAAGAGAAGGCAAGAGTACCTACGTTTTAAAGTTTAAATGAAGTCTCTCGGTTAAAGTATGCCAGAGCAGTTCATTGTTGAAAATGTCTGTTGAAATATATTTTTTTTCGGGCTTCTCCATTCATTTCAATTGGGAAATTTGTCGCAGTTTTTTCGTGACTACGTCGCGAAAAAATCTTGTTTGAAAGAACTGTATAGAAGCACACCGAGTCCGATCGAGACGCACGTTTTGATGTATTTTGTGTCTGTGTGCGACGAACGGTATTTGAGTTGAAAGGTTTCGAAAATGCGTAGGAAAAAGTTTAATAATAATAATAATAAGAAGAAAAACGTAGTGAAGAACAATAGTTTGCAGTGCTTCGCACTGCAAACTATTGACTCCCATAGCTTTGCTATGAGGGTCAATAGTTTGCATTGCGTAGCACTGCATCACTAACTAGACAATTCCCCTGCGGGAAATCGCGAGAGTGATGCAGTGGCCGCAGCAGTCTGCGATACCATGCTATATTGCTGCGACAGTACGATGCTACGATGCTATGATGATGCTACTATGCCGAGATGCTACTACAATGCTATGATGCTAAGATACTAAGATGCTATGATACTAAGATGCTACAAAGCTAAGATACTATGTTGCTACGATGCTAAGATGCTACAATGCAATTATACTAAGATGCTATGATGCTTTAATGATCACCTGTTCATATAGTCATAATATAATCCTGGTGAAAATATTTGCGACTAACGTTGCAAATAATTTCATGTTTGACTACAAAAAGTAATGGTCAGGTCAAGACAGGTATGAAAGTATTCGCGACTTACGTCGCGAATGTCTTTACTAAGTAGCATGTCTTTACTACCATGAGCAGCAGCTATAACAAAAAGCACAACTCAAATAGTCATTTAAGGCCTGGTTCCTTCTGACTGGATGGGTGTGAGTTTGATGTCATGCAGGGTACAACAAACCAAACAGGATGAGGAGGATGCAGTAGGCCTGGCTGAGAGAGAGAGACACTGAGAAATGGTCGTCCTTTACGCCCTTCTACAAACTGAAGGGCAGGTACAGGCAGCAGACCCCTCCCAGCTCCACCTGAAAGCCAGCATCAAATAAGGAAGAGAGTGGGAGGGATCTCACTAGGATCCCCAGACAAAGAACGAGCAAATCGTAACAATTGATCGTTAATCATAATAATTTTAACAATAAAACTCATTACTCCTACCTGAGCAGTAGTTTAACAGTTTACGGCACAGTCTTACAGTTAGATAGACAATAATATTAAACTTAACACATCCAGGCTGTAACAAGGAATCAGCGATGAAGTGAAGACCTTCAAATTGTCCTGCGAGTCCAGCTCTTTGTCTCATGTTGGACGTCACTGCAGTCTGTCTGGATCAGCTGGAGGAAAACTATAGGCAGACAAATAGACATGTCAAATAATGTTATGTAACATACTTAATATAACTCTTATGAGTGTTCAACAGCTCATTATTTATTTAATTAAAAACATCATATTATATTAAATTACTCCAATTATATATATATACTGTCATTAATGTTGTTGCAAGCCATAAATGTTTCCTACTTTATGTGGTGGAATAATATATTTTTCAGTTTGACACAGTTTAATTTAAAAATATCTTCCCTTTAAATTGTAAAACTTCAACATTATTACTGTGATAAGCACCCGCTAGCAAGGCGGCGAATTAGCCGGCGGCTAACCCCACTAGCCTCCGCGTTAGCTCACGGCGAACTGCCGCGGCTAATTCGTGTTTAACTCCCGCGGGTCCGCGGTTAAATCCCGGTTAGCTAGCGGTTAGTTAGCGGTTAGCTCGAGGCTAACTCCGCGGTTGAGTCCGCGGCGTTAAGCTAGCGGCTAGCTAGCTCCGTTAGCTCCGCTAGCTTGCTAACATACATGAGCTATGCTGGAAGGCTAGTCGTCGGCTAAATCACTGGGCGGCTAGTCGTTAGCGTCTGTTACCAGTTTAGCTATTCACTGACCTAATAAGATGAAGGAAACGGGTCAGGGATGTTGTGTCAGGAGTTTCAGCAAAGCAGCCAGATATAATTTGTGTTTAAAATAAAGGAAAAGGTCATAATGTCAGGTTCTGGCCCCCTACAGTACTGCAGTAATGGTTTGGGGGGTTTTAATGTTTTGGCAGATCATGTTTTCCACTGAGAGCTCTTTTCCCGCCTCTCGTCCCCAGCAGCTGCGTGTGTGAACGTGTGTAAGCTGGTTGGGGTCTGGTTGTCATGGCTACCAGGGTCAACTGCTCCTGTTAGAATGTCAGTTGGAAGACGGGGAAAGAGAGAGAAAATGCTGAAAAATCGCCTCGAACAGGAAGGACTTGTGGCCAAACCGTATTTCCAATCATTGAACCGACTTAACTTTGGGCATCTTGAGGCTTTCCTGAACGTCTAGATGTGTAATTTGTAGGTAAAATGAAGAAATGTGACCTATTCAAAGCGATTCAAAGAAAGGTTACGTCTGCTTTCCTCCAGAAATTTCCCTGCCTTTTTAACATGGCAGTCTATGGAGCTGTGGGTGGGTGTTGCTGGCGCATCTTTGTGTCTGACGCCAAAACTATAAGACTTACAGCTTTAGCAGACGAATTTGAGTGAGAAGACACATTTTCCTACGTTTCTATGTATAAATTATGTCTGTCGTGTGAAATTTGTGGCCACGGGAGCAGTTTCTGTGAAGTTTTTTGACTAACTTTCTTCTCCCCTCCTCACTCTAGCTGATGATGTCATCCACTCTAGCACAAACATTCCGCGCAATACACACCCATTATAAACCCTGAAATTTGAGTAAAAACCTACACAACTCTGAGGCTTCATAGTTTAAAAACGGTAAAAGTTGTCGCTAAGTGAAGTGAATCTCTGAAGAGAAGGCAAGAGTACCTACGTTTTAAAGTTTAAATGAAGTCTCTCGGTTAAAGTATGCCAGAGCAGTTCATTGTTGAAAATGTCTGTTGAATTTTTTTTTTTTTCGGGCTTCTCCATTCATTTCAATAGGGAAATTTGTCGCAGTTTTTTCGCGACTACGTCGCGAAAAAATCTTGTTTGAAAGAACTGTATAGAAGCACACCGAGTCCGATCGAGACGCACGTTTTGATGTATTTTGTGTCTGTGTGTGACGAACGGTATTTGAGTTGAAAGGTTTCGAAAATGCGTAGGAAAAAGTTTAATAATAATAATAATAATAATAATAATAAGAAGAAAAACGTAGTGAAGAACAATAGTTTGCAGTGCTTCGCACTGCAAACTATTGACCCCCATAGCTTTGCTATGAGGGGGGTCAATAGTTTGCATTGCGTAGCACTGCATCACTAATAATAATAACTAGACAATTCCCCTGCGGGAAATCGCGAGAGTGATGCAGTGGCCGCAGCAGTCTGCGATACCATGCTATATTGCTGTGATAGTACGATGCTACGATGCTACGATGATGCTACTATGCCAAGATGCTACAATGCTGAATGAATGAATGAATTTATTTATCATTGAGAGATACTCACGAGCACGAACGGGGGGACGAGCTTGAGAGCAGGGTCGGTGGGAAGGCTCCTCTCCGGCCGGGGGGGACGTCTGATGAAACATTAAGACCAAACACATACAGAACTCAGCAGTTAAGGAGAAAACAATAGATGTAACATTTCTAGAGCCATTTTCACGCAGACAGATGTCATTGTGGCACAGAAGCTTATCTACTGTGTAAATACCTCCAGGGGGGAAGGGGTGGACCTCAGCTCCTCCAGGTCGAGCCTCCTCCAGCGCTGCTTCACCGCCATGGAACGTCTGGACTTCCTAGGCATCCTGCTGACAAAAAATAGACAGAAAAAAAAAACAAGACAAAATACTTTTCAAAGCTTAACAGGCTATCAAACCTATCAAACTAACCTAAACCCTAACCTTTACCTAAACTCTAACTACCTAATGTAAAATAATCTAATCTAAGACAAATTAATGTAATATGTTATACTTAAATTAAATCTGTGTAGATGAAGGTGTGGTGAATGTATGTGTGTGGGTGAGGTGGCGATACTGCTCTGTGATGGTTGAGGGCGATGAATCAACGATGATCACTCTCAGCTGTCGAAGCACAGGAACCCTTTAATCCTATCAAAGACAATGCAAAAAAATTGAAATGTCTTTCAAATGTTATAAGTAAATGTAAGCAACAAGCTAATAACAAAGCAGACACATGTTAAACATCTGTAGTTGTCATAAAGTGTGTGTTTTCCTTATACTAAGATGCTATGATGCTAAGATACTACAATGCTAAGATGCTTTAATGATGCTACAATGCTATGATGCTAAGATGCTTTAATGATGCTACCATGATGCTACCATGCTATGATGCTTTAATGATCACCTGTTCATATAGTCATAATATAATCCATGTTTGACTACAAAAAGTAATGGTCACGTCAAGACAGGTATGAAAGTGTCTTTACTAAGTAGCATGTCTTTACTACCATGAGCAGCAGCTATAACAAAAAGCACAACTCAAATAGTCATTTAAGGCCTGGTTCCTTCTGACTGGATGGGTGTGAGTTTGATGTCATGCAGGGTACAACAAACCAAACAGGATGAGGAGGATGCAGTAGGCCTGGCTGAGAGAGAGAGACACTGAGAAGGGTCGTCCTTTACGCCCTTCTACAAACTGAAGGGCAGGTACAGGCAGCAGACCCCTCCCAGCTCCACCTGAAAGCCAGCATCAAATAAGGAAGAGAGTGGGAGGGATCTCACTAGGATCCCCAGACAAAGAACGAGCAAATCGTAACAATTGATCGTTAATCATAATAATTTTAACAATAAAACTCATTACTCCTACCTGAGCAATAGTTGAACAGTTTACGGCACAGTCTTACAGTTAGATAAACAATAATATTAAACTTAACACATCCAGGCTGTAACAAGGAATCAGCGATGAAGTGAAGACCTTCAAATTGTCCTGCGAGTCCAGCTCTTTGTCTCATGTTGGACGTCACTGCAGTCTGTCTGGATCAGCTGGAGGAAAACTATAGGCAGACAAATAGACATGTCAAATAATGTTATGTAACATACTTAATATAACTCTTATGAGTGTTCAACAGCTCATTATTTATTTAATTAAAAACATCATATTATATTAAATTACTCCAATTATATATATATATATACTGTCATTAATGTTGTTGCAAGCCATAAATGTTTCCTACTTTATGTGGTGGAATAATATATTTTTCAGTTTGACACAGTTTAATTTAAAAATATCTTCCCTTTAAATTGTAAAACTTCAACATTATTACTGTGATAAGCACCCGTTAGCAAGGCGGCGAATTAGCCGGCGGCTAACCCCACTAGCCTCCGCGTTAGCTCACGGCCAGCTGCCGCGGCTAATTCGTGTTTAACTCCCGCGGGTCCGCGGTTAAATCCCGGTTAGCTAGCGGTTAAATCCCGGTTAGCTCGCGGTTAGCTCGAGGCTAGCTCGCGGTTAGCTCGAGGCTAACTCCGCGGTTGAGTCCGCGGCGGTTAGCTAGCGGCTAGCTAGCTCCGTTAGCTCCGCTAGCTTGCTAACATACATGAGCTATGCTGGAAGGCTAGTCGTCGGCTAAATCACTGGGCGGCTAGTAGTTAGCGTCTGTTACCAGTTGAGGTATTCACTGACCTAATAAGATGAAGGAAACGGGTCAGGGATGTTGTGTCAGGAGTTTCAGCAAAGCAGCCAGATATAATTTGTGTTTAAAATAAAGGAAAAGGTCACAATGTCAGGTTCTGGCCCCCTACAGTACTGCAGTAATGGTTTGGGGGGTTTTAATGTTTTGGCAGATCATGTTTTCCACTGAGAGCTCTTTTCCCGCCTCTCGTCCCCAGCAGCTGCGTGTGTGAACGTGTGTAAGCTGGTTGGGGTCTGGTTGTCATGGCTACCAGGGTCAACTGCTCCTGTTCGAATGTCAGTTGGAAGACGGGGAAAGAGAGAGAAAATGCTGAAAAATCGCCTCGAACAGGAAGGACTTGTGGCCAAACCGTATTTCCAATCATTGAACCGACTTAACTTTGGGCATCTTGAGGCTTTCCTGAACGTCTACATATGCAGTTTGTGGGTAAAATGAAGAAATGTGACCTATTAAAGCGATTCAAAGAAAGGTTACGTCTGCTTTCCTCCAGAAATTTCCCTGCCTTTTTAACATGGCAGTCTATGGAGCTGTGGGTGGGTGTTGCTGGCGCATCTTTGTGTCTGACGCCAAAACTATAAGACTTACAGCTTTAGCAGACGAATTTGAGTGAGAAGACACATTTTCCTACGTTTCTATGTATAAATTATGTCTGTCGTGTGAAATTTGTGGCCACGGGAGCAGTTTCTGTGCAGTTTTTTGACTAACTTTCTTCTCCCCTCCTCACTCTAGCTGATGATGTCATCCACTCTAGCACAAACATTCCGCGCAATACACACCCATTATAAACCCTGAAATTTGAGTAAAAATCTACACAACTCTGAGGCTTCATAGTTTAAAAACGGTAAAAGTTGTCGACAAGTGAAGTGAATCTCTGAAGAGAAGGCAAGAGTACCTACGTTTTAAAGTTTAAATGAAGTCTCTCGGTTAAAGTATGCCAGAGCAGTTCATTGTTGAAAATGTCTGTTGAATTTTTTTTTTTTTCGGGCTTCTCCATTCATTTCAATAGGGAAATTTGTCGCAGTTTTTTCGCGACTACGTCACGATAAAATCTTGTTTGAAAGAACTGTATAGAAGCACACCGAGTCCGATCGAGACGCACGTTTTGATGTATTTTGTGTCTGTGTGCGACGAACGGTATTTGAGTTGAAAGGTTTCGAAAATGCGTAGGAAAAAGTTTAATAATAATAATAATAATAATAATAATAAGAAGAAAAACGTAGTGAAGAACAATAGTTTGCAGTGCTTCGCACTGCAAACTATTGACCCCCATAGCTTTGCTATGAGGGGGGTCAATAGTTTGCATTGCGTAGCACTGCATCACTAACTAGACAATTCCCCTGCGGGAAATCGCGAGAGTGATGCAGTGGCCGCAGCAGTCTGCGATACCATGCTATATTGCTGTGATAGTACGATGCTACGATGCTACGATGATGCTACTATGCCAAGATGCTACTACAATGCTATGATGCTAAGATACTAAGATGCTATGATACTAAGATGCTACAAAGCTAAGATACTATGTTGCTACGATGCTAAGATGTTACAATGCAATTATACTAAGATGCTATGATGCTTTAATGATCACCTGTTCATATAGTCATAATATAATCCTGGTGAAAATATTTGCGACTTACGTTGCAAATAATTTCATGTTTGACTACAAAAAGTAATGGTCAGGTCAAGACAGGTATGAAAGTATTCGCGACTTACGTCGCGAATGTCTTTACTAAGTAGCATGTCTTTACTACCATGAGCAGCAGCTATAACAAAAAGCACAACTCAAATAGTCATTTAAGGCCTGGTTCCTTCTGACTGGATGGGTGTGAGTTTGATGTCATGCAGGGTACAACAAACCAAACAGGATGAGGAGGATGCAGTAGGCCTGGCTGAGAGAGAGAGACACTGAGAAGGGTCGTCCTTTACGCCCTTCTACAAACTGAAGGGCAGGTACAGGCAGCAGACCCCTCCCAGCTCCACCTGAAAGCTAGCATCAAATAAGGAAGAGAGTGGGAGGGATCGTCACACCCCCACCAGGATTATATTATGACTATATGAACAGGTGAATTATTATGATTAACGATCAATTATTACAATTTGGTCGTTAATCATAATAATTTTAACAATAAAACTCATTACTCCTACCTGAGCAATAGTTTAACAGTTTACGGCACAGTCTTACAGTTAGATAAACAATAATATTAAACTTAACACATCCAGGCTGTAACAAGGAATCAGCGATGAAGTGAAGACCTTCAAATTGTCCTGCGAGTCCAGCTCTTTCTCTCATGTTGGACGTCACTGCAGTCTGTCTGGATCAGCTGGAGGAAAACTATAGGCAGACAAACAGACATGTCAAATAATGTTATGTAACATACTTAATATAACTCTTATGAGTGTTCAACAGCTCATTATTTATTTAATTAAAAACATCATATTATATTAAATTACTCCAATTATATATATACTGTCATTAATGTTGTTGCAAGCCATAAATGTTTCCTACTTTATGTGGTGGAATAATATATTTTTCAGTTTGACACAGTTTAATTTAAAAATATCTTCCCTTTAAATTGTAAAACTTCAACATTATTACTGTGATAAGCACCCGCTAGCAAGGCGGCGAATTAGCCGGCGGCTAACCCCACTAGCCTCCGCGTTAGCTCACGGCGAACTGCCGCGGCTAATTCGTGTTTAACTCCCGCGGGTCCGCGGTTAAATCCCGGTTAGCTAGCGGTTAGTTAGCGGTTAGCTCGAGGCTAACTCCGCGGTTGAGTCCGCGGCGTTAAGGTAGCGGCTAGCTAGCTCCGTTAGCTCCGCTAGCTTGCTAACATACATGAGCTATGCTGGAAGGCTAGTCGTCGGCTAAATCACTGGGCGGCTAGTCGTTAGCGTCTGTTAGCAGTTTAGCTATTCACTGACCTAATAAGATGAAGGAAACGGGTCAGGGATGTTGTGTCAGGAGTTTCAGCAAAGCAGCCAGATATAATTTGTGTTTAAAATAAAGGAAAAGGTCATAATGTCAGGTTCTGGCCCCCTACAGTACTGCAGTAATGGTTTGGGGGGTTTTAATGTTTTGGCAGATCATGTTTTCCACTGAGAGCTCTTTTCCCGCCTCTCGTCCCCAGCAGCTGCGTGTGTGAACGTGTGTAAGCTGGTTGGGGTCTGGTTGTCATGGCTACCAGGGTCAACTGCTCCTGTTCGAATGTCAGTTGGAAGACGGGGAGAGAGAGAGAAAATGCTGAAAAATCGCCTCGAACAGGAAGGACTTGTGGCCAAACCGTATTTCCAATCATTGAACCGACTTAACTTTGGGCATCTTGAGGCTTTCCTGAACGTCTACATATGCAGTTTGTGGGTAAAATGAAGAAATGTGACCTATTAAAGCGATTCAAAGAAAGGTTACGTCTGCTTTCCTCCAGAAATTTCCCTGCCTTTTTAACATGGCAGTCTATGGAGCTGTGGGTGGGTGTTGCTGGCGCATCTTTGTGTCTGACGCCAAAACTATAAGACTTACAGCTTTAGCAGACGAATTTGAGTGAGAAGACAAATTTTCCTACGTTTCTATGTATAAATTATGTCTGTCGTGTGAAATTTGTGGCCACGGGAGCAGTTTCTGTGCAGTTTTTTGACTAACTTTCTTCTCCCCTCCTCACTCTAGCTGATGATGTCATCCACTCTAGCACAAACATTCCGCGCAATACACACCCATTATAAACCCTGAAATTTGAGTAAAAACCTACACAACTCTGAGGCTTCATAGTTTAAAAACGGTAAAAGTTGTCGACAAGTGAAGTGAATCTCTGAAGAGAAGGCAAGAGTACCTACGTTTTAAAGTTTAAATGAAGTCTCTCGGTTAAAGTATGCCAGAGCAGTTCATTGTTGAAAATGTCTGTTGAATTTTTATTTTTTTCGGGCTTCTCCATTCATTTCAATTGGGAAATTTGTCGCAGTTTTTTCGCGACTACGTCGCGAAAAAATCTTGTTTGAAAGAACTGTATAGAAGCACACCGAGTCCGATCGAGACGCACGTTTTGATGTATTTTGTGTCTGTGTGCGACGAACGGTATTTGAGTTGAAAGGTTTCGAAAATCGGCCGTAGGAAAAAGTTTAATAATAATAATAACTAGACAATTCCCCTGCGGGAAATCGCGAGAGTGATGCAGTGGCCGCAGCAGTCTGCGATACCATGCTATATTGCTGTGATAGTACGATGCTACGATGCTACGATGATGCTACTATGCCAAGATGCTACTACAATGCTATGATGCTAAGATACTAAGATGCTATGATACTAAGATGCTACAAAGCTAAGATACTATGTTGCTACGATGCTAAGATGCTACAATGCAATTATACTAAGATGCTATGATGCTTTAATGATCACCTGTTCATATAGTCATAATATAATCCTGGTGAAAATATTTGCGACTTACGTTGCAAATAATTTCATGTTTGACTACAAAAAGTAATGGTCAGGTCAAGACAGGTATGAAAGTATTCGCGACTTACGTCGCGAATGTCTTTACTAAGTAGCATGTCTTTACTACCATGAGCAGCAGCTATAACAAAAAGCACAACTCAAATAGTCATTTAAGGCCTGGTTCCTTCTGACTGGATGGGTGTGAGTTTGATGTCATGCAGGGTACAACAAACCAAACAGGATGAGGAGGATGCAGTAGGCCTGGCTGAGAGAGAGAGACACTGAGAAGGGTCGTCCTTTACGCCCTTCTACAAACTGAAGGGCAGGTACAGGCAGCAGACCCCTCCCAGCTCCACCTGAAAGCTAGCATCAAATAAGGAAGAGAGTGGGAGGGATCGTCACACCCCCACCAGGATTATATTATGACTATATGAACAGGTGAATTATTATGATTAACGATCAATTATTACAATTTGGTCGTTAATCATAATAATTTTAACAATAAAACTCATTACTCCTACCTGAGCAATAGTTTAACAGTTTACGGCACAGTCTTACAGTTAGATAAACAATAATATTAAACTTAACACATCCAGGCTGTAACAAGGAATCAGCGATGAAGTGAAGACCTTCAAATTGTCCTGCGAGTCCAGCTCTTTGTCTCATGTTGGACGTCACTGCAGTCTGTCTGGATCAGCTGGAGGAAAACTATAGGCAGACAAATAGACATGTCAAATAATGTTATGTAACATACTTAATATAACTCTTATGAGTGTTCAACAGCTCATTATTTAATTAAAAACATCATATTATATTAAATTACTCCAATTATATATATATACTGTCATTTATGTTGTTGCAAGCCATAAATGTTTCCTACTTTATGTGGTGGAATAATATATTTTTCAGTTTGACACAGTTTAATTTAAAAATATCTTCCCTTTAAATTGTAAAACTTCAACATTATTACTGTGATAAGCACCCGCTAGCAAGGCGGCGAATTAGCCGGCGGCTAACCCCACTAGCCTCCGCGTTAGCTCACGGCGAACTGCCGCGGCTAATTCGTGTTTAACTCCCGCGGGTCCGCGGTTAAATCCCGGTTAGCTAGCGGTTAGTTAGCGGTTAGCTCGAGGCTAACTCCGCGGTTGAGTCCGCGGCGTTAAGCTAGCGGCTAGCTAGCTCCGTTAGCTCCGCTAGCTTGCTAACATACATGAGCTATGCTGGAAGGCTAGTCGTCGGCTAAATCACTGGGCGGCTAGTCGTTAGCGTCTGTTAGCAGTTTAGCTATTCACTGACCTAATAAGATGAAGGAAACGGGTCAGGGATGTTGTGTCAGGAGTTTCAGCAAAGCAGCCAGATATAATTTGTGTTTAAAATAAAGGAAAAGGTCATAATGTCAGGTTCTGGCCCCCTACAGTACTGCAGTAATGGTTTGGGGGGTTTTAATGTTTTGGCAGATCATGTTTTCCACTGAGAGCTCTTTTCCCGCCTCTCGTCCCCAGCAGCTGCGTGTGTGAACGTGTGTAAGCTGGTTGGGGTCTGGTTGTCATGGCTACCAGGGTCAACTGCTCCTGTTAGAATGTCAGTTGGAAGACGGGGAAAGAGAGAGAAAATGCTGAAAAATCGCCTCGAACAGGAAGGACTTGTGGCCAAACCGTATTTCCAATCATTGAACCGACTTAACTTTGGGCATCTTGAGGCTTTCCTGAACGTCTAGATGTGTAATTTGTAGGTAAAATGAAGAAATGTGACCTATTCAAAGCGATTCAAAGAAAGGTTACGTCTGCTTTCCTCCAGAAATTTCCCTGCCTTTTTAACATGGCAGTCTATGGAGCTGTGGGTGGGTGTTGCTGGCGCATCTTTGTGTCTGACGCCAAAACTATAAGACTTACAGCTTTAGCAGACGAATTTGAGTGAGAAGACACATTTTCCTACGTTTCTATGTATAAATTATGTCTGTCGTGTGAAATTTGTGGCCACGGGAGCAGTTTCTGTGCAGTTTTTTGACTAACTTTCTTCTCCCCTCCTCACTCTAGCTGATGATGTCATCCACTCTAGCACAAACATTCCGCGCAATACACACCCATTATAAACCCTGAAATTTGAGTAAAAACCTACACAACTCTGAGGCTTCATAGTTTAAAAACGGTAAAAGTTGTCGACAAGTGAAGTGAATCTCTGAAGAGAAGGCAAGAGTACCTACGTTTTAAAGTTTAAATGAAGTTTCTCGGTTAAAGTATGCCAGAGCAGTTCATTGTTGAAAATGTCTGTTGAATTTTTATTTTTTTCGGGCTTCTCCATTCATTTCAATTGGGAAATTTGTCGCAGTTTTTTCGCGACTACGTCGCGAAAAAATCTTGTTTGAAAGAACTGTATAGAAGCACACCGAGTCCGATCGAGACGCACGTTTTGATGTATTTTGACCTGTGTGCGACGAACGGTATTTGAGTTGAAAAGTTTCGAAAATGCGTAGGAAAAAGTTTAATAATAACTAGACAATTCCCCTGCGGGAAATCGCGAGAGTGATGCAGTGGCCGCAGCAGTCTGCGATACCACGCTATATTGCTGTGACAGTACGATGCTACGATGCTACGATGCTACGATGATGCTACTATGCCAAGATGCTACTACAATGCTATGATGCTAAGATACTAAGATGCTATGATACTAAGATGCTATGATACGAAGATACTACAATGCTAAGATGCTTTAATGATGCTACAATGCTATGATGCTAAGATGCTTTAATGATGCTACCATGCTATGATGCTTTAATGATCACCTGTTCATATAGTCATAATATAATCCTGGTGAAATTATTTGCGACTTACGTCGCAAATAATTTCATGTTTGACTACAAAAAGTAATGGTCACGTCAAGACAGGTATGAAAGTATTCGCGACTTACGTCGCGAATGTCTTTACTAAGTAGCATGTCTTTACTACCATGAGCAGCAGCTATAACAAAAAGCACAACTCAAATAGTCATTTAAGGCCTGGTTCCTTCTGACTGGATGGGTGTGAGTTTGATGTCATGCAGGGTACAACAAACCAAACAGGATGAGGAGGATGCAGTAGGCCTGGCTGAGAGAGAGAGACACTGAGAAGGGTCGTCCTTTACGCCCTTCTACAAACTGAAGGGCAGGTACAGGCGGCAGACCCCTCCCAGCTCCACCTGAAAGCCAGCATCAAATAAGGAAGAGAGTGGGAGGGATCTCACTAGGATCCCCAGACAAAGAACGAGCAAATCGTAACAATTGCTCGTTAATCATAATAATTTTAACAATAAAACTCATTACTCCTACCTGAGCAATAGTTTAACAGTTTACGGCACAGTCTTACAGTTAGATAAACAATAATATTAAACTTAACACATCCAGGCTGTAACAAGGAATCAGCGATGAAGTGAAGACCTTCAAATTGTCCTGCCATTCCAGTTCTTTGTCTCATGTTGGACGTCACTGCAGTCTGTCTGGATCAGCTGGAGGAAAACTATAGGCAGACAAATAGACATGTCAAATAATGTTATGTAACATACTTAATATAACTCTTATGAGTGTTCAACAGCTCATTATTTATTTAATTAAAAACATCATATTATATTAAATTACTCCAATTATATATATATATACTGTCATTAATGTTGTTGCAAGCCATAAATGTTTCCTACTTTATGTGGTGGAATAATATATTTTTCAGTTTGACACAGTTTAATTTAAAAATATCTTCCCTTTAAATTGTAAAACTTCAACATTATTACTGTGATAAGCACCCGCTAGCAAGGCGGCGAATTAGCCGGCGGCTAACCCCACTAGCCTCCGCGTTAGCTCACGGCGAACTGCCGCGGCTAATTCGTGTTTAACTCCCGCGGGTCCGCGGTTAAATCCCGGTTAGCTAGCGGTTAGTTAGCGGTTAGCTCGAGGCTAACTCCGCGGTTGAGTCCGCGGCGTTAAGCTAGCGGCTAGCTAGCTCCGTTAGCTCCGCTAGCTTGCTAACATACATGAGCTATGCTGGAAGGCTAGTCGTCGGCTAAATCACTGGGCGGCTAGTCGTTAGCGTCTGTTAGCAGTTTAGCTATTCACTGACCTAATAAGATGAAGGAAACGGGTCAGGGATGTTGTGTCAGGAGTTTCAGCAAAGCAGCCAGATATAATTTGTGTTTAAAATAAAGGAAAAGGTCATAATGTCAGGTTCTGGCCCCCTACAGTACTGCAGTAATGGTTTGGGGGGTTTTAATGTTTTGGCAGATCATGTTTTCCACTGAGAGCTCTTTTCCCGCCTCTCGTCCCCTGCAGCTGCGTGTGTGAACGTGTGTAAGCTGGTTGGGGTCTGGTTGTCATGGCTACCAGGGTCAACTGCTCCTGTTAGAATGTCAGTTGGAAGACGGGGAAAGAGAGAGAAAATGCTGAAAAATCGCCTCGAACAGGAAGGACTTGTGGCCAAACCGTATTTCCAATCATTGAACCGACTTAACTTTGGGCATCTTGAGGCTTTCCTGAACGTCTAGATGTGTAATTTGTAGGTAAAATGAAGAAATGTGACCTATTCAAAGCGATTCAAAGAAAGGTTACGTCTGCTTTCCTCCAGAAATTTCCCTGCCTTTTTAACATGGCAGTCTATGGAGCTGTGGGTGGGTGTTGCTGGCGCATCTTTGTGTCTGACGCCAAAACTATAAGACTTACAGCTTTAGCAGACGAATTTGAGTGAGAAGACACATTTTCCTACGTTTCTATGTATAAATTATGTCTGTCGTGTGAAATTTGTGGCCACGGGAGCAGTTTCTGTGCAGTTTTTTGACTAACTTTCTTCTCCCCTCCTCACTCTAGCTGATGATGTCATCCACTCTAGCACAAACATTCCGCGCAATACACACCCATTATAAACCCTGAAATTTGAGTAAAAACCTACACAACTCTGAGGCTTCATAGTTTAAAAACGGTAAAAGTTGTCGCTAAGTGAAGTGAATCTCTGAAGAGAAGGCAAGAGTACCTACGTTTTAAAGTTTAAATGAAGTCTCTCGGTTAAAGTATGCCAGAGCAGTTCATTGTTGAAAATGTCTGTTGAATTATTTTTTTTTTCGGGCTTCTCCATTCATTTCAATAGGGAAATTTGTCGCAGTTTTTTCGCGACTACGTCGCGAAAAAATCTTGTTTGAAAGAACTGTATAGAAGCACACCGAGTCCGATCGAGACGCACGTTTTGATGTATTTTGTGTCTGTGTGCGACGAACGGTATTTGAGTTGAAAGGTTTCGAAAATGCGTAGGAAAAAGTTTAATAATAATAATAATAATAATAATAATAAGAAGAAAAACGTAGTGAAGAACAATAGTTTGCAGTGCTTCGCACTGCAAACTATTGACCCCCATAGCTTTGCTATGAGGGGGGTCAATAGTTTGCATTGCGTAGCACTGCATCACTAACTAGAAAATTCCCGCAGGAAATTTTGAGAGTGCCGAGTGGGCTGTTGCCGGGGTTGTGTATTGAAAAAGCACACCTCAAATAGTAATTTTTAACATGTATATTTACACACATGAGCCACTAATTCTAGCATTAGCCACAAATGTTAGCACGCTAGCTACTCATGGCAGTAAAGCATTAACCACAAACGTTAGCAATTAGCATGATGAGCTAGCCACTAATTTTAGCATTGGCTTAGTGTGGTATAGCTTCACAATACCCTCAAATAGTAATTTTTAACATGTATATTTACACACATGAGTCACTAATTCTAGCATAAGCTGCTAATGTTAGCAATTAGCATGATGCGCTAGCCACTAATTTTAGCATTGGCTTAGTGTGGTATAGCTTCACAATACCCTCAAATAGTAATTTTTAACATGTATATTTACACACATGAACCACTAATTCTAGCATAAGCTGCTAATGTTAGCAATTAGCATGATGCGCTAGCCACTAATTTTAGCATTGGCTTAGTGTGGTATAGCTTCACAATACCCTCAAATAGTAATTTTTAACATGTATATTTACACACATGAGCCACTAATTCTAGCATTAGCCATAAATGTTAGCAATTAGCATGTCTTTACTACCACGAGCGGCTCGCACGCTAGCTACTCATGGCAGTAAAGCATTAACCACAAATGTTAGCAATTAGCATGTCTTTACTACCACGAGCGGCTGGCACGCTAGCTACTCATGGCAGTAAAGCATTAACCACAAATGTTAGCAATTAGCATGATTCGCTAGCCACTAATTTTAGCATTGGCTTCGTGTGGTATAGCTTCACAATACCCTCAAATAGTAATTTTTAACATGTATATTTACACACATGAGCCACTAATTCTAGCATTAGCCACAAATGTTAGCAAATAGCATGTCTTTACATGCAGTCAAGCATTAGCCGCAAATGTTAGCAATTAGCATGTCTTTACTACCACGAGCGGCTAGCACGCTAGCTACTCATGGCAGTAAAGCGTTAACCACAAATGTTAGCAATTAGCATGTCTTTACTACCATGAGCAGCTAGCACGCTGGCTGCTCTTGGTAGTAAAGCATTAGCCACTAATGTTAGCAATTAGCATGTCTTTACTCCCATGAGCAGCAGCTATAACAAAAAGCACAACTCAAATAGTCATTTAAGGCCTGGTTCCTTCTGACTGGATGGGTGTGAGTTTGATGTCATGCAGGGTACAACAAACCAAACAGGATGAGGAGGATGCAGTAGGCCTGGCTGAGAGAGCGAGACACTGAGAAGGGTCGTCCTTTATGCCCTTCTACAAACTGAAGGGCAGGTACAGGCAGCAGAGCCCTCCCAGCTCCACCTGAAAGCCAGCATCAAATAAGGAAGAGAGTGGGAGGGATCGTCACACCCCCACCTTTAAGAGGGGCATCCTCACTAGGATCCCCAGACAAAGAACGAGCAAATCGTAACAATTGATCGTTAATCATAATAATTTCAACAATAAAACTCATTACTCCTACCTGAGCAATAGTTTAACAGTTTACGGCACAGTCTTACAGTTAGAAAAACATCAATATTAAACTTAACACATCCAGGCTGTAACAAGGAATCAGCGATGAAGTGAAGACCTTCAAATTGTCCTGTTAGTCCAGCTCTTTGTCTCATGTTGGACGTCACTGCAGTCTGTCTGGATCAGCTGGAGGAAAACTATATGCAGACAAATAGACATGTCAAATAATGTTATGTAACATACTGAATATAACTCTTATGAGTGTTCAACAGCTCATTATTTATTTCATTAAAAACATCATATTATATTAAATTACTCCAATTATATATATATACTATCATTAATGTTGTTACAAGCCATAAACGTTTCGTACTTTATGTGATGGAATAATATATTTTTCAGTTTGACACAGTTTTAGTGGCTAACCCCACTAGCCTCCACGTTAGCTCGCGGCAAACTCCCGCGGGTCTGCGGTTAAATCCCGGTTAGCTCGCGGTTAAGTCCCGGTTAGCTCGCGGTTAAATCCCGGTTAGCTTGCCGTTAGCTCGAGGCTAGCTCGCGGTTAGCTCGAGGCTAACTCCGCGGTTTAGTCTCCCCATTGTAACAGTCTGAGAGTCCCTAATGTTTTGTCAGTCTGTGTCTGTAATGCTATAGTGGGAGGGGAGGTGGGGGGGTTGGAGTGGGGGGGTCATAGTGTCAGGTTCTGGCTCCCTACTATAGTCCTGTAATGGGTTTAGGGGGTCATAATGTTTTGGCAGTCTGTGTCTGTAATGCTTAAATGGAGTGGAGGTGGGGGGGTCATAGTGTCAGATTCTGCAGCCCAACTATAGTCCTGTAATGGCTTAAGTGGTCATAATGTTTTGGCAGTCTGTGTCTGTAATGCTATAGTGGGAGGGGGGGTGGGGGGGGGTTGGAGTGGGGGGGTCATAATGTCAGGTTCTGGCCCCCTACAGTACTGCAGTAATGGTTTGAGGGGGTTTTAATGTTTTGGCAGATCATGTTTTCCAGCAGCTGCGTGTGTGAACGTGTGTAAGCTGGTTGGGGTCTGGTTGTCATGGCTACCAGGGTCAACTGCTCCTGTCAGAATGTCAGTTGGAAGACGGGGAGAGAGAGAGAAAATGCTGAAAAAACGCCTCGAACAGGAAGGACTTGTGGCCAAACCGTATTTCCAATCATTGAACCGACTTAACTTTGGGCATCTTGAGGCTTTCCTGAACGTCTACATGTGCAATTTGTGGGTAAAATGAAGAAATGTGACCTATTTAAAGCGATTCAAAAAAGGTTACTTCTGCTTTCCTCCAGAAATTTCCCTGCCTTTTTAACATGGCAGTCTATGGAGCTGTGGATGGGTGTTGCTGGCGCATCTTTGTGTCTGACGCCAAAACTATAAGACTTACAGCTTTAGCAGACGGATATGAGTGAGAAGACAAATTTTCCTACGTTTCTATGTATAAATTATGTCTGTCGTGTGAAATTTGTGGCCATGGGAGCAGTTTCTGTACAGTTTTTTGACTAATTTTCTTCTCTCCTCCTCACTCTAGCTGATGATGTCATCCACTCTAGCACAAACATTCCGCGCAATACACACCCATTATAAACCCTGAAATTTGAGTAAAAACCTACACAACTCTGAGGCTTCATAGTTTAAAAACGGTAAAAGTTGTCGATAAGTGAAGTGAATCTCTGAAGAGAAGGCAAGAGTACCTACGTTTTAAAGTTCAAATGAAGTCTCTCGGTTAAAGTATGCCAGAGCAGTTCATTGTTGAAAATGTCTGTTGATTTATTTATTTTTTCGGGCTTCTCCATTCATTTCAATGGGAAATTTATCGCGGTTTTTCGCGAATAAATTCGCGAAAAACTCACGAATCCCTTATAAAAGTAATAGCACGGGATTCGGGATCAAAACACACGTTTTGATATATCATGTGTTGGGGTCCTCTCGCCGGTTCGGGCCGCATTAATCGGCGAAAAAGGGCGGAAAATGAATAATAAGTAAAAATAAAACTGCAAAGAAACACGCAGAAGATCAATAGTGGCCTCGTGCCTATGGCACGAGGCCACTCCTCCCATAGCTTGCTATGGGAGGAGTGGCCTCGTGTCATAGGCACTCGGCACTAACTAGACAATTCCCCTGCGGGAAATCGCGAGAGTGATGCAGTGGCCGCAGCAGTCTGCGATACCATGCTATATTGCTGTGATAGTACGATGCTACGACGCTATGATGATGCTACTATGCCAAGATGCTACTACAATGCTATGATGCTAAGATACTAAGATGCTATGATACTAAGATGCTACAAAGCTAAGATACTATGTTGCTACGATGCTAAGATGCTACAATGCAATTATACTAAGATGCTATGATGCTTTAATGATCACCTGTTCATATAGTCATAATATAATCCTGGTGAAAATATTTGCGACTTACGTTGCAAATAATTTCATGTTTGACTACAAAAAGTAATGGTCAGGTCAAGACAGGTATGAAAGTATTCGCGACTTACGTCGCGAATGTCTTTACTAAGTAGCATGTCTTTACTACCATGAGCAGCAGCTATAACAAAAAGCACAACTCAAATAGTCATTTAAGGCCTGGTTCCTTCTGACTGGATGGGTGTGAGTTTGATGTCATGCAGGGTACAACAAACCAAACAGGATGAGGAGGATGCAGTAGGCCTGGCTGAGAGAGAGAGACACTGAGAAGGGTCGTCCTTTACGCCCTTCTACAAACTGAAGGGCAGGTACAGGCGGCAGACCCCTCCCAGCTCCACCTGAAAGCCAGCATCAAATAAGGAAGAGAGTGGGAGGGATCTCACTAGGATCCCCAGACAAAGAACGAGCAAATCGTAACAATTGATCGTTAATCATAATAATTTTAACAATAAAACTCATTACTCCTACCTGAGCAATAGTTTAACAGTTTACGGCACAGTCTTACAGTTAGATAAACAATAATATTAAACTTAACACATCCAGGCTGTAACAAGGAATCAGCGATGAAGTGAAGACCTTCAAATTGTCCTGCGAGTCCAGCTCTTTGTCTCATGTTGGACGTCACTGCAGTCTGTCTGGATCAGCTGGAGGAAAACTATAGGCAGACAAATAGACATGTCAAATAATGTTATGTAACATACTTAATATAACTCTTATGAGTGTTCAACAGCTCATTATTTATTTAATTAAAAACATCATATTATATTAAATTACTCCAATGATATAGATATACTGTCATTAATGTTGTTGCAAGCCATAAATGTTTCCTACTTTATGTGGTGGAATAATATATTTTTCAGTTTGACACAGTTTAATTTAAAAATATCTTCCCTTTAAATTGTAAAACTTCAACATTATTACTGTGATAAGCACCCGCTAGCAAGGCGGCGAATTAGCCGGCGGCTAACCCCACTAGCCTCCGCGTTAGCTCACGGCTAACTGCCGCGGCTAATTCGTGTTTAACTCCCGCGGTTCCGCGGTTAAATCCCGGTTAGCTAGCGGTTAAATCCCGGTTAGCTCGCGGTTAGCTCGAGGCTAGCTCGCGGTTAGCTCGAGGCTAACTCCGCGGTTGAGTCCGCGGCGGTTAGCTAGCGGCTAGCTAGCTCCGTTAGCTCCGCTAGCTTGCTAACATACATGAGCTATGCTGGAAGGCTAGTCGTCGGCTAAATCACTGGGCGGCTAGTAGTTAGCGTCTGTTACCAGTTGAGCTATTCACTGACCTAATAAGATGAAGGAAACGGGTCAGGGATGTTGTGTCAGGAGTTTCAGCAAAGCAGCCAGATGTAATTTGTGTTTAAAATAAAGGAAAAGGTCATAATGTCAGGTTCTGGCCCCCTACAGTACTGCAGTAATGGTTTGGGGGGTTTTAATGTTTTGGCAGATACTGTTTTCCACTGAGAGCTCTTTTCCCGCCTCTCCTCCCCTCCTGCTGCGTGTGTAAGCTGGTTGGGGTCTGGTTGTCATGGCTACCAGGGTCAACTGACGCTGAAGTCTCCTTCTCTCTCTCACCTCTGCCTGAGTCAGAGGGAAAGTGCAAACTAGGATTTGCCCTCCGAACAAATGCTCATAAATCAAAAACTACAAGTCCTATCGGGAAAACGAACACATCGTGAGCGTCAGCCGAGGGTTTTCTACAATTTAGTGTTGTTCCCACGCGCCTACTGCGAAAATTGTGGCCGTAGTCGTTTTAGAAAAAAAGTATGCGACGTGAAAAATCGTCGAAAAATCGTTCTCGCTTTCCACATACACACACATGGGGAAAAATTCGAAAACTGGTCGGCGCACTCCTCGCTCGGAGGAGCCTGCAGCCCAAACCGTACGTCCCACACAAATAAAACCCACACCATCTGAAAGCCAACAAAAATCCCTACGTTTTTACATATTTTTTATCTCTGTACCTCAAAAACTGTGGCCACCACGTGAGATTGAACCTTTTTTTTTCAGAATATCACCGAAACTCTGAAGTTAGAGTGAGCGTCAGAGGGAGGGATTTTTAATTTTTTCCCCCAGATTTCACCAAACGTAAACTGCGACCCTGACCAAACCGTAAAAGGTATCGAAACGCCGTTTTCAGGAAGAGAAAGCTACACTTCCCGTGCCTCGTACAAACTTCCAAGCAAGTTTCTACTACAAAGCATGGCCGAGTAATCGCTGGACAAAGCCAAGCTGTAAATTTTGGAATGTTGCCGCTTTTTTCGGGCTTCTCCATTCATTTCAATGGGAAATTGATCGCGTTTTTTTCGCGACTACGTCGCGAACAAATCTTGTTTGAAAGAACTGTATAGAAGCACACCGAGTCCGATCGAGACGCACGTTTTGATGTATTTTGTGTCTGTGTGCGACGAACGGTATTTGAGTTGAAAGGTTTCGAAAATCGGCCGTAGGAAAAAGTTTAATAATAATAAGAAGAAAAACGTAGTGAAGAACAATAGTTTGCAGTGCTTCGCACTGCAAACTATTGACTCCCATAGCTTTGCTATGAGGGTCAATAGTTTGCATTGCGTAGCACTGCATCACTAACTAGAAAATTCCCACGGAAATTTTTGAAGTGCCGAGTGGGCTGTTGCCGGGGTTCTGTATTGAAAAAGCACACCTCAAATAGTATTTTTTAACATGTATATTTACACACATGAGCCACTAATTCTAGCATTAGCCACAAATGTTAGCACGCTAGCTACTCATGGCAGTAAAGCATTAACCACAAACGTTAGCAATTAGCATGATGAGCTAGCCACTAATTTTAGCATTGGCTTAGTGTGGTATAGCTTCACAATACCCTCAAATAGTAATTTTTAACATGTATATTTACACACATGAGCCACTAATTCTAGCATAAGCTGCTAATGTTAGCAATTAGCATGATGCGCTAGCCACTAATTTTAGCATTGGCTTAGTGTGGTATAGCTTCACAATACCCTCAAATAGTCATTTTTAACATGTATATTTACACACATGAACCACTAATTCTAGCATAAGCTGCTAATGTTAGCAATTAGCATGATGCGCTAGCCACTAATTTTAGCATTGGCTTAGTGTGGTATAGCTTCACAATACCCTCAAATAGTAATTTTTAACATGTATATTTACACACATGAGCCACTAATTCTAGCATTAGCCATAAATGTTAGCAATTAGCATGTCTTTACTAAGTAGCATGTCTTTACTCCCATGAGCAGCAGCTATAAGAAAAAGCACAACTCAAATAGTCATTTAAGGCCTGGTTCCTTCTGTCTGGATCAGCTGGAGGAAAACTATAGGCAGACAAATAGACATGTCAAATAATGTTATGTAATATACTTAATATAACTCTTATGAGTGTTCAACAGCTCATTATTTATTTAATTAAAAACATCATATTATATTAAATTACTCCAATTATATATATACTGTCATTAATGTTGTTGCAAGCCATAAATGTTTCCTACTTTATGTGGTGGAATAATATATTTTTCAGTTTGACACAGTTTAATTTAAAAATATCTTCCCTTTAAATTGTAAAACTTCAACATTATTACTGTGATAAGCACCCACTAGCAAAGCGGCGAATTAGCCGGCGGCTAACCCCACTAACCTCCGCGTTAGCTCAAGGCTAACTGCCGCGGCTAATTCGTGTTTAACTCCCGCGGGTCCGCGGTTAAATCCCGGTTAGCTAGCGGTTAGCTAGCGGTTAGCTCGAGGCTAACTCCGCGGTTGAGTCCGCGGCGTTAAGGTAGCGGCTAGCTAGCTCCGTTAGCTCCGCTAGCTTGCTAACATACATGCGCTATGCTGGAAGGCTAGTCGTCGGCTAAATCACTGGGCGGCTAGTCGTTAGCGTCTGTTAGCAGTTAAGCTATTCACTGACCTAATGAGATGAAGGAAACGGGTCAGGGATGTTGTGTCAGGAGTTTCAGCAAAGCAGCCAGATATAATTTGTGTTTAAAATAAAGGAAAAGGTCAAACATGAAGTTGTCATTCAGTCAATGACAAGAGCTATAGCTAAGAGGCCCAGCAGATGTGTGAAAGCACCATGGGAGACAGGTATGGTTTGGGGGGTTTTAATGTTTTGGCAGATCCTGTTTTCCACTGGGAGCTTAAATAGCACTGACGCGCTAGCTGCTCTGCTTTCTCTGTCTGTCATTTTACACACGCATGTTCAAATTAAGTGCTAAGAACTACTAAAATGGCTGCCTAATGTTAGCATTAGGTTAATGCATGTCTTTAATTTTTAGTGGCAAGAAATTAGTGGCTAGCTATTCGCTAACATGCTAATGGTGCCACTAATGCTACCACCAATTTCTACCACTAAAAATTAGCATTAGCCGCTAATGGTAGCAATTAACATGACCCGCTAGCCACTAATTTTAACATTGGTTTAGTGTTAGCATGTCTTTTAAGCCACTAAAAATTAAATACATGCTAATTGCTAACATGCTAATTGCTAATATGCTATTCGCTAACATGCTAATGCTGCCACTAATGCTACCACCAATTTCTTGCCACTAAAAAGTAGCATTAGCCGCTAATGTTAGCAATTAACATGACGCGCTAGCCAATGACAGACAGACACCTGTCATTGTTCAACTTAGGTGCCAAAAGCCAAAATGGCTGCCCCACATACCAGTTACTTATGTCAGTTGGAAGTTTCCCGCCTCTTTCTGTGGAGACCCTCCTCTTCTGCTGCGTGTGAGCGTGTGTATGCCCGTTGGGGCCTTGTTGTCACGGTTACCAGTTTGAATTTCAGTTAGAAGATGGCTAGAGGGAGAGAAAATGCTGAAACGAACCTCCTCGAACAGGAAGGCCTTGTGGCCAAACCGTGTTTCCAATCATTGAACCGACTTCACTTTGGGCATCTTGAGTCTTTCCTGAACGTCTAGATATGCAGTTTTTGGGCAAAATGAAGAAATGTGAGCTATAAAGAGCGATTCAAAGAAAGGATTGCTTCTGCTTTGCTCCAGAAATTTAACATGGCAGTCTATGAAGCTGTGGATGGGAGTTGCTGGCGCATCTTTGCGTCTCACGCCAAAACTATAAGACTTTACAGCTTTAGCAGATGAATTTGAGCGAGAAGACACATTTTCCTACGTTTCTATGTATAAATTATATCTGAGGTGTGAAATTTGTGGCCACGGGAGCAGTTTCTGTTTTATTTTTTGCCTAATTTTCTTCTCTCCTCCTCACTCTAGCTGATGATGTCATCCACTCTGGCACAAACATTCCGCGCAATACACACCCATTATAAACCCTGAAATTTGAGTAAAAACCTACACAACTCTGAGGCTTCATAGTTTAAAAACGGTAAAAGGAGTCGATAAGTGAAGTGAATCGCTGAAGAGAAGGCAAGAGTACCTACGTTTTAAAATTTAAATGGAGTCTCTCGGTGAAAGTATGCCAGAGCAGTTGATTGTTGAAAATGTCTGTTGATTTATTTTTTTTTTCGGGCTTCTCCATTCATTTCAATGGGAAATTTTCTGCGGTTTTTCGCGAATAAATTCGCGAAAAACTCGTCAATCCCTTATAAAAGTAATAGCACGGGATTCGGGATCAAAACACACGTTTTGATATATCATGTGTTGGGGTCCTCTCGCCGGTTCGGGCCGCATTAATCGGCGAAAAAGGGCGGAAAATGAATAATAATAATAAAACTGCAAAGAAACACGCAGAAGATTAATAGTGCCTCGTGCCTATGGCACGAGGCACTACTCCCAGAGCTTGCTAGCTCTGGGAGTAGTGCCTCGGGTCATAGGCACTCGGCACTAACTAGACAATTCCCCTGCGGGAAATCGCGAGAGTGATGCAGTGGCCGCAGCAGTCTGCGATACCATGCTATATTGCTGTGATAGTACGATGCTACGATGCTACGATGATGCTACTATGCCAAGATGCTACAATGCTATGATGCTAAGATACTAAGATGCTACAAACCTAAGATACTATGTTGCTACGATGCTAAGATGTTACAATGCAATTATACTAAGATGCTATGATGCTTTAATGATCACCTGTTCATATTGTCATAATATAATCCTGGTGAAAATATTTGCGACTTACGTTGCAAATAATTTCATGTTTGACTACAAAAAGTAATGGTCAGGTCAAGACAGGTATGAAAGTATTCGCGACTTACGTCGCGAATGTCTTTACTAAGTAGCATGTCTTTACTACCATGAGCAGCAGCTATAACAAAAAGCACAACTCAAATAGTCATTTAAGGCCTGGTTCCTTCTGACTGGATGGGTGTGAGTTTGATGTCATGCAGGGTACAACAAACCAAACAGGATGAGGAGGATGCAGCAGGCCTGGCTGAGAGAGAGAGACACTGAGAAGGGTCGTCCTTTATGCCCTTCTACAAACTGAAGGGCAGGTACAGGCAGCAGACCCCTCCCAGCTCCACCTGAAAGCCAGCATCAAATAAGGAAGAGAGTGGGAGGGATCGTCACACCCCCACCTTTAAGAGGGGCGTCCTCACTAGGCTCCCCAGACAAAGAACGAGCAAATCGTAATAATTGATCGTTAATCATAATAATTTTAACAATAAAACTCATTACTCCTACCTGAGCAATAGTTTAACAGTTTACGGCACAGTCTTACAGTTAGAAAAACGTCAATATTAAACTTAACACATCCAGGCTGTAACAAGGAATCAGCGATGAAGTGAAGACCTTCAAACTGTCCTGTGAGTCCAGCTCTTTGTCTCATGTTGGATGTCACTGCAGTCTGTCTGGATCAGCTGGAGGAAAACTATAGGCAGACAAATAGACATGTCAAATAATGTTATGTAACATACTGAATATAACTCTTATGAGTGTTCAACAGCTCATTATTTATGTAATTAAAAACATCATATTATATTAAATTACTCCAATTATATATATACTGTCATTAATGTTGTTTCAAGCCATAAATGTTTCCTACTTTATGTGGTGGAATAATATATTTTTCAGTTTGACACAGTTTAATTTAAAAATATCTTCCCTTTAAATTGTAAAACTTCAACATTATTACTGTGATAAGCCCCCGGCTTGCAACGCGGCGAATTAGCCGGCGGCTAACCCCACTAGCCTCCGCGTTAGCTCACGGCTAACTGCCGCGGCTAATTCGTGTTTAACTCCCGCGGGTCCGCGGTTAAATCCCGGTTAGCTAGCGGTTAGCTAGCGGTTAGCTCGAGGCTAACTCCGCGGTTGAGTCCGCGGCGTTAAGGTAGCGGCTAGCTAGCTCCGTTAGCTCTGCTAGCTTGCTAACATACATGAGCTATGCTGGAAGGCTAGTCGTCGGCTAAATCACTGGGCGGCTAGTCGTTAGCGTCTGTTAGCAGTTTAGCTATTCACTGACCTAATAAGATGAAGGAAACAGGTCAGGGATGTTGTGTCAGGAGTTTCAGCAAAGCAGCCAGATATAATCTGTGTTTAAAATAAAGGAAAAGGTCATAATGTCAGGTTCTGGCCCCCTACAGTACTGCAGTAATGGTTTGGGGGGTTTTAATGTTTTGGCAGATCATGTTTTCCACTGAGAGCTCTTTTCCCGCCTCTCGTCCCCAGCAGCTGCGTGTGTGAACGTGTGTAAGCTGGTTGGGGTCTGGTTGTCATGGCTACCAGGGTCAACTGCTCCTGTTAGAATGTCAGTTGGAAGACGGGGAAAGAGAGAGAAAATGCTGAAAAATCGCCTCGAACAGGAAGGACTTGTGGCCAAACCGTATTTCCAATCATTGAACCGACTTAACTTTGGGCATCTTGAGGCTTTCCTGAACGTCTACATATGCAGTTTGTGGGTAAAATGAAGAAATGTGACCTATTCTAAGCGATTCAAAGAAAGGTTACGTCTGCTTTCCTCCAGAAATTTCCCTGCCTTTTTAACATGGCAGTCTATGGAGCTGTGGATGGGTGTTGCTGGCGCATCTTTGTGTCTGACGCCAAAACTATAAGACTTACAGCTTTAGCAGACGAATTTGAGTGAGAAGACACATTTTCCTACGTTTCTATGTATAAATTATGTCTGTCGTGTGAAATTTGTGGCCACAGGAGCAGTTTCTGTGCAGTTTTTTGACTAACTTTCTTCTCCCCTCCTCACTCTAGCTGATGATGTCATCCACTCTAGCACAAACATTCCGCGCAATACACACCCATTATAAACCCTGAAATTTGAGTAAAAACCTACACAACTCTGAGGCTTCATAGTTTAAAAACGGTAAAAGTTGTCGACAAGTGAAGTGAATCTCTGAAGAGAAGGCAAGAGTACCTACGTTTTAAAGTTTAAATGAAGTCTCTCGGTTAAAGTATGCCAGAGCAGTTCATTGTTGAAAATGTCTGTTGAATTTTTATTTTTTTCGGGCTTCTCCATTCATTTCAATTGGGAAATTTGTCACAGTTTTTTCGCGACTACGTCGCGAAAAAATCTTGTTTGAAAGAACTGTATAGAAGCACACCGAGTCCGATCGAGACGCACGTTTTGATGTATTTTGTGTCTGTGTGCGACGAACGGTATTTGAGTTGAAAGGTTTCGAAAATGCGTAGGAAAAAGTTTAATAATAATAATAATAAGAAGAAAAACGTAGTGAAGAACAATAGTTTGCAGTGCTTCGCACTGCAAACTATTGACTCCCATAGCTTTGCTATGAGGGTCAATAGTTTGCATTGCGTAGCACTGCATCACTAATAATAATAATAAGAAGAAAAACGTAGTGAAGAACAATAGTTTGCAGTGCTTCGCACTGCAAACTATTGACCCCCATAGCTTTGCTATGAGGGGGGTCAATAGTTTGCATTGCGTAGCACTGCATCACTAATAAGAAGAAAAACGTAGTGAAGAACAATAGTTTGCAGTGCTTCGCACTGCAAACTATTGACCCCCATAGCTTTGCTATGAGAGGGGTCAATAGTTTGCATTGCAGGCACTGCATCACTAATTATTAATATTATTTACTGGTTGACATTTCACTGGAGATATGATTCCTGAGTTATCGCCTAAAACAAGATTTAGTGACATGACAGCTACATTTTTGACGGCTTATCCCTGAGTCCCCATTAACATTTTTCTCAAATGTGAAAAATAATAATAAATTGATGAGGTAATTAACTTTACATGAATGGACCAGCAACATAAGTCCTGCCTCACTGCTTCTTTCTCCCAGGCATTTCACGTTACATACTTTTATCAGTTCACAAATAAAAAGTGATACATACATCGCTGACATTGCTGGTAATAGTCTTGTACTGCCAAAGTAATTTTTTAGTTTGTTTGTAAAAGAGGAATCGGGATTACTTGAAAACACTGAGTGGAATTAACTGAAGCAAACAGGTTCATATTTTCATGTTCTTATTTTAAACATGTGCAAGGTATAGTGAGCATGGTGGTTGTGCCATGGGGCAAACTGTGTGAATTGAACTTGTGGGGAAGAATGGGAATCAAGCTTGTTCATGTAGTCAAAGATTGAATCCAATAAAGACAAATAAGTGAGACAATAATCATTATTGTTGTTATTATTATTATTACATAAAACAACCATTTCTTTGCAAGACAAGAAGACAGAGAATTACTGCTCTACTCATAGACACTGAAAATTAAAAAATATACACATGTTCTTACTTTCAATGCTGGAAGTGCAAATAGTTGGTGTTTACTTTATAACCAAAAAAAAAAAAAACTTAAATAATAACAGTACTACACACATGAAACACATTAGTAGTGATAAGATTATAGTCTACAGCTTGCCAAGAATTAACATCATTCTTAAAAACCTGCAGACAGATACGTAGTGATTGAGCATTGCATTGTTAAAGCAGATGATGCGCTTTATTGTACAGTTGTGTTACAGGAACAAATCCTTACATTAAAAAAAATGAAATATGACTTCCTTGAATTTATATCTCTTTTATTAGATAGCCGTATCATAGTCTCCACTGTTAAGAAACTAGACCATTTTGACAAACAACCTTTTAAGGTGTTTGGAGATTTCTTTCATTTTCAGTCCGTATATTAATGGATTAAAAAGAGGATGATAAATTATGGTCTGTAATGACATTATAAAACGTACGATTTGGGGAAAATCTATTTCCATTCGCAGTAAAAGTCCATCATAGGCAGCCAACAAAGACACGCTGATTAAAACAATCAAGTGTGGTAAACAGGTCTGTGCAGCCTTTCTCCTGACTTCTTTGGAACTCTGATAGGCTATTATGAATAATCTGGTGTATGTAAAAAGAATGAAGAGCAGAGGGAGAGGCAAAACATTCACAAAAATAACCATGCCAATTATGTATTGAGCACTTGGTATCACACAGCGGAGTTTATAAAGTGTGCTGTTACAAATGATTCCTTTGAAAGTATAGTCACAGATTTTTTTGTTGACATTCAGCATAAATTGCACTGCAAACTGAAAAGCAGGCAGAAACCAAGCTAAAGCCAGCAGTATACACACTATGTTTCTTCTCATGATAGTTGGATATTGCAGAGGTTTACATATAGACACATATCTGTCATAGGACATGGCTGCCAACAGTAAGAACTCTGAAGCGCCTAAAGAATAATAAAAATACCACTGAAAGAGACAGCCTGCATATGAAATGAGCTGGCTCTCAGATAAAATGTCAATCAAAAGCTTTGGGTAGATCGCAGTGCTGAAAAGAACGGAGTTGATCAACAAAGCTGCAATAAAGATGTACATAGGCTCATGCAGGTTTTTATGAATGCAGATAAGATACACAACAGTAGAATTAGAACAGAGTATCAGAATATATGCTGTAAACATGATCACAAAATAAAGATATCTGTATTTGTTAAGTTCCACATAGCCACCAATAGTTATGTATGTTACATTTGGTTTATTATCCATTATGTTTGTCTTAAGAAGCCCATTTCTTGCATTACATTATCTTAACAAATGCATTAACATGTCTCATAATCATTGTTACCTGACCATGACATGGTGTTGTGTCTAATGCACACGACTGAAATAATAGAGAAGATCAGACCTCCTTTGACTCTGGCTTTGATTGGTTTTATTAGCAGATCTCCTTAAAATCTCCACCAAGTTCTTACATCATCTGAGCCCCTTCCTTAAACTCCAGAGGCCTGAACCCACAGGCATTGTAGGTTTTGTTTACTGCACTGTCCTTATCACTGTCCACTGTCCTCATCACAAGTGTTTGTTCTCTGCAAGCAGAACTGAATAGGACTAATATTTCTATTCTTATTTCTGTTGACTATTTCTGTACAGATGAAGCAAGTTCTTTTCTCCTGCTTTCACGTTTTATACTACCAACAATGTCTGATACTCCAAGTTTCATCAAAATTGTACGGCCTCTTTTTGCCACATTGTTGCTCGTCTTTTACTGTGTGTATGCCCATTGACAGCCAGCAGCTAGCCTTCTTATGGCTTCCTACCAGACTCCTAGCAACCTACCAGCCAGTTTCTGGCTTGTTAGTCATCAGACTGACCCAGCTGTTCTGTCAACTGCGACTGAGGCTATCAGTTATGTCTGTTCCTTCCTGTGGCTACTTTCTGGTAAGCCCTTTAGTACAAGCTGTGCCTTCCATAGACATCCATCCTTAAAGCATCCCAATTACTCATTAATATCTTCTCCTCACCACTGCCCAGTGCTTTGTCCTCACAGCTGAGAATGGTGCCATGGTGCTGGACATTGTGCCATCCCCTCTGCATGGATTCATTGCAGGGATGATGACAGAACATAGACTCAGCTCATGCAGTGAGTCACAGTTCTAGCCATTCCTTACATTTAGTGTTCCATCAGTATCTTATGTAATTCTAGTTTCTCTCATGGTCTAGCTTCTGTTGATTCCCTAGTATTATTTTCTGGACCTACTGTCTCATCAACCTTGCTCGACAGTTCGGCTCCCACATTCTTGAACCTTGGCTTTTCCCTCTGCTCTACTCAGCTCCTAACCCAAGGTTATACTACCACTCCCTGCCCCAGCCTTTAAAAAGTAATCATTACAATTTACTCTGCCTCCTGCCTGTTTGTCTGCACTTTCCTAAACTGTGACTGTGTCTTTTCTGGCCAGAAAATTTACTCAGCAGACATCCTTTTTGAGGATTAACTTTTCGAGTTGTCTTACACCTTCATTAGCATTTACAGGTGCTGGTAAAAGGCTCCGAGGCGGGGAAGTAAAGAGGCCGGTAATGAACTTGGCATGGGAAGATAGCATCTGGCCTGCTAGTCCCAGGCCAGGTCTTGTCCCCAAGTTAGCTATCGTCCTGTCTAAATCCACCTTTGCATCTGAGAAGTCTCCTTTCTGGGGAACCACACTAGCTTTCAAGACAACTTAGTTTAATTTCTTCCTGGATTCAGTGTTATTAGATTTAGCTTTAAATCTGGGCCACTCTCAGATTGCCAGTCTCCAGCCATTTAAACAGTCACCTAGCTCACCAGTAACCAGTTTCCTGACAGATCCTCCAACTACGATGTCCTTTTTAACCCTTTTCATCCTTTGACAACCTTGGGTTGATGACACACAAACAGGATGTTCTGTTTCATCAAATTCCCTGCACAGCTCAGTTCTAGGCTACGTGGACCCATCTCTGCTGTGGTTCCCTCAGATTTTCACCCTGCTTAATTGGTTCTCCGCTATCATTCCCTGCCTCCGACATAGAGATACAAGCAAACTCAGTAAACCAGTCTCTGCCTCCTACCTATTTGTCCACTCTTGAGGTCACTTGCCTAAACTATGACATGAAGTGGTGAAGCTAAAACCTCTTCCATGGCCCCCAGATGCAAAACCGAAGCCCTTTTCACTTAAAGTCATACACACTTGTACAAATTTACTGTAGTCTTCTATGTGTGTTAAACTGAAAATAAAATGTCATCCTGATTTGAACACCAGACCCTCAAACTGTCAACAAAGATTAAGAAAATAGAAGATTATGCATACACTCCTGATCAAAATTTTAAGACACATTGAAAATTTGCAAGAATTAAATTTTGCACCGTTGGATCTTAAGAAGGTTCTAAGTAGTGCTTCAAAATGCAAAAAAGAAATGGGAGTGACACAAGAAAATAATTTGAGTAAGCAATTTATTGCAAACAACCATTAAACTGAAATAGGCTGTTCATCAGCTGATCAAAAGTTTAAGACCACAGCCTTTAAAAGCCCAAATTTTCGCAAAGATGTGGATTCAGTGTCATTTTCTGTCAGGTACCCGCACTGTCATGGCCTCCTGATTGCGAAGGCAAAAAAGCTTTCTCTCTTTGAATGCGGTCAGATTGTTGAGCTGCATCAGCAAGGCCTCTCGCAGCGTCCCATTGCTGCTGAGGTTGGACGCAGTAAGACAGTCATTTTAAACTTCTTAAAAGATCCTGAGGGTTATGGGAAAAAAAAAGTCAAGTAGTAGACCCAAAAAAATTTCACTGGCCCTGAGCCGGAGGATCCAATTGGCTGTTGTCAAGACAAGGGATGATCCTCGGCCCAGATTAAGCTTGTCACTGGTGCCAACTGCAGTCCCATAACCATTAGACGGCATCTGCAAGAGAAGGGTTTTAAGGACAAAAAACGTCTTCAAAGTCCTCGTCTCCTTCAACGGCACAAAATTGCCCGTTTGGAGTTTGCACGAGAGCACCAAACATGGGACATTGAAAGGTGGAAGAAAGTTTTATTCTCTGATGAGAAAAAATTTAACCTTGACGGTCCTGATGGCTTCCAAGGTTACTGGCATGACAAGGAGATCCCACCTGAGATGTTTTCTACATGGCACAGTGGAGGGGGCGCCATCATGATCTGGGGTCTTTTTCCTTCAATGGAACAATGGAGCTTCAGGTTGTGCAGAGGCGTCGAACGGCAGCTGGCTATGTGGAGATGTTGCAGGGGGCATCCCTCATGACTGAAGGCCATCGTCTGTGTGGTAATGACTGGGTTTTTCAACAGGACAACGCTGCAGTTCACAATGCCCGCCTGACAAAGGACTTCTTCCAGAGAAATAACATCACTCTTTTGAACCATCCTGCGTGTGCCCCTGATCTAAACCAGTTGAGAACATTTGGGGTTGGATGGCAAGGGAAGTTTACAAAAATGGACACCAGTTCCAGACAGTGGATGCCCTCCGTGAAGCCATCTTCATCACTTGGAGCAACATTCCCACTAGCCTCCTGGAAACTAGGGGTGCACCGATCCGATATTGGGATCGGATATCGGCCCCGATATTGACAAAATAGCTGGATCGGGGATCGGAAAAATTAACAGATCCACGGGCCGATCCAGTTTTTTTTTTTTTTTTTCCCTCCGTCGCAGCAGATCCTACGTCATTCGTTAGCAGCACGTGTGTCGCATGCTGGAACGAGTTGGAGATCCTGTGTAGTAGTCCAGTAGGTGGCGGTATATGTCGTGAAGATATGATCCGCCATTAAACAGAAGAAGAAGAAGAACGAGTTGGAGCATTTAAGCAACATGGAGCGAGCCAAAGAGTCGGCTGTGTGGAGATATTTCACGCTTGCCACGCCAACTAGTTCGACGGCTGTTTGCAATGTCTGCAAAGTAAATGTTTATTTATTTAAATTTATTTTAAGAAGTTTGATTACATTCTATTTTCGATTTGGATGAACAATTATTCTTTAAATAACAAATAAATAAGTATTCAATACATTACATCTATGTTATTTTGTCTTAGTTAGGAAAGTAATGTTTAGTTAGGAAAGTCTGGTGCCTTTAGTTTCTTCTACATGGTGGAAGGAAGGTATAAGGTGGAAGGTATGCAGTTTATTATTAATTCAACAATGGTATCGGATCGGTATCGGGTATCGACAGATATACAAAGCCCAGGCATCGGTATCGGTATCGGGACTGAAAAAGTCAGATCGGTGCATCCCTACTGGAAACACTCCCGCCAAGCATGATGCCAAAAACAAATTTTTGAGGTGATTAACACGAATGGCGCAGCTACTCATTACTGAGTCCTTTGTTGAAAATTTTATTTCTGTTTTAGAGGGTTTTTTTTTTTTTTTTAGATGTGGTCTTAAACTTTTGATCAGCTGATGAACAGCCTATTTCAGTTTAATGGTTGTTTGCAATAAATTGCTTACTCAAATGTTTTTCTTGTCTCACTCCCATTTCTTCTTTTTGCATTTTGAAGCACTATTTAGAACCTTCTTAAGAACCAACAGTGCAAAATGTAAATTCTTGCAAATTTTCAACTGGTCTTAAAATTTTGATCAGGAGTGTACATATTAGGTTTGGTCCATTTGCATCCTATGAATGATATTTTTCACTGTGAAACCTTCATGGTGATTTCCATGGATTGCTGTGGATTTGCATTATAGGCACCAAAAAGTAGATTGAGGCCCACAGGAAAATAAATAGTGGTAACAAGGTTGTACTTTGCAACAGAAATACACTTTATTCACTTTTCAGGTTTCACATTTTAAATACCTTACAGTTGTCATAAAAGTCTCATATTTTTTTACAGCTAAATGATAAACATACACATGTTCTCAATGTTACTTTAACACAGGGTATACTCAGTTTGTAATCTCTATACACACACAGGGAAGGATTTGCTGGTAAGACTTCTTAGTTGATGCTTAGTTAAGTAGTAATCCAATAGTAATCACAAAGTTAACATTGATACCACGTTACAACCGTTTGTTGAGCAAGCTCCTGATATGTTTATGAATTTCTTTCATTTTAAGTCCATATATAATTGGATTAAAGAGAGGATGACAAAAAAATAATTGTAATGCTATTATCAAACATACAATTTTGGGAAAATCATCTTCCATCCGAACCAGAAGCACATCAAAAACACTCAAACAGGAGAAGTGAATTAAAACCAGCAGGTGAGGTAAACAGGTCTGTGCAGCTTTTTTCCTGACTTCTCTACAACTTCGATATGTTATTACAAATATCCTGGTGTACGTACAAAGTATGAATAGCACAGGAAGAACTATGATATTTACCAAAGCCACCAAGCCATATACGTGCAATAATCTGGAAGTGACACAGTGGAGCTTGTAAACTGTGCTGTTACAACTTATTCCTTTGAAAGTAAAATTACACAGTTTGGCATTAGCGCTCAGTATAATAGGCACTGTAATCTGACAAGCAGGCAGAAGCCAAGCTAAAACAAGAAAAATACTGACAGTGTTTTTTCTCATGATAGTTGGATATTGCAGAGGTTTACATATAGACACATATCTGTCATAGGACATGGCAGACAAGAGAAAATACTCTGAACTTCCCAAAGAGTACGCTACAAACCACTGAAAGAGACAGGTTTGGTAAGTTATGATCTGTTTATCAGATAACATGTCAGTCAGAAGCTTTGGGTAGAGCATGATGCTGGAAAGAGCAGAGTTGATTAACAAAGCTGCAATGAAAATGTACATAGGCTCATGGAGGTCTTTATGAGTCACTATGATGCACACAATCGTAGAATTAAAGCAAATAACAAGAATAAACAATACAAACATGATCACAAAATAAAGATACCTGTATTTGCTCACATCCACATACCCATCAAGAGTGATATATGTTATATTTAGTTTGCTATCCATGTTCATTGAGGGTGTCTGAAATGAAATGTTGATGAATAAAATGGGTATATTACATTAAACATGCCTCATCCAGTCATCAGTACCTGACCTAGAAATGGGCTTCCAGCGAACACCAGAATAAAGAAAAAGTCCCCATTAACACTGACCATGACTCGAGTTTTTATCAGACTACTTAACCCTCTCTGGATCTCATTAACGTAACACAATTTGTCTATCAAACTCTGGAGGCCTGGACTTTTCCAGGTTACCTTTAATCTGACGTTTTGAAGATGACACTGAAAATTGTGTAAAAAGTGAGCAATAATATTATAAAACGTACAATTTGGGGAAATATTCACATATTCACAGTAAATGTACGTTGTAAGCACCCAAACAAGAGAAGTTGATTAAAAAGTGTGGTAAACAGGTTCGTGCAGGCTTTCTCCTGGCTTCTTTCGAACTGTGATAGGCCAGCACCCAACCTCCGGGTGCTGCACAAAGTTGCGGCCTACTGCTTTGTGTGTACACATTATTGTGTGAAAATATGGATGAGAATGCAATATAAATTATTAGTATTATTGACTGGTTGACATTTCACTGGATATTTAATCACTGAGTTATCACCTAAAACAAGATAAACATTTTTCCCAAATATGAAAAATAATAATAAATTGATGAGATAATGTTTACATGAATGGGCCAGCAACATAAGTCATGCCGCTCTAATCAGCCTCTCTCTGCTCCTCTATCCCAGGCATTTCACGTAGATTTCTGTGAATGATTGGCGGAGGTCCCTGTTCACAATATCTTCAACTCCCTCATCCGGAAGAGCTTCTTTTGCATCTTGGGATAGGTTGGGGACAAGGAATCCGAGTGGGCCATGTTCAAATCCTCCATTGCTGAAGCAGCTGAAGGGAGCTGTCGGCAGAAGGTTGTCAGTGCCTGCTGTGGCGGAGACCTTCGAACCCGCTGGTGGACACCAGTGGTGAGGGAGGCCATCAAGCTGAAGAAGTAGGCCTTTCAGGCCCGGTTGGCCCAGGGGACCCCAGAAGCAGCAGGTAGGTATCAGGTGGACTGCAGCTTCTGATGGCTTACATCTGTTATAAATCTAAAGTTGAAGACCCACTGAATGTGGTTTGATGTGCTGAAACTAGTTCAACCATGGAGATCACTTTACAAGGCATTTGAAGATTACAGATGACACAAACCTAATCAGAGGTATGGCCACAAATGGAGGACTGGAAAGTTTGGCCATCTCCAGAGCTTGGTGGAGAAGCTTGACTTGGTTCTGCTGTGTAGGGCTGTGTAATGTCTTTGGCAAAGTCTCATCGTTCAACTCTCTTCATTTGCACAGTAGACTTGGATCAAGATTTTCCTACCTCTTGGACAGTGCTTTCCCTACCTAGAGGCTAGGAACGTTTATTTCTGTACACAGGTGTGGGCAGGACACCTCTCCATGAAACAGCTTTTGAGACAAATGTCCAATTACCTTTGATCGACATTTTAAAGATCTTACCTCCAGTTTTAACATGAATACTCAAATGAAATCTGAAAGGTAGTCTGCACCTTAAGCCCAGATTTATTATATAACTACAACTTGAATTGTTTTTTTGTGACAGATGAAAAATTGTTTGTTTTATTGTCCAAAAACATGTGGACCTAACTGTAGGTAGGCATGGTTTATAGAATGAGGCATGGTCTTGTTATTGTTCATGATCTATTAATGATTATTCTGTACAGCAGGGGTCTCCAACGTTTTTCAGACCAATGACCCACAAACTGATAGAGAGATGGATAATGTTTTATAATAAACTCATCTTAGTGCCAGGTATAAATGTACATTGTCATTGTGCATTCACAACTAAGCTATTCTGATAATACACAGGTTCATATTTTCATGTTCTTATTTTAAACATGTGCAAGGTACAGTGAGCAGGGTGGTTGTGCCACGGGAGAAACTGTGTGAACTGAACTTGTGGGGATGAATGGGAATCAAGCTTGTTCATGTAGTCAAAGATTGAATCCAATAAAGACAAGTGAGACAATAATCATCATTATTAATATTATTATTACAAAAAACTGTTGCAAAATAATTTGTTGCAAGAAAAGAAGAGAGAGAATTACTGCTCTATTCATAGACACTGACAATTAAAAAATATGCACATGTTCTTGCTTTCAGTGCTGGAAATGCAAATAGTTGGTGTTTACTTTATAACCAATAAAAACTTAAATAATAACAGTACTACAAATAATCGTGCAAACATGAAACATATTAGTAGTGACAAAATTATAGTTTTCTGCAGCTTGCCAACAATTAACTAAAGAGGTAATTTGTTTAGTGTTGATCATTCTTAAAAACCTACAGATACATCGTGATTGAGCATTGCATTGTTGAAGCAGATGATGCTCTTTATTGTACAGTTGTGTTACAGAAACAAATCCTTACATTAAAAAAAAATAAATATAACTTCCTTGAATTTATATCTCTTATTAGATAGCCGTATCATAGTCTCCACCGTTAAGAAACTAGACCATTTTGACAAACAACCTCTTAAGGTGTTTGTAGATTTCTTTCATTTTCAGTCCATATATTAATGGATTAACCATAGGATGATAAATTATGGTCTGTAATGACATTATAAAACGCACCATTTGGGGAAAATCTGTTTCCATTCGCAGTAAAAGTCCATCATAGGCAGCCAACAAAGAAAAGCTGATTAAAACAATCAAGTGTGGTAAGCAGGTCTGTGCAGCCTTTCTCCTGACTTCTTTGGAACTCCGATAGGCTATTATGAATAATCTGGTGTATGTAAAAAGAATGAAGAGCAGAGGGAGAGGCAAAACATTCACAAAAATAACCAAGCCAAATATGTTTTGCACACTTGATCTCACACAGTGGAGTTTAAAAAGTGTGCTGTTACAAATGATTCCTTTGAAAGTATAGTCACAGATTTTTTTGTTGAAATTCAGCATAAATTGCACTGCAAACTGAAAAGCAGGCAGAAACCAAGCTAAAGCCAGCAGTATACACACTATGTTTCTTCTCATGATAGTTGGATATTGCAGAGGTTTACATATAGACACATATCTGTCATAGGACATGGCTGCCAACAGTAAAAACTCTGAAGTACCTAAAGAATAATAAAAATACCACTGAAAGAGACAGCCTGCATATGAAATGAGCTGGCTTTCAGATAAAATGTCAATCAAAAGCTTTGGGTAGATCGCAGTGCTGAAAAGAACGGAGTTGATCAACAAAGCTGCAATAAAAATGTACATAGGCTCATGCAAGTTTTTATGACTGCAGATAAGATACACAACAGTAGAATTAGCGCAGAGTATCAGAATATATGCTGTAAACATGATCACAAAATAAAGATATCTGTATTTGTTAAGTTCAACATAGCCACCAATAGTTATGTATGTTACATTTAGTTTATTATCCATTATGTTTGTCTCAAGAAAACATTTCTTGCATTACATTATCTTAACAAGTGCATTAACTTGTCTCGTAATCATTGTTACCTGACCATGACATGGTGTTGTGTCCAATGCACACGACTGAAATATTGGAGAAGATCAGATCTGCTTTGACTTTAGCTTCAATTGGTTTTATTAGCAGATCTCATTAAAGTCTCTCTTACGTCATCGAGCAACACTCCTCAAACTCCAGAGGCCTGTACCCCGCAGGTATTGTAGGTTCTGTTTACTGGAGTGTTTCTCCTTATCATTAAGTGTTTGTTCTCTGTAAGCAGAACTGGATAGAAATGGACTAATATTTCTATTCTCACATTTCTGTTGGCTATTTCTGTACAGATGAAGTGAGTTGTTTGGTCCTGCTTCCAACTTTCATGTTAAGTTGGTTCAACTTTTCGTACATGCTCTATTTAACTGTAATATCATCATGTCGTGCCATCAGATCTGCTGCCGTAAGTCTCGGAACCTCGGGTGAAGAGAGGTGCAGCGCTGTCAACTGATCACCACCTGGTGGTGAGTTGGATCAGGTGGCAGGGAAGGCTGTTGGTCAGACCTGGTAAACCCAAACGTGTAGTGAGAGTGAACTGTGGACGATTGGCGGAGGTTCCTGTTCACAAGATCTTCAACTCCCACCTCCGGAAGAGCTTCTCATGCATCCTGGGGAAAGTTGGGGAATCCGAGTGGGCCATGTTTAAATCCTCCATTACTGAAGCAGCTGATGAGAGTTGTGGCCAGAAGGTGGTCAGTGCCTGCTGTGGCAACAACCTTCAAACCGCTGGTGGACACCAGTGGTGAGGGAGGCCATCAAGCTAAAGAAAGAGGCCTTTCGGGCTTGGTTGGCCCAGGGGATTCTGGAAGCAGCAGGCAGGTATCGGGAGACCAGATGGGCTGCAGCTTCTGGTGGCTTACATCAATTAAAAACCTAAAGTTGAAGACCCACTGAATGTGGTTTGATGTGCTCAAACTAGTTCAACCATGCTGTTGGGACCTGAAGCTGGTGGTGAGCGATGGAAGCTCACCATGCATAACCAAGTTTTGAACACATGGCTTTCTTTGTCTTGGAGACAAAGGAAACCACTGAAAACCTCAAGTCCCACAATCCTCCCAATGTGAAAACTGATACAGCAGTTATCACTGGCCGACAGTGGCATGTGACCTCTGAGGTCATCAGGTCATATAAAGGCCCTGTTTGGCCTTTGTTCTCTCTCTTCCACTCCTCTCTCTATCTTCTCCACTGTGGAGACACCCAGCTGCTCAGCTGCAGCTGGTTGCCTCAGTAGCTTGCTAACCAGAGCAGCTACTCCAGGTCTCTCCTTACAGACTTCCGGCGCCAGCGCGAGCAGGACGCCGATCCAGTAGCTCTGTCCGTGTCGTGTCGTTTTTAGTGCTTAAAGTGTGTTTTTTTCAACTTTTTTTTCTTTTTTTAACTACACGTGCTGTGTAACTTATATATCCTATGGATACAATGTCTTTTTACCGGCAACACAGCGGTGGACAACTTGTTTATTCAAGGGAGAAGCTGCTTTTACTCCAAACAACGGGACGAGCCGGCATTGTTCACCCCATACCTGAGGAGCTGAGGAGGAGGCGACGAGGCCGCAGAGCCGGGACGAAGGTGAAGGCTAGGCTAGAGGCTAAGCGGTGGAAGTACAAGCCCTCGGTTCCTTCGATCATCATGGGGAATGTTAACTGTCTCACCAACAAGACGGACGAGCTGGCGGCCCTTGTGAGGACCGACAGGACATTCAGGGAGAGCAGTTTACTGTGTCTCTCTGAAACTTGGCTCACTCAGAACACACCGGACGCTAATGTGGATGTACCTGGATTCACGACGGTGAGAGCGGACAGGGACTGCAGGCGCAGCGGCAAACGCAAAGGTGGAGGACTCGCACTGTTTATTAACACCAGGTGGTGCAACCCGGGGCATGTTACGGTGAAGGAGATTGTGTGCAACAGAGACATCGAGTTGCTGGCGGTAGGTCTCAGACCGTATTACATGCCCAGAGAGTTCTCCCACGCCATTGTTGTTTGTGTTTACATCCCTCCGCATGCACACGCCGAGACCGCGTGTGACGTCATCCACTCCACCGTAGCGGGACTGCAAACGCAACACCCAGACGCCTTCATCGCCATCTCTGGGGATTTTAATCATGTCACACTGGACTCCACACTACCAGACTTTCATCAGTTTGTAAGCTGCCCCACCAGGAAGAACAGGACGTTAGACCTCCTGTATGCCAACGTGAAGGAAGCTTACACTGCCACTCCTCTGCCACCACTGGGAAAGTCTGACCATAACCTGGTCCTGCTCACACCACACTACAAGGCAAAGATCCAGAGACAGTCCACAACCACACGCTCCTTCAGGAAGTGGTCTCCTGAGGCAGTGGAGGCTCTGAGGGACTGCTTTGAATCTACTGACTGGAACGTCCTGCAGGACGCACATGGTGAGGACATCGAGGGGGTCACCCACTGCACTACTGACTACCTGAACTTCTGTATGGATGTTGTGGTCCCCATTAGGACTGTACGCTGCTTCCCGAACAACAAGCCCTGGATCACCAGTGATGTCAAGGACACCCTTAACAGGAAGAAGAGGGCATTCAAGGATGGTGACCGAGACGAGCTGAAGCGTGTACAGGGGGAACTCAAGGTCCAGCTGAGAGAGGCAAAGGAGGAGTACAGAAGGAAGGTGGAACAGAAGCTGCAGCACAACAACATGAGGGAGGTCTGGGATGGCATGAAAACCATCACAGGCTGCAAGAAGAAGGGCAGCAGCACAGAAGAGGGGGATGCTGAGAGAGCAAACCAGCTGAACCTGTTTTTTAACAGATTTGATACTCCAGCTCCCACAGACAGTGACTGCCCACTCCACACCCCCATCACGTCCATCATCACCTCGGACTGCAGAGCTCTCCCACCTACCTCCCCCACAGACAGTTCAAACCACCTCCCCCTCCCCACCACCACCCCCACAGACAGTTCAAACCACCTCCCCCTCCCCACCACCACCCCCACGGACAGTTCAACCCCCCTCCCCACCACCCCTACAGACAGTTCAACCCACCTCCCCCTCCCCACCACCACCACGGACAGTTCAACCCCCCTCCCCTTCACCATCACCAAGGATCAGGTGAGCAGAGAGCTGAGGAGGCTGCGCCCAAGGAAAGCAGCGGGCCCAGACAAAGTGTGTCCAAGGATGCTCAAGGCCTGCTCTGCTGAATTGGGGGAGCCGCTTCAGCATGTCTTCAACCTGAGCCTGCAGCTGGGGAGGGTCCCCGTGCTCTGGAAGACTTCATGTCTCATCCCGGTTCCCAAAACAAAACACCCCAGGGAGCCAGGTGACTTCAGACCAGTTGCATTAACATCCCACATCATGAAGACTTTTGAACGGCTGCTGCTCCATCTCCTCAGACCCCAGGTCCACCACGCACAGGATCCACTGCAGTTTGGATACCAGGAGAAGGTGGGCGTGGAGGATGCCATCCTCTATCTGTTACACAGGGCTTATTCTCATCTGGACAAGGAGAGCGGCGCTGTGAGAATCATGTTTTTTGATTTTTCCAGCGCCTTCAACACCATCCGGCCCTTCCTGCTGAGAGACAAGCTGACAGAGATGAGGGTGGACTCACACCTGGTGAGATGGATTACAGACTACCTCACAGAGAGACCACAGTACGTCAGACTGAAGGACTGCACGTCGGACACTGTGGTCAGCAGCACCGGAGCACCACAGGGGACCGTGCTCTCTCCCGTCCTCTTCACCTTGTACACATCTGACTTCCAGTACAACTCTGAGCTCTGCCACATGCAGAAATACTCAGATGACACTGCGATAGTTGGCTGTATCAAGGATGGACGGGTGGAGGAGTACAGGAGCCTGGTCGCGGACTTCATGAGGTGGTGCAGGTCCAACCATCTGCAGCTGAACACCTCCAAGACCAAGGAGATGGTGGTGGACTTCAGAAGGAAGAAATCACATCTCCAACCTGTGTCCATCAACGGGGTCGATGTGGAGGTGGTCAGGACCTACAAATATCTGGGGCTGCAGCTGGACGACAGACTGGACTGGACTACAAACATGGACACACTCCACAGGAAAGGACAGAGCCGTCTGTACTTCCTGAGAAGGCTGGGGTCCTTCAACGTCTGCAAAAAACTGCTGCAGATGTTTTACCAGTCTGTGGTGGCCAGCGTCCTCTTCTATGCTGTGGTTTGCTGGGGAGGAAGCAGCAAGAAGAGGGACGCTGCTCGACTGGACAGACTGGTGAGGAGGGCTGGCTCAGTGGTGGGCACAGAGCTGGACTCTCTGGTGACAGTGGCAGAGAGAAGGACCCTGGACAAACTGCTGTCCATACTGGACAACGCCCACCACCCTCTGCACAACACCTTCATCAGGCAGAGGAGTGTGTTCAGTGGCAGGCTGCTGTCTCAGTCCTGCTCCACCAACAGACTGAAAAACTCTTTCGTCCCCCTGGCCATCAGGCTGTACAACAGCTCTCAGTGATGGCAGGAGACACAATAGACAATGGACAAACCTTTTGCACCTACTTACCGGACACTCTCATTTACCATGTCTGTCTACCCCTGCTACATCTGGTGACTGTGATTTTCATTCATTTTCTCCCATTTGTAGCTCTCATATTTATAAAAAAAAAAAAAAAAAAAAACCCTTCTACTTCTACTGGTCACTTTATATTTATATTTCTAACAGGTCACTTTATATTTATATTTCTAACAGGTCACTTTATATTTTTAACATAGTTTATAGTTGTATAAACATTTTATTTCTAGTCACTTTCTATTTTTTATATAGCTTTTGTATTTTATGTTCAATGTTTGTAACTGCTATTTTATGTTCAATGTTTGTAACTGCTACTGGATGCTTGAATTTCCCTTGGGATTAATAAAGTATCTATCTATCTATCTATCATGAGAGCCTGCTGAGTAATCTGAACAAGTCTATTAGCCACCAAACAGGAGGTTTACAGGTTAACTCTTCAACCAACAGGAGCCGCATGGCTAGTTAGCACCGAGCTACTAACAAGCCACTTCAAAGGACTTCAAAGGAGCGGCCAGTTTCCCTCCAACGTCTGCCATCAGGACCATACGGCAAAGCTGAGTTTCAGCACTGGAACAACAGCTTGGCCAGCTAAAGAGCAACACACCACAGAGGGACTTTTCCCCCAAGACTGGTAATATGACCTGGACCTAGTCAAGCTAAGCTAAGCTAAGCATAGAACTTTAGAATTTGACTTGATTTTGTGTATGTTTGTATAGAGTTATTGTTATCATTTTGGTCATAAGGTTATAGTATTCATGGGTTTCACCAGGTCCCTTTCCACAGGTGTTTAAAATCAAGCACCTAGATTATGAATGTAGACTGCATGGTGCTTGATTAAAACACCTGTGGAAAGGGACCTGATGAAACCCATGAATAGCTGGTTCTGCCACGTTGTTAAATTGATGTTAGTTTAGGTCATGCAGCACATACACTCAGGGTCTTTTGCATGCTAAGCTAACCATCCTTCCTCTAACCTGGCACCTCATAAAACTCTTATCACATTCCACACATACACTCAGCCAGCACACGGTCTGAGTGACCCTACTTAGTCAGCCATCTTGTTTTCTTTGTTCAAGGCCCCAAGGCCTCAGCAGCCATTTTGACACCCCACCCACACACACACTCAGACACCACTGTATAAAGTACACTGTAGTTAGATTGTATGTTTTTACTTTTATTATTTGTTAATAAATATCTTTTAAACATTCCTGCTGTCTGTTCAGTGTTGCACAAGAATGAATTTTGCCAGTCTCTACACTGACAAGAACTCCAAATTCCTTCAACCATAACTAGATGTTAATGTGGTAATTTTGTTTATAGTTAAGTTAATTATTAATCAGAGTACCAAATTGACAATTTAGTAAATATTTTGAGACTGATTTGATGAATTGGCTATCTTTTCCCTTTTCAGAAGGGTGGTGCCCTGAGGTAATCTAGTAATTTAGAATCAATTATTTAATAATAAATAATTATTTTTGTTAATAATATTGGCGTTTGGCTATTTATGATAGCCAAGCGCCAATATTTAGTGCCCTTAGTACACAGGCCCAACAATGCACATCACTTTACAAGGCATTTGAAGATCACAGATGACACAAACCTAATCAGAGGTATGGACTCAAATGGAGGACTGGAAAGTTTTTCCAACTGGCCATCTCCAGAGCTTGGTGGAGAAGATTAACTTGGTTCTGCTGTGGAGGACCATGCAATGTTTTCGGCAAAGTCTCATCTTTGAACCTTCTTCATTTGCACAGTAGACTTGGATCAAGAACTCTTGGACAGTGCTTGCCCTACCTAGAGGCTATGAACATTTATTTCTGTACACAGGTGTGGGCAGGACGCCTGTCCATGAAACAGTTTTTGAGTCAAGTGTCCAATTACCTTTGATCCACATGTTAAAGAGCTTACCTCCAGTTTTAAGGTGAATAGTCAAATGAAACCTGAGAGGTAGCCTGCACCTTAAGCCCAGATTTATTGTATAACTGTAATTTGAATTTGTTTTGTGACAAGTCAAAAAATGTTATTGTGTTATTGTCAAAAAACAATAACTGTAGGGAGGCATGGTTTATAGAATGAGGCATTGTCTTGTTGTTGTTCATGATCTATTACTGATCATCTTGTACAGCAGGGGTTTTCAATGTTTTCAGACCAAGGACCCACAAACTAATAGAGAGATGGAGCAGAGAACCCTACTATAAATATATTGTATAAAATTGTGTTTTATATTAAACTCGTTCTAGTGCCAGGTATAAATGTACATTGTCATTACATGTGCATTCAAAACTAAGCTATTCTAATAATACACAGGTTCATATTTTCATGTTCTTATTTTAAACATGTGCATGGTACAGTGAGCAGGGTGGTTGCGCCATAGGGTAAACTGTGTGAACTGAACCTGTGCGGATAAATGGGAATTAAGCTTGTTCATGTAGTCCTTATCTAAAGATTGTATCCAATAAAGACAAGTGAGACAATAATCATTATTATTATTATTATTATTACAAAACAACTGTTGCAAAATAATTTGTTGCAAGAAAAGAAGAGAGAATTACTGCTCTATTCATAGACACTGACAATTAAAAAATATGCACATGTTCTTGCTTTCAATGCTGGAAATGCAAATAGTTGGTGTTTACTTTATAACCAATAAAAACTTAAATAATAACAGTACTACAAATAATCGAAACATGAAACACATTAGTAGTGACGAAATGATACTTTTCTGCAGCTTGCCAAGAATTAACTGAAGAGGTAATTATTTATTTTGTGTTAAACTTTTTTTAAAAACCTGCACACAGATACGTAGTGATTGAGCATTGCATTGTTGAAGCAGATGATGCTCTTTATTGTACAGTAGCAGTACAGAAACAAATCCTTACATTAAAAAACAAAATTAAATATAACTTCCTTGAATTTATATCTCTGTCAAAATGGTCTAGTTTCTTAACAGTGGAGACTATGATACAGCTATCTAATAACAAACAACTTCTTAAGGTGTTTGTAGATTTCTTTCATTTTCAGTCCGTATATTAATGGATTAAACAGAGGATGGTAAATTATGATCTGTAATGACATTATAAAACGTACGATTTGGGGAAATTCTGTTTTCATTCGCAGTAAAAGCACATCATAAGTACCCAAAACAGAATAGTTGATTAAAATGATCAAGTGTGGTAAACAGGTCTGTGCAGCCTTTCTCCTGACTTCTTTGGAACTCTGATAGGCTATTATGAATAATCTGGTGTATGTAAAAAGAATGAAGAGCACAGGGAGAGGCAAAACATTCACAAAAATAACCAAACCAAATATGTTTTGCACACTTGATCTCACACAATGGAGTTTAAAAAGTGTGCTGTTACAAATGATTCCTTTGAAAGTATAGTCACAGATTTTTTTGTGGAAATTCAGCATGAGTTGCACTGCAAACTGAAAAGCAGGCAGAAACCAAGCTAAAGCCAGCAGTACATACACTGTGTTTTTTCTCATGATAGTTGGATATTGCAGAGGTTTACATATAGACACATATCTGTCATAGGACATGGCTGCCAACAAAAAGAACTCTGAAGCGCCTAAAGAATAATAAAAATACCACTGAAAGAGACAGCCTGCGTATGAGATGATCTGGCTCTCAGATAAAATGTCAATCAAAAGCTTTGGGTAGATCGCAGTGCTGTAAAGAACGGAGTTGATCAACAAAGCTGCAATAAAAATGTACATAGGCTCATGCAAGTTTTTATGAATGCAGATAAGATACACAACAGTTGAATTAGCGCAGAGTATCAGAATATATACTGTAAACATGATCACAAAATAAAGATATCTGTATTTGTTAAGTTCCACATAGCCACCAATAGTTATGTATGTTACATTTAGTTTATTATCCATTATGTTTGTCTCAAGAAAACATTTCTTGCATTACATTATCTGAACAAAGGCATTAACTTGTCTCGTAATCATTGTTACCTGACCATGACATGGTGTTGTGTCTAATGCACACGACTGAAATATTAGAGAAGATCAGACCTCCTTTGACTCTGGCTTTGATTGGTTTTATTAGCAGATCTCCTTAAAATGTCCACCAAGTTCTTACATCATCAAGCACCTTCCTCGAACTCCAGAGGCCTGAACCCACAGGTATTGTAGGTTTTGTTTACTGGACTGTTTGTCCTTATCATTAAGTGTTTGTTCTCTGTAAGATAGAAATTAACTAATATTTCTATTTCTACATCTCTTTTGACTATTTCTGCACACGTGAAGCTAGCTGTTTTCTCCTGCTTCCAACTTTTATGTAGTTGGGTCAACTTTTCTCACATGCTTTATTTAACTGTATTATCATCATGTTGTCCATTTAGTTGGCAATAATAACCTCAAAGTACAAACCATTGCTTTGATTATGTTTGTGGTTGGACCAGGTTTTACCTTTGGCTTACATCTGTTAGAAATCTAAGGTTGAAGACCCACTGAATGTGGTTTGATGTGCTCAAACTAGTTCAACAATGCAGATCATTTTGTAAGGCAGTTGAAGACCACAGATGACACAAACCTAGCCAGAGGTATGGACCCAAATGGAGGACTGGAAAAACCAGCCAAACTATTTTTTTTTCTTAAGGCTTCACAGCTGTTCAGTCCCAATCCCTTGAGTTCCCTTCACATTGTATGTGTGGAAATGATCTTACTTTCACTTTTAAACATAGCCCTGAGTTCTACTGTTGTTTTTCTTTGATTTGATTTCACCAAACGTTTAAATGATCGCCAATCACGATCACTTAGGATTTTTTTCCGACCACATTTCTTCCTTTCTTCCGTCTAACCGATTTAGCCCGTTGTCTGCTCATGTCTGTTATTTTGCCCGCGCTGCCGTAGTCAGTAGCGGTTTTAGGCACGGGCGAACCGGGCAGTCGCCCGGGGCGGCATTTTTTCATGACACAAGGGGGGCGGCACGAGCACTTGGAAAAAAATAAAATAAACAAATAAATCTGCGCCGCTACATGGTTTTCTATTATCTGTCATATCTGTGTAGGGAATTGGCAAATTGTCGCCCCCTGCAGCTGCAGGCGCCCCTGCTGCTGAGAAGGTGCCGTGCATAGAAGCTGTGCGTGAGAAAGGGAACGGGGAGGAGGGCGCGGGGGACAGTTCACCTCTGGGTCTCTCCCAAATTGAACGGACGGGGGGGTCCACTGTATAAAAGTTAGTAACACCTTCACTTTCTTCCATATAACGCACATTTCATTCATAATATAATAAATACAGGCCTATAATTCCTGCACGTTTTGGTTTTTATGAATTGTGTGAAATGGCCAAATAAAAATAGGTTATACAAACGATTATGTGGTCACCAAGGTGAATTGGTTTAGTCTTGACTTCTGGTCGTGAGTGACAGCGCTGGAGGATGGAAATCTGTTGATTGTCGAGTGTCAAATAAACGCAGAGATGGACAGAAAAAGAAAAGATAAAGGTATGTTATGTTCTCTCTGTGTGATTACAGTATCATATCATGAATGAAGGGCTAATGTTAATTGTTGGTATACGTTTGTTGGCCTTTTTGCTACGATGCTTGCAATGCTTATACAACAGTAATTCGTCTTAACAAACACCAGATCTAATTTCACCGTAAGATTGTGCTTTGCAACAAAACTGTTACAAGTTCAGTTACTATTTATTTCCATCACGTTGGGTCCTGTAATTAGCCAACGAAATTTCCATATCTGTAGCTAGTTTCAAAGATGAACATTTACCATTTGCTACAACTCTATTTCGTGTCAAAACATAGTCTAACCAACCAAAAGTAAGCCAAGCATATAATTGGAGGCAGTAACCAAGGAGCTAATTGTTCCTCCCTGAAAGATAGATTAGTATGACAGACACTTAGAGTGTAAGGGCATGTTTATTTAAATTTGCACGGAGGTGGTCTCGCCCGGGGGCGCAATTCAATGTAGAACCGCCACTGGCCGTAGTCTACCAATACGCTGAACGGTTCCCCGCTTCCCGGGTCCTGTGTGGGCGTATCTCCCAGAGGAGAGGGCGGTGTCTGGGATCTTAGTCAGCATGTAACATGTGTGTAACATGTGGCCTTGTGATCAGCACAGCAGCGATAGGGATGGGTCCTCCCGGGTCCTTTGTGTGCACTAGGGTTGGAGGGACAGGTCCAGGCTAGTCTTGTGCTGTAAGTGAACTGGTGCCCTTGCTTGTGAGCTTGAGAGAGCTCCTGTGTGTCACTGAATGTGAGCATTAGTGATGGGCAGTTTGACTCTTTTGCAATGGCTCCCAAAGAAGATCCGTCTTTCTCGGCTCCTGAACGGCTCTTTATTTAGTACCGTTTATAGCTTAATATTTTAGCCCAACACAGCAAATACATATGGTTTGTGAGTTGACCTTTTGCATTCAATGCTTTTATGAGAAGCCTAATAATTGTCTCATTTTGTGCAGTTATTCTGTTACAAAAGCATTCTTACTTTTGTTTAATATTTCAATAAAACTTTAATTGTGCCCAAAAAAATGAATAAAACACTGCAATCAAATCCACACAAGCAAAAACAGAACCAAATTCAGTAAACAGACTGTATAAATGTCCGTGTGCAGGTTTGTGGTGGAAACTGCTATTAATATTATTTTCACTTTGCAGTGAAGACACTCTGCTCTGCTATCCTGATTTAAATTTCAGCCTGATGCTGCTTCGTTTCCGGGTGTCACTCATAACTGTGAGCACCCATACTCTCTTCCTCACAGCTACTCTGTCCGCCACAGCATCTGTTCGCCTCTCTGCTTTCACATAATAGTATGATCCTCTCATGTGATTGCCCACATGGCGTGCCCATCAAAACAAAGTTCTGTCCCCATCTTCACGCGAGCAGAGATGAATGAGCAAAGGGAAAAAAATAAATAAATAGTGGGGAGCCGGCTCTCACTCGTTGGGAATCGGCTCTTCTGATTCACCACCAAGCATCGGCCCTTAGAGCCGGCTCTTTTACGCATGACACATCACAAGTGAGCATTTCTGACTGAAAGATAACATCTTCTACCTCCATTTAACCATTCGCTACAATTAGTTTGATTCTTGTTAATGTGCACTTAAAGATATTCATTCATTCATTCATTCATCTTCTGTACTCTACCACTTGTCCTGTTAAGGGCCGCGGGGTCTGCTTGAGCCTATCCCAGCTGTCATTCGGCGAGTGTGGTGCAACTGTCTGCTTTTCTTTCTGATGACCCTGTGATAGACTACGACTGAAAACTTTCTTACAAACCTCCATTTTCACAAATGGAAGTTCAAGAAGAAATAACTAAAGACAATTGATCATCCACATCCAGGCCTTGTATAAAATATAATGTAAGCATCTTAATCCACCTGCTTCTTTAGCACACAAAGCAATATGACTGGTACTACTGGTAAACTTGTGTTTAAACAAATAGATGTTTGTGTGTTGTAAAAAGGGAAAAGGGATTAGTTTTCAGCAAACTACTAAAACAACTACAGTTAAATGATACTTATATAGTTGAAGATAGCCAAAAGTTTTGTAGCATTTCTTTAAAGAGTCAGTAAAAGTCCAGTTTTTTGTTAATGAAATTGGAGAATGACTGTAAAAAAGTTAACTCTTCTTTGTTATATTCAGTTTGCGTCGACACAACAGCCTTTTTAAATGCTTAGATATTTCTTTCATTTTTAGTCCATATATGATTGGATTAAAGAGAGGATGATACAAAATCACTTGTAACGTCATTACTAAACGAACAGTTTTTGGAATATCCGATTCCAATTTTACTACAACAACATCATATGTTACCAAAAAAGAGAAGTTGATCAAAACCAGTAAGTGAGGTAAACAGGTCTGTGCAGCTTTCCTTTTGACTACTCTGTGACTTTGGTAGGTTATTATGAATATTTTTGCGTATGTAAATAGGATGAAAAGCACGGGGAATACAGAAACGTTTAACAATACAATTACGCCATAGACAGACAGTGCTCTTGAACTCACACAGTGGAGTTGGTAAATAGCATTGTTGCAAAAGATTCCTTTCAAAATGAAGTTACACAGTTTGCTGTTAGCACTCAGTGCAACTGGAACTGCAATCTGACAAGCAGGCAAAAGCCAAGCTAAAACCAGAAAAATATTGATGGTTGTTCTCCTCATGATACTTGGATATTGCAGAGGTTTACATATAGACACATATCTGTCGTAAGCCATGGCTGCCAACAGTAAGAATTCTGCACCATTTAAAGAGTAATATAAAAAACACTGAAAGAGACAGGTTGAGTATGATATCATCTGTTTCTCAGATAAAAAATCCATCAAAAGTTTTGGGTAGATCGTTGTGCTGTAAAGAACAGAGTTCAGTAACAAAGCTGCAATGAAGATGTACATAGGCTCATGGAGGTTTTTGTGAATCCAGATGAGGCATATGATAGTTGAGTTACAGCAGATAATCAGAATATATACTGTAAACATGAGAACAAAATAAAGAAATCTGTATGTGTTCACTTGTAGGTGGCCACCAAGCGTTATAAACGTTGCATTGAACTGATCACCCATCAAGGCTGTAACAAAATAAATGTAAGTGCATAAAACAGGCAGATTATACAACATGAGTACCGGAATAGTAATTGTTAGGAAACAAGTCACACTTTTATCCAAATATGTAGAATCTGTTGGCTTGTTTCAGTAATATTTACCTGCACCTGTTGTGCGTTCACCTTCAGATTTCACAAAGTGAAGCGTCTGAATCTGTGGATACACCTCTGTTAGAAATCATATGGTTTTATCAGACTGCCTCCCTCTCCATGGAGCTTATTAAATTCAACCAAGATTGACTAACTTGCAAACATGGTGTACTCTGGTGGCCTGCAGTTAGCAACCAAATGTACAGCAATGGGCTGAAAAGGTTAATGGTGCAGTGTTTGGCAAGGGCCAAAGTTGTATAGAGACAACAATATGATCACAGTTTTGTGATTTCAATTTCAAAATCTAAATGATCCATAGTGGATTATAGTCGACCATACTTGTTGTTGGACCACTTCTTTCTTCTTTCAGTGTGTGTGTGCTTTCCTGACTCCACAGCATTGACAGCCTCACACACATTCTCCCACTCACTTCTCTTGTGTTTATTGCTTATGCCGGAGGACAGCGTGCCAAAGAGTACATTTTTGCGCACCTCCACTCCAGTGAGTAGCGTCTCCAATTCACTTCCTGTGAAGTTATTTTTTCCCGTCTTACTCATTCTTTTGTTTTAATTTTCTGACCGTGCAGAGAGGGGAATCTCAGGTGCAGGGGCCATTTAAGTATGATTTGTATATTTAAATGAGGACACTGACAGGGAGCGGTCAGGTACTCCAACATGTGCGCTCAATTCCACGTTGATTGGGATGCACAAAGGAAATGTGCTTGGATTCATGCGTACGCACAGATACATCTGGATGTTTTTGTGCATACGATGTTTTCTGGATTTGAGCGTACGCCATGAGTCAGCAGGAAATCCTCCCAAGTCTTTGTACATGAGGCCCCTGGTCTCTCCAGAATCATGTTGATCATTTGGTCTACAGTCACATTTATTCTACTTGATCATGTTGTTGCGCTTTCTGGACTTTTAGGTTTGGTTTACCCATGTCACTTATACCGCCAATACCATGGTCACAGGTGCTCTCTGAAAACCTCCCACTAGCTCTAAAGGACATAACAGTTAACACATCTTTACTACATGTGCCTCAAATGGGGGCTTTTACGTTAATGAGTTCCGTCTTCTCAAAATTATACAGTGGGAAAAGTGTAACTTAAAGAGATGCTTGGAGTGTACATTCTCACCACTTTTTGAAATGGCAGATTTCCTATATGCCACCTTTGAAAAGTATAATCAGTAAAGCAGCATGCACCAAAACGGTCAACTAATGACTAAGGAAACATTTTGAGAAGGGTTTATTTGCACAATGATAAAACATAAAATGTGTATATCAGAGAATTAGTGTTAAAGAAATATAGTCTAAAGAAACTAGTGCTCTCTCAAACACTGCAGAGCCGAAAATTAGGTTGATATTAGATTTTTATTGAAATATCTGAATGGATCAATAACATTGAGTGGCAAAGCATTTATTTCACACAGATAAACATTACATCAGCTAACCATTAGGATCTTATTATTGTCATTGAGAGCATTTACTCCATAGCATAATAAGTTTAATCTCTTAGAGCCACCAGCCTGTTGGTTCTTATAGTGTGTACAGACTACTGATAAAAAAATAAATCAACTGCATCTCATTTTGGCCTTGGTCTTGTTTTTTTTTTTTTTTTGCTTGTTTTTTTTTTCAGTGGAAGACAGCATTATGAAGCCATAAGCTGATGTCTTGTTCTTTTGCATCTAATCTAAGCTAAACCTGCCTCAAAAGCTGACCCGGCTTGAGGGCTGTAGAGTCAAAGTTACAACAGAGTTTCAAAAAATAAAGAGTTCCTTTCACAAAACAAGAGCAAAAGGCAACAAGTGAGACACGGTGAGCCTATGCAGCTGAAGTGGCGCCTTCAACAACGTCCTTTTATTCACACCTTCTCAGGTGTGGCTGATAAGGCTAATTAAGCCCCTGCACAAGCCGATGACACCTGGGGGGTATTCCAGAAAGCGGGTTATGTGAAAACTCTGAGTTTGTTAACCCTGAGATGAGGGAAACTCTGAGTTATCCGTTCCAGAAAGAGAGGTAACTTAAACTCTGGGTCTGTTACTGCGGTAACTTACTCTGTGAACATAACCTGCTCGCTGGCAGGTTTACTATAAGAAACCCAGAGTTTCTACCTGTCTCCTCCCACACGAAGAAAGCAGTTAGACATGGATTGCCCATTCATTAGAAATCCAATCGACATCGAAGCCGTATTGATTAGAAATGCATTACGTCGTGAGAGAATCTTCCGACCCAGATTAGACGTTTTATCATTTCCCGAGGATTTTCTTTTTGAACGCTACCGCTTTTCATCCAACAGTATCATTTATCTCAATAACCTTCTCCGGCCATATATCACCAACCTCACACACCGCGGACGAGCACTCACATCAGAGCAAACTTTATGCATAGCGCTACGTTTTCTTGCAAACGGCAGTTTTCTTTATAACATCGGGGATGCAGAGCATTACGGAAAGGCAACAGTGTGTAGAGCTGTGAGGAAGGTAACCCTCGTACTGAAACGCCTGTTACCAGTGATGGTGGTGTTCCCCGGACACAAACCTGTTCGCACCATCAAAGAGGAATTCCACAGGATTGCAGGTTGTGACTGATGTAGAAATCATATATTCTGTTATTTTAAATTATGATATAGGCCTACATTCTGCTGCGGCCTCAGAGTGGGGTCAGTAGCTTAATTAGCTGTCATTTTGCAGGCCTTCCAAATGTGATAGGATGCATAGATGGGATACAAATCCCTATTACCGCGCCTACACAAAATGAAGGGGACTATGTGAATCGAAAATCCTTTCACAGCATCAATGTCCAGGTATGTGACCTACCATCTTAAAAAATATGTACATGAAAATGTATACATTACAATACAACTAACTCATGTCATTCTCTGCACTGTAAAGATCATATGTGATGCAGCTTCTCTTATTACAAATGTAGAAGCTAAGTGGCCTGGCTCAGTTCATGATTCCCGGATCTACCGGGAGTGTAGTCTGAGCAACAGATTTGCACGTGGTAAGGAAGCTAAAGCTTTGTACAAATGTTCTTTGTCTCCCTTTCTAAATGCACTCAAATGTGTCCTCTATAATTACAGGAGAGTTTGATGGCTACCTGCTGGGGGATCGAGGCTATCCATGCCAGCCCTCTCTGTTGACCCCTTACCCTGACCCTGAGCCGGGGCCCCAACAACGTTTTAATGTGGCCCACTGCAGGACTAGAGCCCGGGTTGAGATGACCATAGGCATACTCAAATCCCGGTTCCAGTGCCTGCGTAAGCTCAGGGTCACCCCAGAGAGGGCATGTGACATCATTGTGGCATGTGTTGTTCTCCATAATATTGCAATTATTAGAGGAGAGCAACACCCTGCCGTACAAATCAACGACGCTGAGGATGACCATCCCATCCCTGCAGATGTTCAGGATGGAAGGGCTGTAAGGTACCTCATCGCCCGAAACCACTTTTGATTAAAAATAAAAGACAAATTCACATGTGATTTGGTTCTTCTTTATTCCCTAAAAGTACAAAAGCAACAGTCAGGACTTGTAATATAGTTCCAACCATTAACATATTTCACATATTCACCTGTTTCACCATGACAATGCACCCACCTCAACTGGCGTTCAAGTTATCGAATTTCCAAGTCTGTTTTTCTGATTTGCCGGTCCAGGTACACCATTTCTTTTTCGTTTTTTTTTAATGGTTTTCATTAGGTGCACCCTGTACAACTCTTTTACCGGCAACTGGGAAACATATGGACGACATTTAATTCCTGCAGTTCTACATACAGACTTAACATGGTATTGACCGAAAATCTCACTGTGTCAAGCTGTGCTCTAGAAGTTGATGGACCCTCCTCTTGGTGATGCCCAGCCATGTTCTGTTGAAGGACAAGAATGTGCTAGTTTGTCCATTATCTATGCTCATCACTTCAGTGTACATGTCAAACTCCAAATTCCACTCAAGAATGTAAATGAATATGAATGGGTAGAGCACTGCCAGTAGCTATACATAATATTAAGACACACTTCAGTAGGCCCCTCCGGATCTCTCCCTGTGGCAGCAGACAGCGTTTCCTCATCATCATCATCATCATCCTCCTCCTCCACCTCCTCCTCCTCCTCCTCCTCCTCCTCCTGTGATGCAGGAAAAGATACTGTTTCAGAATACTTTGAACTACCATCTGAGGCAAGATCTGAGTATGGAATATTTACAGCTGCAGGGTTAACGATTGTTTCAGTCGGAGGCTGAACCAGGCAGATGACACCATCCACAACTGTTGGGTGGGTGGATATATATTTGTTAAAAAGTAGGCTATATATATATATATATATGCAAGTTTTATTTTTAAAAAAGACATAGTGTATACTTGCATCTGATGTAGGCACTTGTGTCCTGGGGGGTGACAGGCTCAGATGAGCTTCCCCCGGGGATGCCTTCAGCCACAGGGCGACCCCTGTTTTGGCTGAGAACCAGCTCCTCAGCCTCTGTCAGAGGTGGTGGAGGTGGCCCTCCACCCGTTTTTCGGGCCTCTGCCTTCTTTCTGTTGGCTGTTGCAATCTGAATTAATATTTACTTTACGTTTAATAGCCTAAGTCAATTAAAAAAAAAAAGAAATAAATCAAAGTGAGGTGCAATCATAGCCTAGCAAAATATGCCTTACCTTTTTGAATGATGTTTTTATGTTTCATTTTGAGCTGCTTCCAAGTCCTCATTTCTCCTGTTGCATTGCACCTAAATGAAAAACTCAGATTTCATTCCTACTTATATTCATAACTATAGGCTATGCTACGATCTTACGGTTAATTGTTACGTCAATGGAATAGTACATTCAAACTTACGCGTTGACTCGGGCAGCAATTTTCTCCCATGCCGTCTCTCTCTCCTTCGCTGCTGCAGCTGTGTTGCATTTGCGGTGAAATATGTGCTCATATTCTCCGTAGGCCAGCATAAGGATCTCCAACTCCTTCTCACTGAAATAAGTTGATCTTTTTTTTTTCTCGGTTGTCATGGTGACTCGTGGTATCGGGGCTCCATTGATGATGGCTTTTTATAGTGGTTGTGCACGCGCGTAACTCGAGGTTAACATACTCAGAGTTGATTGAACTAACTCAGATCAGCTGTTCTGGAACCTGATATTCAGAGTTTCCCGACTCAGAGTAAGTCAACTCAGAGTTCAGGGATAGACTCAGAGTTTGTTGAACCTGCTTTCTGGAATACCCCCCTGCACTGCAAGGCCACTGGTGCAGAGGGAGGTGACAGCTCCAATTACTTCAGAGTTTTAGCCAGTTGGTTTGTTTCACTAGTTAACTTTAAAATGGTTGACAATAACAACAACAACAAAAAAAGAACCCTAAATGAGTGCTAAAGCCAAACTATCTGGCCACAGTGCAGTTACCTTCGCCTGGCCATTTTATAGCCTTGTTTCTCCTAGTATGAACATTACATTAGTTGTGTTTAAGCTTCTGTTTTGATCTGATCTCAGCAGTGTACAGACTAAAACTGTAAATTTAAAGAAATAAACAATTAAATTCCCAAACTGGAATTCACAAACTGGAAAATTTCACTATTACAGCAGCAATGTGCAGGCACTCAGCATACCATACACACATACATACACACACACACACATATATATATATATATATAAAATAGGAAAACAAACAAATAATCTATGTACACAATATTTATTTACACACACACACATTTAACTGTGTTACTGTCTTTAATCTGTAATCTACTTGTGTATATGTTTTTGTAATGTAAAGGGACAATTTGATGACGGTGTCCGCATTGTTTGTGCATTCACTTTTATTTTCTATTTTCTTTCTATGGTCTTTTTCTGCATTTTATATTTTGGGGCATTTAGTTTCTTTATTATTAGTCAGTTCAATTCATGATAAGTACCGTAAACCTGTATGTCACTGCAGGGCACAAAGTTTTGCCTCTGTCCTTAATATCAGGATTTGGAAAAAAAAATAAAAATAATTAATATGAACTATAGCGAAAATGAAACAGCAAACAAGATAATATTTATTTTACAAGCATATTGTCATATCAAACCTCCGATATTTAACGTCTCTAAATATGTGATTAACATCATTATTTTATTTTTTTTTTGTAATTTAATGGGGACAACTGGGTAAACATAAAATTAAAACAATGATATGTTGCCAATGTCCTGTATACATGTTGTACGCATAGGTGTTGTTTCGGGTCAATTTGACCACAGGCTCTTTTAGCTGTATAAAACATTTAAGAAATATCAAAATTTTACACACATTTGTTACGGTTGTTTTGGATGATATTGAGGTCACTATAACATGCAATTTCATAATCTTCAAAAAGCTTTAGGACCCTAACCTGTCATGCTGTGGTTGGTGGAAAATATGATATTGATAGTTTACTCAACATGAGGTGAAGCAACATATAAACACTTGCACAGCAGCCTTCTAAACCTTCTGCATTTCTCTTAGACATATTCTCACATTGAAAGAGAGCAGAAAGACAGAGCACTGAGACAGAGGATGTTGTTGAGGTGGACCCTGATAATGAGACATCCTCCTCTGATGAGAATAAGACCCTCAGTGTTGATCCCCCTGTTGTCTCTCAACCACCAGAAAAGACACTACCTTCCAAAAATGGAAAGTTATTATGGTCCAACTACCTACTCGAACAACAGGCTAGACTTATAGCTGCTAATGCCATCAGAATGGTTCCAGGCCCCAGTAGATATACCGTCAGCCATGTCCTCATCATTAAATAAGCATTTGAGCTCTTCATAACACTATCAATGAGAGATGACAAATTTAAAGTTGGGGTAAGTATATGGGGACATGTGGATAGACAATTGCAAGCCTGCATTAAGCAGATCATTTTGGCAGGAATGTAGTGTAGTCAAAAGGTAAAGATACAGCAAGCCTTTGGGCTCTTGACATTGACACGGACACAGGCCTTGAACATAATACATGCTATTATTTTTGATGACATAAATTGTTTTTCACACCAAATGTTATAGGTACAAGAATATGTACTTAGAAATTATATAAAGCAACTTAAACAACTCTTCCCAATTTAAGGTCAATCAGTGAGATTTTATGGTGAACTGCATTTCATTTCTTCATAGTTGCGGTATTCTGGGTGTGTAAAAGGGGGGTGGGGTGGGGGATTCTTTTGTTTAAAGAGCTCTTTAGGTAACGCTAAGCCTAACCCTAACCCTCGACCTAACCCCAACCCTAACCCAACAATCAAAGATAAAGCACCTGACACATAAATGTGGAAAACTATTTTAATTATAATCATTTTCTGGAGGTTTAAATTGCTGGGGTCAAATTGACCCCAAGCATAAAAGGTGTGAGTAAATTTGAAGGTAACAGGAGGGTTAAAAGTGAAATTGGAACGTATTTTGTGATTGATTTAATAATTTCAATAGCGATCTGTGCACTCAATAACATATAGACAGGAATATACCTGATGTTTATATAGTTTCATCACCCGCTAGCAAGGTTTCTTTTCTGACCAAAAAGTGCGACTTACGCAGTTACTGAACAAAATAAACATGTGCTGTTGGATGTTTAAATACCGGCAGAACATTATCAGTACTTAAACAGTTAGAGGAGCTTATGTTTAATGTCTTTTAGTCATAGAAATAGACCCCTACATGTAAATACAGTTACAATTAAACATCAAGTCCTCATATCTCTTCAGCAATTAAAATAAAGATTGTAAATGACTTAATTAGTTCACTTTTGCTCGAGAGAACAACCTTTTTAAGTGTTTCCAGATTTCCTTCATTTTCAGTCCGTATATGATCGGGTTGAAGAGAGGATTATATGTCACAATCTGCAGCGTCATTATAAAACGTGCAATTTTTGGAAAATCAGACTCCAATTTAACAATAATAACATCATACGTGAGCAAACAAGAATAGTTGATTAAAACCAGGAGGTGAGGTAAACAGGTCTGAGCAGCCTTCTTCCTGACTTCTCCGCAACTCCGGTGAGCTATAATAAGTATTCTTGTGTATGTGAAAATTATGAAGAGCAATGGAAAGAGTGCGACATTAAATAGAACAATGACACCGTATACAGATAGTGCTCTAGAGCTCACACAGTAAAGATCGTACGCTGAGTTGTTGCAAAAAATTCCTCTCAGAGTGAATCTACAGAGCTTGTTGTGACTGTTCAGCACAATAGGCACCGTAACGTGACAGGCAGGCACAAGCCAGGCTAAAGCAAGCAAAGCACTGACTGTCGTTTTCCTCATGATTATTGGATATTGCAGAGGTTTACATATAGAAACATATCTGTCATAAGCCATGGCTGCCAGCAGTAAAAATTCTGAACAGCTCAGAGAGTAAAATATAAAAACCTGAAAGAGACAAGCTTGATAAGAGATGATCTGCTTTTCAGATAAAAAGTCAATCAGAAGCTTTGGGTAGATGTTAGTGCTGAAAAGAACAGAGTTGATTAACAGAGCAGCAATGAAGATGTACATCGGCTCATGGAGGTCACTGTGAACAACAATGAGATATACAATGGTGGCATTGCAGCAGATTATCAGAATATACGCCACCAACATGATCACGAAGTAAAGATATCTGTATCTGTGCACTTCCACATGTCCATCCAGAGTTATATATGTCACATTTAACCCAGCATCCATTAAAATGGTCAAAGATGATGTAGAATCTAATGAAACAAGTTAGTGAAACAGACTGTCCTCTACAAACCATATGTGCAGCATCTTCTTCGTTTACTCTTACTTGCCCTTGAAATGCTGCTGGTGTGTGGTTGAAAATGAACCATGCAATGGTTTTATCAGACTGGGTCACGTCCTCATTAACCTCCACACCCAACATGTCAGCAGCATCGTCACACTCTGGAGGCCGGAACCCACAGAGGTAGGTGCAATTACGAATGTTTCTTCATGTTCTTGAAAATGGTCTGAATGTTCTCTTTTCTCCAACTCCAAATGGGCATCAGTTAGTGAGATTGAATCGATGCAGGGTTCCTGCCCATTGAGTTTAACTGGGCCCAGTTTAAGGCTCAAACCAAAACAAACTAACACAAGTATGTTGGTATCATGTTGCTTGTCACAATTTCAGACATTGATATTACTAATACTCAAAAATACAAACGCAGTGTCTTTATTTTTCAATTTTTGAGCAGGAAGCTAGTAACCAGCTACATGCTTAGAGACACACTTCAAATGACAAATGACCGGATAAATTAATCTGCAGCACAGTGGTGTGGTGGTTAGCTCTGATGAAGGTTCTGGTTTCAAATCCAACTCTGCGTGGGTTCTCGCCAGGTACTCAGGCTTCCTCCCAGTGTCCAAAGACATGCTCATGAGCTCATGGTTATGATTATAGGTACATTATAGGTATAGATAGCTTGGCATTCATATGGTAACATTGCCCATAAGTCATGAGAAGGCTAGCCATAATAACTGCTAGGCAACGATTGGAAAAATATAGTAAGCAATCAACCAGATAACATACACTGCCTGGCCAAAACAAAAGTCGCCACCAAAAAGGAATGTCACACACTCTAATATTTTGACCCCAGATCATAGCACTGCCCCCACAGGCTTGTACAGTAGGCACTAGGCATGATGGGTGCATCACTTCATCTGCCTTTCTTCTTACCCTGATGCCCCCATCACTCTGGAACAGGGTAAATCTGGACTCATCAGACCACATGACCTTCTTCCATTGCTCCAAAGTCCAATCTTTATGTTCCCTAGCAAATTGAAGCTTTTTTTTTTTTTTCTGGTTAGCCTCACTGATTAGTGGTTTTCTTAAGGCTACACAGCTGTTCAGTCCCAATCTCTTGAGTTCCCATCACATTGTACGTGTGGAAATGCTCTTACTTTCACTATTAAACACTGTTTCACTGTTTTTCTTCCATTTGATTTCACCAAACATTTAAGTGATCACCAATCACGATCAATCAGGATTTGTTTCCGACCACATTTATTCCTCAAAGACGATGGTTCTCCACTATCCTTCCAGTTTTTAATAATGCGTTGGACAGTACTTAACCCAGTTTAAGTAGTTTCTACAATCTCCTTGGATGTTTTCTCTGCTTGATGCATGCCAATGATTTGACCCTTTTCAAACAGACTAACATCTTTTCCATGACCACAGGATGTGTCTTTAGACATGGTTGTTTAAGAAATGAGAAACTACTCATTGCATCAGTTGGGGTTAAATAGCTACAGGACTACTTTCATACCATTCTCAGTCCAGCTGTACAACAACTCACCTTTCTGTAACAGATAACTCCATGTTAGTCATGATAATGGACACTATTGCACCTTACTATCATCCCTGTGTATATAATATATATTCTTCTATCTCCATTTCTTGTACATTTTATCTACTAATATGCTAATTTGTACATTTTGCTTATACTATTTTATTCTATTTATCTTATTTAATTCTTAAGAGTATTACTGCTACTGTGACCAAGCAATTTCCCTTGTGGATGAATAAAGTTTATCTAAGTCTAAGTATAAGTTTCCAGCTGAAAGCACCCATGCAGTAATTATCCAATAGGAGGCTCCTACCTATTTGCTTAGTTAAATCCAGGTGGAGACTTTTTTTTTGGCCAGGCCGTGTATTAGCATAATAAAATAATGAAGCGGTTGGGGAGATCAGTATTTTACCCATACATATCATAAAACTACAAAATAACCTCTTTACACCTAATTTTTATAATTGCTGCCATCTTGACCAGGACTCCCTGGTAGAAGAGACACTGTGTCTCAATGGGACCTTCCTGGTAAAATAAAGGTTAAATAAAAAAAAAAATAATAATAATAATTTACAATATATTACCCTACTATTCAGTTTTGTCATTTACAGCCTCACAGGTCTCGAATTATTACAGAATAAAGTTGATACTTATTTGCATCAGAGTGCAGAGGTTATGATGAATTAAATACATAAATAAAGTATTACATTTATGCAAGTAAGATTTAAGAAACATGGTATGTGCTTCTGTGCCAATGATTTTAATTTAAAATGCTAACAATGATGACACTTAAGATCTTTACTGAAGAGAGATAGTGACCCAAACATGAAAAACTATAAGTAAGGAGGAATCAATCAAGTCCAGAACCAGGAGTAAATTCATACAGTTAAATAAAACTAACAATTGAATTAAATAAAACACTGTAAAACATGTCAAGTCGTAAAAATTTAGAAACAAAAGTTCACCTGATGCCTTGCAAATGTGAGTGAACTCAACTTCAAACTCAAAAAGCTAACTTATAACTAATGATAATTTCTTGTTTCAACTACAAATGTAATCCAGGGACATGGTGTAACATCTTCATCTCACATAATTTGTATTTCTCCAAATACAGTATGTACAGGGCCAGTAAAAACTACATAAGCGAACAATCAAACATAGCTAAACACAAAGCAGGATGGGCCATGTATCACAAAAATAATAATAAAAATAAAATGAAATACTAATGCCAAGATTTAATGTTTACCTAAACTTCAGATTCAACTAACATCTTTTTTGTTCAGAAATTTGACATTTATTTTATTTAGACCCGTCAGAGATGAGGACATTACAACTTTAAAATACACCAAAAAGAGACACTTTGGAAGGCATTCCTGGTAGGGAAACGGTTTATAAAATACACCCATCCATTGTGCTTATGGTGCCAATATTTTTGCTGAAGTTGTAATATCTTTTGTAGAGCCTTGTTGCACAGTTACTGCCAATTTATAGTTATAGTTCTGTCTCATTAAAAAATGCAAAAATGATGGCAGCCTCCATATTTCCAAGTATTCAAATCACATCACCATTCCTCCTCCTCCGCCACACAAATTTGAAAACACTGAAGCTAAACCAAATCTTTGAAATTTATGTTAGAGTGGAAACGACTGCACACGCAACGTCATTAGATGGGTTTTCTTTCACAAACAGCCTCTTAAGATGTTTGGAGATTTCTTTCATCTTCAGTCCGTATATGATTGGATTGAAGAGAGGATGATACATCACTATTTGCAAAGTCATTATCAAACGAGCGGTTTTGGGAAAATCTATTTCCAGTCGAGCTATAACGACATCATATGAACACAAGCACGAAAAGCTAATTAAAACCAGCAGGTGAGGCAAACAGGTCTGAGCAGCTTTTTTCCTGACTTCCCTGCAGCTTTGGTAGGCGATTATACATATCTTTGTGTAAGTGAAAAGTATGAAAAGCATTGGGAGGAGTGCAGTATTGAGCAGGATAAACACGCCGTATACTGACAGTGTTTTCGGAGTCATACAGTAAAGCTTGTAAATTGCATTATTGCAAAAAAATCCATTTAAAGTAAAGCTGCAGAGCTTAATGCTGGTACTCATTGCAGCTGATGACACAAGCTGACAAGCAGGCACAAGCCAAGCTAAAACCAATAAAACATTTACAGTTGATTGTCTCATGATAGTTGCATATTGCAGAGGTTTACATATAGACACGTACCTGTCGTAGGCCATGACTGCCAAGAGCAAGAATTCAGAACCACCCAAAGAGTAATAAATAAAACTCTGAAAGGTACATAGTGAACGAGATATGATCTGCTGCTCAGATAAAACGTCAATTAGAAGTTTGGGGTAGATATTAGTGCTGAAAAGAACAGAGTTCAGCAACAAAGCTGCAATAAAAATGTACATGGGCTCATGGAGGCTTTTTTGAATCCAGATGATGCAAAATATGGTCGAATTACTGCACAGTATTAGGATATAAACAGTAAACATGATCACAAAATACAGGAATTTATATTTGTGCAGCTCTACGTACCCGCCAAAAGTTAAAAAAGTTGCATTAAAATCATTGTTAATGAGATCCATAAAAACTGAACGCAGTGCCGTACAACAGTATCTTTTTCATTCACTAAAAAAGTCTTCACCAGAGTGAGTTCACCAGTTTTTATCGGACTGCTTTGTCCTTCATAGACCTCATTAACTGTTTACAACATGATACACATTCATTAAACCCCTGAGACCTGAAGTGATGTGTTATGATATCTGTTATGTTAGTCCGTCTCCACTGTGGTGTTTCTAAGGGTGCTTTAACGCCTCTGTTTCACTGTATTCAGAGAGTGATTAATACAGTAGTCTTACAATGCTGCAAACTACTTTGTAACTGGTCATAATTTTGCGGGAATTGGATTTCCGCAAATAATCAAAATGAAAATGGAGCACTGGTATGTATTGCAATCGTGTGGTTCACGTACCAGTGTTCTGAATATGAACATATTTAGTTTGATCAAGCACTTACACTGATCAGGTATAACATTATGACCACCTTCCTAATATTGTGTAGGTCTCCGTTGTGACTCAAAAACAGAGAATGGACATGGGCCTTCTGAGGGTGTCCTGTGGTGTCTGGCAACAGGATGTTGTTAGCGAGGGACCTTTGAGCGGAGGGCCCCTGTGGATCATCCCACAGATACTTGATCAGTTTGGGATCTAGTGAATTTGGAGGCCAGGTCAACACCTTGTGCTGTTTTTGTGTGTGTGCCTGTGTCAGGCTGCATCCTGCTGGGGATGGCTGCTGCCATCAAGGAGTGTCATTGCTATGGGGTGGGGGTGCCTGGTCTGGTCCAGGTGGGTGCTACATGTCCACATGAATAAATGTCAGGTGTAAAAGTTTCCCAGCAGAACATTGTATTGTCACAAGATGGTCAATGTTATTCACTTCTCCTGTCAGTGGTCATAATGTTGTGGATGATTGGTGGATAATATGTATGTACAATACAATTCAATACATGTATAGTCACTTGCACCACATGGAGTCAGCCATGGTTTTCATGACATGTCATTGACATAGTTGTCACAGTAACCAGTAGTTGCCGGAAAGAGTTGCAACTCCTTGAATGTTGTTGTTGACCTGATTCCGCTTTGTCTTCTCATCAGTTTTGGGGAAACATCTCGTCACTGTTGTGCCATGTACAGTTTTTGATGACTGCCTTCACTGTGTTATACTATTATATCCACCACCTTGGATCTGCTTTTGTTGCCCTCATCTTACCCATGCCTTTAAACAATGAGACCCCACTGATGCTTTGAAAACATTTTGTGCTCCATGTTTCTTGTAGTATCATGCAACAAAGACCACGTCAACAACATCTCACAAGATCTATTTGCAGTTAATCAGATGAAGTCAGGAGCCCAATACACATTTATTCTGAAAAGACAAGAAGGAAGGTTATGCTGACAGTGAACCTTTTTATTTAATCCCTGCAGGGATTTCTCTGTAATCATCTGAGCAATCGATGTTAATTTCATCTGCGTGCTTTCAGTGGATTCAGTGGGCTTTGAGAGTTAGCGATTGTACGTCATAAAAACAATAACAGTGTAGAAATACTAGATCCTATATGAATTAAAACAATATTGAACAATAAAAAAAGACATGACATGTTCTCTTTTACCCCTGGCTTTAAATTTAAAGAAAATTACACTGCTTTACAATCCATACAATGTTTATTGCTGAGCTGTAGTGACAGATATAATAAGTGATAAAAGTCATTAAACAGTTCACCAAGATCTCAAGGAGGAAGTCACATGTTACAGCAGCACAGAGACAGGCCAACTATAAATAAATGAATAAATGTGAAGAATAAACACACTTAAGGTATAAAACGCTATACACAGCATCCCGTCCGTATAGTATGTACGTATAGTATAGTGGCGGTAGTAGTAGTGGTATACATCAATATAATAAGATTAACATGACAGAGATACAGTATATGCTAAAACACAGTAAATTAAGTATTATTTTGAGTATATAGTAAGTATATTACATTATTTTAGTATTAGGTGTAGAAACTTAGACACTAATTACTATTATTTTTGCCCTGATAAACAGCCTCTTAATGTGTTTGGAGATTTCTTTCATCTTCAGTCCGTATATGATTGGATTGAAAAGAGGATGATACATCACTATTTGCAAAGTCATTATCAAACGAGCGGTTTGGGTCAAATCTATTTCCAGTCGAGCTATAATCACATCGTATGAACTCAAGCACGAAAAGCTAAATAAAACCAGCAGGTGAGGCAAACAGGTCTGAGCAGCTTTTTTCCTGACTTCCCTGCAGCTTTGGTAGGCGATTATAAATATCTTTGTGTAAGTGAAAAGTATGAAAAGCATTGGGAAAAGCACAGTATTGAGCAGGATAAAAACACCGTAAACTAAATATATGGTTTTGGAAGTCATGCAATAGAGTTTGCTCAGTGCATTGTTACAAAAAACTCCATTCAAAGTAAAGCTGCAGAGTTTTAGACCACTACTCATTACGACAGATGGTGCAAGCTGAGAAGCAGGCGCAAGCCAAGCAAAAACTAGCAAAATATTGACAGTCCTTTTTCTCATGATAGTTGCATATTGCAGAGGTTTACATATAGACACATACCTGTCATAGGCCATGACTGACAAAAGTAAGAATTCAGAGCCGCTTAAAGAGTAATAAATAAAACTCTGAATGCTGCACAGTGAACGAGATATGATTTGCTGCTCAGATAAAAAGTCAATCAAAAGTCTTGGGTAGATATTAGTGCTGAAAAGAACAGCGTTCAGCAACAGTGCTGCAATGAAAATGTACATAGGCTCATGGAGGCTTTTTTGAATCCAGATGATCCAAAAAATACCCAAATTACCACAGAGTATTAGAATATAAACAGTAAACATGATCACAAAATACAGGAATTTATACTTGTGCAACTCCACATGTCCACCAAAAGTTATATAAGTTGAATTTAGTTCATCGTTCATCAGATCCATAAAAACCAAAATGCTAAGCAGTGCTGTACAACAATATAGTCCTTGTTAGCTAGTCTTTGTCACCCACTAAAAGTGTGTTTACCTGAGTCACCTCCAGCACCAACAAAGTGGACTAATGGAGACTGTAAAAAGTTTTTTTTATATCTGAGTTCTTAATCCTCCATAGATCTCATTATCCATTTATGACTGGCATGTAAACGTGTTCATTAAACCCCTTGAGACCAGAAAATATGTGTTATGATATTTGTTATTCTAGATGTTTTTCACTGTGTTGTCTTTTAAATCTCCACAAGAGCAACAATGTTTCCATCTATACGACGGAGTATTAGGGCCACACATGAAGAAAAAAAATATTTTTGCCATGACGAGATTAAACTCGACATGTCGATTTTAAAGTCGCCATGTCGACATTAAACTCGACATTTCGAGAATAAAGTTGGAATTAGTTCAAAATAGTTTGGAGAGAGAGCAACCGCTCCACAGGATACCCGCACATCTAAATGCAAATTTACACCAAATTCAAGAAAAGCATTTTAAAAAAGTGAATCTGTGTTTGTTACTGCCTGATGTTGAAGTTCATCACTAAGGAACCATCATCTACACTTGAGGTTCTTAAACTGGGCTTGGCTCAAATCTTACACTCTAACCATACCTGAAAAATGTTTTGGCAAAATTTAAAATTCAGTTGGGTGTCCACGGGTTGTGTCAGTGCACAAACTAAAAAATGAAATACTTGTAAAAACATCTGGTTGAAAACACATGTGGTGATTCTCACTCAAATTAATACATATACACAGATAAGGCATAACATTATGACCACCTTCCTAATATTGTGTAGGTTTCCCTTTTGCCTCCAAAATGGTTGTGACTCATCAGAGAATGACATGGGCCTTCTGAGGGTGTCCTGTGATGTCTGGCAACAGAATGTTGTTAGTGGGGGACCTCTGTGGATCATCCCACAGATACTTGATCAGTTTGGGATCTAGTGAATTTGCAGGCCAGGTCAACACCTTGTGCAGTTCTTCATGTTTTTTTGAGTTGTTCCGTGTGTGTGTCTGTATCAGGCTGCAAAATACTGGGGATGGCTGCTGCCATCAAGGAGTGTCAGTGCTATGGGGTGGGGGTGCCTGGTCTGGTCTAGGTGGGTGCTACATGTCTAAGTAACATCCACACCAATGAATGCCAGGTCCAAAAGTTTCCCAGCAGAACACTGAATTGCCATAACATGGTCAATGTTATTTACTTCTCCTGTCAGTGGTCATTACATTATGGCTGATCGGTGGATATACTATCTGTATGTATGTACAATACAATTCAATACATGTATGGTCACTTGCACTGCATGGAGTCAGCCACGGTTTTCATGACATGTCTCTGTCACTTGTCACATGTGATGGTAACCAGTAGTTGCCAGAAAGAGCTGCAGCTCTTTGAATTTTGTTGTCGGCCTCCCTGAACTGATTCCTCTTTATTGCCTCATCACTTTTGGAGCGACATCCTGTTCTTAATGCTGTCACTGAGGTGCCAATGCCTTAGAAAGGCACCAAGATCTCAAGGAGGAAGTTCTGTTGCCCTCATCTGACCCATGCCTTTAAACAATGATGAGATCCCACTGATGATTTGAATGCATTTTGTGCCCCATGGCTCTTGTAGTATCATGCAACAAAGACCACGTCAACAAAATCTCACAAGATCTGTTTGCAGTTAATCGGATGAAGACAGGAGTGTGCTATTTCACATAATGGTTGTTTAAAGTTTATTAAAGTATAAAAGAGTGTACAGACATTTTTTTCTTTTTTTTTTCCTATGAAATGTCTCATGTTGGTTTTCAGTGGCGTAACATCGGTAACTTTTAAAATACAGAAACATAAGTCCTGATAATGATTTACTTTTGTTAGTTGTTGTTTTTTTACATCACAAACACCTGCTGATTCGTTCAGAAAAAGCAAATAATGAATCATTTAAATTAATCCTTTTCCAACATATAATGTTTAACAAAATCCTCACAAATTTAACACAAAAAACATCAGTAAATCAATATACATTCATTCTGAACAGACAAGATGGAAAGTTTTTCTGACAGTGAATCTTTGTTTTATTTAATCCCTGCAGGGATTTCTCTGTAATCATCTTAGCAATCGATATTAATTTCATCTGTGTGCTTTCAGTGGATTTTAGGGCTTTGAGTATTATTGACTGTATGTCATAAAAACAATAACAGTGTGGAAATACTAGATCCTACATGAATTAAAACAGTATTGAACAATAAAAAAAAACATGGCATGTTTTCTTTTACTTCTGACTTTTAATTTAAATATAATTACACTGATTTACAATCCATATGTTCATGGCTGAGCTGTAGTGACAGATATAATAAGTGATAAAAGTCATTAAACAGTTCACCAAGATCTCAAGGAGGAAGTCACATGTTACAGCAGCACTGAGACAAATAAATGAATAAATGTGAAGAATAAATACACTTAAGGTATAAAACACTATACACAGTAGTATTATTTTGAGTTGTATTTTTAGTAAGTATATTACATTATTAAAGTATTAGGTGTAGAAACTTAGACACTAGTTACTGTTATTTTTTACCTGATAAAGAGCCTCTTAATGTGTTTGGAGATTTCTTTCATCTTCAGTCCATATATGATTGGATTGAAGAGAGGATGATACATCACTATTTGCAAACTCATTATCAAACGAGCAGTTTGGGTCAAATCTATTTCCAGTCGTGCTATAATCACATCGTACGAACTCAAGCATGAAAAGCTAATTAAAACCAGCAGATGAGGCAAACAGGTCTGAGCAGCTTTTTTCCTGACTTCCCCGCAGCTTTGGTAGGCAACTATAAATATCTTTGTGTAAGTGAAAAGTATGAAAAGCATTGGGAAAAGCATAGTATTGAGCAGGATAAAAATACCGTAAACTATGTATATGGTCTTGGAAGTCATGCAATAGAGTTTGCTCAGTGCATTGTTACAAAAAACTCCATTCAAAGTAAAGCTGCAGAGTTTTAGACCACTAATCATTACGGCAGATGGTGCAAGCTGACAAGCAGGCGCAAGCCAAGCAAAAACCAGCAAAATATTGACAGTCCTTTTTCTCATGACAGTTGCATATTGCAGAGGTTTACATATAGACACATACCTGTCATAGGCCATGACTGACAAAAGTAAGAATTCAGAACCGCATAAAGAGTAATAAATAAAACTCTGAACGCTACACAGTGAACGAGATATGATCTGCTGCTCAGATAAAAAGTCAATCAAAAGTCTTGGGTAGATATTAGTGCTGAAAAGAACAGAGTTCAGTAACAGTGCTGCAATGAAAATGTACATAGGCTCATGAAGGCTTTTTTGAATCCAAATGATCCAAAAAATACCCAAATTACCACAGAGTATTAGAATATAAACAGTAAACATGATCACAAAATACAGGAATTTATACTTGTGCAACTCCACATGTCCACCAAAAGTTATATAAGTTGAATTTAGTTCACCGTTCATCAGATCCATAACAACCAAAATGCTAAGCAGTGCTGTACAACAATGTAGTCCTTGTTAGCTAGTCTTTGTCACCCACTAAAAGTGTGTTTACCTGAGTCACCTCCAGCACCAACCAAGTGGGCTGACGGAGACTGTGAAAAGTTTTTTATATCCGAGTTCTTAATCCTCCATAGATCTCATTATCCATTTATGACTGGCATGTAAACGTGTTCATTAAACCCCTTCAGACTGGAAAATATGTGTTATTGGTGGCCAAGCAGCGAAGCTGCGTAGGACACCTATTGTGTTTCTACGTTTTCTTCCCTATTATTATTATTGGTGGCCAAGCAGCGAAGCTGCGTAGGACACCTATTGTGTTTCTACGTTTTCTTCCCTATTATTATTATTATTATTATTATTATTATTATTATTTTTCCGCCATGGGAGTCTATGGCAGCCCATAGAACCGTATGGTAAAAAGTTGTCAAATTTTGCACACAGCTTAAGGACAGTCTCAACTTTACATTGACTGAGTTTCATGTAAGCACTAACCACGCTCTAGCGCCACCAACGGGTCAAAGTTTGAAGTACATTTGTGCATGTAACTTTTGAACCGTATGTCCGATTTTTGAAAACAAGGTATCCTCGGCATCCTTGGACCACGCCGGGTTCAACGCACCATATGGCGTCAATTTCGGCCATGATGGATTTTCCGCCATTTTGGATTTCATCAAAAACACGAAAAAAGTTTCAGCGGTCACAAATTTTGTCCGATTCTCACGAAAATTGGCACACACCGTCTTCTGACCAATGCGCACAAAAGTTATCAGAAGTCATCTTCAGATTCGAAACCGTTTGGCCGTAACAGCCAATCAAAATTGGCGGCGAAGGCGCCGTTTTCCATTTGAGCTCATATCTCGGCAACGTTTTGGTGCAATGAAACCAAATTTGGTACCACGCTTCCAGACTCTGTCCCAAGTGCACGATAAAAATCTGGTGTCATTTCTCCACTAGGGGGCGCTATAATTAGCAAAACATTGTTTTTGCTCATATCTCTTGATGCGTTTTTATTTGAAATGAAATTACGATATCCACAGATACCGTGGGTTGCCCCAGTGACAGTTCATGCCGACTTTTCGCGTTAGCCAATCGCAGTCGGCGGCAACGCCGCCAAACAGGAAGTTTTCTTATATCTCGGCGACGCTTTGACTTCCGAAGACCAAACTCGGTCACACGCTTCGACACTCCCCTAGAAGTGCGCAATGAAAATTTGGTGTCATTCGGCCACTAGGGGGCGATGTAATTAGCAAAATTGCGTTTTCGCTTATAACTTTTGACCCGTATGCCTGATATTCAAAAACTTGGTACTGTTGGACTCCTTGGATCATGCCGAGATCGACGATACCTATGATGTTAATTTCGCCCCATTGGAATTTCCGCCATTTTGGATTTTATCGAAAACACTTCAAAGTTTTCACGGGTCACAACTTTTGTCCGATCGACACCAAACTTCACACACGTCATCTACGGACCGTGCTTCATTAATGCGTTACTTTTTGTCTTCGGAACTAAAACCGTTCTCCCGTAACAGCCAATCGAAATTTGCGGCGAAGCCCCTAACAGGAAGTGAGCTCATATCTCAGCAGCCCTTGCGTGTATCAAAGCCAAACTCGGTGCATGGACTCAGGACCCGATCAGGGGAACGCTCAATAAATTTTGGCGACCTATGACCTCTAGGGGGCGCTGCAATTAGCAACCATGCATTTTGGCCTGCAGCTGTTGATGTGTTTGGAATTCAAATGTACTAATGGTGTCTGGTAATACTGTTAGACGTCCTTAGGCCGACCCGCGTCAACTTGTGATGTCATCGTAATTGATTCGGCCGCCATATTGGATTTAATCAGAAACATCAAAACGTTTTCACAGGTCACAAATTTCATCTGATCTTCACCAAAATTGGAACAGGCCATCTTCGGACCATGCCTTATCAGTGCATTGCTTTCTGGAGCAATTGGCAAAAGCATTCGCCAAACAGGAAGTGACCTTATATCTCAACCGATCCTGGCTTTTTTGGCTTGAAACCTGCTGTGACTGCTTAATGCTTTATGTCTGATGCGACTACATTGAGTTACGTGGCAAATCTGCACTGCTGAACTTTCTGCTTGGCCACCTCAATGCTGCTTGCAGCTTTAATTATTATTATTATTATTATTATTATTATTATTTTTCCGCCATGGGAGTCTATGGCAGCCCATAGAACCGTATGGTAAAAAGTTGTCAAATTTTGCACACAGCTTAAGGACAGTCTCAACTTTACATTGACTGAGTTTCATGTAAGCACTAACCACGCTCTAGCGCCACCAACGGGTCAAAGTTTGAAGTACATTTGTGCATGTAACTTTTGAACCGTATGTCCGATTTTTGAAAACAAGGTATCCTCGGCATCCTTGGACCACGCCGGGTTCAACGCACCATATGGCGTCAATTTCGGCCATGATGGATTTTCCGCCATTTTGGATTTCATCAAAAACACGAAAAAAGTTTCAGCGGTCACAAATTTTGTCCGATTCTCACGAAAATTGGCACACACCGTCTTCTGACCAATGCGCACAAAAGTTATCAGAAGTCATCTTCAGATTCGAAACCGTTTGGCCGTAACAGCCAATCAAAATTGGCGGCGAAGGCGCCGTTTTCCATTTGAGCTCATATCTCGGCAACGTTTTGGTGCAATGAAACCAAATTTGGTACCACGCTTCCAGACTCTGTCCCAAGTGCACGATAAAAATCTGGTGTCATTTCTCCACTAGGGGGCGCTATAATTAGCAAAACATTGTTTTTGCTCATATCTCTTGATGCGTTTTTATTTGAAATGAAATTACGATATCCACAGATACCGTGGGTTGCCCCAGTGACAGTTCATGCCGACTTTTCGCGTTAGCCAATCGCAGTCGGCGGCAACGCCGCCAAACAGGAAGTTTTCTTATATCTCGGCGACGCTTTGACTTCCGAAGACCAAACTCGGTCACACGCTTCGACACTCCCCTAGAAGTGCGCAATGAAAATTTGGTGTCATTCGGCCACTAGGGGGCGATGTAATTAGCAAAATTGCGTTTTCGCTTACAACTTTTGACCCGTATGCCTGATATTCAAAAACTTGGTACTGTTGGACTCCTTGGATCATGCCGAGATCGACGATACCTATGATGTTAATTTCGCCCCATTGGAATTTCCGCCATTTTGGATTTTATCGAAAACACTTCAAAGTTTTCACGGGTCACAACTTTTGTCCGATCGACACCAAACTTCACACACGTCATCTACGGACCGTGCTTCATTAATGCGTTACTTTTTGTCTTCGGAACTAAAACCGTTCTCCCGTAACAGCCAATCGAAATTTGCGGCGAAGCCCCTAACAGGAAGTGAGCTCATATCTCAGCAGCCCTTGCGTGTATCAAAGCCAAACTCGGTACATGGACTCAGGACCCGATCAGGGGAACGCTCAATAAATTTTGGCGACCTATGACCTCTAGGGGGCGCTGCAATTAGCAACCATGCATTTTGGCCTGTAGCTGTTGATGTCTTTGGAATTAAAATGTACTAATGGTGTCTGGTTATACTGTTAGACGTCATTAGGCCGACCCACGTCAACTTGTGATGTCATCGTAATTGATTCGGCCGCCATATTGGATTTAATCAGAAACATCAAAACATTTTCACAGGTCACAAATTTCATCTGATCTTCACCAAAATTGGAACAGGCCATCTTCGGACCATGCCTTATCGATGTATTTGCTTTCTGGAACAACTGGCAAAAGCATTCGCCAAACAGGATCCTGGCTTTTTTGGCTCGAAACCTGCTGTGACTGCTTAATGCTTTATGTCTGATGCGACTGCATTGAGTTACATGGCAAATCTGCGCTGCCGAACTTCCTGCTTGGCCACCTCAATGCTGCTTGCAGCTTTAATTAGTGATGCAGTGCTACGCAATGCAAACTATTGACCCCCCTCATAGCAAAGCTATGGGGGTCAATAGTTTGCAGTGCAAAGCACTGCAAACTATTGTTCTTCACTACGTTTTTCTTCTTATTAGTGATGCAGTGCTACGCAATGCAAACTATTGACCCCCCTCATAGCAAAGCTATGGGGGTCAATAGTTTGCAGTGCGAAGCACTGCAAACTATTGTTCTTCACTACGTTTTTCTTATTATTATTATTATTATTATTATTATTATTAAACTTTTTCCTACGCATTTTCGAAACCTTTCAACTCAAATACCGTTCGTCGCACACAGACACAAAATACATCAAAACGTGCGTCTCGATCGGACTCGGTGTGCTTCTATACAGTTCTTTCAAACAAGATTTTATCGTGACGTAGTCGCGAAAAAACTGCGACAAATTTCCCTATTGAAATGAATGGAGAAGCCCGAAAAAAAAAAAAATTCAACAGACATTTTCAACAATGAACTGCTCTGGCATACTTTAACCGAGAGACTTCATTTAAACTTTAAAACGTAGGTACTCTTGCCTTCTCTTCAGAGATTCACTTCACTTGTCGACAACTTTTACCGTTTTTAAACTATGAAGCCTCAGAGTTGTGTAGATTTTTACTCAAATTTCAGGGTTTATAATGGGTGTGTATTGCGCGGAATGTTTGTGCTAGAGTGGATGACATCATCAGCTAGAGTGAGGAGGGGAGAAGAAAGTTAGTCAAAAAACTGCACAGAAACTGCTCCCGTGGCCACAAATTTCACACGACAGACATAATTTATACATAGAAACGTAGGAAAATGTGTCTTCTCACTCAAATTCGTCTGCTAAAGCTGTAAGTCTTATAGTTTTGGCGTCAGACACAAAGATGCGCCAGCAACACCCACCCACAGCTCCATAGACTGCCATGTTAAAAAGGCAGGGAAATTTCTGGAGGAAAGCAGACGTAACCTTTCTTTGAATCGCTTTAATAGGTCACATTTCTTCATTTTACCCACAAACTGCATATGTAGACGTTCAGGAAAGCCTCAAGATGCCCAAAGTTAAGTCGGTTCAATGATTGGAAATACGGTTTGGCCACAAGTCCTTCCTGTTCGAGGCGATTTTTCAGCATTTTCTCTCTCTTTCCCCGTCTTCCAACTGACATTCGAACAGGAGCAGTTGACCCTGGTAGCCATGACAACCAGACCCCAACCAGCTTACACACGTTCACACACGCAGCTGCTGGGGACGAGAGGCGGGAAAAGAGCTCTCAGTGGAAAACATGATCTGCCAAAACATTAAAACCCCCCAAACCATTACTGCAGTACTGTAGGGGGCCAGAACCTGACATTGTGACCTTTTCCTTTATTTTAAACACAAATTATATCTGGCTGCTTTGCTGAAACTCCTGACACAACATCCCTGACCCGTTTCCTTCATCTTATTAGGTCAGTGAATACCTCAACTGGTAACAGACGCTAACTACTAGCCGCCCAGTGATTTAGCCGACGACTAGCCTTCCAGCATAGCTCATGTATGTTAGCAAGCTAGCGGAGCTAACGGAGCTAGCTAGCCGCTAGCTAACCGCCGCGGACTCAACCGCGGAGTTAGCCTCGAGCTAACCGCGAGCTAGCCTCGAGCTAACCGCGAGCTAACCGGGATTTAACCGCTAGCTAACCGGGATTTAACCGCGGACCCGCGGGAGTTAAACACGAATTAGCCGCGGCAGCTGGCCGTGAGCTAACGCGGAGGCTAGTGGGGTTAGCCGCCGGCTAATTCGCCGCCTTGCTAACGGGTGCTTATCACAGTAATAATGTTGAAGTTTTACAATTTAAAGGGAAGATATTTTTAAATTAAACTGTGTCAAACTGAAAAATATATTATTCCACCACATAAAGTAGGAAACATTTATGGCTTGCAACAACATTAATGACAGTATATATATATATATAATTGGAGTAATTTAATATAATATGATGTTTTTAATTAAATAAATAATGAGCTGTTGAACACTCATAAGAGTTATATTAAGTATGTTACATAACATTATTTGACATGTCTATTTGTCTGCCTATAGTTTTCCTCCAGCTGATCCAGACAGACTGCAGTGACGTCCAACATGAGACAAAGAGCTGGACTCGCAGGACAATTTGAAGGTCTTCACTTCATCGCTGATTCCTTGTTACAGCCTGGATGTGTTAAGTTTAATATTATTGTTTATCTAACTGTAAGACTGTGCCGTAAACTGTTCAACTATTGCTCAGGTAGGAGTAATGAGTTTTATTGTTAAAATTATTATGATTAACGATCAATTGTTACGATTTGCTCGTTCTTTGTCTGGGGATCCTAGTGAGATCCCTCCCACTCTCTTCCTTATTTGATGCTGGCTTTCAGGTGGAGCTGGGAGGGGTCTGCTGCCTGTACCTGCCCTTCAGTTTGTAGAAGGGCGTAAAGGACGACCCTTCTCAGTGTCTCTCTCTCTCAGCCAGGCCTACTGCATCCTCCTCATCCTGTTTGGTTTGTTGTACCCTGCATGACATCAAACTCACACCCATCCAGTCAGAAGGAACCAGGCCTTAAATGACTATTTGAGTTGTGCTTTTTGTTATAGCTGCTGCTCATGGTAGTAAAGACATGCTACTTAGTAAAGACACTTTCATACCTGTCTTGACGTGACCATTACTTTTTGTAGTCAAACATGGATTATATTATGACTATATGAACAGGTGATCATTAAAGCATCATAGCATGGTAGCATCATGGTAGCATCATTAAAGCATCTTAGCATCATAGCATTGTAGCATCATTAAAGCATCTTAGCATTGTAGTATCTTAGCATCATAGCATCTTAGTATAAGGAAAACACACACTTTATGACAACTACAGATGTTTAACATGTGTCTGCTTTGTTATTAGCTTGTTGCTTACATTTACTTATAACATTTGAAAGACATTTCAATTTTTTTGCATTGTCTTTGATAGGATTAAAGGGTTCCTGTGCTTCGACAGCTGAGAGTGATCATCGTTGATTCATCGCCCTCAACCATCGCAGAGCAGTATCGCCACCTCACCCACACACATACATTCACCACACCTTCATCTACACAGATTTAATTTAAGTATAACATATTACATTAATTTGTCTTAGATTAGATTATTTTACATTAGTTAGTTAGAGTTTAGGTAAAGGTTAGGGTTTAGGTTAGTTTGATAGGTTTGATAGCCTGTTAAGCTTTGAAAAGTATTTTGTCTTGTTTTTTTTTTCTGTCTATTTTTTGTCAGCAGGATGCCTAGGAAGTCCAGACGTTCCATGGCGGTGAAGCAGCGCTGGAGGAGGCTCGACCTGGAGGAGCTGAGGTCCACCCCTTCCCCCCTGGAGGTATTTACACAGTAGATAAGCTTCTGTGCCACAATGACATCTGTCTGCGTGAAAATGGCTCTAGAAATGTTACATCTATTGTTTTCTCCTTAACTGCTGAGTTCTGTATGTGTTTGGTCTTAATGTTTCATCAGACGTCCCCCCCGGCCGGAGAGGAGCCTTCCCACCGACCCTGCTCTCAAGCTCGTCCCCCCGTTCGTGCTCGTGAGTATCTCTCAATGATCAATAAATTAATTCATTCATTCAGCATTGTAGCATCTTGGCATAGTAGCATCATCGTAGCATCGTAGCATCGTACTATCACAGCAATATAGCATGGTATCGCAGACTGCTGCGGCCACTGCATCACTCTCGCGATTTCCCGCAGGGGAATTGTCTAGTTATTATTATTATTATTATTATTATTAAACTTTTTCCTACGCATTTTCGAAACCTTTCAACTCAAATACCGTTCGCCGCACACAGACACAAAATACATCAAAACGTGCGTCTCGATCGGACTCGGTGTGCTTCTATACAGTTCTTTCAAACAAGATTTTTTCGCGACGTAGTCGCGAAAAAACTGCGACAAATTTCCCTATTGAAATGAATGGAGAAGCCCGAAAAAAAAAAAAATTCAACAGACATTTTCAACAATGAACTGCTCTGGCATACTTTAACCGAGAGACTTCATTTAAACTTTAAAACGTAGGTACTCTTGCCTTCTCTTCAGAGATTCACTTCACTTAGCGACAACTTTTACCGTTTTTAAACTATGAAGCCTCAGAGTTGTGTAGGTTTTTACTCAAATTTCAGGGTTTATAATGGGTGTGTATTGCGCGGAATGTTTGTGCTAGAGTGGATGACATCATCAGCTAGAGTGAGGAGGGGAGAAGAAAGTTAGTCAAAAAACTGCACAGAAACTGCTCCCGTGGCCACAAATTTCACACGACAGACATAATTTATACATAGAAACGTAGGAAAATGTGTCTTCTCACTCAAATTCGTCTGCTAAAGCTGTAAGTCTTATAGTTTTGGCGTCAGACACAAAGATGCGCCAGCAACACCCACCCACAGCTCCATAGACTGCCATGTTAAAAAGGCAGGGAAATTTCTGGAGGAAAGCAGACGTAACCTTTCTTTGAATCGCTTTGAATAGGTCACATTTCTTCATTTTACCTACAAATTACACATCTAGACGTTCAGGAAAGCCTCAAGATGCCCAAAGTTAAGTCGGTTCAATGATTGGAAATACGGTTTGGCCACAAGTCCTTCCTGTTCGAGGCGATTTTTCAGCATTTTCTCTCTCTCTCCCCGTCTTCCAACTGACATTCTAACAGGAGCAGTTGACCCTGGTAGCCATGACAACCAGACCCCCACCAGCTTACACACGTTCACACACGCAGCTGCTGGGGACGAGAGGCGGGAAAAGAGCTCTCAGTGGAAAACATGATCTGCCAAAACATTAAAACCCCCCAAACCATTACTGCAGTACTGTAGGGGGCCAGAACCTGACATTATGACCTTTTTCTTTATTTTAAACACAAATTATATCTGGCTGCTTTGCTGAAACTCCTGACACAACATCCCTGACCCGTTTCCTTCATCTTATTAGGTCAGTGAATAGCTAAACTGCTAACAGACGCTAACGACTAGCCGCCCAGTGATTTAGCCGACGACTGGCCTTCCAGCATAGCTCATGTATGTTAGCAAGCTAGCGGAGCTAACGGAGCTAGCTAGCCGCTATCTTAACGCCGCGGACTCAACCGCGGAGTTAGCCTCGAGCTAACCGCTAACTAACCGCTAGCTAACCGGGATTTAACCGCGGACCCGCGGGAGTTAAACACGAATTAGCCGCGGCAGTTCGCCGTGAGCTAACGCGGAGGCTAGTGGGGTTAGCCGCCGGCTAATTCGCCGCCTTGCTAGCGGGTGCTTATCACAGTAATAATGTTGAAGTTTTACAATTTAAAGGGAAGATATTTTTAAATTAAACTGTGTCAAACTGAAAAATATATTATTCCACCACATAAAGTAGGAAACATTTATGGCTTGCAACAACATTAATGACAGTATATATATATAATTGGAGTAATTTAATATAATATGATGTTTTTAATTAAATAAATAATGAGCTGTTGAACACTCATAAGAGTTATATTAAGTATGTTACATAACATTATTTGACATGTCTATTTTTCTGCCTATAGTTTTCCTCCAGCTGATCCAGACAGACTGCAGTGACGTCCAACATGAGACAAAGAGCTGGACTCGCAGGACAATTTGAAGGTCTTCACTTCATCGCTGATTCCTTGTTACAGCCTGGATGTGTTAAGTTTAATATTATTGTTTATCTAACTGTAAGACTGTGCCGTAAACTGTTAAACTATTGCTCAGGTAGGAGTAATGAGTTTTATTGTTAAAATTATTATGATTAACGATCAATTGTTACGATTTGCTCGTTCTTTGTCTGGGGATCCTAGTGAGATCCCTCCCACTCTCTTCCTTATGTGATGCTGGCTTTCAGGTGGAGCTGGGAGGGCTCTGCTGCCTGTACCTGCCCTTCAGTTTGTAGAAGGGCGTAAAGGACGACCCTTCTCAGTGTCTCTCTCTCTCAGCCAGGCCTACTGCATCCTCCTCATCCTGTTTGGTTTGTTGTACCCTGCATGACATCAAACTCACACCCATCCAGTCAGAAGGAACCAGGCCTTAAATGACTATTTGAGTTGTGCTTTTTGTTATAGCTGCTGCTCATGGTAGTAAAGACATGCTACTTAGTAAAGACATTCGCGACGTAAGTCGCGAATACTTTCATACCTGTCTTGACCTGACCATTACTTTTTGTAGTCAAACATGAAATTATTTGCGACGTAAGTCGCAAATATTTTCACCAGGATTATATTATGACTATATGAACAGGTGATCATTAAAGCATCATAGCATCTTAGTATAATTGCATTGTAGCATCTTAGCATCGTAGCAACATAGTATCTTAGCTTTGTAGCATCTTAGTATCATAGCATCTTAGTATCTTGGCATAGTAGCATCATCATAGCATCGTACTATCACAGCAATATAGCATGGTATCGCAGACTGCTGCGGCCACTGCATCACTCTCGCGATTTCCCGCAGGGGAATTGTCTAGTTATTATTATTATTATTATTTTTCCGCCATGGGAGTCTATGGCAGCCCATAGAACCGTATGGTAAAAAGTTGTCAAATTTTGCACACAGCTTAAGGACAGTCTCAACTTTACATTGACTGAGTTTCATGTAAGCACTAACCACGCTCTAGCGCCACCAACGGGTCAAAGTTTGAAGTACATTTGTGCATGTAACTTTTGAACCGTATGTCCGATTTTTGAAAACAAGGTATCCTCGGCATCCTTGGACCACGCCGGGTTCAACGCACCATATGGCGTCAATTTCGGCCATGATGGATTTTCCGCCATTTTGGATTTCATCAAAAACACGAAAAAAGTTTCAGCGGTCACAAATTTTGTCCGATTCTCACGAAAATTGGCACACACCGTCTTCTGACCAATGCGCACAAAAGTTATCAGAAGTCATCTTCAGATTCGAAACCGTTTGGCCGTAACAGCCAATCAAAATTGGCGGCGAAGGCGCCGTTTTCCATTTGAGCTCATATCTCGGCAACGTTTTGGTGCAATGAAACCAAATTTGGTACCACGCTTCCAGACTCTGTCCCAAGTGCACGATAAAAATCTGGTGTCATTTCTCCACTAGGGGGCGCTATAATTAGCAAAACATTGTTTTTGCTCATATCTCTTGATGCGTTTTTATTTGAAATGAAATTACGATATCCACAGATACCGTGGGTTGCCCCAGTGACAGTTCATGCCGACTTTTCGCGTTAGCCAATCGCAGTCGGCGGCAACGCCGCCAAACAGGAAGTTTTCTTATATCTCGGCGACGCTTTGACTTCCGAAGACCAAACTCGGTCACGCGCTTCGACACTCCCCTAGAAGTGCGCAATGAAAATTTGGTGTCACTCGGCCACTAGGGGGCGATGTAATTAGCAAAATTGCGTTTTCGCTTATAACTTTTGACCCGTATGCCTGATATTCAAAAACTTGGTACTGTTGGACTCCTTGGATCATGCCGAGATCGACGATACCTATGATGTTAATTTCGCCCCATTGGAATTTCCGCCATTTTGGATTTTATCGAAAACACTTCAAAGTTTTCACGGGTCACAACTTTTGTCCGATCGACACCAAACTTCACACACGTCATCTACGGACCGTGCTTCATTAATGCGTTACTTTTTGTCTTCGGAACTAAAACCGTTCTCCCGTAACAGCCAATCGAAATTTGCGGCGAAGCCCCTAACAGGAAGTGAGCTCATATCTCAGCAGCCCTTGCGTGTATCAAAGCCAAACTCGGTACATGGACTCAGGACCCGATCAGGGGAACGCTCAATAAATTTTGGCGACCTATGACCTCTAGGGGGCGCTGCAATTAGCAACCATGCATTTTGGCCTGTAGCTGTTGATGTCTTTGGAATTAAAATGTACTAATGGTGTCTGGTTATACTGTTAGACGTCATTAGGCCGACCCACGTCAACTTGTGATGTCATCGTAATTGATTCGGCCGCCATATTGGATTTAATCAGAAACATCAAAACATTTTCACAGGTCACAAATTTCATCTGATCTTCACCAAAATTGGAACAGGCCATCTTCGGACCATGCCTTATCGATGTATTTGCTTTCTGGAACAACTGGCAAAAGCATTCGCCAAACAGGATCCTGGCTTTTTTGGCTCGAAACCTGCTGTGACTGCTTAATGCTTTATGTCTGATGCGACTGCATTGAGTTACATGGCAAATCTGCGCTGCCGAACTTCCTGCTTGGCCACCTCAATGCTGCTTGCAGCTTTAATGATATTTGTTATTCTAGATGTTCTCCACTGTAGTGTTTGTTTTTTTTTTTAAATCTCCATGAGAGCAACCATGTTAATGCATGTAAGTGCAAATTTACACCAAATTCCAGAAAAGCATTTTAAAAAAGTGAATCTGTGTTTGTTACTGCTGGATGTTTAAGTTCATCACTAAGGAACCATCATCTACACTTGAGGTTCTTAAACTGGGCTTGGCTCAAATCTTACACTCTAACCATACCGGAAAAATGTTTTAGCAAAATTTAAAGTTCAGTTAGGTGTCGTGTCAATGCACAAACTAAAAAATGAAATACTTGTAAAAACATCTGGTTGAAAACACATGTGGTGATTCTCACTCAGATTAATACATTTACACAGATAAGGCATAACATTATGACCACCTTCCTAATATTGTGTAGGTCTCCCTTGTGCCTCCAAAATGGATGTGACTCATCAGAGAATGACATGGGCCTTCTGAGGGTGTCCTGTGGTGTCTGGCAACAGCATGTTGTTAGTGGGGGGCCTTTGAGGGGAGGGGCCTCTCTGGATTGTCCCACAGATACTTGATCAGTTTGAGATCTAGTGAATTTGGAGGCCAGGTCAACACCTTGTGCTGTTCTTCATGTTTTTTTGAGTTGTTCCGTGTGTGTGTGTCTGTGTCAGGCTGCATAATACTGGGAATGGCTGCTGCCATCAAGGAGGTTCATTGTTATGGGGTGGGGGTGCCTGGTCTGGTCTAGGTGGGTGCTACATGTCTAAGTAACATCCACACCAATGAATGCCAGGTCCAAAAGTTTCCCAGCAGAACATTGAACTGTCACAAGATGGTCAATGTTATTTACTTCTCCTGTAAGTGGTCATAACATTGTGGCTGATGGGTGGATATACTGTCTGTGTGTATTTACAATACAATTCAATACACGTATGGTCACTTGCACTGCATGGAGTCAGTCAAGGCTTTCATGACATGTCTCTGTCAGTTGTCACATGTGATGGTAACCAGTAGTTGCCAGAAAGAGGTGCAACTCCTTGAATGTTGTTGTCGGCCTCCCTGAACTGATTCCTCTTTATTGCCTCATCACTTTTGGAGCGACATCCCGTTCTCAATACTGTCAGTAAGGTGCCAATGCCTTAGAAAGGCACCAAGATCTCAAGGAGGAAGTTCTGTTGCCCTCATCTGACCCATGCCTTTAAACAATGATGAGATCCCACTGATGATTTGAATGCATTTTGTGCCCCATGGCTCTTGTAGTATCGTGCAACAAAGACCACGTCAACAAAATCTCACAAGATCTGTTTGCAGTTAATCAGATGAAGATAGGAGTGTGCTATTTCACATAATGGTTGTTTAAAGTTTATTAAAGTATAAAAGACTGTACACACATTTTTTTTCTTTTTTTTTTTCTCCTATGAAATGTCTCATGGTGGTTTTCAGTGGCGTAACATAGGTAACTTTTAAAATACAGAAACATAAGTCCTGATAATGATTTACTTTTGTTAGTTGTTGTTTTTTTTTTTTTTTTCCATCACAAACACCTGCTGATTCATTCAGAAAAAGCAAATAATGACTCATTTAACGTAATCCTTTTCCAACATATAATGTTTAACAAAATCCTCACAAATTTACCTCCACTTAACACAAAAAACATCAGTAAATCAATATACATTAATTCTGAAAAGACAAGAAGGAAGATTTTTCTGACAGTGAACCTTTGTTTCATTTAATCCCTGCAGGGATTTCTCTGTAATCATCTGAGCAATCGATATTAATTTCATCTGCGTGCTTTCAGTGGATTTTAGGGCTTTGAGTGTTATTGACTGTATGTCATAAAAACAATAACAGTGTGGAAATACCAGATCCTATATGAATTAAAACAATATTGAACAATAAAACAAAAAAAAAGGCATGTTTTCTTTTACCTCTGACTTTTAATTTAAATTTCAATTCCACTGCTTTACAATCCATACAATATTTAAGTCACATGTTACAGCAGCACAGAGACAAATAAACAAATAAATGTGAAGAATAAATACACCTAACCTATAAAACGCTATACACAGCATCCCGTCCATTTAGTATGTATGTATAGTATAGTGGTAGTAGTAGTAGAAGTATACATCAGTATAATAAGATTAACATGACAGAGATATATGCAAAACACAGTAAATTAAGTATTATTTTGAGTAGTTATTTTTTTTTGATTGATTAAGTTTATTTAAGTGTCAAACACCATGGTGCCCAGCCCACATGGGCTTATTAGACACTGAAGCAATAATTTACACAATAGTCTCCAGATAGCCACGTACACAGAGATACCCAACATAACACCACTAAAAATAAGTACAAAAATAAAAAAGCTTGTTAAACTGGATACAGAATACTTTGTCTTAAATACCAGGCCTTTTCTATAAATTTGGCCAAAGCAAAAACATCATTTTCAAACAGCCAGCACAAAATCTCTCCTTCATATTGCCAGTATGTAGTAGTAGTACTACTATTAGTATAATAGGTGAAAAAACTTAGAAACTAGTTATTTTTGCCCTGATAAACAGCCTCTTAATGTGTTTGGAGATTTCTTTCATCTTTAGTCCGTATATGATTGGATTGAAAAGAGGATGATATGTCACTATTTGCAAAGTCATTATCAAACGAGCGGTTTGGGTCAAATCTATTTCCAGTCGTGCTATAATCACATCGTACGAACTCAAGCACGAAAAGCTAATTAAAACCAGCAGGTGAGGCAAACAGGTCTGAGCAGCTTTTTTCCTGACTTCCCTGCAGCTTTGGTAGGCGATTATAAATATCTTTGTGTAAGTGAAAAGTATGAAAAGCATTGGGAAAAGCACAGTATTGAGCAGGATAAAAACACCGTAAACTAAATATATGGTTTTGGAAGTCATGCAATAGAGTTTGCTCAGTGCATTGTTACAAAAAACTCCATTCAAAGTAAAGCTGCAGAGTTTTAGACCACTACTCATTATGACAGATGGTACAAGCTGACAAGCAGGCGCAAGCCAAGCAAAAACCAGCAAAATATTGACAGTCCTTTTTCTCATGACAGTTGCATATTGCAGAGGTTTACATATAGACACATACCTGTCATAGGCCATGACTGACAAAAGTAAGAATTCAGAACCGCTTAAAGAGTAATAAATAAAAATCTGAATGCTGCACAGTGAACGAGATATGATCTGCTGCTCAGATAAAAAGTCAATCAAAAGTCTTGGGTAGATATTAGTGCTGAAAAGAACAGAGTTCAGCAACAGCGCTGCAATGAAAATGTACATAGGCTCATGGAGGCTTTTTTGAATCCAGATGATCCAAAAAACACCCAAATTACCACAGAGTATTAGAATATAAACAGTAAACATGATCACAAAATACAGGAATTTATACTTGTGCAACTCCACATGTCCACCAAAAGTTATATAAGTTGAATTTAGTTCATTGTTCATCAGATCCATAAAAACCAAAATGCTAAGCAGTGCTGTAAAACAATATAGTCCTTTTTAACTAGTCTTTGTCACCCACTAAAAGTGTGTTTACCTGAGTCACCTCCAGCACCAACAAAGTGGACTGATGGAGACGGCGAAAAGTTTTTTTTATCTGAGTTCTTAATCCTCCATAGATCTCATTATCCATTTACGACTGGCATGTAAACGTGTTCATTAAACCCCTTGAGACTGGAAATTATGTGTTAGGACATTTGTTATTCTAAAACACCACAAGTTCTCCAGTGTGGTGTTTGTTAAGTCTTCACAAGAGCAACCATTTCCATCTAAATACACATTTACACCAAAATTTAAAAAAAGCTTTTAAAATGAGTGAATCAGTGTTTGTTATAGCTGGATGTTAATTAACTAAAGGAACAAGATAAAACCACCATCAACTTGACTTGAGGTTCTTAAACTGGCCTCTGTGGATCATCCCACAGATACTTGATCAGTTTGGTATCTAGTGAATTTGGAGGCCAGGTCAACACCTTGTGCTGTTCTTCATGTTTTTTTAAGTGTGCCTGTGTCAGGCTGCATCCTGCTGGAGATGGCTGCTGCAATCAAGGAGTCATTGCTATGGGGTGTGGGTGCCTGGTCTGGTCTAGGTGGGTGCTACATGTCTAAGTAACATCCACATGAATGAATGCCATGTCCAAATGTTTCCCAGCAGAACACTGAATTGTCACAAGATGGTCAATGTTATTTATTTGACCTGTCAGTGGTTCTGCATGTGTGCACACATGCAGAACTAAACAAGACACAGGTGAAACTAATGGAGGGAGGAGCATGCAGACAAAAGATACAAGGCATGACAGATGTGTGCAATCACAAAGGAGATAAAAATATAAACTAATTCAAAGCACACAGTAATGACACAACATTAACAAGACATTTCTGAACTGCAGTTTAGTGGGGGAAAAAGCAAGATTTTGTGACTTGCGCTACTATGAGCCGATTAGCAGGAGGACAATATCAGTAAACAGGTGTGTTCCTAATTAAGCATTCAGTGGTTGCATGTGAACAGGCTTTTCAACATAACCTACGACACAAATAAACGCATAACTGCCTATGCCACGGTTGATAAGTAAGAAATCAGAACCTCCTAATGAGTAATATATAAAATATTGTGTCAAGACGGGGTGGTGGGGAATGGAGTTTTAGACCCAAATGCAGGACTCAAGGAAGGAGTGGGCGAAAAAGATTTTTTTAATTTAAAAAAAACAACCAAACTGACAAAAACTAAGGACGCTGCTGACGTGGCAGGATTTCCAAAGACAAAAATCAAAAAACACTATCAAAACTATGACCTGGCATAAAAAAAAAAAACTATGGCATGGAAAACATGAACAAACTATGGCATGGAACATGGACAAGACAAACAGTATGACATGACAAGGAACAAAGGGGAAGGCAGGGCTATATATACACACACGAGGAACAGAGGGGTGACGAGACACAGGTGAAGCAAATCAAGAAATAACACAAGGTGAAACCAAAGACCTAATCAAAAGGAAAAAAGACATGGAGTAACAAAAACAGGAAGTCCAGAACTTAACAAAATATAACAGGAAACAGAACAGAAAAACTAAACACTAACCATGACTATGAAAAAACCAAGAACTTAACAAAATTCAATAAACAGAATCCCAAGAAACTAAACCATGACAGAAAACATGACAGAATAAACTAAACCATGACTATGAAGACAGAAGAAACTAAACCATGACAATGAAAACCCAAGAAAGGAAGACATGACGGAAGACATGATGGAAGACATGACGGAAGACATGACGGAAGACATGACAGAAAACGTGACAGAAAACGTGACATATTGAAAGAGACAAGCTGAACATGATATGACCTCACTGGTCACTCGAATGGCCACCTGAGGCTCCAAAATAACTAATAGCTAATTTCCCAGTTGATGATAACACACAGGGGCTGTACAGTGGTGTGGTGGTTAGCACTGATGCCTCACAGCATGGAGATTCTGGGTACCACTGTTGTCTGTCTCTCTGTGTTGGCCCTGTGATAGACTGGAGCATGGTATACCCCACCTCTCGCCCAATGATAGCTGAGATACTCTCCAGTCCCCCTCCCACAACCCTCCAAAGGACAAGCAGTTACAGAAAATGAATGAATGAATGACAACAGACTGGGTGAATTAATTTATATTAAAGCTTTAATTTATGCACAATTAAAGGTAGGTGTAGTCACAAGTTGGAGTCTGGCAGTGCTAAGATGGAGAAGGCCGATTCCAATACAACCAGCTTCAAAACGGTTCTTCAGGAACCCTATGTGTGATAGCACAGAGTGTTCATCCATCTTTACATAAAGTCAATGAGTTTGATGTCCACCAAAAGACACACTAAATGTGTATTTTAAGCAGAGCTCTGATTTAGAAATGTGCAGTAGGACATCAGGGAATGGACATGGGCCTTCTGAGGGTGTGCTGTTGTGTCCAGCAACAGAATGTTGTTTAGTGTCCTATGCACAGGAAAAACAGCAGTTTAGAACATACAACAAAATTCATACTTTACAAGTCAACCATAAAAGAAACAGTAAAAAAAAAAAAGAAAAAAGAAAAAAGAATGCACTATTAAATCTAAAAAGAAAGATATATAAAACAAGTGCAGAAGAAATCAGTTAAATCAAAAGTTTAAAACCTGAGTTGGGAAAGTTGTATCTTACAATGACAATAAAGGTTTTTATATTTCTATTTTCTTCATTCAGGATTGTGCCTATATGATATGCGTGGACAACATAGATAGTTTTACTTCATGTCTGTTCTGTGATGAACTGGTCTGCTACTTTAAATAGTGGTGTACCCCAAAGCTGTATTTTGGGCCCCATTTTATTTCCATTTCACAACTGTTTTTTGAACATATAACATCCCTTACCGTTACTACACACGTGTTGATATTGCACCATGCTTGGCGCTGTCAAGGACTAATGCAGCTCTGCAAAATGTGCTAAGTAATCAAAATTTGGCACAATTGATCCCCCTCCCCCCCAGTGACACACACACTTATCTCTTGCTCTCAATCCAGGAGCTTGTGAATAAACCAGGTTTATTCATCAGAGTTTAGACTCACACTTATACATATTAACAGAAAAAAATATTACCACATTAGAATTGGTGAAGTATAATCACATAAATATATGGAACAAAGGCAAGTTTGGGCCATTACAACTTAAAAATGACGATGAACATTATGGACAGCATCAGTATGCAGTCAGGTTTGCTAGTTGCAAAAAAAGATTTAATGAATGCACAGATTAACTCGGTATAGGAAAATACAAAAACAATTTGGAGTTGATGATACTCAAAGATCAGACAAATCACATGTAATGTTATAAAAGCAGTGACTCTGTCGGTTAAAACTTTGGCACATTAGTTTTGATTGTCTTGACAGAACAACTGAACAACTTCTTGAGGTGTTTAGAGATTTCCTTCATTTTTACTCCATATATGATCGGATTAAAGAGAGGATTGTACAAAACCACTTGTAAGGACATAATTAAACGCACAATTTGGGGGAAATCAAATTGTATTCGAGCTACAATGACGTCATACGCACAAAGACAGGAGAAGCTGATCAGAACAAGCAGGTGAGGTAAACAGGTCTCTGCAGCTTTCCTTCTGACTTCTCCGCAGCTTCGATGCGTGACTATAAATATCTTTGTGTATGTGAAAAGGATGAAAAGCACAGGCAAGAGTGAAACATTTAGCAAAACTACCACACCATACACAGACAGCACTCTTGAGCTCTCACAGTGAAGTTTATACACTGAGTTATTGCAAAAGACTCCACTCAAAGAAAAGGCACAGAGCTTTCTATTAGCACTCAGTGCAACTATACTTGCAACTTGACAAGCAGGTGTGAGCCAAGCCAAACCGAGGAACACATTAACTGTTATTTCCTTCATGATTGTTGGATATTGCAGAGGTTTACATATAGACACATATCTATCGTAAGCCATGGCGGCTAAAAGTAAGAAATCTGAACCCCCTAAAGAGTAATAAATAAACAACTGAAAGAGACAACCTGAATAAGAGATGATCTGTCTATCTGATAAAATATCAATGAGGAGCTTCGGGTAGATGGTTGTGCTGAAAAGAACAGAGTTCACTGACAATGCTGCAATGAAAATGTACATAGGCTCATGGAGGTTTTGGTGAAACCAGATTAGGTACACAATAGTGGAATTACTGCAGATGATCAAAGCATAAACTGTGAACATGATTAAAAAATAAAGATATCTGTATTTGTGAACTTCTACATAACCGTCAAATTTTATGTATGTAGCATTGAATTTATCGTCCATTATTATTGTCAGAAACAAGACATTAATGAATACAACAGGTAGACTGCGTAACAGGCATAACAACTGAGGAAAGATTGTTGAGTCATGAGATACCTGACCATGAGATCCACCGTCATCTATGAGAGCAGGTACTGTTACTGAGATGATTTTATGACACGCATGGCACGTGAAACTCTGGAGGGTCCGACCCATAGGGGCTGTTGGTGCATGTTCGCTTCTGCCTGTGTGTTTTTTGTTTGTTTGTTTTTTTTTTTTTACCTGATCTTTATTAAAGATGTTATCATTAAGATTTCAGTTGTGGTCAGTGTGCCTTCATACACCGCCGGCAGCCAGGGGTCAAGAAATAGTTTGGGGCCCTGTGAAATAATTTGAGACTGAGGAAGCCCAGATGGTTACCTTTTGGCCCATGTATGGCTTTCTCTGGGGCCCAAGAACCAAGAAACACCAGGTTTGTCTGTTTTTAAGTATTATCCACCAATTATTCTTTTTATTTTTCAGTTTTGTGAAGCTGCTCTGTACAGCTAGATTAAGAAGCGACAACCTCCTACTCTGTAAAATGAAGGAAACACCAAAGTGCCAAAATCTGTAATTCCTCGAATGGCCACCTGAGGCTCCAAAATAACTAATAGCTAATTTCCCCGTTCATGATAACATACAGGGGCGGAACAGTGGCGTGGTGGTTAGCACTGATGCCTCGCAGCATGGAAATTCTGGATACCAATGTTGTCTGTCCCACTGTGTTGGCCCTGCGATAGACTGGAGTCATGTCCAGGGTGTACCCCACCTCTCGCCCAATGACAGCTGAGATAGGCTCCAATCGAGCGCCACGGTGGCGAGGTGAGTAGCACTGATGCCTCTAATCCATGTCCCGACTGAGGCTTTGTGTGTGGAGTTTGCATGTTCTCCCTGTGTCTGCGTGGGTTCTCTCCGGGTACTTCGGCTTCCTCCCAGAAATGCTTGTTAGGTTAATTAGTGATTCTAAATTGGCCGTAGGTGTGAGTGTGAATGGTTGTCTGTTTCTCTGTGTTAGCCCTGCGGTAGACTGTCCAGGGTGTACCCCGCCTTTCGCCCGATGACGTGTACCCCGCCTTTCGCAGCTCCAGCAGACCCCACAACCCTTAACAGGAATAAGCGGTTACAGAAGATGAATGAATGAATAAATGATAGGCTTCAGTCTCCCTCCCACAACCCTCCAGAGGACAAGCAGTTACAGAAAATGTATGAATGAATGACAACATACTGGATGAATTACTTTATATTAAAGCTTTAATTTATGCACAATTAAAGGTAGGTGTCGTCACAAGTTGGAGTCTGGCAGTGCTAAGATGGAGAAGTCCGATTCCAACACAATCGGCCTCAAAACGGTTCTTAAGAAACATTATGTGTGATGACACAGATGGCTCATTCATCTTTACATAAAGTCAGTGAGTTTGATGCCAAAAGACACACTAGATGTGTATTTGAAGCAGAGCTGTGATTAGAAATGTGCAGCAGGACATCAGGGAATGGACATGGGCCTTCTGTGGGTGTGCTGTTGTGTCTTGCAACAGAATGTTGTTTAGTATCATATGCACAGGAAAAACGGCAGTTTAGAACATACAACAAAATCCTTACTTTACAAGTCAACCACAAAAGAAACAGTAAAAAATAAATAAAAAGAAAATGAAAGTAGGGCGGCACAGTGGAGAGGTGGTTAGCACTGATGCCCCACAGTGAGAAGGCCCCGGGTTCGAATCCATAGGCCGACTGGGCCTTTCTGTGTGGAGTTTGCATGTTCTGCATGTTCTCCCTGGGTCTGCGTGGATTCTCCGGGTACTCCGGCTTCCTCCCACCATCCAGAGACATGCTCATTAGGTTAATTGGTGATTCTAAATTGGTCGTAGGTGTGAGTGTGAATGGTTGTCTCTCTCTATGTGTTAGCCCTGCGATAGACTGGCTACCTGTCCAGGCTGTACCCCGCCTCTTGCCCGATGACAGTTGGGATAGGCTCCAGCAGACCCTTTCGACCCTTCACAGAATAAGTGGTTACGGAAGATGAATGAAGAATAAGCAGTTACAGAAGATGAATGAATGAATGAAAATGAAAGTAATATTAAATCTAAAAGAAAGAAATATAAAACAATAGACTAAAACAAAGTGCAGAAGAAATCGGTTAAATCAAAAGTTTAAAACCTGAGTTGGGAAAGTTGTATCTTGCATACAATAAAGTTTTTTATGTTTCTGTTTTCTTCAGTCAGGATTGGGCCTATATGCTATGTGTGCACAACATAGATAGTTTTACTTCATATCTGTTCTGTGATTATGATCTGGTCTGCCACTTTAAATAGTGGTGTACCCCAAAGCTGTATTTTGGGCCACATTTTATTTCCATTTCACGACTGTGTTTAGAACATATAAGATCCCTTACCGTTACTACACACATGTTGATACTGCACCATGCTTGTCACTGTCAAGGACTAATGCAGCTCTGCAAAATGTACTAAGTAATCAAAAATTGGCACAAGTGATCCCCCTCCCCCTCAGTGACACAAACACTTATCTCTTCCTCTCAATCCAGGAACTTGTGAATAAACCAGGTTTATTCATCAGAGTTTAGACTCACGCTGTTACATATAAACAGAAAAAAATATTACCACATTCGAATTGGTGAAGTATAATCACATAAATATATGGAACAAAGGCAAGTTTGGGCCATTACAACTTAAAAAATGACGATGAACATTATGGACAGCATCAGTACACAGTCAGGTTTGCTCGTTGCAAAAAAACATTAATGAATGTACAGATTAACTCAGTATAGGAAAATACAAAAACAATTTGGAGTTGATGATACTCAAAGATTAGATAGATCACATGCAATGTTGTGAAAGCAGTGACTCTGTCGGTTAAAACTTTGGCACATTAGTTTTGATTGTCTTGACAGAACAACTGAACAACTTCTTGAGGTGTTTAGAGATTTCCTTCATTTTTACTCCATATATGATTGGATTAAAGAGAGGATTGTACAAAACCACTTGTAAGGACATACTTAAACGCACAATTTGGGGGAAATCAAATTGTATTCGAGCTACAATGACGTCATACGCACAAAGACAGGAGAAGCTGATCAGAACAAGCAGGTGAGGTAAACAGGTCTCTGCAGCTTTCCTCCTGACTTCTCTACAGCTTCGATACGTGACTATAAATATCTTTGTGTATGTGAAAAGGATGAAAAGCACAGGCAAGAGTGCAACATTTAGCAAAACTACTACACCATACACAGACAGCACTTTTGAGCTCTCACAGTGAAGTTTATACACTGAGTTATTGCAAAAGACTCCATTCAAAGAAAAGGCACAGAGCTTTCTAACAGCACTCAGTGCAACTGCAACTGCAAGGTGACAAGCAGGTGTGAGCCAAGCCAAACCGAGGAACACTTTAACTCTTATTTCCTTCATGATAGTTGGATATTGCAGAGGTTTACATATAGACACATATCTATCGTAAGCCATGGCAGCCAAAAGTAAGAAATCTGAACCCCCTAAAGAGTAATATATAAACAACTGAAAGAGACAACCTGAATAAGAGATGATCTGCCTATCTGATAAAATATCAATGAGGAGCTTCGGGTAGATGGTCGTGCTGAAAAGAACAGAATTCACTGACAACGCTGCAATGAAAATGTACATAGGCTCATGGAGGTTTTGGTGAATCCAGATCAGATACACAATAGTGGAATTACTGCAGATGATCAAAACATAAACTGTGAACATGATTAAAAAATAAAGATATCTGTATTTGTGAACATCCACATAACCGTCAAATGTTATGTATGTAGCATTGAATTTATTGTCCATTAGTATTGTCATAAACAAGACATTAATGAATACAACAGGTAGACTGCATAACTGGCATAACAACTGAGGAAAGATTGTTGAGAGGATGTACTGTTACTGAGATGATTTTATGACACGCATGGCACGTGAAACTCTGGAGGGTCCGACCCATAGGAGCTGTTGGCGCATGTTCGCTTGTGCATGTTTTTTTTTTTTTTTTTTTTTTTTTTTAAATGATCTTTGTTAAAGTTGTTGTCATTAAGATTTCAGTTGTGGTCAGTGTGCCTTCATACACCACCGGCAGTCAGGGGTCAAGAAATTGTTTGTGGCCCTGTGAAATAATTTGAGACTGAGGAGGCCCAGATGGTTACCCTTTGGCCCATGTACATCTTTCTCTGGGGCCCAAGAATTAAGAAACACCAGAGGTTTGTCTGTTTTTAAGTATTAACCACCAAATATTCTTTTTATTTTTAATTTTTGTGAAGCTGCTCTACATAGGTAGACGAAGACGCTACAGCCTACTGGTCTGCACAATGCAACACCAAAGTGCCAAAATCTGTAATTCCTCGAATGCCCACCTGAGGCTCCAAAATCACTAATAATAAAAGCCCCATTTTTTTCAAGTAGTTTAGTACATACGAAGTTTGGGCCAAAAATATGATAATTTTAAGGTGATGGTACGATATTTGTTCTCTGCCCAGATGGCACCGCTCCTACTCACTGATACTCAGGACACTTGACAGACAGACTGACAAATCTAGTACACACAAGAGCACACACATTAACACACCAGTGCCAAGCAGGATTCAGAGTCTTGCTTGAAAACGCTTCAGCACATGGTCCGTGTAGCGGGGATTCAACAGCTAACACTCTGGTTTGTGGAAAACACGCAATACCTAGTGAGTCACCACATGTGCACTCACATATTAGATCTATGTTTAGAATGAAGAAGAGTGTTATGTCGTCTAATTTACTGCCCTAATCAAATCATTTTCAAAGAAAAAAATGAAACCGTTATGAATACACATATTTTTTTTATTTAAATTACAGTGATGAGAGAATTCTCTACAATAACACTATAAGTTATATTCAACAACTGAATGTGATCGAGTTAAATCGATTTTCATTATAATTTCACTAAAAGGAATCACTAAAGCCATTAAAGTGTTGCACACAAAGACAAACTTTAAGCGAGTAGAAAAAATGTACCTTTCTAATACACAAATGATTTAATCTGCTTCATGAGAAACAGTGAGGATGAAATCAGATGAGTTTGACTGGACAGAACAACCCTTTTAAGTGTTTAGAAATTTCCTTCATTTTGAGTCCATATACAAATGGATTAAACAGAGGGTGATACAGAATTATTTGTAACGTCATCAGGAAACGTACATTTTTTGAAAAATTCGATTCCACCCGAACTATGATTCCCTCATATCCACTCAAAATGGAGAAAACGATCAAGACCAACAGGTGTGGTAAACATGTCTCTGCAGCTTTCTTCCTGACTTCTCTAGAACATCGATAGGTTATTATAAGTATCCTGGTGTATGTAAAAACTATGAAGAGCAGAGGAAGTGCTACAAGATCTAATAAAATTACCACACCAAACATAGTTATGGATCTTGATTTTACACAATGAATACTGTAAATTGCGTTGTTACAAAATACTCCTTTGAAACTGAAGTCACATATTTCTGCTTCTGCGCTCAGTATTGCAGGAACAGCAATATGACAAGCAGGAATAAGCCAAGCTATAACCAGGAACATACTCACGGTAGTTCTTGTCATGATGTTTGGATATTGCAGAGGTTTACATATAGACACATATCTGTCATAGGACATAGCTGACAATAGAAAGAATTCTGCACTCGCTAAAAAGTAAAACAGAAAAAACTGAAAGAGACAGGAAGAATATGAGATGATCTGTTTTTCGGATAAAAAGTCAATCAGGAGCTTTGGATAAACAGTAGTGCTATAAAGAACACTATTCAGTAGCAAAGCTGCAATAAAAATATACATAGGCTCATGGAGGTTTTTATGCATCCAGATAAGGTACACAATAGTAGAATTGCTGCATACTATTAGCATATATAGTGTGAACATAATCACAAAATAGACATATCTGTATTTGTCAATTTCCACGTACCCATCAAGAATTATGTAGGTAACATTTAACTCATCATCATCCATCAGTGTTGGTAAAACCTAAATGTTCAATGATGAAACAGACTGTGTAACAAGTGAACATAAGTTATCATTCAAATTGCCCCAACAACCAACCTGTTCTAAGAGTCTTATTCATTCACAGATACTTGATCTTGACATTCACGTGGTGCATGTCCACCTGCAAAATGTGAATTGTTCAAGACTGCGGAAAGTTATTATCAGATTGCTAGACCCTCAAAGGATCTCAACTCTGGAGGCCCGTTACATCATTGCTCTACCGCAATGGATAATCTTTCTTGCTCACAGTATCCTATGTTGTAGTCCACGACAGCAAACTTGTCCTTTCTTGTTTTAGAAATTTGAGGAATGCATGTCATTGTAATTTAACTCAGGCCAGACCAAAGTGTCATTGCCAGCTATACCCCTGTGTCCTGTAATCATGTGCTATGTGCCATGTTTTCTCACGGTAGATGGTACTGTGATTCTCTTTCTGGTTGGATGTGTTGTTCCCAAAAAAATTTGACTTCCTTTGCCCATCACTGATTTTCTTTTCTGGATTCAGGTGAATACTATAGATTGAACGACTTCTGATTTTTAAAAGTCCACTAATATTTGGTGAGTGGATGTAAACAGAGTCGTAAAAACAGAGTAGAAAGCAATGAAGGCTGTATTCTTGACCTGAATACATATTATAGCGTGTCACACAAAATAAGCTTTGGAGGCTTTACTACAAGGTAACTGAAGCTTGAACACAGGCTACTGTCGAGTGTAGCGTAGCACACGCCAACACCATAAACACTTAGTCTTACACTATAATATGCGGCTCTCGCTCAGTAAACTCTCAGCTCCACCATAAATTCCATCCATCGCACGGTGCATTCACCGACATCAAGGACAAAAAAACACGCTCTGCAACCACAGCAACAATGTCAACTAAGAACTAAGATATCGTGCGCCTTCGGGTTCAGTGGTAACATGTTGGAGAAAAGTTTGGAGAGAGTTTGTGTGTTTTGGTGCTCCGTTTTGGACTGTTTCTGTGTTTATTGGCTACTGATTTTGGATTACGGACATCGGACTATCTGCGGACACCCTTGGCTTGAATACTGCCTGGTTTAATGACGCTGATTTTCGGAACACAGAAGGAAATAACTGAGCTAAGTGGCTAGTTTTATCAAACTAGCTAGCGGGCAGCTAGGGTAATAGCAGACGCTACCTCGTGTTACCTAGCAACATGGGTCCGAAGAAGGCTCTGACAGCCGAAGAGGGCGATGACATTAAGAAGTCTCTCGACTTCTTGTCTGAAGAGATTTTAGTTGTGAAACTGCAGCAAGAATCCATCCTGGACCTGGTGGAGGAAGTGAAGGCTCTCCGGATCCATAATGCCGAGAAGGACCGGTGTCTGGTGTACCTGGAGAGTCGAGTGGCAGAGCTGGAGCAGTACACCAGGGTCAATGATATGATTGGGACCGGGCTCCGTATCAAACCCTAGTCATACGCCCGGGCGGTGACCGTTGACAACGGGGGGGGGGCCCGGTGAGCAGGATGTCAGCTCTGTAGAGCAACAGGTGGCTGCCTTCCTACAATCCAAAGGGATTGAAATGGACTGGAGCAACGTTGAGGCATGCCACCCTCTGCCCCGGAGAGATGACAGCGACAAACGAGCCGTGATCATGAGATTTGTCAACAGAAAACACAAAATTGCACTGTTAAAACAAGGAAGGAAACTGAAAGGATCAAACGTATTTATCAATGAGCATCTGACCAAACGAAACGCCGATATTGCCAGAAAAGCACGCCTCATGAAAAAACAGGGAAAAATTCAACACACATGGACATCAAACTGTAAAGTATTCATTAAACTAAACGAGACACCAGAGCAAGCCAAAGTGCTGGTCATCAGGAACATCGAGGAAATGGACAAACACGAATGATTATCACAATCCGGACGAAGGTATGATGACTCATACACAACACATCACCATGATACAGTCTGAAAGAACTCATTCATCTACATTTGGAGATAATAGGGATATAATTCAAAGGATTGCTGATCATGAAAAGCTGGAACTGAGAACATTTCAATACACTGACCATAATTTACTGGACTTGGAGCACGATATAGACCCGGACAATAACTTCTTCTCTAACATCAACGACAACTGCTGATATTAAACAGCTGAACAGTACAATCAGACCATTAAAATGGACAGCAAATTGTCTATAATCCATTTCAATAGCGGAAGTGTGTATGCAAACTTCAATAACATCAAGGAATATTTAGGTCAAGTTAAAAAAAACATTTAAAATAATTGCAATATAAGAAACATGGATCAATGCAGATAAAGGAATGGATTTTGAACTGGAGGGATATGAATTTAACTGTGTAAACAGAAAGAACAAGAGTGGAGGAGGAGTGGCTGTGTATGTGGATAACTTAAGTTATATAGTAGTAGAAAATATGACAACTGTCATTGATAACTTATTAGAATGTATAACAATTGAAATATGTGGAGAAAAAAAGAAAAATGAAATGTAATGATCAGCTGTATATACAGAGCACCGGGCTCCAGTGTTGAAGCATTCAAGGACTGGATAGGGGAAATGTTTTCAAAAACTAATCAAAAAGTTGTTTTCATTTGTGGTGACTTCAATATTGATTTGCTCAATCCAAATAAGCACAAAATGACTGACAAATTTATCAATACAATGTACAGCATGAGTTTACATCCAAAAATCACCAGACCTAGTAGAATCACATCCCACTGTGCCACTTTAATCGATAACATATTTGCCAATGATATTGAAAATAATACAATGAGTGGACTATTAATTAACGACATCAGTGACCACCTACCAGTGTTTACAGTTTATAACAGCAACTGCCAGAGAAATCAGCCAGAGAAAAAACTAAAATACAGACGTGTGAGGACAGAGGAAACTATGAGTATATTTAAGAATGATTTACTGGCACAAAATTGGGAAAGGTATATAATGAAGGTGATGTTGATAGTGCATATGAAACCTTTTTAAGAATATTCACATCATTATATGATAAAAATTTACTACAGAAAACAAAAATACAATGATCGACCATGGTTCACGAAGGGATTACAAAATGCCTGTAAAAAGAAAAATACACTATATAGAGAATTCATAAAACAAAGGACTAAAGAGGCAGAAAAGAAATATAAAAACTATAAAAACAAGTTAACCAATATTATAAGGGTATGTAGGAAAGAATACTATAGTAAAATATTATATTATAACAAAAGCAATATTAAAGGAATATGGGACATATTAAATAGTATTATTAAAAATAGTGCTAAACAACAGAGCTACCCTCAATATTTTATTGATAATAATATTAAAAAGGACAATATGGATGATGTGGTCAACAGCTTTAATCATTTTTTTGTAAATGTTGGACCAAACCTGGTAAGAAAAATTCCAGATTCATTGTTATCTGAGGATTGGAATGACAATCTTATAGTGAGAAATCCCAGTTCAATGTTCCTTACAGCAGTGGAAGAAAAAGAAATAAAAGATACGGTAAATAAATGTAAATACAAAACATCTACTGATTCAAATGAAATTGATAGGAAAATTGTAAAAAAGGTCATTGAGGGGATTTCTGAACCACTTACATACATGTGTAACTTATCATTCCAACCCAAAAATTTCCTAACAACATGAAAATAGCTAAAGTTGTGTCGCTGTATAAAACTGGGGATAGACACCACTTCACAAATTACAGGCCAGTTTCTTTACTTCCACAATTCTCCAAAATTCTAGAAAAACTATTCAATAACAGATTAGACAAATTCATAAACAAACATAAATTACTTTCTGACGGTCAATACGGATTTAGAGCAAACAGCTCAACATCACTGGCATTAACAGAATCAATTGAGGAGATCACAAACGCTATTGATCACAAACTGCATTCAGTTGGAGTATTCATAGATCTCAAAAAAGCTTTTGATACAATTAATCATAACATATTAATCAGTAAACTTGAACGGTACGGGATCAGGGGGTTAGTATTGCACTGGGTGAGGAGTTATTTAAGTAACAGAAAACAGTTTGTGAAGTTGGGGGAACATTCATCGTCATGCTTGGACATTGCTTGTGGCGTCCCACAGGGGTCAGTATTAGGTCCAAAACTATTTATACTTTACATAAATGACATATGAAAAGTTTCAAGAACATTAAAATTAGTGTTATTTGCAGATGACACTAGTATTTTTTGTTCTGGGGGGGATTTACATGAACTACTGGGGAGGATCACCACTGAAATGTGCAAACTGAAAATGTGGTTTGACAGAAACAAATTATCATTAAACTTAAGTAAAACCAAATTCATGTTATTCGGCAATTGCAATAAGAATACACAAGTACAGTTACAAGTAGATGGGGTGGACGTTGAAAGAGTATATGAAAACAAGTTTCTTGGGATAACAATTGATGATAAAATAAACTGTAAGTCTCATATCAAACATGTACAAAGCAAACTGTCAAGAAGCATTTCAGTTCTGAGCAAAGCAAAACACATTCTGGACCACAAATCACTCCACATTCTCTACTGTTCACTGATTTTACAATATTTACAATACTGTGCAGAGGTTTGGGGCAATACTTATAAATGTACAATACAATCTCTATCCATACTGCAGAAAAGAGCCATAAGAATTGTTGTGAATAAACTAAATTAGTCGGTTGGCCACCAGGGGTCACCCTCGTTCACTAGGAAGTGTTGTGGAAGGACTGTTCTTCTTCGTGTTTTGGGGGGTAAAACGTCTCTTCCTGTTTTACCTGTGTTTTCCTCTCAGTATGTGTCTGCTCGTCGTTATTATATAAAAGTCATATTTGATCTATACAGCGTGCATGGTCCTTTTTCCGATCAAGTTACCACATATTTTTGGCGACGAGGTGAACCGGTCTGTGGCCGTGTCGACGGGAGCATCTCCGTTTTGTTTTGTTGTTAGCGTAGCTAGGCTAAAGTGTGCTAGCTAGCGAGTTAGGCGGCTGTCTGCGAGCGGCAAGACCGAGGACGGACAGCGCCGGACGGAGGAGACTCAGGTCGCGGAGAATACGGCAGGACGAGAGGCACGAGAGGCTCCAGCGGCTGCAGCGGCTGCGGTGGGACCGTCAGCGGAGCAGCGCGAGCAGAGGAAAGAAGCGCCGGTGGCGGCAGGAGAGCCGCTGGGGATCGGAGTTCATGCTCGGATGGCTACGTATGGGACTGTCGGGGAATTTGTGGAGGGAAACGAGGACTGGACCGAGTACGAGGAGAGGTTGGGACACTTTTTCTCTGCTAATGAGATTACGGATGAGGCTAAAAAGCGCTCTATTCTCCTGAGTGCATGTGGAGCAAAGAGTTATAAGCTGATAAGGAACTTGGCCACACCGCGGAAACCAGGGGAAATCCCGTATGATGAACTGGTCGCACTCGTGGGGAACCACCACAATCCCAAACCGTCTGTGATAGTCCAGAGGTTCAAGTTCCATAGCCATTTCAGGAAGCAGGGCCAGTCTGTATCCACCTTTGTTGCTGAGTTACGACAGCTTTCAGAGCATTGTGACTTTGGGACAGTGTTGGATGATATGCTCCGGGACAGACTGGTATGCGGTATCAATAATGATGCCATTCAACGCCGCCTGCTGGGGGAAACCCCACCCCTGACGTTCAAGAAGGCGTTTGAGATTTCTCAAGGTATGGAGATGGCTGCTAACAATGCTAAAGATATCCAAAAAGGAAATGGAGGAGCACAGATAGCAGCAGTGCACCAAGTCAAGAAAGACACTGGTAAGCCGGCAAAGCGAGTGGAATGTTTCCGGTGTGGTGGGGCACACTATGCTAATGACTGTAAATTTAAAGATACTGTGTGCCATGCATGTAACAAAAAAGGGCATTTGGCCAAGAAGTGTAGAGGGTCAAAAGGGAGGGGGAAGCCGGGGCTGGGAAAAATTAATCAGAGGCTGAATGCTCCTATAACATGTTTGGGGTGGAAACAGATGAGGAACCAACTGAGCCCTATTATGCTACCATCACTGTCAGAGGGAAGGACATTAAGTTTGAAATTGATTCAGGGGCTACTGCATCCGTCATCAGTGAGGACACCTACAGACAGACCTGGGGGTCTGACCTGCCTCCCCTCAGTCCATCAAAGCTCAAACTCAGGACATATACAGGCCAGCCCATTCCTCATTTGGGGGTGCTGTATGTGGACATTTCAGCAGAGGGTCAGAAGGCAAACGCCAGGCTGGTGGTTGCTAAGGGCAGCGGCCCCAGTCTGTTGGGCCGTGACTGGCTTCACAAAATCCGTCTGAACTGGCATGAGATAAAATATGCAAGTACAACAGAGAACATGTTGCAGCGGTACAAGGAAGTGTTCGGGGACGAGCTGGGAACACTTAAGGGTTTACAGTAAAGCTCCATGTGAACCCTGAGGCTGCACCGAGATTTTTCAAGCCCAGGTCAGTCCCTTATGCCATGAAAGGCAAAGTGGAAGACGAGCTGGAACGGTTGCAGAAGCTGGGCATAATAGAGCCTGTTCAGTTCTCGAGGTGGGCAGCACCCATTGTTCCAGTTTTGAAAGAGGACAAAACTGCACGGATATGCGGGGACTACAAACTCACTGTCAATCAAGTCTCTAAGCTGGAGGAGTACCCGTTGCCACGCATAGAGGACTTGTTCGCAACCCTATCAGGGGGTAAGCTTTTCACAAAGTTGGACATGAGCCAGGCTTATCAGCAGCTGCTGCTTGACGAGGAGTCAAAAGAGTATGTCACCATCAACACGCACAAGGGACTGTTTAAATACAATCGCCTGGTGTTTGGAGTGGCATCCAGTCCTGCCATTTTCCAAAGAACAATGGACACACTGCTGCAGGGGATTCCTCATGTAGCGGTGTACCTGGATGATATTTTGATCACAGGGGCAACAGAGGCGGAGCATCTGGCTAACCTGGAGCAGGTGTTGAAGAGGCTCTTAGAAGCAGGGCTGCGGTTAAAGCGCAGCAAATGTGTGTTCCTGGCACCAAGTGTGACCTACCTGGGGCACAGGATCACAGCTGAGGGGCTCCACCCAGTGGAGGATAAGGTGAGAGCCATTAAAGAGGCCCCAAGCCCTAAGTGTGTTGCTGAACTCAGATCATTTTTGGGCTTAGTAAATTATTATGGGAAATTTCTGCCCGACCTTTCAAGAGTCTTAGCCCCACTATACAAGCTTCTTCACAATGACACCAAGTGGCAGTGGTGTGCAGAGCAGGAGGAGGCTTTTAAGGAAGTGAAAGAGATCCTCCACTCAACGACATTCCTAGTTCACTATGACCCGGATAAAGAGATAATCCTTTCATGTGATGCCTCACCCTACGGGGTCGGGGCAGTCTTGTCACATGTGATGGAGGACGGATCAGAGAAACCGGTTGGTTTTGCTTCACGTACCCTGACAGCAGCGGAGAATGGATATTCACAACTAGACAAAGAAGGTCTAGCCATCATCTTTGCTGTCAAACGCTTTCATCAGTATCTCTATGGCCGTGCTTTCAAAATCCACACAGACCATAAACCACTGATGAGTCTGTTCAGCGAGACCAAGTGCATCCCGCCGCTAGCTTCAGCCAGGATACAGCGGTGGGCGCTCACACTGTCAGCCTACCAGTATTCGATAGTGTACAGAGCAGGTAAAGATAATGCCAACGCTGATGCCCTAAGCCGGCTGCCCTTGCCTGACACGCCTGTAAGTACCTATGTGCCTCCAGAGACTGTGTTTTCGATGGAGAGGCTTGCAGAGACACCGATAAGAGCGTCCCAGATCAGGCAGTGGACAGAGAGGGACCCTGTCATGGCACGAGTCAAACTTTTCCTGTTGCAAGGCTGGCCCAGTGTGGTGGACGGAGAGGAGCTGAAGCCTTATGTTAAACGCAAATCAGAGCTGAGTCTGCAGTAGTGTTGTTTTTGGCAGCCTGTTTTAATTTTAGTTTTAGTCTAGTCTTTGTGTCAAGCTGTCATTTTAGTTTTTATTAGTTTTAGTCATGTTCATACTTTTTAGTCTAGTCAAGTTTCAGTCAACTAAAAGTCTGAGCATTTTAGTCTCATTTTAGTCAGAATTATCCATGACTATTTTCGTCTAGTTTTAGTCGACGAAAACTGATGACATTTTCGTCTAGTTTTAGTCAACAAAAACTGATGACATTTAGTCTAGTTTTAGTCAATGACAATTGTATTTGAGTCTCTTTTTAGTAATGCAATTCTATTTAACCCAGTCAATATAGTATAAGTACCTTGTAGTATAGACAAAACCAAAATTTTCTTTTAGCCAAACCTATTTCTAACAAGGTTCTTATTATATTATTGTTACCTTATAGACTCAAGAATACATCCATTCCAGACACAGAAGACGCTGATTTGAATTTACAACATATTTATTTTACTAACCAAACATGGTAGAAGTACACCCACAAAAATGTAAATAAAATTAATAAAAACAATAAATTAAATAAAATAAATAAAGAAACAATATATAAAATAAATAAAATAGTTTAACATAAAGAGAAACAAGGTCTGTTCTCTCTGTTTCTCTGGTGCCCAGTACAGATACAGTATCTCTGTTTGATTGCCATAAAACCCACATTTTTCAAACTGTTCAAAGTCTACAAATTCAGCTTTCAACTGTTAACACTGTGTTGGCTTGAACTTAATACAAAACAAAAATAAAGTCTTCACAACCAAATCAGAATCACCATTTTTTTTTTTTGCATCGATATGGGAAAGGCTGCTTATCAAAATGCTCTGTGTCTGTACAGTACATGCAAGCATGCTTCTTGCATGTCTGTTCATGGCAGCTATTAACTACTACTCCTGCGGCCACAAGAGAGGTAACCAGTTACACTGAAGACCCTCTCTGTAAATGCCTGAGAGGCTGGCATCGCAAGGAGGTCCAAGGCCAGAGGTTTCAGTGTTGGAAATGCAGTGGAACAACACTGAGTTAACCAATACTCAATGCCGGATTCCTCAACCTCAGCACTAGTAGCAGTCTGGTGGGACTCGGACAGCCCCTCTTTATATTTTAAAATCTCCTGCCTAATGTTTGTTGTCTTGGCTGTCTTGGGCCTCGATGGACGATTAGCACTGAAGAACTTAAATCTACAACATTTAGCAGGGGTTGACTCTGGAGCCTCTGTACCCTCATTTGTGACTTGCTCATCATCGGTTAACTGCTCTTCTCGTACTTGCACTCTTTGTGGCACAAGATGAGCAATGTAGTCCTCTGCCTTTCTGACAAGATTCTGTACATCAATATCATCATTTTCCAGAAGGGTTTCAGCTACACACGGGTCCACAAAGCATGCTGCTGCAGGAAGTGGTGAGAAGTTGTCAGCCGTTATGTCAAGAAACACACTAAAGCGCCTATCCATGCTGGACAGCATCTTCTGAGCCAGAGTAGCTGCATCTTTGTAGGTTCGCCCATGTGCAAGCGAGAACTCCGACAGGTGGATTTTGAGATCCATGAGTGCTGGCACAACAAGGGAAAGTGACTGAGTGTCACTTTCAAGCGACTTAGTGTGCTCTGCAAATGGCAGAAGAAGGTCTCTCAGTATCCCAATCTTCTGCCACTCACTAGGCTGCAGGCTGTCCCAGCTCATGAACTCAGCTACAGCTGTGAGGTGCTCTTTGACTTCAAGACAGCGTGAAATCATAGCAAAGCAACTTGACCACCTGGTGGGACAGTCTTTTACCAGAACCAGAGCACACTTCTGCAGCAGCTGCTCTGTGGCGACAGATGACTTCCTAAATTTGTTCACCAAGTGCCTCACTTTCTCTAACAGCCTTCGGATTGGGGGTTCCTTCTGGATCATATTCACTACAAGCTGTACGGTGTGAACCACACATGGTGTCCTCTCTATGGCTCCGTAGTCATATCTACATGGAAATAATAACATAAAAAAAGTACATATTTAATAATTTTAGCCCTTACATTATTTAACCAAATTAAATTGTTCTAGTAGTTAACTTCCTATGAACATATTTAGTCTTTATGTATATGAAATTAAATCATGACCAGTTTCATAAATGCTGAATGCATTATACTGTATATAGTATTTTTTATGTTTCTTACTGTCCCCTTGTATTTTTACTCTTTATATGTAGTGTTTGTTGTGTATTTTGAGAGCAAAGACAAACCGGAGTCAAATTCCTTGTTTGTATATGCAAACCTGGCCAATAAAGCTGATTCTGGTTCTTAGCATTTTCAGTTTCATACAGATTTACCTTACCTGTCATCCTCCCCTTCCTGATGCTCATAGTCATCACTGGCGTTGTGCTCAGCCTCTGAGTCCTCTTCGGAAGTTGTGGCAACTTCTGCATGCGTGTGGAACGAAGCCACCATATTGCTGCCATTGTCAGTAATTGTTGTGAGGACCTTCTCTCTGGGGATCCCCCATTCTTCCATTGACTCCTCCACATGTGTACTAATCGACTCTGCGGTGTGAGGGTGCACCATCTCCTTCAGGTTCAGAAGTTTGTGTTCAGCCTTGTTGTCCTCAGGGTTGAAGAAACAGGCGCTGACTCCCAGGAAGGACGCTGTAAGCCCTTTTTTTGTCCAAATGTCTAACCCTGTGGTTATTTTGCGTGCTGTGGCCAGGTTTTGTTTTAACTTTTCTTTTTCTTCTTTGTACATTTTCTCAATCAGGTTTAAAATTTTATGTCTTTTTGGCACTTTAAACTTCTTGTCCATTTTTGCCATCATGGCAATAAACTCGTCATCTTCAACAATTCGTGCTGGGAGTCCTGTGCGGCCGATCCACTGTGCCATCCCCTCCTCTTTGGTACGTTGCTCTGGGGAGTTGTCGTCGTAAGTTGTCGCGGAAAAGAAATCTTGGGCACTAGTTGGCCTGTCCATCTTCTTGGGTGGGTGCTTTACAGAAGTGATTTCTGGAATCTAGCACAGGAATAGATACAATGTCAGTACAGATGCAACCTCTATCTAACCTAAATCCAACTGTTAAATATTAAGTAGCATTAATCCATGCTATGAGTTTATGGAAACTGTTGCTGAGCTTGATAGACTGACGAGATGACAGTGCAATCGTGGCTGAAATACTTCCAAAACACTAAGAAAACAAAACAAAATATATCTATATTAGGGCTTTGACTTTTGCCCAAAAACCATATTCGAAGTTTGTTTGTTTATTAATATTCAAATATATTCGAATATTTATTAATAATACATATTCAATGCCCTAACAGTGCTGTTACCACCAGTTTTAATAACTATTTACATTTGCGATCATTACAAACAATAAGCCAACAGTGGTGGAAGGGCATTACTAAGGTTAAATCTCACTATAATCTCCGAGCTGTACTTCGATTTGTCTTCTTGACGCCCACTAGGTTATTTTGCTGTGGCGCGAACAATACATGACGTCAAGTGCAAAGGCTAGTCACATACGTTTGGCTCAGTCGTTTTCAGCTCCAGCCTAACGTTAAAATGAGACACATTAACCACAGCCTCATGAGTTGGCATGAGCTTTGTAAAATAGAAAGTAACGTTACGTTAATGTCTTGACTTACCTGAATTTCTTTATGTAATGCCTTGAGATGTCTCTTCAAGTTTGTTGTGTTCTTCCCTGCGATTTTGTCGCCGCACTTCTCCCCATCTTTCACCACAAGACATTCGGTTTTGTTTTCCTCTTCAATGTATATAAAGTTTTTCCAAATGTCTTGTCTTCTTTTTCTACCAAAGACCCCCGGCTGGCCGGCCATCGTTACCTTTCTCTGTCACGCTAGTACTCACGCAGAGTCGCAGACTCACAGACTCACTGAAGCAGCTGCATCTTCTAAATAATGCCGCGAATGGAGCTTGAGGAAGTGACGTCGCGACTAAACAAGACGAAATGACGTAACATTTCGTCTCGTCTCGTTTTGGTCAACGAAAATGGAGAGACATTTTAGCATAGTTTTTATTTTGTAAACCACATTTAGTCTCGTTTTTATTCGTCAACAATATTGCATTATACATTTAATTATAGTCATCGTCGCATGACCAGCATTTACGTTACGTCTCGTCTCGTTTTAGTCATGTGATAAAGGTTCGTTGACGACAATATTTAGTCATAGTTTTCGTTGACGAAAGCAACACTAGTCTGCAGGATGGCTGCATCTTTTGGGGGGCAAGGGTCGTTGTGCCTCCACCAGGCCGTACACAGATTGTTGAGGAACTACACGAGACACATCCAGGTGTATCTCGGATGAAAAGCCTGGCAAGATCCTATGTCTGGTGGCCGAGACTGGACCAGGATCTAGAAAACAAGGTGAAAACATGCACACAGTGTCAGACCAATCAGAACATGCCTCCACCGGCTCCTTTGCATCCATGGGAGTGGCCTGACCGGCCTTGGTCTAGGTTACATTTGGACTTTGCTGGGCCGTTTAAGGGGCAAATGTTTCTCATAATGGTGGATGCACATTCTAAGTGGATTGAGGTCCATATCATGAGCAATATCACAGCGCCCACAACCATTGACAAGCTCAGGCAGGTGTTTGCTGTACATGGGTTGCCAGACACACTGGTCACTGATAATGGCCCGACGTTCACCAGCGAGATGTTCAGTGAATTTGTGCACCAGAATGGCATACAGCACATTCGTACAGCTCCTTTTCACCCTGCCTCGAATGGCTTGGCGGAGAGGGCTGTGCAGACTGTGAAGGAGGGTTTGAAGAGGATGGCAGGAGATTCTCTCAGCACTCAGCTTTCACGGTTCCTGTTCAAATATCGACTCACACCACAGACCACAACAGGACGCACGCCAGCGGAGCTGCTGATGGGGCATAGGCCTAAGGCAAGACTGGACCTGCTGCGTCCAGACATGAAAGTGAAAGTGGTGGAGAAGCAGGAAAAACAGAAAGAGAGACATGATCGAAGTGCACGTGACAGACAGTTACAACCAAATGACTGTGTGTATGCAAGGAACTTCAGCAGTAGCATCAACCAGCAGTGGCTACCTGGGGTTATCCTCAAGCGGAGCGGGCCGGTGTCTTATGTCGTTAAGCTGACTGATGGTCGTACATTCCGCAGACATCAAGACCATGTACGCCTGCGGCATGACACAGGGACTGAGACAGAGATGTCCACTGAGTATCTGGTGGGTCCACTGGCTGTGGGAGTGGGTCTTCCAGAGAGAGAGACCCAAGGAGATGTTGCTGTGGCCCTCAGAGGGACTGGACACTCTAATACTGAGGCCCAGACAACAGGCAGTCCCCTCGCATCAGTCACACCTGGAGCACCCACATCAGCGGTGCCTCCTGGGTCCCCAGAAGTGGTGCGGAGGTCGCAGCGTGTGAGAAAACCTCCTGAGAGACTCACTCTGTGATAGAGCATGTTGAGTTTGACTGTTATATTGCCTGTTACCTTTGTTATAGTTACAGGTGTTGCATATGGTGGAAATAGCACTTTCAGTCACGGTTATGATGTTTCCCATGTTATGTACTGAAAGGGGGAAATTGAAACTAAAGGAGGGAGAAGTGTTGTGAATAAACTAAATTAGTCGGTTGGCCACCAGGGGTCACCCTCGTTCACTAGGCAGTGTTGTGGAAGGACTGTTCTTCTTCGTGTTTTGGGGGGTAAAACGTCTCTTCCTGTTTTACCTGTGTTTTCCTCTCAGTATGTGTCTGCTCGTCGTTATTATATAAAAGTCATATTTGATCTATACAGCGTGCATGGTCCTTTTTCCGATCAAGTTACCACAAGAATAATACCGGTTATAGAGACCACTCAAATTCACTATTCTTAAAATCAAACACATTAAAATTCACTGACCTGGTTCATTTCCAAACAGCACAAATCATATACAAAGCAATAAACAATCTACTTCCTGGAAACATTCAAAAATTGTTTTTTTAGAGTTGGGGGTTATAATCTGAGGGGTGACTTCAACTTAAAACATCAGCGGGCACGTACAACATTAAAAAGTTTTTGTCCTTCAGTTTGTGGAGTGAAGCTGTGGAACAAACTGGGTGTGGAGCTCAAGCAATGTCCAAGCATAATGCAGTTTAAAAAGCGGTACAAACACATGGTTTTCACGAGGTACAGGGAGGAAGAAGGGCTTTAATAATCGGGTGTTTTCATAAATGATAAATGATTTATGTATTTGTTTATTTAATCAAATTATTTTCTATTTCTTTTCTTTTTTCATTCATTCATTCATTCATTAATCTTCTATACCCGGTTATTCCTGTTAAAGGAATACTCTGGAATTTTGGATATAGGGCCTCATTTACAACTGAGCCGGTGTGATATAGGTCGGTGGAGACCGTTTTCAGCACATTTGATCCATTCCTTATATTTGCACAAATCACTGTTGCTAAACTGGTGTTGAGCTAGCGTGCGTCAACGGTAACATCCAGCCTGTCACTAAAAACAGCTATAACTGCTCCGCAGAACACCCGAGACAAATGTATTATAACGTCGGACTATCGATGTACATGTCAGTGTTGGTAGAATCATTTTAGAAATTAAACCAACCTTGCATGGCATTGGAATAGCTTACACTTTGTTCCCTGTTGTTGCTTAGGCTACGGCAGCGGCGGACTGATATTATCTCCGGGCTAGTGAGGCTACAGAGGAAATAATGTATTGCAAAACACAACATAAAGACAAATATATAACTGTAGTGGATTGTAAAGACAATAGATCTATGTGGTTTGAGAGACTGTTGGACCAACTGATAAACCACCACACTTCAAAGTTATCTTACTTAGCCTAAGTGTAAATGTCAATATTGATCAACAGCTGCATCCAGGATGGTTATCTGAACGCCAGGCATAGCCTCCGCTGCCAATGCAAGCTGGAGTACATAACGTTAGCAAACTCATGCTCTGTGACAGGGATTCATTCCACGTGCATGCGAGCTCCAACTAATTACAATCTGACAGATTATAACACACATAATGTCACCGGTACATGTAAGCACAGTCTCGATCTCAGTCTCAAGTCTCAGAAGATATCAGCAGCTAGGCTAACGTTATGAGAGGTGCGCTTTATTAGCAAGAGTAGCTTACCAAAAGTTATTTGCCTACCTGTTCATCCGTAGCTGTATCCGTCATCTGTGCATCTGGAAAGACAGCTGGGACTGCATTTTTTTTTTAAGAAATTTGTGGTCCTTCAGACTGCGGGGTTTTTCGAAGTCATCTTGTCTAAAATGATCACTGCATATTCGCAACTTCAGCACAGTCTCCGCTGGTGTCCTGAAGTCCAAGCCAGCTGCCAGTAGCCATAGTTGGTTCCTTTCTGGTTCTTGACATGGAAATCGGTGGAAACTCTGTGGTGCCCATCTGTAACTTTTATTGCCACAATTTCGGAAAGCACACTGAAGCACCATGTTTATAACCTATTTTTTACTGTCTATTTTTATAACGCGGCTACTACTAGCTGTCACGACTGTAGGGCGCTTCTGTTTTCGTTTTGACGCGCTACTACTAACACGCAAAGTAAAATTCCGCTGCTGCTGAGAAACTAGTCCCTCAAAATGTTTTATCATTGAAAATGCAAGGTTGGTTTAATTTCTAAAATGATTCTACCAACACTGACATGTACATCGATAGTCCGACGTTATAATACATTTGTCTCGGGTGTTCTGCGGACCTACGGCCAATTTAGAATCACCAATTAACATAATGAGCATGTTTTTGGATGGTGGGAGGAAGCCGGAGTACCTGGAGAGAACTCACACAGACACAGGGAGAACATGCAAACTCCACACAGAACGGCCCAGCCGGCCCATGGATTCAAACCGGTGACCTTCTTGCTGTGAGGCATCAGTGCTAACCACCTCGCCACTGTGCCGTCCTCTTTTCTTTTTTTTTTATGTAAATATATATGTTTGGGGAGAAAGATTGCTAACTGAGTAGTGGAGAAGGGGTAGGTTTAAATAAGCATATGCTTCATCCTACTCCTTTTCGGATATGTTGGGTACACATTATTATTATTTTTTTTGACTATTGTTATTGTTGTTTTGACTATTCTTATTGGATTTGTTTGTTTTCAGTTTACTTTGTTATGTTACTCGCACATGTTCGAAATAAACTAAACTAAACTACACTAAACAACAGAACTGAACATAAACACATGCGCTTATCAATACTGATATGTTTAGCCTATATAAATCAACACTGCCAATAGCGTAATTGACACCGTCAAGCATATTGTAAGATAGGATAGTGTAGCCGGGATTAAAAAAAACTAAACAAAACAGCTAAATCTCCGAAGCATTTTCCCGTGTACAGCAGCTAAAGGTCTAATAACTTTAGACAATATTGATTTGCGGCCTCCTCCTCTCTGTTACCATGGGACTTTTAGTGAAGTTGTTAACTGACTGCTGTTGAGAGGATTTGGACCGTTCCTCTGCTAGCGTTAGTGGATTCCTTTTGTGTAATGCAGTAGTAGATTTGTTGTATTTCAGGACTGATATGTCACCGTAGTATGGGCTTCATCTTAAAGGGAAACTACTGTTTTTTACAACCTGGACCTTATTTCTAGCATAAAATACCATTGTTTATTCAGCAATATCACTTTTGTTTCATTTGCACTTGTTCAGGAGATAATTAGATCATCTCTGACGACATCGTCCAGGTCAGAAGACATCATCTGGGGTCTGTAGGTCAATCTACAGACCCCAGATGATGATAACACGTAACACGGGGAATCGCATTAGCGTATCATAACAAAATATTGGCGAAATGAACGAGTTTTGTGACAGATAATGCGTTATTTAGAGCCTGCGTCTCGGTGCTATTGTTTGTCCATAACTTCAGAATCGGAAAAATATTCAGCCATGTTGCAAAAAACTAGCAGTAGGAAATTGCAGGTAAACAAGCCGACCGTAGCGGGTGAGCGCGCCGCTCAGAGACAACGTTGTCCAGGTCAGAAGGCATTATCCGGGGTCTGTAGGTCAATCTACAAACCCCGGATGATGATAACACGTAACACGGGGAATAGCATTAGCGTATCATAACAAAATATTGGCGAAATGAACGAGTTTTGCGGCAGATAATGCATCATTTAGTGGCTGCGTCTCGGTGCTGTGGTTTGTCCACAACCTCAGAATTGGAAAAATATTTGACCATGCTGCAAAAAACTAGCAGTAGCAAATTACAGGTAAACAAGCCGACCGTAGCGGGTGCGCGCGCCGCTCAGAGACAACATCATCCAGGTCAGAAGGCACCATCTGGGGTCTGAGGGTCAATCTACAGACCCCGGATAATGATAACAGGTAACTCCGGGCTCAACAAGGAATAGCACTAGCATATGATAACAAAATATTGGTGAAATGAACGAGTTTCGCGGCAGATACTGCTTTATTTAGAGGCTGTGTCTCGATGCCCCGATCACTCCTGCTATATGGATATACGCTGATCTTATCTCCTGAACAAGTTCAAATGAAACTAAAGTGATATTGGTGAGTAAACTATGGTATTTTATGCTAGAAATAAGGTCCAGGGCGTAAAAAACAGTAGTTCCCCTTTAAGTTAAGTATTTCCACACACTTGCTGCAATGACCCACTGGGTTCCCAACCTGTCTTAACGGAGGCTGCCATGTTGTTATTGTCGTCGGTGACTAGTCAACTCCCTGCTTAAAGTGTCATGGTACAACAGCAGTGATGTCAGTGCAACCCCTAGTGTATACCTTGTTTAGTTATGCACTACAAATTCATGTGAGGATGTACTACTATGATGAAAAGAACCTATGGCCCACTGAAGAAAACATGGGAAGATTTACAGCAGTCTATACATTTACATTATCATGAACTGGGTGTATGAGACGACATTCAAGGAAAAACTGCTGTATTAAGTCACTGTTAATCCAATCTATATAAACAGATAGACTGTGGCCAGTGATCTCAGAGATTGCTCCATATATAATACATTTGAAATGTTGCAGGGAATAATGGGAAAATATAGCATTTATTAAAGCCATGGAAGTATTTTAAAATCCGTATTGTACTCATCCTAATGTAGGATATACACAAGTACAAGTACTTCTCTTTGCCAAGTCAATTACACATACTTTACAATATAATAAATATAGGCTTAAAGTACAGACTCTATGCTTTTATTTATAAGACTATTTACATCCAAATAGGTCATCAGTACAATTTCACTAAAAGGAATTATTAAAGCCATTGAAGTGTTGCACACAAAGACAAATTGTAAATACATAGCAAAAATGTACCTTTTCTGATACACAATAGATTTAATCATCACCAACAGTGATGATGAAATCAGATGAGTTTGGCTGGACAGAACAACCTTTTTAAGTGTTTAGAAATTTCCTTCATTTTGAGTCCATATATAAATGGATTCAACAGAGGGTGATACAGAATTATCTGTAACGTCATCAGGAAACGTTCAGTTTTTGAAAAATTATAATCTACCCGAACTATGAATACCTCATATCCACTCAAAATGGAGATAACGACCAAGACCAACAGGTGTGGTAAACATGTCTCTGCAGCTTTCTTCCTGACTTCTCTAGAACATCGAAAGGTTATTATAAGTATCCTGGTGTATGTAAAAACTATGAAGAGCAGAGGAAGTGCTGCAAGATCTAATGAAACTATCACACCTAATATAGTAATGGATCTTGATTTAACACAATGAATACTGTAAATTGCGTTGTTACAAAATATTCCTTTAAAACTGAAGTCACATAGTTCTGCTTCTGCGCTCAGTATTACAAGACCAGCAATATGACAAGCAGGTATAAGCCAAGCTAAAACCAGGAACATACTCACGGTGGTTCTTGTCATGATGTTTGGATATTGCAGAGGTTTACATATAGACACATATCTGTCATATGACATAGCTGACAAGAGAAAGAATTCTGTAGTCCCTAAAAAGTAAAATACAAAAAACTGAAAGAGACAGGAAGAATATGAGATGATCTGTTTTTCAGATAAAAAGTCAATCAGGAGCTTGGGATAAATGGTAGTGCTATAAAGAACACAGTTGAGTAGCAAAGCTGCAATGAAAATGTACATAGGCTCATGGAGGTTTTTATGCATCCAGATAAGGTACACAATAGTAGAATTGCTGCATATTATTAGCATATATAGTGTGAACATAATCACAAAATAGACATATCTGTATTTGTCAATTTCCACGTACCCATCAAGAATTATATAGGTAACATTTAACTCATCATCATCCATCAGTGTTGGTAAAACCTAAATGTTGAATGATAAAACAGATTGTGTAACAAGTGAACATAAATTATCATTCAAATTGCCCCAACAACCAACCTGTTCTGAGAGTCTTATTCATTCACAGATACCTGATCTTGAAATTCACTCGGTGCATGTCCACCTACAAAATTTGAATTGTTTGAGACTGCGGAAAGATATTATCAGATTGCTAGACCCTCAAAGGATCTCAACTCTGGAGGCCCATTACATCAATGCTCTACCTCAATTGCGTAATCTTTCTTGCTCACAGTATCCTATGTTGTAGTCCGCGACAGCAAACTTGTCCTTTCTTGTTTTAGAAATTTGAGGAATGCAGTTCATTGTAATTTAACTCAGGCCAGGCCAAAGTCTTATTGCCGGCTATACCCCTGTGTCCTGTAATCATGTGCTATGTGCCATGTTTTCTCACGGTAGATGGTACTGTGATTCTCGTTCTGGTTGGATGTGTTGTTTTCTGGATTCAGGTGAATACTATGAGTTGAACAACTTCTGATTTTTAAAAGTTGACTAATACTTGGTGAGTCGACGTAGACTAGTCGATGACATCACATATAAAAACATAGTAGAAAGTAATGCTTTGAAACAATGAAGTCTATATTCTTGACCTGAATACATATGGTAGCGTGTCACACAAAATAAGCTTTGGAGTTTTTTCTGCAAGGTAACTGAAGCTTGAACACAGGCTACTGTTGACTGTAGCACACGCCAACACCATAAGTCTGACACTATAATATGCGGCTCTCGCTCAGTAAACTCTCAGCTCTACCATAAATTCCATGTGTCGCACGGTGCATTCACTGACATCAAGGACAAAAAACATGCTCTACAACCACAGCAACAACATCAACTAAGAACACAACAGAACTGAACAGAAACACATGCGCTTATCAATACTGATATGTTTAGCCTATATAAATCAACACTGTCAATAGCGTAATTGATACCGTCAAGCATGTTGAAAGATAGGATATGTCACAGGGAAGCAAAACTGTTTTAGCTTGGTTGTACTTTTTTTTACTTGGGTTTTATATTTTATTGAGTTTTATGATTGCATGCTTTTACTTGTGTTGTGATTTTAATTGTTTTATTTATTGTGCTGAATTTTTAGTGCATGCGTGTGGTTTTATTTACTACCTACTGTGAACACACAATTTTATTGAATAAACTGCACCTGGGAGGTTCCGCCCTTTTTCCCTAACAGACAGCCGCCAACCCAATCAGCAGCAGCAGAGAGAGTGTGGCCCAGGAAGTAAGATTGGCATCACGGGACATATAGGGGAGAGAGGCACGGACTTGGAGAGGGACGCCGGAGAGAGCTAACAAGAGAGAGCTAACATTGGAGAGGGACGCCAGAGTTAGCTAACATGGGAGAGGGACTCCAGAGAGACGCAGGGAGAGCTAACATGGGAGAGGGACGCTCGAGAGACGCAGGGAGAGCTAACATGGGAGAGGGAGGCCAGGGAGGCAAGTAAGTTTGGCCTGGGGCCAAATTTTTTCCGAGCAACTGAATGGCGGGCCAAAACATCACATCAATCAGAAACATGTTTTTTTTACTTAACAAAACATTTTCCTCTTATCCATAGGCTACTATTATATCTTGTACAAAAAAAAGTAATTTTAAGAAAGTCATCTATCTATAAATCAAGAAGCGTCTGTGTGTCTGTCTGTCTGTCTGTCTGTGGCACGCATATCTCGCGAACCGTTGGCCCAATTGATTTGAAACTGGGCAGGTGTCTCGCTACGGGCACGAAGATGTGCACTGCTAAGTTTGACGTTGTTTGGATAAGAAATGTAAAATATATCGGTAAAATAGGTTTTCTCCACTCTAATATTTCCACTACTCCGGTTGCCATGGCATCAAAAACAGCCACTTTCAGAAATTCACCAAAAACGGAGAGGAAGAGGCGGAGCATGCGCACAAATCTTGAGCACTGTTTACAAAACGGCTTTAGAAGAAACCAAACTCAAGGAGAAATGATATTTTGCCCTGGTAACCCTAATAGGCTCAATATCTTCTCCGGCAGGAAAACTAGCATGTAGTCCGCCATCTATCTATAAATCAAGAAGCGTGTGTGTGTGTGTGTGTGTGTGTGTGTGTGTGTGTGTGTGTGGCACGCATATCTCGCGAACCGTTGGCCCGATTGATTTGAAACTGGGCAGGTATCTCGCTACGGGCACGAAGATGTGCACTGCTAAGTTTGACGTTGTTTGGATAAGAAATGTAAAATATATCGGTAAAATAGGTTTTCTCCGCTCTAATATTTCCACTAATCCTCATACACAGCACCTGTAGGCTCCCACTATCGGAATACACACTTCCGACGGGCACTGCACTAGTTCATTTAAATTTGAAAAGAATGACTTTCTTAAATTACTTACTACTCCATCCCGAGGGACATCATCGCTTTTGTTCGTGACCCTCTCACTGACCGAAGTGCAGATTTATCCTCCCTGGCCAAAGAAACCATCCCCTCGTTGGATGAGGCCGCATTCAGCTGGAGCTTATTGATTTCCAAACAACCTCTCTGGTCAGCGACGCACTCAAAAGTGAGCAATCCGTGGATGACTTTTGGATGACATGCTCAGATGAGTACAGATGGATCAGGAAACTCGCCTTGTATGTGCTGACGATGTTTCCCTCCACCTATGCATGCGAGTCGACCTTTTCTTCTATGAATGCCATTAAGACGCACGAGAGGAATCGCCTGACATACAAAAATCTGGAGAACTGCTCGCGGGTTAATGTCACATCCATATCTCCTGACATTAGGGGTCGCGTTAACCGAATATTTTCCGTCATTGACTGTTTTTTTAAAACGGTGACGGAAAAATCTGAAGGCAAGTTTGACAGATTGCAGTGCATACCCCTAATAAGCTCACTTGCGACTTGGTGGATAGTGAGCTTATTAACTGGCTTATTAACTGGCTCTTGTCTCTCTTGATTAGTAGTGTAGAATTGGTTATGAGTCGGTTAAGTTTTGTTTCCCTGCATATTTTGTGTAATTGAATGAGTGGCTGAGTGCCTTAGTTTGCTAGTGGTCAAGACGGGTAGTACATTTTGTTTCTCTGCTGAGTGAGATGTAAGATGTTTAAATGGTGCAGATTATATCAATCAAACGTGGTAGGACTGAACTGAGCCTGTTAAATAGACGTCTAGATTCATGATTTTTGAGTCATCTTTGATGGCCGATTATATGAGCCGAATCTTTTTTTTCCACCGCTACTGAATATTAATTAAAAATGAATGAAAATCAGAGGCGATTGCTCTAAGACTACAGGGGAAGCTCAGCCTCCCCTAAAATATCACTGGCAATTTCGTCAAAGACTACGAATTTACGTTACTACTCAAACTAAAATGTGCTAGAACATGATCGACTTCATGGCTACTTCTTATAATAACACAATCGTTAATAAGTTTTAGCCGTTCGTCTATCGTGATTTTTTTTCTCATATCACGGTCCGTTTAAAAACCCATTGAGGCTCGGCTTCAATGAACTTTCAATGGGGCTTCAGAATGGGCCGATCTCAGGGCAAAAAAGCTCGACATTTATTGGACAAACGCTCCAAAATCGTCACTTCCAGGGAAGCCGGGCGTCTCAGGGAGTGAATGGGCAGTGGGATGTACCAGGACGCCGAGCTTCTGTATGATGATTGGATGAACTGTTAACGTGGCTGGAACTCGTCGTGATTGACAGCGCTTTAAGCCTATACCAGACTAGCTGCATCGAAGGATTTTGGGTCAGTCCCATGCGGATATTTGGCGAGTGAAGTTACAGTAATACCATAGGGTTAATACTAAGCTACTGCTAATTATCTGTTGCGATATATCGCACTATTTCCATCTGTCAAAATAAAATCGTGAATATATAGCATTATTGAGTTTGCTACTTGTTTTCATTTCAGTTTTAAAAAGTTCGTTTATTTGCAATTGTAGGGGGTAAACTAGCCAGCCAGCTAGCTAGCTGCACCCACTGTAGTTTAAAAGTTGAATGAAGTTTCTACGTTAAACGATTCAATCTGAATTAATTAAATTAATTTTGGTTAGAAGAATGATAATAATAATTCGAAGAACACTTCTGATAACAGTAGAGTGCATTTTCATGCACTGTAATTAACTAATAATAACTATAAACATAGGCCTATACAATATAAGGAGAATTAATTAGTAACCCTGTTAAATTTAATGATGTAATATTTGGCCAATTTTACAAAACTGGGCTTCCCCTATTTGAAAGACCAGCAGCCGCCACTGATGAAAATGAACTGCTATTGGATGTCATTATTATCATTTAAAAAAAAATTAAAGTGATGGGTAAAACTAGATTATAATGGGATTTTTATGACCCTGTCAGTCAGAATGACAGACAGCAATAAAATCTAGCGCAACCTCTGCCTGACATCCAAAAGTCGTTTTGTGTCCTATTGGACAAGAGAGACACCTGGCACCTTTGGTTTGATGCTTGTTTTTCCTTGACTGCATCAAGATGAAGCCCGAGTACGCTGTCATATTGGCCAAGCAAATCCACCAGGTTCAGAAAATTTCCTCTATTTGAACTTGACAAGCCTTCTTCATTTCCCCTAAAGGCCAAAGCTTGTTTTGCCAGATATAATGTGATGTCTATTAAACGGAACATAATCTCTCTGTTATTCTGCCTCTCTCTTTCTTTGGCTGCTTCCATCTGAGAATCAGCTACTGCAAAAGCCCTCTGCAGTGTATCTTTTGTGAAGGCATGCCACCTAATCATGCTTAGCATATGCAATTCACTGCTGCGGTGCTCCTTAATCTTCACTTTGGCCTGCCTCCACAAGTTTATCCCTACAGACTTCCATCCTGTCCTGCTCCGAAATCTTTCTTCATTCATAAAATTCCTGCAGCTAAAGCAATACATGGCATCATTCAGCGGAGAATATTCCAGCCAGGGGTCATCGTTATACCATTGGGCTTGAAAAGAGCGCCCATCTGGATTTTTAGGGAACTTTACCATAGGACGGCAAGGCCCGACTGAATTGGAAAATGTGATGAAGGACTGATCGTATTTAAGATTGCTGCTTTGTACATGAGCTGGATCGGTGGGATTAGCCAACCTCAGCAAAAAATCAAAATTTGTTGACTCTGCCCCACTCGTCATCTCAATATCTTCCCTTGCTGATGCTCTCGTCTCCCTCATCACATCCTCTTGCTCATCTATCATTTCCCTATTTTGCCACTCTGTCCTGATGTCATCTGGGATTGGCCCTGGCTCTGGCTCTCTGAATGCAGCTGATGCACTGGGGTCATCATCTGTCCAATTACATGTTATTGCCATTATCATTATTATTTTAATGCCCACTAGTGGTATTTATGTTCTGCTCAGGCAAGATCTTTGAAACTACTTCTAAAATAGCCTATGTTTTTTTAGATTACAATTATTTAGCATGCAGCTTTTTAACCCTGTACTTTCTAGCATGGTCCTCTCATCTCATATTTGGTGATCATCACTGAGGCGTACCTGCCCTATGTGCCTCGTCCTCCTGGTGGTCCACATTTTCCTCACATAGTTGTGACTGCTCCTCATCTTAAATGTAATGTAATTATGAAACATTGCCATTAGTAGGCTAAAATATGAGTCTGATTAATTAATCAATTCGCCTACACAGTGTCATGTCATCTTTATCACAGTGCAAAGTCTCTGTCTCACCTGCTGGTTGGCTTTTTCGCAGCCAACCCTGCAGTGATGTGCTGCCCTTTGCTGCCTGCCTTAATTGTCTCTCCCTCTCCTGAATCCGCCTTTTTTGGCTTCAAACAATACGAAAAATAGTGATAGGATTTAGGCATTTAACCATTTTGAATAAAATAATGAATGTGATGCATTACTTCCATCATTCATTCTTCTTGCTAAAACGAAATGTGAGAAACTAACTATCAGCAGACATGTAGCTTAGTTTGCCTAATGCCTAAAAAATAGCCTAGGCTGTGTGATAACGGGCTGCTTGTCTGCAAGCTATCTGTCTACTAAACGTGGCAAACTCAGCCTGGATTTATGAAGATTTTAATTCATTTAATAAAACTTGATGATGATGATCGTTCGTTTGTTATACATCACAAACTCACTTTCTCCGACAACGTTGAGTCGTCTCACCCGACAACCCTATCTTTTACCGTCTATGCGACAACCTCGACGTGCTCCTACTAGGGCCGCTGCCGGTCGCGTGCAGCGCTGCCAGTCGCGTGCAGCGCTTCTGAGTGGATTTGGACTGTTCCTCTGCTAGCATTAGCAGATGTCGTTTGAGTAATGCAGTAGTAGATCTGTTGTATTTCAGGACTGATATGTCATGGTACTATGGCCTTCGTCTTAAGTAAAGTATTTCCACACACTTGGTGAACCACTGCAAGTTTGCTGCAATGACCCACTGGGTTCCCAGCCTGTCTTCTTGGAAGCGTCCATGTTGTTATTGTCACGTGAATGGGGACTAGTCGACTTTCTGCTTAGAGCATCATGGTATAGCAGCAGTGACGTCAACTAGTCAGTGCAACCCCTAGTGCAGTGCTTTTCAAAGTGGCAGGGGCAGGGGGCACTGGGGGGCCTCAGACAATTGGAGGGAAGATATGAAAAAATTACAAAAATAAAAAAAATAGAATTATTTTTAATCATTATTATAAAATATAATCAAATTATTTTTAAATCATTATCATAAAATATAATAATAATAGTAATAATAATAATAATATTATTAGTAGTATTTGCTCCTCAAGATAGCGTGTAGCTGGCGCAAAATGGACAGGTTTTTGACAAGAAAGAGATTGAAGGAACAGACCAACAGCCCTACTGTGGAGAACACTGCTACAAAAAAACCTAAGAACTCCTGGCCAATAAGAATCAGAAAATATGAGGCAGCACTTATGCTAAACAAATAGTTATTGAATAGTGAATAAAAGTAAGAAAAAAACATTCTAAAAGTTGATGTTTCTTTACATATTTTGTAGCATTGTCTGTGGGTTTGCAAAAGGTGTCCTCGGCCAGAAGCTAATGCTGTTCGGGGAGCCTTGGCATGGAAATGTTTCGGAACCCCTGCCCTAGTGTATACCTTGTTTAGTTATGCACTACAGATTCTACAAATTTTTTCTACTAATTAAAAATTCCTTGCAATAATTATTTCCTCCTTGTCTTGCATTATGTCCCTCTTGCACCATTGCTCTTGGGAGTCTTTCCTTGCATGTTAAAAGTATTACTAAATATTAAATACTGAGTTGGCCAATTTACAAGAATTTTAATCATGCAGACACTAAACAGTCCATAAAATCCGTATTGTACTCATCCTAATGTAGGATATACACCAGTACAAGTACTTCTCTTTGCCGAGTCAATTACACATACTATACAATATAATAAATATAGGCTTAAAGTACAGACTTGATGCTTTTATTTATAAGACTATTTACATCCAAATAGGTCATCAGTACAATTTCACTAAAATTTAATTATTAAAGCCATCAGCATGTTGTACACAAAGACAAACTGTAAATACATGGCAAAAATGTACCTTTTCTGATATATAGATTTAATCATCACCAACAGTGATGATTAAATCAGATGAGTTTGGCTGGACAGAACAACCTTTTTAAGTGTTTAGAAATTTCCTTCATTTTGAGTCCATATACAAATGGATTAAACAGAGGGTGATACAGAATTATTTGTAACGTCATCAGGAAACGTTCAGTTTTTGGAAAATTAGAATTCACCCGAACTATGATTCCCTCATATCCACTCAAAACTGAGAAAGCGATCATGACCAATAGGTGTGGTAAACATGTCTCTGCAGCTTTCTTCCTGACTTCTCTAGAACATCGATAGGTTATTATAAGTATCCTGGTGTATGTAAAAACTATGAAGAGCAGAGGAAGGGCTACAAGATCTAATAAAATTACCACACCAAACATAGCAATGGATCTTGATTTTACACAATGAATACTGTAAATTGCGTTGTTACAAAATACTCCTTCAAAAGTGAAGTCACATAGTTTTGCTTCTGCGCTCAGTATCACAGGAACAGCCATATGACAAGCAGGTATAAGCCAAGCTATAACCAGGAAGACACTCACAGTGGTTCTTGTCATGATGTTTGGATATTGCAGAGGTTTACATATAGACACATATCTGTCATAGGACATAGCTGACAAGAGAAAGAATTCTGCACTCCCTAAAAAGTAAAACATAAAAAACTGGAAGAGACAGGCAGAATATGAGATGATCTGTTTTTCAGATAAAAAGTCAATCAGGAGCTTAGGATAAATAGCAGTGCTGTAAAGAATACAGTTTAGTAACAAAGCTGCAATGAAAATGTACATAGGCTCATGGAGGTTTTTATGCATCCAGATAAGGTACACAATAGTAGAATTGCTGCATATTATTAGCATATATAGTGTGAACATAATCACAAAATAGACATATCTGTATTTGTCAATTTCCACGTACCCATCAAGAATTATATAGGTAACATTTGACTCATCATCATCCATCAGTGTTGGTAAAACCTAAATGTTCAATGATCAAACAAACTGTGTAACAAGTGAAGATAAATTATCATTCAAATTGCCCCAACAACCAACCTGTTCTGAGAGTCTTATTCATTCACAGGTACCTGAGCTTGAAATTCACTCGGTGCATGGCCACCTACAAAATTTGAACTGTTTGAGACTGTGGAAAGTTTTTATCCGATTGCTGGACCCTCAAAGGATCTCAACTCTGGAGGCCCATTAAATCATTGCTCTGCCTCAATTACACAATCTTTCCAGTTTACAGTATACTATGTTGTGATGCCACTCAGTTCTAGTAGCAGCAGGGGTCGCGTTAACCGAATATTTTCCGTCATTGACCGTTTTTTTAAAAATATGACGGAAAAATCTGAGGCCGTCCGTCATTTTGACAGATTGCGATTCACACCCCTGACCACTTGGTGGCGAGTGACCTCATTTAGTGGTTCCTGTCTCTCATCACAGTTTGCGTTCCAAACATCTCGGAACTTTTGTCGGTGCACGATTTCCTGGTACACTGATTACACTGATGCACACATCAGAGCTCTATGGACTAACCATAGACCAGGGATTATTTTGAAGAATCTAAAATATGAATCATATTTGGAGTTATGCCACACTTTTTTTGTTTACTACATAATTCCATATGTGTTCATTCATACTTTTGATGCCTTCAGTGAGAATCTACAATGCAAATAATCTGTAAGTTCTGTACAGAGTACTGTAAATTGACTAGTTGATGACGTCACACATAAAAAGACAGTAGAAAATAATGCTTTGCAACAATGACATCTATATTCATGAGGTGCAATGTCCTCAAAGGATTTTTTTTTCTCCCACGGGCAGCACGGTGGCGTGGTGGTTGGCACTGATGACTCACAGCAAGAAGGTTCCATCCATGGGCCGAATGGGCCTTTCTGTGTGGATGTTCTCCCTGTGTCTGCGTGGGTTCTCTTCGGGTATTAGGCTTCCTCCCACCGACCAAAGACATGCTCGTCAGATAAATTGGTGATTGTAAATTGGCCGTAGGTGTGCATGTGGGTGTGAATGGTTGTCTGTCTCTCTGTGTTAGCTCTGCAATAGACTGGCGACCTGACCAGGGCGTACCCTGCCTCTCGCCCAATGACAGCTGGGATAGGCTCCAGCCCCCCGCGACCCTTCACAGGAACAAGCGGTTACAGAAGATGAATAAATGAATGAATGCTGAATGAATTCCAGATAGACATGTGGACCATGTTATGCCATTTGAATAGTGCCAAGTTACAGTGATTTTCCTTTAAGTGACACTTGACCATCAACTTTGACGTCACATTGCTAGTACACAATGTACAAATTTAAAAGTCCTTGCAATAATTATTTCCTCCTTCTCTTGCATTATGTCCCTCTTGCACCATTGCTCTTGTGAGTCCTTCCAATCTTGTTAAAAGTATTACTAAATATTAAATACTGAGTTGGCCAATTTACATGAATTTTGATCATGCAGGCACTAAACAGTCCATAAAATCCATATTATCCTCATCCTAACGTAGGATATACACCAGTACAAGTACTTCTCTTTGCCAAGTCAATTAAACATACTGTACAACATAATAAATATAGGCTTAAAGTACAGACTCTATGCTTTTATTTATAAGACTATTTATATCCACATAGGTCTTCAGTAAAATTTTCCTTAAAGGAATTATTAAAGCCACCAACGTGTTGTACACAAAGACAAACTGTAAATACATAGCAAAAAATGTACCTTTTCTGATACACAATAGATTTAATCGTCACCTACAGTGACGATGAAATCAGATGACTTTGGCTGGACAGAACAACCTTTTTAAGTGTTTAGAAATTTCCTTCATTTTGAGTCCATATATAAATGGATTCAACAGAGGGTGATACAGAATTATCTGTAACGTCATCAGGAAACGTTCAGTTTTTGAAAAATTATAATCTACCCGAATTACGAATACCTCATATACACTCAAAATGGTGATAACTACCAAGACCAACAGGTGTGGTAAACATGTCTCTGCAGCTTTCTTCCTGACTTCTCTAGAACATCGATAGGTTATTATAAGTATCCTGGTGTATGTAAAAACTATGAAGAGCATAGGGAGTGCTGCAAGATCTACTAAACATATCACACCAACTATAGTAATGTATCTTGATTTAACACACTGAATACTGTAAATTGCGTTGTTACAAAATATTCCTTTAAAAATGAAGTCACATAGTTCTGTTTCTGCGCTAAGTATTACAGGACCAGCAATATGACAAGCAGGTATAAGCCAAGCTAAAACCAGGAACATACTTACAGTGGTTCTTGTCATGATGTTTGGATATTTCAGAGGTTTACATATAGACACATATCTGTCATAGGACATAGCTGACAAGAGAAAGAATTCTGTCGTCCCTAAAACGTAAAATACAAAAAACTGAAAGAGACAGGAAGAATATGAGATGATCTGTTTTTCAGATAAAAAGTCAATCAGGAGCTTGGGATAAACAGTAGTGCTATAAAGAACACAGTTCAGTAGCAAAGCTGCAATGAAAATATACATAGGCTCATGGAGGTTTTTATGCATCCAGATAAGGTACACAATAGTAGAATTGCTGGATATTATTAGCATATATAGTGTGAATATAATCACAAAATAGACATATCTGTATTTGTCAATTTCCACGTACCCATCAAGAATTATATAGGTAACATTTGACTCATCATCATCCATCAGTGTTGGTAAAACCTAAATGTTCAATGATAAAACAGACAACAAGTAACAAGTGTAACAAGTGAAGATAAATTATCATTCAAACTGCCCCAGCAACCAACCTGTTCTGAGAGTCTTATTCATTCACAGATACCTGATCTTGAAATTCACTCGGTGCATGTCCACCTGCAAAATTTGAATTGTTGAGACTGTGGAAAGTTATTATCAGATTGCTAGACCCTCAAAGGATCTCAACTCTGGAGGCCTATTACATCAATGCTCTACCTCAATTGCGTAATCTTTCTTGCTCACAGTATCCTATGTTGTAGTCCACGACAGCAAACTTGTCCTTTCTTGTTTTAGAAATTTGAGGAATGCAGGTCATTGTAATTTAACTCAGGCCAGGCCAACGTCTCATTGCCAGCTATACCCCTGTGTCTTGTAATCATGTGCTATGTGCCATGTTTTCTCACGGTAGATGGTACCGTGAGACTCTTTCTGGTTGGATGTGTTGTTCCCAAAAAATGTGGCTTCCTTTGCCCATCACTGATTTTCTTTTCTGGATTCAGGTGAATACTATGGGTTGAACGACTTCTGATTTTTAAAAGTTGACTAATATTTGGTTAGGCGACGTAGACTAGTCGATGACATCACATATTCAATTCAATTTTATTTATATAGCGTCAATAACAATACAAATCGTCTCAAGACGCTTTACAAAAACCCGGCCTGAAACCCCCAGAGCAGGCCTGAAGGCGACGGTGGCAAGGAAAAACTCCCTTTTAACAGGAAGAAACCTTGAGCAGAACCCAGCTCATATGGAGGGACCCATCTGCCTAAGGCCAGCCGGGTAGAGACAGAAGAAAGAGAGAAGAGAACAGCAAGATAAACATACATCTGTCATAGATACGCATATCTGACTAAAGCCTACATGTGGAATCTCATGATACAAACTGATGATGTTACATGACAGTTTGAAAATGTAAGGGAGGGGGGGTAAACATTATATACAGTAATAGCACAGAATTGCATGACTAGTAGTAGATAGGAAATTAGAGGGCAAGAGCTCTGTGCCAGAGAAAAGAAAGTGGAGGATGTGAGAGAGGAGAGAGAAGAGAGAAGAAAGAAGGAGGACATGTGTTTGGTGTATCATCCCCCAGCAGCCAAGGCCTATAGCAGCATAACTAAGGGATGGTTTAGTCCGGCCGTAATTATAAGCTTGATCAAAAAGGAAAGTCATAAGCCTGACCTTAAAAATAGAGAGTGTGTCTGCCTCCCGAACCCAAACTGGGAGCTGGTTCCACAGGAGAGGAGCCTGATAGCTGAAGGGTCTACCTCCCATTCTACTTTTTGAAATTCTAGGAACCACAAGTGGGCCTGCACTTTCAGACCGAAATGATCTGTTGGGATGATGTGGTACAATGAGGTCTTTAAGATATGATGGAGCTAGGCCTTTGAGGGCCTTGTATGTAAGGAGGAGGATTTTAAATTCTATTCTTGACTTTAAAGGGAGCCAATGAAGAGAAGCTAAAACTGGAGTAATATGATCTCTCTTGCTAATTCCTGTCAATGCTCTTGCTGTGGCATTTTGAATCAATTGGAGGCTTTTTAAAGAGCTATTTGGACAGCCAGACAGTAATGAATTACAGTAATCCGGTCTGGACGACACAGATGCATGAACTAGTTTTTCAGCATCACTCTGAGACAGGATGTTCCTAATTTTGACAATATTACGCAGGTGAAAGAAGGCAGTCCTGGTTACTTGCTTTATGTGCAATTTAAAGGACATATCCTCGTCAAATATAACACCAAGGTTTTTCACAGTAGTACTGGAGGCCAAGGTTATGCCATCCAAAGAAACCACGTGATTAGATAATGAATCTCTGAGATGCTTAGGACCAAATACAATAACTTCTGTTTTGTCTGAGTTTAAGAGTAGGAAATTACAGGTCATCCAAGCCTTTATGTCTTTAAGGCATACTTGGAGTTCAACCAGCTGATTAGTTTCATCTGGTTTCATGGATAAATATAGCTGGGTGTCGTCTGCATAGCAATGGAAGTTTATGCCATGTTTTCTAATAATCTTGCCTAATGGCAACATGTATAACGTGAAGAGTATTGGTCCTAGCACAGAACCCTGAGGAACGCCGTAACTTACTTTTGTATGAGAAGAATCACTGTTGACATGAACAAACTGGAATCTGTCAGACAGATAGGATTCAAACCAGTCTAATGCAGTTCCTTTAATCTTGATCTCTCTTTCAAGTCTCTGTAGTAAAATATTATGATGAATAGTTTCAAATGTATAAAAAGTATAGAGACAATTCCACTGTCTGAAGCCATGAGGAGATCATTGGTAACTTTAACCAGAGCTGTTTCTGTACTGTGATGAACTCTAAAACCTGACTGAAACTCTTCAAACAGACCATTCCTGTATAAGTGGTCACACAACTGATTAGCAACAACTTTTTCTAGAATTTTGGAAATAAAAGGAAGGTTGGAGATTGGACTATAGTTGGCTAAAACATCTGGATCTAGAGTGGCTTTCTTGAGTAAGGGCTTAATTACAGCAATATTAAAAGACTGAGGCACATATCCTGTTAAAAACATAGTAGAAAGTAATGCTTTGAAACATTGAGGTCTATATTCTTGACCTGAATACATATTGTAGCGTGTCACACAACATAAGCTTTGGAGGCTTTTCTGCAAGGTAACTGAAGCTTGAACACAGGCTACTGTTGACTGTAGCACACGCCAACACCATAAACACCATAAGTCTGACACTATAATATGCAGCTCTCGCTCAGTAAACTCTCAGCTTTACCATAAATTCCATCTGTCGCACAGTGCATTCACTGACATCAAGGACAAAAAACACGCTCTACAACCACAGCAACAACATCAACTAAGAACACAACAGAACTGAACAGAAACACATGCGCTTATCAATACTGATATGTTTAGCCTATATAAATCAACACTGTCAATAGCGTAATTGACACCGTCAAGCATGTTGAAAGACAGGATATGTCACAGGGCAGCAAAACTGCTTTAGCTTGGTTGTACTTTTTTTTTTACTTGGGTTTTATATTTTATTGAGTTTTATGATTGCATGCTTTTACTTGTGTTGTGGTTTTAATTGTTTTATTTATTGTGTTGAATTTTTAATGTATGTGTGTGGTTTTATTTACTACCTGAAAACACCATTTTATTGAGTAGCTGCACCTGGGAGGTTCCGCCCTTTTTCCCTAACAGGCAGCCGCCAACCCAGTCACCGGCAGCAGAGAGAGTCTGGCCTGGGAAGTAAGAGTGGCATCACGGGACATATAGGAGAGAGAGGCACGGACTTGGAGAGGGACGCCGGAGAGAGCTAACATGGGAGAGGGACGCTGGAGAGAGCTAACAAAGAGCTAACATTGGAGAGGGACGCCAGAGAGAGCAAACATGGGAGAGGGACGCCAGAGAGACGCAGAGAGAGCTAACATGGGAGAGGGATGCTAGAGAGACGCAGGGAGAGCCAACATGTGAGAGGGATGCCAGAGAGATGCCGGGACGGCATGAGGATGCTGGTCCAAGAGAACGGAAGACACTGAGTGGGCTGGAGATGAGGCAGTGTGAGTGTAGGAGCCATTTGGCCTCTTGCCTGTTAAGTTTTATATGCCCACTAGGTGGCAGAATGATGTAATTAGGGGTCATGCCAATATAGGTAGGAACTGCTGTTCAGGTAGCAGGTGTTGCCTGACGGAGGGGAGCACACACAGTTTTTTGACTGCTTACGCTTATGCTTAAGGTTACGCTGCTTTGTTGCACTTTTGCTGTGTAGCCTACTGTGGATTTACTCAACTGAATGCATGTGAACACTGGATTATTGGAGTATCGTGGTGAGCGGCAATAAATACACTGACGTGAGACGTTAAGTCTGTTTATTTCCTTAGACATGTACTCAGTGGCTAAAGTTATAAGCGCGTCAATTAAGTGCTCGTCTAGCAACCCCTCAGGGGCTTCAAGTATTAGGCTTAGCCTCTACACTTGAGTCAAAAAACTGTCGCTTCAAGCTACCGACGCCGAAGGAGTTTAATCACACACGAAGTGGAAGGAAGCCGTTCGCGTTCGGATGGGAGCTACAGAAACGGCTTGCTGCTTATGCTAGGCTGAGGATGGCGGGTCTACGTATAAACGCTTGGGAATTTGCTTCACGCTTGCTTGGATCAAACAACAGTCATCAGCACAGCAGAGGACAACGCTGATAGTCGCCGAAAGTCTACATATTCTTTGGATGGCGCCCAACGCGAGGTAGGCCTAAATGTAGCGCTACTTAAGAATGAATGGCCATTCAGTTTGTGTGCACATATCAGGGGGCAAAATCCAATGCATTGGTGACATTCGGGGCGGGTAACTAATGTCGTTATCCTGTTGCGAACTCTGCTACGGTGCTACTTTGTTGTGAACTTCATTGCGAACTCTGGTACATTGCTAATTTGTTGCGAACATTCGAACTGAACAATGGAGTCGCACGACAACTTGGAAAGGCTTACAGAGCCGTCCGCTGAGTTGAACAGTGTTGAACATGGCGTTGATACGCAAAAGGACAAAGGAAAGCGTGTTGTTAAATTAACTGCTAAAGCATTTGCTGAAAAACTCGAACGTTTGCAAAACGAGAGGAAAACTAAGTTAAATAAGGCAGGTAAATTAAGAGATGTGTTGCAAGGTCTCATGAAGAAAAAAGATAAATCACAGGTGGAATGTGTTTTTAACGACTTTGTTAAATTATGTGATGAAACAAAAGGTGTTCATGCATCTGTAATGAGTATGTTACCTGATACTGAACAAGAGAAACATGATGTGTGGTTCAAAGCCAAAATGATTGCCAATAATGATCTTACTTTTAAGGTGCAATTATGGGTTTCTAGAGCTGATCAAAATGTCATTTCTGATTGTGCTGTTAGCAATGCTGATGATATTAACCCAGAGGACAGTATTTCAAATGTAGCCAGTAAACGCTCAGGGAAGAGTGTGGCTAGTAGCAAATCAAGCACTTCTTCCACAAGAATTAAAGCAGAGGTTGAGAAGGCCGCACTGCTTGCCCGTATCGCAGCTTTAAAGAGTAAGCATGCATTGGAGGAACAAGAGCAGCAGATAAGGAGAAAAAGGGAGCAACAAGAGATGGAAACAATGCTCGCTGAATCTGATGCTAAACTTGCAGTGTTACAGACCTTTGACAGCCAAAGCTGTGCTAAAGCATCTAACGCAATGAATTCTTACTTGGAGAAAAGGACTCAAAAAGCAGCACCTACATACACATTGGATCCAATGGCAGAAGAGTTTAATTACGCGCCTCAGAGAAAACCACAGCAAACACAGGAATGGTCAGTATCAGCCAACCAACCAATATCAACTGGTATGCAACATCCACAGACTAACGAATGGCCCATACCTAGACCAAAGGACCAGACTGGTTCCATCAGAGGGAGCTATCAACATGCCCTGGAAACAGAGCAGCAATCCCTTCAAGTCAATGCTCTAACAATGGATCAAAGGCAAACAGGAGGTCTTTTATCGGTGCTGCATAAACAAAATGAAATAACATCATCTCTCGTTCAACAACAGCGATTGCTGTCATTGCCAGCAAGAGACATTCCTTTGTACGATGGAGACCCTCTTCAGTATATCTCCTTCATGAGAGCATTTGAACAAGGAGTAGAAGAAAAGGCTAGCAAAAGTGATTGCCTGTATTATCTGGAACAGTTCACTAGGGGGCAGCCAAGGGAACTTGTTCGTAGTTGCCTACATATGACTCCTGAATTGGGCTACAATAAAGCAAAGCAGCTGTTGCAGAAACACTTCGGCAGTAAATATAAGATTGCCGTGGCATACATTGAAAAGGCATTGTCCTGGCCTCAAATAAAGAGTGAAGATGTTAATGCCTTACAAGCCTACTCCCTCTTCTTGAGAGGTTGCTGTAATGTCATGGAGGAGCTTCAATACATGCAAGAGTTGGACATGCCAAGTAACATAAGGACAATTGTCTCTAAATTGCCATTCAAACTTAGAGAGCGATGGAGGACTGTTGCACATGACATACTGGAAGTGTCAGAAAACAGAGCCCTGTTTAAAGACCTTGTCAAAATAATTGAAAGACATGTTCAGATTTTATCTGATCCGTTGTATGGAAACATTAATGACTCGCCATCTGGAATGAATGGACCAAGGGTTGTCACAAGGCCAAGATCACATCCAGACCAAAGAGTCAAAGGAAAGAGTTTTGCTACAACTGTTGAACCTGTGGAGTCTGAAAGTGCCAGAGGATCAAGGGCTGTTATAGCTAGCCGTAGCTCTAATGCTTCAGTCTGTATATGCTGTGCTCAACGTCACCTATTAGAGCACTGTCAACAATTCAAACGCAAGAAACACAGAGACAAGATGAACTTTATAAAGGAAAAGGAGCTTTGCTTCGGCTGCCTGAATGCTGGGCACAGGAGTCGGAACTGTGAGAAGCGTTTAATCTGCAAAACATGCAGTAAAAGGCATCCTACTGTGCTGCATATTGACAAGAATGACACACCTGGCATATTCACAGAGCGTGTTAAGGCTACGGCAAGCACCTCCACAGAACTTGACAAGGAGTCTGGTGCAAATCCATCTGCGTCATCGGAGACTTGTGGACATACAGGGGCCGGAACGGATCGTTGTCTGTTGTCCATCCTGCCAGTCCAAATCAAGTCTGCTAAAGGCAACCAAGTAATACAGACATATGCATTCCTAGATCCTGGCAGTTCAGCCACCTTTTGCTCGGAACAGCTTATGCAAAGGCTTTGTCTTACTGGCAAGCGAACCCAGTTCCTCTTGCACACCATGGGGCAAGAAAGAGTGGTGCCAGCGTATTCAATTTTCGGTTTGGAAGTGTCTGGTATCAATGGTGATGTTTTCTATGAACTTCCACAAACCCTCACACAGAAGAAGATGCCCGTAAGTGCTGACAACATTGCAGCTGCTGACGACTTGGCAAAATGGCCATACTTGGCAAAGCTGGATATTCCCAGAATAGAGGCTAACGTTGACCTGTTGATTGGAAGCAATGCACCCAAGTTGTTGGAACCTTGGGGGGTCATCAATAGCAGTGGGAATGGCCCCTACGCTATAAGAACAGCGCTAGGATGGGTCATTAATGGCCCTTTGCATGGAGATGACTTCAATCTGAACGCAGAGTGCACGTCAGTCCTGATCAACAGGATTTCTGTATGTAAGCTGGAGGAAATGCTGCACAACCAGTATAATCATGACTTCAACGAACAAGCTATTGAAGAGAGAGGGTTATCAAGAGAAGACAGGAAGTTCATGGAGATTATGGAAAGGTCCGCAATTCTCAAAAATAACCATTACCAATTAAATCTGCCTTTTAAGAAGGATGTGTGCTTGCCTAATAATTTTGCTGTGGCAAAACAAAGGGTAATGACACTTAAAAGGAAGTTTCTAAAGAATGAACACTTCTTTAAAGAGTACAGTGCCAAAATCAAGGAGATGGTGAGCAATGGCTACGCAGAGGAAGTGCCTCCTCAGCAGCTGAGTGGTGACAGTGGCAAGGTGTGGTATATTCCCCACCATGGGGTACATCATCCCAAGAAGAAAACTCTGCGTGTGGTGTTCGACTGTGCTGCAGTGTTCAAGGGAACATCGCTAAATCAGCAACTCTTGCAGGGTCCTAACCTCAACAGTACGTTGCTTGGAGTCCTTCTGAGGTTTAGGCAGGAACCTGTGGCAGTTATGGGCGATATACAAGCAATGTACCATCAAGTCAGGGTCTCAAAGGCAGACAGAGACTTCCTGCGGTTCCTGTGGTGGCCTGAGGGTGATCTCACCAAGGAGTTGTCAGAGTTCCGCATGGCTGTCCATTTGTTTGGTGCCGTGTCATCTCCGAGCTGTGCCATTTTTGCTCTGAGGAAAATGGCTGACGACAACCAGGCTGACTTTCCGGCAGAGGTTATCCAAACTGTGAAGGAGAACTTTTATGTCGACGACTGCCTGAAGAGTTTGGCATCTGAAGAGGAAGCTGTGTCAATGGTCAAACATCTGACCACGCTGTGTCAGAGAGGAGGATTTACTTTGACCAAATGGATCAGCAATAGTCGCTCCGTGTTGCAAGCTCTGCCAGAAGAGCATAGAGCTAAAGATTTGAAGGAACTTGACATGGACAGAGACGAGCTTCCTGTTGAGAGAGCCCTTGGCTTGCAGTGGTGTGTGGAGGAGGACACTTTCACATTCAGGTTCGAGGTGTGTCAAAGGTCCTACACCAGACGTGGAATGCTGTCTATGTCTAGTTCAGTGTATGATCCCTTGGGCTTGCTTGCACCAGTACTGCTGCCTGCCAAGATCATGCTACAGGAGCTGTGCAGAAGAAACTTTGGATGGGATGAAACTGTACCACAAGAGCTGCTGCATCATTGGACAAGATGGCTAGAGGAGTTGGATAAGCTGCCCGAGTTCAAGATCAACAGATGCATCAAGCCTAAAGGTTTTGGAAACATCATACAAGCACAGCTTCACCACTTTTCAGATGCTAGTGAGTCAGGATATGGGGCAGTCTCTTACCTCAGGATGCAAAACAGCAAGAGTGCCATGCATGTTGCATTCCTGATGGGTAAAGCTAGAGTAACACCTTTGAAGACTGTCACCATTCCTCGCCTGGAGCTGACTGCTGCAGTTCTTGCTGTTCGTGTGGACCTGATGCTGAGGGCAGAGCTTCAGATTCCATTACAAGAATCAGTCTTTTGGACAGATAGCACGTCAGTGCTCAAGTACATAAAGAACGAGGACAAACGTTTTCATACCTTTGTGGCAAACAGGGTCACAACCATAAGAGAGGCAACAACAACTTCACAGTGGCGTTACATCAACTCAAAGGAAAACCCAGCGGATGATGCATCCAGAGGTCTGAGGGTGCGGGACTTCGTTGAACGCAACAGGTGGATACAGGGTCCAAGTTTCCTGCTCAAGCCAGAAGAGGATTGGCCAGCTGACAGGGTGGACACTGCGATCAAGGCAGATGACCTGGAGCTCAAGAAAGAGGCCGTGGTGAACGCAGTCAATGTGAAGGACTCCTCTGATGGTACCAGTCGCCTTATTGCATACTTTTCAGATTGGAGGAGACTGAAGGTAGCAGTAGGCTGGTTCCTGAGGTTGAAGAGGATACTTCTGAGCAGGATTTGCAGGAGGAGGGAGTCTGAGAGTTTTAATGTTAGTATGCAGAATGCTACAGCACCTCAAGAACAAGCTTTGACCGTTGATGATTTGTGTGAGGCTGAACTTGCCATAATTCGGTACTGTCAGCAACAAAGATTTGGCAAGGAGATTGCTACCTTGTCTGCAGGAAAGAACGCAGTGAGTCGGCAGAGCATGCTGTACAAGCTGGATCCATGCTTGGATGGCAGGCTCCTAAGAGTTGGAGGGCGACTAGCCAGGGGTTCTTTGCCAGAAGAAGCCAAACATCCGCTGATTCTGTCCAAGGATCAACATGTAGCTACTCTTCTTTTGCGAGAGATCCACCAGCAGCTTGGTCATGGTGGCCGGAATCATATACTGTCCACTCTGAGAAGGAAGTATTGGGTCACAGGTGCCAGTTCAGCAGTGAGGAAGGTCATATCTGAATGCTGTTTCTGTAGAAGACATAATAGTCGGATGATGATGCAGAAGATGGCAGATTTGCCAAAGGAGAGGATTCTTCCTGACCATCCACCATTCACCAACGTAGGGGTCGACTACTTTGGACCGATAGAGGTGAAGAAGGGACGAGGCACAGTCAAGCGCTTTGGCGTGATCTTCACCTGTCTATCCAGTCGAGCAGTTCATTTAGAAGTAGCCAGCTCATTGGACACAGATGCATGCATTAACTCACTACGCCGTTTCATTTGCAGAAGAGGTCAAGTTGTTCAAATTCTGTCTGACAATGGCACTAATTTCATAGGAGCAGAAAGAGAGCTCAGAGAGGCGCTCTCATCCCTGAATCAGGCACGGATTGAAGGGATGTTGCAACAAAGGGGAATCAAGTGGAGCTTCAATCCTCCAGCAGGGTCTCACTTTGGCGGTGTCTGGGAGCGCGTAATCCGCATGGTGAGGAGGATTCTTAGGTCAGTTCTTCAGCAGCAAAGACTGGATGATGATGGACTCCATACAGTTATGTGTGAAGCTGAAGCCATTTTAAATGACCGCCCCATCACCAAATTGTCTGATGATCCGAACGACCTTGAACCCTTGACTCCTAATCATATCCTGCTGATGAAGGGAAGACCTTCATTACCACCAGGGCTGTTTGAACAGCATGACGTGTACGTCAGAAGGAGGTGGAGGCAAGTTCAGTACCTGTCCAATCTCTTTTGGAAAAGGTGGGTTCGGGAATACCTGCCACTACTTCAAGAAAGGCAAAAATGGAATGAACGGAGAAACAACCTCAAGCCAGGAGATATTGTGATCATTATGGATCCCACTGCACCACGTCGCTCATGGCCACTTGCAAGAGTCTTGGAGGCATTCCATGACAAGAAAGGACTTGTGCGCTCAGTGCGACTCCAGACAAAGAGCAACATCATTGAAAGGCCGGTGACCAAACTGTGCTTACTACATGAGCCAGGTTAGCAAGGTCTTCACTTAAATGTCCACCCTGGGTTAACGTGTACAAAATAGGGTGTATTGCTTGTGTGTGTGTGTGTGTTATGTTTTCTTTTCTATTCTTATGGCTCCTGTGTTATGGGAATTGTTATGTCTGTATGCCATCACAATTAGGGGCCGGGGTGTAGGAGCCATTTGGCCTCTTGCCTGTTAAGTTTTATATGCCCACTAGGTGGCAGAATGATGTAATTAGGGGTCATGCCAATATAGGTAGGAACTGCTGTTCAGGTAGCAGGTGTTGCCTGACGGAGGGGAGCACACACAGTTTTTTGACCGCTTACGCTTATGCTTAAGGTTACGCTGCTTTGTTGCACTTTTGCTGTGTAGCCTACTGTGGATTTACTCAACTGAATGCATGTGAACACTGGATTATTGGAGTATCGTGGTGAGCGGCAATAAATACACTGACGTGAGACGTTAAGTCTGTTTATTTCCTTAGACATGTACTCAGTGGCTAAAGTTATAAGCGCGTCAATTAAGTGCTCGTCTAGCAACCCCTCAGGGGCTTCAAGTATTAGGCTTAGCCTCTACAGTGAGCGCTGACTGAAAGAAAACCCAGAGCGTTGCAACGTGACGTACTCACAGCGGCAGAGCATAACGTTCTGCTTCCGGGATGCTCACTGCAAGTAGCAGCCGAGGTGCCTGCAGCACCTGGTGCGGCGGCAGATCTCCGCCACCACCTCTGAGCCGCCATTGTACTCGGTCTGGCTGTCACAATAGATTCTTTTACTCTCCTATTACAAATTGACTATTTTAATGTGTGTAGCTCTCATTTTAGAACTTGTTTTTTAAACCTTTTAAGGTTTTAAAACCAAGGTCACCAGGGGATGAGGGGAGGAGAACAAAAGAAAATAGTTTACGGGGAAAAGGAAAGTGACACAGAGACTGATAACTGTGTGTAAAAGAATGTTTCTTTATTCAAAAACAAAATACTAATGATAACTAAGAATGCTGGTCACAAAACTAAATACAGCAGACCAAAACCGACAGCCACAAACAAACTAAAGGCGCCACCACACCTGGGGGGAGAAAGGACATAGGCAAAAGACAAAGAAAGATTAACACTGTCTTTTCCACAGAAAAGAATAGTCAGTACTTCACCGTTGTGATTTCCAACAAACAAACCCAATCTCACGCTTCCACCACTGTGGTCCACCATCTCTCTCTCTCTCCGGGCTGCACCTCTCCTCCACTCTTTAACCAAGATCAGCTGATTACCTGAGTGGAAACGGCTGCTGGTCGGAGGAGGGGCGATCACCTGGAGGAGGAGAGTGGGAGAGAGAGACACAAACACACTAAAACAACCACAGCGGCACTAGGGCTGTAACAGTTTTAATGCTCTCTGGCCTTTTATGTCAGAATATAATACGTTGTAAAAAATGTTTGTGTAGTGCACCGGCATCAATTGTTTCCCGTGAAGTGAAGTTGTTAATTGACTGCTGCTGAGAGGATTTGGACCTTACCTCTACTAGCGTTAGTGGATTCCTTTTGTTCCTTTTGTGTAATGCAGTAGTAGATTTGTTGTATTTCAGGACTGATATGTCACAGTAGTATGGGCTTCAAGTATTTCCACACACTTGATGAACCGCTACTAGTTTGCTGCAATGACCCGCTGGGTTCCCAACCTGTCTTCACAGAGGCGACCATGTTGTTATTGTGATTGGTGGCTAGTCGACTCCCTGCTTAAAGCATCATGGTACAGCAGCAGTGATGGCGCTTACTACTCCATCCCAAGGGACATCATCGCTTTTGTTCGTGACCCTCTCACTGACCGAAGTGCAGATTTATCCTCCCTGGCCAAAGAAGCCATCCCCTCGTTGGATGAGGCCGCATTTCAGCTGGAGCTTATTGATTTCCAAACAACCTCTCTGGTCAGCGATGCACTCAAAAGTGAGCAAAGCGTGGATGACTTTTGGATGACATGCTCAGATGAGTACAGATGGATCAGGAAACTCGCCTTTTATGTGTTGACGATGTTTCCCTCCACCTATGCATGCGAGTCAACCTTTTCTTCTATAAATGCCACTAAGACGCACGAGAGGAATCGCCTGACATACAAAAATCTGGAGAACTGCTTGCGTCCATATCTCCTGACATCAGGGGTCGCGTTAACCGAATATTTTCCGTCATTGACTGTTTTTTTAAAACCGTGATGGAAAAATCTGAAGGCAAGTTTGACAGATTGCAGTTCACACCCCAAGTAAGCTCACTTGCGACTTGGTGGATAGTGAGCTTATTAACTGGCTTATTAACTGGCTCTTGTCTCTCTTGATTAGTAGTGTAATAGTCGGTTATGAGTCGGTTAAGTTTTGTTTCCCTGCATATTGTGTGTAATTGAATGAGTGGCTGAGTGCCTTAGTTTGCTAGTGCTCAAGTCAGGTAGTACGTTTTGTTTCTCTGCCGAGTGAGATGTACGATGTTTAAATGGTGCAGATTATATCAATCAAACGTGGTAGGACTGAACTGAGCCAGTTAAATAGACGTCTAGATTCATGATTTTTGAGTCGTCTTTGGCCGATTATATGAGCCGAATCTTTTTTTTCCACCGCTACTGAATATTAATTAAAAATGAATGAAAATGAACTGCTATTGGATGTCATTATTATTATTTAAAAAAAAAATTAAAGTGATGGGTAAAACTAGATTATAATGGGATTTTTATGACCCTGTCAGTCAAAATGACAGACAATGATAAAATCTAGCGCAACCTCTGCCTGACATCCAAAAGAAAACATGGGAAGATTTATAGCAGCCTATACATTTACATTATCACAAACTGGGTGTATTAGACGACATTCAAGGAAAAACTTCTGTATTAAGTCACTGCTAATCTAATCTACATAAACAAATAGACTGTAGCCAGTGATCTCAGAGATTGCTCCATATATAATACATTTGAAATATTGCAGGAAATAATGGGAAAAAAATAGCATTTTCTTCAAGCCATGGAAGTATTTTACACAGTTCTGCAAAATGGCGAAGAGGAATCCATGAGAGTAGACTACAGGCAAACATATGTTGGTCCATGATGGTTACGGTTGTTGGGGGGATTTTCCTTAAAGTGACCATTGCTCTTGGGAGTCTTTCCTTGCGTGTTAAAAGTATTACTAAATATTAAATACTGAGTTGGCCAATTTGCATGAATTTTGATCATGCAGGCACTAAACAGTCCATAAAATCCGTATTGTACTCATCTTAATGTAGGATATACACAAGTACAAGTACTTCTCTTTGCCAAGTCAATAACACATACGATACAATATAATAAATATAGGCTTAAAGTACAGACTCTATGCTTTTATTTATAAGACTATTTACATCCAAATAGGTCATCAGTACAATTTTACTAAAAGGAATTATTGAAGTCACCAACGTGTTGTACACAAAGACAAACTGTAAATACATAGCAAAAATGTACCTTTTCTGATACACAATAGATTTAATCATCACCAACAGTGATGATGAAATCAGATGAGTTTGGCTGGACAGAACAACCTTTTTAAGTGTTTAGAAATTTCCTTCATTTTGAGTCCATATATAAATGGATTAAACAGAGGGTGAAACAAAATTATTTGTAACGTCATCAGGAAACGTTCGTTTTTTGAAAAATTAGAATTCACCCGAACTATGAATACCTCATATCCACTCAAAATGGAGAAAACAATCAAGACCAACAGGTGTGGTAAACATGTCTCTGCAGCTTTCTTCTTGACTTCTCTAGAACATCGATAGGTTATTATAAGTATCCTGGTGTATGTAAAAACTATGAAGAGCAGAGGAAGTACTACAAGATCTAATAAAATTATCACACCAAATATAGCAATGGATCTTGATTTAACACACTGAAGATTGTAAATTCCGTTGTTACAAAATATTCCTTTGAAACTGAAGTCGCATAGTTCTGCTTCTGAGCTCAGTATTGCAGGAACAGCAATATGACAAGCAGGTATAAGCCAAGCTATAACCAGGAACATACTCACGGTAGTTCTTGTCATGATGTTTGGATATTGCAGAGGTTTACATATAGACACATATCTGTCATAGGACATAGCTGACAATAGAAAGTACTCTGTAGTCCCTAAAAAGTGAAACATAAAAAACTGAAAGAGACAGGCAGAATATGAGATGATCTGTTTTTCAGATAAAAAGTCGATCAGGAGCTTAGGACAAACAGTAGTGCAATAAAGAACACAGTTCAGTAGTAAAGCTGCAATGAAAATGTACATAGGCTCATGGAGGTTTTTATGCATCCAGATAAGGTACACAATAGTAGAATTGCTGCATATTATTAGCATATATAATGTGAACATGATCACAAAATAGACATATCTGTATTTGTCAATTTCCACGTACCCATCAAGAATTATATAGGTAACATTTAACTCATCATCATCCATCAGTGTTGGTAAAACCTAAATGTTCAATGATAAAACGGATTGTGTAACAAGTGAAGATAAATTATCATTCAAATTGCCCCAACAACCAACCTGTTCTGAGAGTCTTATTCACAGATACTTGATCTTGAAATTCACTCGGCACATGTCCACCTACAAAATTTGAATTGTTTGAGACTGTGGAAAGTTTTTATCAGATGGCTGGACCCTCCAAGGATCTCAACTCTGGAGGCCCATTACCTCATTGTTCTACCTCATTGACTCTACAGTGCGGCCCATTACACAATCTCTCTAGCTCACAGTGTTCTATGTTGTAGTCCACAACAGCAAACTTGTCCTGTCTTGTTTTAGAAACTTGAGGAATGCAGGTCATCGTAATTTAACTCAGGCCAGGCCGAAGTCTCATTGCCAGTTATACCCCTGTGTCTCCGAACCCTTTCCCGTGTATTGCAGCTAAAGGTCTAATAACTTTAGACAATACGGATTCGCAGCCTCCTCCTCTCTGTTACCAGGGGATGTTTAGTGAAGTTGTTAACTGACTGCTGTTGAGAGGATTTGGACTGTTCGTCTGCTAGCATTGGCAGATGTCGTTTGAGTAATGCAGTAGTAGATTTGTTGTATTTCAGGACTGATATGTCATGGTACTATGGCCTTCGTCTTCAGTAAAGTATTTCCACACACTTGATGAACCACTGCTAGTTTGCTGCAATGACCCACTGGGTTCCCAGCCTGTCTTCTTGGAAGCGTCCATGTTGTTATTGTCACGTGAATGGGGACGAGTCGACTTTCTGCTGAGAGTGTCATGGTATAGCAGCAGTGACGTCAACTAGTCAGTGCAACCCCTTGTGCAGTGGTTTTCAAAGTGGGGGCCGCGACCACCTGGGGGGGCGCCAGCGGGGCGCGAGGGGGGCCTCAGACAATTGGAGGGAAGATATGAAAAAATTACCAAAAAAAAAAAAAAAAGGAATTATTTTTAATCATTATTATAAAATATAATCGAATTATTTTTAAATCATTATCATAAAATATAATCATAATAATAATAATAATAATAATAAACCATATTATTTGCTCCTCAAGATAGCATGTAGCTGGCGCAAAATGGACAGGTTTTTGACAAGAAAGAGACCGAAGGAACAGACCAACAGCCCTACTGTGGAGGACACTGCTACAAAAAAACCTAAGAACTCCTGGCCAACAAAAATCAGAAAATGTCAGGCAGCACTTATGCTAAACAAATAGTTATTGAATAGTGAATAAAAGTAAGAAAAATACATTCCAAAAGTTGATGTTTCTTTACATATTTTGTAGCATTGTCTGTGGGTTTGCAAAAGGTGTCCTCGGCCAGAAGCTAATGCTGTTCGGGGGGCCTTGGCATGGAAAAGTTTGGGAACCCCTGCCCTAGTGTATACCTTGTTTAGTTATGCACTACAGATTCATGTGAGGATGTACTACTATGATGAAAGAACCTATGGCCCACTGAAGAAAACATGGGAAGACTTACAGCAGCCTATAGATTTACATTATCATGAACTGGGTGTATGAGACGACATTCAAGGAAAACTCCTGTATTAAGTCACAGCTAATCTAATCTATATAAACAAATAGACTGTAGCCAGTGATCTCAGAGATTGCTCCATATATAATACATTTGAAATATTGCAGGAAATAATGGGAAAAAAATAGCATTTTCTTCAAGCCATGGAAGTATTTTACACAGTTCTGCAGAATGGCAAAGAGGAATCCATGGGAGTAGACAACAGGCAAACATATGTTGGTCCATGATGGTTACGGTTGTTACGGGGATTTTCCTTAAAGTGACACTTGGTGACACTTGGCCATCAATTTTGACGTCTCATTGCTAGTATACAATGTCCAAATTTAAAAGTCCTTTCAATAATTATTTCATCCTTGTCTTGCATTATGTCCATCTTGCACCATTGCTCTTGTGAGTCCTTCCAATCTTATTAAAAGTATTACTAAATATTAAATACTGAGTTGGCCAATTTACATGAATTTTGATCATGCAGACACTAAACAGTCCATAAAATCCGTATTGTACTCACCCTAACGTAGGATATACACAAGTACAAGTACTTCTCTTTGCCAAGTCAATTATACTATACAATATAATAAATATAGGCTTAAAGTACAGACTTGATGCTTTTATTTATAAGACTATTTACATCCAAATAGGTCATCAGTACAATTTCACTAAAAGGAATTATTAAAGCCATCAGCATGTTGTACACAAAGACAAACTGTAAATACATGGCAAAAATGTACCTTTTCTGATATATAGATTTAATCATCACCAACAGTGATGATTAAATCAGATGACTTTGGCGTTAACCGAATATTTTCCGTCACTGACCGTTTTTTAAAAAATATGACGGAAAAATCTGAAGGCCGTCCGTCATTTTGACAGATTGCAATTCACACCCCTGACCACTTGGTGGCGAGTGACCTCATTTATTGGTTCCTGTCTCTCATCGCAGTTTGCGTTCCAAACATCTCGGAACTTTTGTCGGTGCACGATTTCCTGGTACACTGATTACACTGATGCACACATCAGAGCTCTATGGGCTAACCATAGACCAGGGATTCCCAAAGTGTGGTGAGCGCACCCCTGGAGGTGCGTGAACTGCCTCTAAGGGCTGGGCGAGATGCAAAATGCAATGGGGGAGAAGAAGTTATCTTCTTCTACGCACTGTATAGGCGCAACTAACTGAGCCAGCTGCGCTGCACTTGAAAATCGTCAGATGGATCATTTTTTTTATCTGTTCCAGAGCCTATCCTCTTTGTTATTTATGTCGTGGGTCGTGTGTAACTTAATTACAATTTAATTCAAATGACTGGCGTTCTAATTTTATTTCCATAACCGCTGTGTTATGATGACGCGGTTGTGTCAGCTCCACGGTCATTGCTGCAATTTTTGTTTAATCGGCTGAAAATATTATCCATATTTCTCCCAACTTATCTGCTTTCTGCCTCTGAGCCTGAGCCTGTCATCCATCCCCTTTGCTCTTAAAAGTGGAAGCTTGTGCGTAACTTTGTTTCATTATATTGAAAATGTTACAGTGTTTCAGTTTAATTCAAATGCGAGAGCGCGTTGTTGTGATCGTGATTATTTTGTTACGTGTGTTCTGGTAACTTGAGCATGATTAAACATGCTGCCTCTAATATGGATATAAAAAAGCTTGTGTTTTTTTTTGTTGTTTTTTTTTAAGTGTGGGGTGTTGGGGGTGCGTCAGCGCGGATATAGAAGGGGGTGTGCGGCCAAAAAAGTTTGGGAACTGTTGTCTATGTCTATGCAGCTAACGGCTACCAAAATGGAATTTTCATACCACCGAAGCACTTCAACCCTACGGTACTGTCCAAGAGCTATTTACGCTAGCAGTCCCGTTCCGAGTACGGACAAGACGTGTCGGCAGCCGAAATTTTTATTTTTTTTTTGGTTACCATTTAAAGTAAATACTGTTCTGAAAAAGGTACTTAAAGTTAATGAAACGTTAATGAAAAGGAAATGCTATTGAATATGTCTTTATTATCATTTAAAAAAAAAAAAATTGAAGTGACGGGTAAAAATAGATTATGACGGAATTTTTATGACCTTGTCAGTCAAAATGACCTACAACGAAAAAGTCTAGCGCAACCTCTGAGTAGCAGACACATCTCTACATCAACTGTTCAGAGGAGACTGCGCCAATCAGGCCTTCATGATCAAGTAGCTGCTAGAAAACCACTACTAAAGAAAAGCAACAAGCAGAAGAGATTTGTTTGGGCCAAGAAACACAAGGAATGGACATTAGACCAGTGGAAATCTGTGCTTTGGTCTGAGTACAAATTTGAGATATTTGGTTCCAACCACTGTGTCTTTCTGCGATGCAGAAAAGGTGAACGGATGGTCTCTACATGCACGGTTCCAAATGTGAGGCATGGAGGAGGAGGTGTGATGGAGTGGGGGTGCTTTGCTGGTGACACTGTTGGGGATTTATTCAAAATTGAAGGCACAGCATGGCTACCACAGCATCCTGCAGCGACATGCTATCCCATCCGGTTTGCATTTAGTTGGACTACCATTTATTTTTCAACAGGACAGTGACCCAAAACACACCTCCTCCTTTTTTCTTCCACGGGCAGCACGGTGGCGTGGTGGTTGGCACTGATGACTCACAGCAAGAAGGTTCCATCCATGAGCCGAATGGGCCTTTCTGTGTGGATGTTCTCCCTGTGTCTGCGTGGGTTCTCTTCGGGTATTAGGCTTCCTCCCACCGACCAAAGACATGCTCGTCAGATAAATTGGTGATTGTAAATTGGCCGTAGGTGTGCATGTGGGTGTGAATGGTTGTCTGTCTCTCTGTGTTAGCTCTGCGATAGACTGGCGACCTGTCCAGGGCGTACCCTGCCTCTCGCCCAATGACAGCTGGGATAGGCTCCAGCCCCCCGTGACCCTTCACAGGAACAAGCGGTTACAGAAGATGAATAAATGAATGAATGCTGAATGAATTCCAGATAGACATGTGGACCATGTTATGCCATTTGAATAGTGCCAAGTTACAGTAATTTTCCTTTAAGTGACACTCGGCCATCAACTTTGACGTCACATTGCTAGTACACAATGTACAAATTTAAAAGTCCTTGCAATAATTATTTCATCCTTCTCTTGCATTATGTCCCTCTTTCACCATTGCTCTTGTGAGTCCTTCCAATCTTGTTAAAAGTATTACTAAATATTAAATACTGAGTTGGCCAATTTACATGAATTTTGATCATGCAGGCACTAAACAGTCCATAAAATCCATATTATCCTCATCCTAACGTAGGATATACACAAGTACAAGTACTTCTCTTTGCCAAGTCAATTAAACATACTGTACAACATAATAAATATAGGCTTAAAGTACAGACTCTATGCTTTTATTTATAAGACTATTTATATCCACATAGGTCTTCAGTAAAATTTCCCTTAAAGGAATTATTAAAGCAACCAACATGTTGTACACAAAGACAAACTGTAAATACACAGCAAACATGTACCTTAATGATACACCAACAGTGATGATGAAATCAGATGAGTTTGGCTGGACAGAACAACCCTTTTAAGTGTTTAGAAATTTCCTTCATTTTGAGTCCATATATAAATGGATTAAACAGAGGGTGATACAGAATTATTTGTAACGTCATCAGGAAACGTTCGTTTTTTGAAAAATTAGAATCCACCCGAACTATGATTCCCTCATATCCACACAAAATGGAGAAAACGATCAAGACCAACAGGTGTGGTAAACATGTCTCTGCAGCTTTCTTCCTGACTTCTCTAGAACATCGATAGGTTATTATAAGTATCCTGGTGTATGTAAAAACTATAAAGAGCAGAGGAAGTATTACAAGATCTAATATAATTATCACACCAAATATAGTAATGGATCTTGATTTTACACATTGAATACTGTAAATTCCGTTATTACAAAATATTCCTTTCAAAATGAAGTCACATAGTTCTGCTTCTGCGCTCAGTATTACAGGAACAGTGATATGACAAGCAGGTATAAGCCAAGCTATAACCAGGAACATACCCACAGTGGTTCTTGTCATGATGTTTGGATATTTCAGAGGTTTACATATAGACACATATCTGTCATAGGACATAGCTGACAAGAGAAAGAATTCTGTAGTCCCTAAATAGTAAAACAGAAAAAACTGAAAGAGACAGGCAGAATATGAGATGATCTGTTTTTCAGATAAAAAGTCAATCAGGAGCTTAGGATAAATAGCAGTGCTGTAAAGAATACAGTTTAGTAACAAAGCTGCAATGAAAATGTACATAGGCTCATGGAGGTTTTTATGCATCCAGATAAGGTACACAATAGTAGAATTGCTGCATATTATTAGCATATATAGTGTGAACATAATCACAAAATAGACATATCTGTATTTGTCAATTTCCACGTACCCATCAAGAATTATATAGGTAACATTTAACTCATCATCATCCATCAGTGTTGGTAAAACCTAAATGTTCAATGATCAAACAGACTGTGTAACAAGTGAAGATAAATTATCATTCAAATTGCGCCAACAACCAACCTGTTCTGAGAGTCTTGTTCATTCACAGATACCTGATCTTGAAATTCACGTGGTGCATGTCCACCTACAAAATTTGAATTGTTTGAGACTGTGGAAAGTTTTTATCTAATTGCTGGACCCTCCAAGGATCTCAACTCTGGAGGCCCATTACATCATTGCTCTACCTCAATTACGTAATCTTTCCAGTTTACAGTATCCTACATTGTAGTCCAAAGCAGCAAACTTGTCCTGTCTTGTTTTCGAAATTTGAGGTATGCAGGTCATCGTAACTTTACTCAGGCCAGGCCAAAGTCTCATTGCTAGCTATTATCAATATCCCAGCATCCCGTATTGATGTGCTATACCGCGTTTTCTCATGGTGCATAGTACTCTGATTCTCTGGTTGGATGTGTTGTTTTCAAAAAAGTTGACTTTCTTTGCCCATCAATGGTTTTCTTTTCTGGATTCAGGTGAATACTAGGGGTTAAACGACTTGTGATTTTTAAAAGTTGACTAATATTCAGTGAAAGTCGGGTCGATGTCGACTAGTCGATGACATTACACATAAAAACACAGTAGAAAGTAATGTTTTTCAACAATGGAATCTATATTCATGACATGAGTACATATTGTGGCATGTCACATAATGGAAGCTATGGAGGATTTTCTGCAAGGTAAGTAAAGCTTGAACAAGAGTTACTGTCGACTGTAGTCCAAGCCAACACCATCAACACCATCAGTCTGACACTATAATATGCGGCTCTCATTCTGCAAAATCTCTGCTCTACCATAAATTCCATCTGTCACATGGTGCATGGGCTTAAAGTACAGACTCTATGCTTTTATTCAAGAGAGTATTTCCATCCAAATAGGTGTAGGAATTACAGTCTTTTTAATACACATTCCCTTATTTTAAGGGACACTGAAATGTTCCTTCATCATGTATTCATCAGTTAAGTAAATGGCCTGGAGTTGTCTCAAAGAGTGGTATATTTGTTGGACATTTCTACTGTGAGCAACAAGAACAACTGAACGTTTGACAATTTATTATTTCAGAGATGAAGTTAAATCGATTTTCATCAGTAAAATTTCACTAAAAGGAATTATTAAAGCCATCAACGTATTGTACACAAAGTCAAACTGTAAATATGTTGGAAACATGTACTTTCCTGATACACAACAGATTAAATCATCACCAACAGTGATGATGAAATCAAATGAGTTTGGCTGGACAGAACAACCCTTTTAAGTGTTTCGAGATTTCCTTCATTTTGAGGCCATATATAAATGGATTAAACAGAGGGTGATACAAAATTATTTGTAATGTCATCAGGAAACGTTCGTTTTTTGAAAAATTAGAATCCACCCGAACTATGATTCCCTCATACCCACACAAAATGGAGAAAACGATCAAGACCAACAGGTGTGGTAAACATGTCTCTGCAGCTTTCTTCCTGACTTCTCTAGAACATCGATAGGTTATTATAAGTATCCTGGTGTATGTAAAAACTATGAAGAGCAGAGGAAGCGCTGCAAGATCTAATAAAATGATCACACCAAATATAGTAATGGATCTTGATTTTACACAATGAATACTGTAAATTCCGTTATTACAAAATATTCCTTTGAAAATTAAGTCACATAGTTCTGCTTCTGCACTCAGTATTACAGGAACAGTGATATGACAAGCAGGTATAAGCCAAGCTATAACCAGGAACATAGTCACAGTGGTTCTTGTCATGATGTTTGGATATTGCAGAGGTTTACATATAGACACATATCTGTCATAGGACATAGCTGACAAGAGAAAGAATTCTGTACTCCCTAAAAAGTAAAACATAAAAAACTGGAAGAGACAGGCAGAATATGAGATGATCTGTTTTTCAGATAAAAAGTCAATCAGGAGCTTAGGATAAATAGCAGTGCTGTAAAGAATACAGTTTAGTAACAAAGCTGCAATGAAAATGTACATAGGCTCATGGAGGTTTTTATGCATCCAGATAAGGTACACAATAGTAGAATTGCTGCATATTATTAGCATATATAGTGTGAACATAATCACAAAATAGACATATCTGTATTTGTCAATTTCCACGTACCCATCAAGAATTATATAGGTAACATTTAACTCATCATCATCCATCAGTGTTGGTAAAACCTAAATGGTCAATGATAAAACAGATTGTGTAACAACTGAACATAAACTATCATTCAAATTGCCCCAACAACCAACCTGTTCTGAGAGTCTTATTCAAATACAGATACCTGATCTTGACATTCACTCAGACATGTCCACCTACAAAATTTGAATTGTTTGAGACTGTGGAAAGTTTTTATCAGATTGCTGGACCCTCCAAGGATCTCAACTCTGGAGGCCCTTTACATCATTGCTCTACCTCATTGACTCCACAGTGCCGCCCATTGCCCAATCTCTATGTTGTAGTCCACAACAGCAAACTTGTCCTTTCTTGTTTTAGAAATTTGGGCAATGCTGGTCATTGTAATGTTACTCAGGCCAGGCCAAAGTCTCATTGCGTGCTGTTATTACTACCCCAGTATCCTGTATTGATGTGCTATAACATGTTTTCTCACGGTGGATGATACTGTGATTCTCTGGTTGGATGTGTTTTCCCAACAAAATTTACTTCCTTTGCCCATCACTGATTTTCTTTTCTGGATTCAGGTGTATGCTAGTCGTTGAACAACTACTGATTTTTAAAAGTCGACTAATATGTGGTGTAAGTCAAGTCGACGTCCAGTAGTCAATGACATCACACATAAAATGACAGTAGAAAGTAATGCTTTGCAACATTGAATCAGAATCAGAATCAGCTTTATTGATCAAAGATGTGTACACATACAGGGAATTTGACTCTGGTAACTTTTGCTCTCGTACAGAAACATACAGAACTTAAATAAGCATAAAAAATTAATCTCAATCTGTACACATAAAAAAAATTTAAAAAAAATAAAAAATTGGGAAATAAAGGATAAGAGCAGATATATACAATGTTCCAGGAGTTTGTACAGTGACTATATACAATTAGTGCAGAGTTATTGTTGTTGTTCATGTGAATGGTCTCACACTCTGTGACTGCTCAGAGGTCATCTGGGGGAAGAAACTGTCTTTGTGGCGGGTGGTTTTGGCATACAGTGCTCTGTAACGCCGGCCTGAGGGGAGGCAGATTGTGTCTGGGGTGTGAGGGGTCTGTGGAGATTTTACTGGCCCACTTCCTGACCCTGGACCGGTACAGGTCCTGGATGGAGGAAATGTCAGTACCATTGATCTTCTCTGCAGACCTGACTGTTCTCTGCAGTCTGTCCCTGTCATGTCTGGTGGCAGATTCAAACCAGACCGTGATGGACGTAGTCGGGACAGACTGGATTATTGCAGTGCAGAAAATGATCAGCAGCTCCTGAGGCAGGTTGAACTTCCTGCAGGAAACATTAAGTACAACTTCTGCTGGGCCTTCTTCCGTACAGAGTCTATGTGGGAGGTCCACTTTAGGTCCCATGAGACTGTGGACCCTAGGAACCTGAATGAGTCTAGTGTAGGGACTGTTCTGTTGAGGATTGTGAGAGGAGGGGTTGATGGGGGGCTCTTTCTGAAGTTCACTGTCATCTCCACAGTTTTGAGCAGGTTTAGCTCCAGGTGGTTCTGACTGCACTAGAGGACCAGCTGTTCCACTTCCCTTCTGTATGCAGACTCGTCGCCGTCCCGGATGAGTCCAATGATGGTGGTGGTGTCTGCAATCTTCAGGAGCTTCACAGAAGGCTCCCTTGAGGTGCAGTCAGTAGTATAAAGGGAGAAGAGCGGTGGGGAGAGAACACACCCCTGGGGGGCGCAAGTGCTGAGCGACCGGGTGCTAGATGTAATGTTACCCAGTTTCACCTGCTGCCTCCTGTCAGTCAGGAAACTGGTGATCCACTGACAGGTGGAGGGGGGCACAGTGAGCTGGGACAGTCATGCATAGGTCCCTGCAGAGTCTAGGTGGTGCAGGATGTAGTGAAGAGCCATATTGACTGCATCATCTACTGACCTGTTTGCCCTATAGGCAAACTGCAGAGGGTGGAAAGTTGCTATGTGTTCCTTCATTAGGTATTCTTCACTTTAGTAAATGGTCTGGAGTTGTCTCAAAGTGTGGTATATTTATTGGACATTTCTACTGTGAATAACAAGGACGACTGAACGTTTAACAATTTATTGTTTCAGAGATGAAGTTAAATAAATTTTCATGAGTAAAATTTCACTAAAAGGAATTATTAAAGCCATCAACGTGTTGTACACAAAGACAAACTGTAGATATGTAGGAAAAATATACCTTCCTGATGCAATAGATTTAATTGGCGTCATCACCAACAGCAATGATGAAATCAGAGTTTGGCTGGATGGAATAACCTTTTCAAATGTTTAGAAATTTCCTTCATTTTGAGTCCATATATAAATGGATTGAACAGAGGGTGATACAGAATTATTTGTAATGTCATAAATAAACGTGCAGCTTTTGGAAAATTAGATTCCACACGAGCTATGCTAACATCATATGCACTCAAAATTGAAAAACTGATCAAGACCAACAGGTGTGGTAAACATGTCTCTGCAGCTTTCTTCCTGACTTCTCTGGAACATCGATAGGTTATTATAAGTATCCTGGTGTATGTAAAAATGATGAAGAGCATAGGAAGTACTACAAGATCTACTAAACATATCACACCAAATATAGTAATGGATTTTGACTGTACACACTGAAGATTGTAAACTGCATTGTTACAAAAGACTCCTTTTAAATTGAAGTCACATAGTTTTGCCTCTGCGCTAAGTATTGCAGGAACAGCAATATGACAAGCAGGTATAAGCCAAGCTATAGCCAGGAACATACTCACGGTGGTTCTTGTCATGATGTTTGGATATTGCAGAGGTTTACATATAGACACATATCTGTCATAGGACATAGCTGACAAGATAAAGAATTCTGTACTCCCTAAAAAGTAAAACACAAAAAACTGAAAGAGACAGGCAGAATATGAGATGATCTGTTTTTCAGATAAAAAGTCAATCAGGAGCTTGGGATAAACAGTAGTGCTATAAAGAACACAGTTCAGTAGCAAAGCTGCAATGAAAATATACATAGGCTCATGGAGGTTTTTATGCATCCAGATAAGGTACACAATAGTAGAATTGCTACATATTATTAGCATATATATTGTGAACATAATCACAAAATAGACATATCTGTATTTGTTAATTTCCACATGTCCATGAAGAATTATATAAGTAACATTTAACTCATCATCATCCATCAGTGTTGGTAAAACCTAAATGTTCAATGATGAAACAGACTGTGTAACAAGTGAACATAAGTTATCATTCAAATTGCCCCAACAACCAACCTGTTCTGAGAGTCTTATTCATTCACAGATACCTGATCTTTAAATTCACATGGTGCATGTCCACCAACAACATTTGAATTGTTTGAGACTGTGGAAAGTTTTTATCAGATTGCTGGACCCTCCAAGGATCCCCACTCTGGAGGCCCATTACATCATTGCTCTACCTCATTGACTCTACAGTGTGGCCCATTACATGATCTTTCTAGCTCACAGTATTCTATGTTGTAGTCCACAACAGTAAACTTGTCCTTTCTTCTTTCCTGTCCTTTCCCAGGTATTTTAAATCGATCACCAAGCAGCAGGTGACTTCTTCCAGACTAGTCCACATATCACTCCCATACAACATACATACACCCAACAAAGGCAAAGTCGTCAGAAAACCTCTGTTAGTGACATGAGTCCGAGTTGTGTTGAAAATCTGTGGTGTATAAGGTGACCGTAACAGTAATGGAGAAAGCACCATGCCCTGTGGGGCACCTTTACCACTCAGCACCACATCAGACGGGACACGACCCAACCGGACGAGCTATAGCCTGTCTGCCAGTCAGTGATCCAGAATGCAGTGGACGTGCTGACACCTGTGGTGTTGAAGAATGTGACTCTCACTCAGCCTCCACCACCACCCAGGTGTGAGTGAGTGAGCTGCAGACATGGCTAACTGTAGCAGGTCGAAAGACGATCTCACCTATGGTCTTAGGTAGGCCAACACCAACCTCTCCAGCACCTCATATGATATTTGAGGGCATGATACTTTGATTTCATACATACAAGGGCACTAAATCCAGCTTCACACAGATATGTGCTTCCAAAAGGAACCAACTGTTTTAGAGCACACAGTGAGATCTCTGGGTACTCATCTCTTGCTCCAAACCAGAATTCCTCCACTGGCACTCACGAATGTAATCGCTGATGCACTGTCGCTTGTGCAGTCAAGTGATCGCAGCCGTCAATCAAGATATCTTCAGATACATCGGATATTTTTATATGCTGCATTTTATTTGAACTCCATTTATATTCATGAAAAGTGAAAGAGTACAGTTGTTTACAGTTTTTTCCAGTTGCTAACACACTAAAATGACATGGCTAGCACAAATATTTAAACTGACACAGGGAGCAAAACCTCATCTCAAATCTCCAAAACTTTAAACACATTTTCTGCTTTACACACATTTTGCAATTCGAAATGGCACTTTTTAAGGTTAACTGAACGCAGTTCTCTGCATAAGACACAACAATCTGACATAAAGTCACATGTTTGCGATTTCAAAACACTGCCATTTAAAATGATGCACTACATGAGCTCATTGGCCACTATATGTGCTACCTGGCCAAATAGGTGTTATATAATTGTTAACACTTCAATCAGGAAGTAAGCAATAAAAGACCACAGGTGAGCATCTTTTTTTCTTTTACAACAACAATGGAAGACATTGCTGAGAGAGGAAGAGGAAGAGGGAGGGTGAGAATGTGATGTGGACGAGGCGTTGTGGTCAGACCCAGCTGTCCGGCAAGATGCTGTCTAATTATTTTGCTTTCCTCTTTATTTATTTATTTTTATCTGCACATTTTTTCTGCACATTGTATTTTTCAGCTTACTGTGTTTTGAGCATATTTTAGTTCACTCCAATGTAAATATATCTGCTGTGCATATGTTGCACTGACTTTGGTGAAAAATAAAAAAATACATATTTCAATAGCACGTGTGTGTATCTGCAAATATTTCTGTGCATGTGAACAATCTGAAGAATTCTCTACAGTTTGAACTATGTTAGCATTATGGCAAAGCATGCTAAAGATGAGAGTGCTTTTCATTATGCCCAACAGTGCGTAGTTGGTTAGACAAAAATGTGTCAAGACAAAAAAAGTGTGTGCCATCTGGTGCAAAAGTGATTTTGGTTGAAGTGCTTCATTTTGCGGGATATATGAGGTATTTTGCAGTTTGGGTGTGTGGTTTGGTGAATTGTGTTAGTATTTTGATAAAACCAGCCTAGTTTGCAAAATTGTGTTTAAGCAATTGGAAAAAACTGTAAGATTGTGTGTGGTGTTTTTAATCAGAATTTTAAAAAGAATAATTGGTTGAAAAAAAAATTATGAGTAATTTATTGTTGTCAATTACTAGACATTTCAGGTGACCCCATTTGAATTCCAGGCGACCCCAAGTGGGGTCACGACCCCAAGGTTGAAAAACACTGGGCTAAGGCATCATAAGGACATTTACAACTGGAAGACACATTATATACACACACACCATAGGTACAAGTTTAAGGGTCATAACTTGAAATGCAAAGTACTGTGATAATCTTCAGTGGAGTCACTTTGATTTATGTTTTTTCACACATAAAAGAGAAAGACAGAAATACCAAGTCCACTCTGACTGGATGGTGGGAGACACTCAAATTTAAATTCTTGAAATCTTTACTTATACTCAATACGTGCTTCAGAAATACACCCAGAGCCAATGAGACCAATATGAATGCAATCACTTGTAAACATGGTGAAATTCTGCTATTTGAATTTCTATAAGGAAAGTAAATTACAGTGTAAAAAGATGTCAGTGCAAGCCAGTATGACATGATGATGTTCAACAAAGATATTGTGTGATATGATTCTGGAAGAGTTAATACATCAGGTGATTTTAGCAGGACTAAACAACCTTTTCAGATGTTTAGATATTTCTTTCATTTTGAGCCCGTATATGATTGGATTAAAAATAGGGTGACCCACAACTAACTGTAGTGTCAATATGAAGTGGGCAGTTTTCAGAAAATTAGATTCCACTCGAACAATGCTTACATTATATACACTCAAACAGGAGAAACTTATTAGGACCAACAGGTGAGGTAAGCAGGTCTCATCGATGGGTTATTATTAGTATTCTGACATATGTAAAAGCTATGAAGATCAGAGGGAGTATTCCAAGATCTATAAAACAAATCATACCAAATACAGTAACCGAGCTCGATCTTACACACTGAAGTGTATACAGTGAATTGTTGCAAAGTATTCCTTTTAAACTGATGTCACACAGCTTTGCTTGAGCAAACAGTAGCGTTGCGACTGCGACATGACACGCAGTGACAAACCAAGCTAAAACCAGGATCATACACACTGTGTTTTTTGTCATGATATTTGGATATTGCAGAGGTTTACATATCGACACGTATCTGTCATAGGCCATGACTGCCAACAGTACGAATTCAGAACCACCTAAAAAATAAACTAGAAAAAACTGAAAGAGACAGGCAGAATATGAGATGATCTGTTGTTCAGATAAAAAGTGTAGTGGAAATTTTTAATTTTTAGTGTTGACTGTTATGCATGTAACTGTTACTGACTGCCACTAATGAGAAAGGTCTAGGGATGCGCTCGGAAGTTTCTGTGAACTGTTTCTTTCTTTTGCTCACACACGAACATCTGCAGATAACAGTTGAAATACGAGAACCTTCTCAAGGTCACACTGTTGTTGGGCAAACTAACAGAAATTATAATGTCATACGAAGGACAAGAACCAATGAATGTGAAGTAACTTGACCATATGCAAAGTGACAACGCCTAGTTCGAAGTATAAAATATCTTGTAAGACCTAAACTGCCCCGAGAGAGTCCTTGGAGCATTCACAGTCTGTGTTGTTCTGTGTATGATTCTCTCCCCCTTCGCGAACGGTACACCTTTGTTTGATGCAATAAAACTCACAAAGACAAAACCTTTGACTTGAGAACTTTTTTTGTTCAAAGTAAATAGAAAAATCCACGACAGACTTTGGTGTCAGAAGTGGGATTCCAGGCTGATCGCCGGATCCACGGCAGACGGCGACTGATCATCCAGGACAAACTGACGATCCTGCCTCAACCCTGACAGTTTAAAGGTCGAGAGGGCCGACTGCGTGGACCGCGGCTGTCACCTCGGAATCCAACGAACCAACAAGCCGCCAGAATAAACGGTAAAGACATTTTGATCTCTTAAAATTCAGTCAAGGGCTGTTGTGTGTTTTGTTGCAAATTCAAAGACATATATTTTATTACAAAGGGTAAAAGAAATACAAAACAATTAAATAATTAAATTTGGTTTGAGAGTCCGGTTTGTTCTGTTCTTACGTTCCAAACTTACTTAAAAGGAGTTCAGGGAACTCGCCAGGTCCGGTAAAGAGTTCAGGGAACTCTTTAAGTCCGGGGTATCAACCTGGAGCCACCCAAAAGAATAAGAGAATAAGTAAGTAAGTAAAAGGAGTCAGGGACTCGCCAGGTCCGGTGAAGAGCTTGGGTAACTCTTACAATCCGGGGTATCCACCTGGAAAAACCAGTGTAAAGGTAGAAGTTTACACAGATTGATTGGGGACGCCTGATAATCTTAAAGGAATAGACACCATGGGGTCTAATGGGAGTAAGAACCAACCAACCGAACTCCGGGGTCCAATTTTCGATGTCATGAGAAAGAAATATGGGGAAACAAGTTTAAATTGTGTTCAATATTGGATAAAGGAATGAATGCCTTGATCTGGGAAAAGACGGTTTAGATGTTGATTTTTATGTAATATTTGAGTTTCTGCTGAATATGCAGCCTCATTCTATAGATGACTGATATTATAAGACTTTAAATTAAATCAGGTTGTTGATTTTTTTATTATAATTCTCAAAGGTAGTTTTAGCATGAAACAGCTGCAGCAGTTGCAAACTTGTTTAAAAAAGAAAGAGGAAGAAATTAAGTCAAAAAGAAAGATCGAGAGGAAGTCGTTAGAATGTATAGAGGAAAATGTGAGATGTCTTAAACAGTGGATGACTGAAGTGGAATGTAGAGATAGAAAACAGACAGGAAAAATGTTACCAAAGGTAGATCAGGAAAAGGAGAGGAAGACAGAGACAACTGAAAAAAAAATGCTTGTACTGATACACCACACTCCCACTTCTCTTTTTCCCTCTCTGTCCGGTGGGGTCCGAGGCAAAAAGGACGACTATATTTACGACTATATTTCCCGCCCTGCCTGGTCGCCTATCTGACGGACAACAACCTCCACCGTACCCTGGACAACATCAGCAGCTTTCGAGGAAGGTCTCCGAAAGCCCATCTTCACACAAGTGCGCTCCACCCTGGTCGGCGGGTGGGCTGATAACAGACTCTCAGAGCTCCTCAAACACGGCAAGCACGGGGAGCAGAAAGAAAAAAAAAAAAAAAAAGGAGAGATAAGGCCTCCAAGCAAAGGAATGCAGCCACTCTGAATGCTCAGCTCGCTTTGGCTCACCTGGATGAGCGCCCATTCAACAGACTAAGCAGAGGATGGAGACGAGGATATGGCCGCAGGTACAGTTCGTATGAACCCAACAAATGCTTCGCATGCGGCAAAGATGGGCATTGGGCCAGAGACTGTCCGGAGGTGCCATGGGGGAATGACAGAGGAAATGACAGAGGAAATCGCAGAGGCGGATGGGACCCTCAGCTCGGACGGACCTCCTTTGCCTCGGACTGACTACCACAGAGAGGAGTTGGTAATGTAACCGCACACACAACAACACCCACACCTGCTTCTTGCAATGAAGAGCTGCTTTGCACTGATACAATGCTTGGCTTAGTACAGGATAAGATAAGGGATTTAGAGAAGCCCCCAGAGCAGGGAACATATGCATGTCTGTCTTCCTCAGGTTATAAAGAAATGCCCATAATAACATGCAGTATCCAAGGTCAGGACTTAGAATTTTTAGTTGATTCTGGGGCAACACATTCTGTGTTAAGAACCTCTGAAATGTCCCTGCCTACCAGTGATCGCTATACTTTTTCTATGAGTGCTTGTGGTTCCCATACAAAAGAAAATTATATCAAGCCAGTTACTTGCTCCTGGGTTTTTGAAGGGGACACCTGTAAAACTAAACACTCCTTTTTGATGTCTGACATGTGTCCGGTGAATCTTTTGGGCCGAGACCTGATGTGTGCATTTGGTATTGTGTTGATTTGCACCCCCTCTGGAGTGCAGGTGACTCGTCCCAAATTAGAAACAGATGAATCTTTGTCTTTCACTGGTGTGAAGTTTAGTGGTGTGAAGTTTAGTGAAGTTTCTCTGCAGAGTGCATGAAACCAGAAAACTTGCATTGTACCTCTTTTGTAAGCAAAGGAGGTCCAGATTCTGAGTATGAAAAGAAATTCTTTAAAGATCCGAATGATCAACTGACAATCACTGATATCTACACTGATGGCACACGCTGTGCTGCAGCAGTGGCACTCACACCTGCTCAGAAGAAACTCTATGATGTTCATAACTCTTATCCACATATTTCACTTTCTAAAGCTCCATCTGAACAGTGGCGTGATTTAGGTCCATTTGTAAGATTGTGTAAAGAAGCAAATGACTGGGTTCCCTCCCCCACACGTCCCGGAGCCTTTTTCTCTTTCTCTCTTCAAGCTCACAGACACCCTCTCACTATGAGAGCTCACTGTCTGCGCGCTACTCACTTAGTTGATGATCTGCGCAGACGAGTGTCCACTTACGCATTTCTATACGCAGCGCACACACATGCAGCGAAACCGACAGATATCTCCCCGCTCCTCGCAGAAGTCCCAAGTACGTTATGGGCAGCGCACAAATATGACGTAGGCCTTATACGAAATTGTGAACCGGTTCAAATCACCCCCAAATCTGCGTACAGGCCTCAACAGCGCCAGTACCCTTTGCGCAAAGAAGCAATAGATGGCATCACTCCTGTTTTTGACTCTCTTCTCAAAGCAGGTATTATAATACCATGCGAAGACTCCCCTGTACAAACTCCTATTTTTCCAGTGAAAAAGATCCGCCCAGCAGGCCAGCCCACTGAGTGGCGTTTTGTTCAAGACCTGCAAGCTGTGAATTCTGCTATTATTGCACCTACTCCGAATGTTCCCAATCCTTACACTATCAAGTGCCCTCCACGTCTCAGTGGTTTTCTGTGGTTGATCTCTCAAATGCTTTCTTTTCAGTTCCAGTGCATGAAGACTCCCAGTTTTGGTTCGCGTTCCAATTCGGAGGAAAGAGATACACCTGGACCAGACTTTGCCAGGGGCTCACTTGCAGCCCCACCCTTTTCTGTCAAGCTTTATCTCGAAGTCTCTCTTCTCTCACACTCTCCCCAGGATCGGTCTTGCTGCAATATGTTGACGACCTTCTCATCGCAGCCCCTACGAAGGAACAGTGTGAGACAGACACCATCCTCCTCTTACGCCATCTAGTGGCAGATGGTCACAAAGCTTCATTGTCAAAACTGCAGTTCGTGTAACAGCAGGTCACGTTTTTGGGTCATATTCTTACCACTGACGGCAAATCCCTCTCTCCCTCACGTGTTGAGGCGGTGGTTAACACTCCGAAACCGAAAACTAAAAAACAGGTTCTCTCATTTCTAGGCATGTGTTCCTACTGTCGCCATTTTATTCCCAATTTTTCGGAGAAAGAACGTCCGCTGAGGGATATTGCCTATCAGAGGGACCTGACGGCCCACAGCCTTGTCAAGTGGACCCCAGAGGCAGACGCAGCGTTTGAAGACCTCAAACTGGCCCTGCAGTCCACTCCTACGTTGGGGATACCTGACCCTGAAAAACCACTCACTTAGTTTGTGGATGAAAAACATGGTTGTATGACCTCTGTTCTCTTACAGGAACACGGCGGTCAGCTCAAACCAGTGGGTTACTTCTCCCGTCTCCTAGATCCAGTGGCCAGGGGTCTCCCATCGTGTTTGCGTGCCGTAGCGGCCTGTGAGTCCGCAGTGTTGGCCTCACGTGATTTTGTGGATTATAATCATCTTAACCTCTTTGTATCTCATTCTGTGGCACATATTTTGCAAGAACAGAAAACCTCACACCTCACGCCAGCACGGTGGCTCAGATATCACACCACACTCTTAGGGCTTCCAAATGTCCAGGTTAAGAGATGTTCTGTCCTTAATCCTGCTACTCTCATGCCTCTGCCAGATGATGGCGAACCTCACTCTTGTTTTGCAGAACTCCAGCACACCTGTACTCCAAGACCAGACTTAAAGGATACCCCTCTGACTAACCCTGATCTAATCTTTTATGTTGATGGTTCTGCTTTCAGAGATCCCAAGAGAGGAACGGCCCACGCTGGTTTTGCTGTTGTTGATGATGTTTCTGTGGTCTGTTCGTCTCCTCTGCCTTCTCATTACTCTGCACAGGCAGCAGAACTTGTGGCCCTGACTGAGGCGTGCAAACTGGCCAGTGGGAAATCCGTTAATATCTATCACAAGCCGTGTTTGCCTAGAAAGCTGTTTTTGCCCTATGCTAAGTTGTCTCATGGTCTCGACCATTCGTCAAAAGGAGGGATGTGTGCTATAGTGCAAAAACACTGGTTCACAAAAGGCTTTTCAACATTTGCAGATGATTTTTGTAAAACTGTCTGATTTGTGCCCAAAATAACCCAGGCAGACCAAAACCTCTGACACATCAAGCAGCACATCCTGCACCAGACAGACCATTTCAACATGTTATGATGGATTTTATTGAACTCACCCCAAGCGAAGGTAAGAAATACTGTCTGGTGATGGTGGATATGTTCTCAAAGTGGGTTGAAGCGTTTCCAGCCAAACATGCAACCGCCGTGGTGGTGACGAAAGCGCTGTTGACAGAAATCATTCCCAGATGGGGAATCCCTGAGAAACTGTCTTCAGACAATGGCTCCCACTTTGTTAATGAAGCCATACAGCAGCTGTCCGCACAGCTTAAATTTGACCTCAAAGCACATTGTTCCTACCATCCACAATCGGGAGGTGCTGTAGAGAGGCAAAATGGCATATTGAAACAAAAATTAGTCAAGTGTTGCCAAGACACCAACCTCAGCTGGCCCAAATGTCTGCCTATTGTGCTTATGTACATGAGAATGCGAGTGCGCACGCGATGTAACCTGTCCCCTTTTGAGATTTTGTTTGCAGGAACTCCGAACGTTGGGGTGGGACCTCCGGGACCCCCAATGGAAACCACTCTCTGCGAAGAAGATCTAATAACTTACTCTAACAAAATGTCTGTCTAAGATCAGAGAACAGGTAAAGGCAACCCTACCACCCTCTGCTGAGACCCCGCTGCATCCATTCAAACCTGGGGACTACGTGGTCGTTAAGAACTTCAGACGTAAGACGTGGAAGCATCAGCGTTGGCTGGGACCGTACCAGATCCTCCTCACCACCCACACGGCCGTGAAAGTTGCTGAGAGGGCCACTTGGATACACGCCACCCACTGCAAACGGGTCCCTGAGCCGACAACGAGCGTGGACACCTCCCACTAGAGACGGAGCATCCTCTTCCTGCCATTGACTGAGAGGCAGAACAACATGGAAAGACCATGCCCCTGGCATCCCTTCAGACATCCTGGGCTCTGCGGTCTGCGAGGAACGACCTGCATTCTCCTGATCCTGGCTGTCGTCATAATCACCCCATGGCTGTGGCTGCAACCGAAAGATTCTGCACCCACCTCCATCCCATCTACGACGACCCATCCAGCCGACACACCACTAGATGTCTCTAAGCGATCTGTGTCCAGGACGGACGCCTCCGGCTTCGTCGTCATCCAATGTGTTCAAGCCCCAGATGGTTCCGTGACCCGAGCCCTTGCGGGTCTGACCTCTTTAAGTGAGGAGCTGGCTGCAAACTCCGGCATAGATAACCCGTTCTCTTCTTGGATGGCTAACACGTTTGGAGAAGTTGAAGATCAAGGAGATGGATTCCATACCACCATGCATCGTATGTGCTAGTAACCGCTCCATGGTGGTGGCCTTCTACTGTGCGCTCAGCACATGGGTTGAAGATCATTCCTCCTGTCAACAGTTACTACTATTACATTATTATGATTGCTTTGTTTTGTTTACTGTAATTCCACTTTGAAGATTTCATATTTACCTTCATACATTTAGTTTGACACTGATTGCCTATAATCATCACATTAAATTGTTATGTAATCTGCGCGTATTACTGTTATTGATTCATGTGTTGTACCAAGTGATTACACACCCTTATGACATCATCCGGATGAGACTAGACTTTGGGTTTTCCTCCACGACATTGAGGTTTTTCCCGTAGGTCTGACTCCATGGTTAGAACAGTTAGCGCAGGGGTCTTTTTGCCTCCTCTCGTCAAGAAAGGGGGGGTTTTTGGCTTCCTGTAAGTAGGTTCATGTGGCTGTGATTTCCATCGTGAGCCCTTCTAACACTTAGGTGTTTCAGGGGTTCTTTATCCCATTGAGGGTTTGCCTCCAGCGGTCCTTGTTGACGGGGAGGTGGGATTCATGGATCACATGTTAGATAAGCTGACATGCTACATAAGAGGGGTGTGAATATTACTTCATGATATTATTTCACGTGAGTCAAATAATAAAAACGTGATTCTGTGTTTAATTGTGTTTTCTTTTACAACACCATCTTAATCAATGTTGATGCATTTATTTGTTTGACTGTTTATTACTTGTTTCACATTTGATCTCATTGGGTTCTTGTACTGCGTGATGGTCTTTGATTCTGATGGCTTAACATATTATTTTATATGCATATATTGTGTTGATTACATATAATCAAAAGGAGGGAATTGTAGTGGAAATTTTTAATTTTTAGTGTTGACTGTTATGCATGTAACTGTTACTGACTGCCACTAATGAGAAAGGTCTAGGGATGCGCTCGGAAGTTTCTGTGAACTGTTTCTTTCTTTTGCTCACACACGAACATCTGCAGATAACAGTTGAAATACGAGAACCTTCTCAAGGTCACACTGTTGTTGGGCAAACTAACAGAAATTATAATGTCATACGAAGGACAAGAACCAATGAATGTGAAGTAACTTGACCATATGCAAAGTGACAACGCCTAGTTCGAAGTATAAAATATCTTGTAAGACCTAAACTGCCCCGAGAGAGTCCTTGGAGCATTCACAGTCTGTGTTGTTCTGTGTATGATTCTCTCCCCCTTCGCGAACGGTACACCTTTGTTTGATGCAATAAAACTCACAAAGACAAAACCTTTGACTTGAGAACTTTTTTTGTTCAAAGTAAATAGAAAAATCCACGACAAAAGTCAATCAGGAGCTTTGGATAAACAGTAGTGCTATAAAGAACACAGTTCAGTAGCAGAGCTGCAATGAAAATGTACATAGGCTCATGGAGGTTTTTGTGCATCCAGATAATGTACACAATAGTAGAATTGCTGCATATTATTAGCATATATAGTGTGAACATAATCGCAAAATAAAGATATCTGTATTTGTCCATTTCTACGTAGCCATCAAGAGTTATATAGGTAACATTTAACTCATTATCCATTAATGTTTTCAGAGATTAAATAATTAGTAAAAACAGTGTAAATTAATCATTCAAAAAAATAATTCAACCAAACACTAACCTGTTCTGAATGTCTTATTCATTTACAGATATTACTGATATTGACTGTCCATCTACAAAATGTTCAAAGTGAACAGTTTGAATCAGTGGAAAGCTTTTTTTATCAGATTGCTTAACCCTCCAAGGATCTCAACTCTGGAGCCCTGCCGCACCATTGTTCAACTTATTTACTCTACAGTGTCTATTATGCAATTTTCCCTCGTTGCAATAACAACCTTCTGTACACAACTACAATGGATGGTTACGTGACTCTCTTGGCCTTTTACTTGCATTGTTTAGTTCCTATGGTTCTCACATGCATCCATGTGACACATGACGACTGTTTTATAATTCCTGTTTTAGGCTATGTGCACAGGTGGGGCCTTGTACAAAAGTGTGCAGATGGCTGGTCCAAAGTGCACAAGTACACTTGTTTCTAAGTTTTTAGAAAAAGCTTTTGCAAATCAATTATGTGAACATTCAAGAAGGATGATTTTAAAACACAAAACAGGAACAGCTGTGTTCTTCTCATTGAGTTTACATGGTCTTCAGTATCCCGGTTTTGATTGGGTTTTTGAAGTATCCCGTTTTTGTGTTAAAACACCATATCCGAATTCAGAAACCGGGTTATGCCCATTTCCCAGTTTCAAGAAACCCGGTTTTGCTCTGATAGAAGCTGGGATACTGGAGCATGTATACACCTTATCCCGGTCTCTGACGGCTGCCCACTGTCTGCGCAGGCGCGAGTGACGCCAGTGACGCACCAGATATACAATCAACATGGCGGCAACGAGAACTTCTCACTTTTGGAGCGACGAAGAGACTGAATTTTGCCTTAAAATAATGAAAGAACTCAACATAACTACGTGTTTTGATGGCAGAAAACACAGAAATGCTGACATATTCAAGTCTGTTGCGGAAAAGCTACGTGACGCTGGTTTTCCACCTCGCACTGTTGAACAAGTTACGTCGCGTTGGAAAACAAAAGACGTAAAATACGTAACACACGCATGCGCAGATAGGATGCAGTGATCAGAAAACGGGTTTCTGGTATTTATCATGTATACAGGGATATGAATAACCGGGTTTCTCTGTGTTCCATGTAAACACCATATCCCGGATATGCTCAAAGCCGGGATAAGCCTCAAAACCAGGATACTAAAGACCATGTAAACTCAGTCATTGCCTCAGACAGTTTTATCCAGGTGGAGCTTAGTACTGCATTTTAAACTGGTGTTCACAATATTTTCCTACATAGACTAGAACATGTCCTCAAAATGAAAAGAACAACTTTATAACGTTCTGAGTATTATTTATCAAAGTCATTTCATGTTAATAATGAGTCCTCAACACAGAAGACTGTGATTTAGTTCCAGTTTTCACATTATACTAGTTTTCACATTATAGTAGTTTTCACATTATACATGCTTCCCTTGGGCAATATTATTAGGAAACACTGCATAAATTTAATTTTCTATGCAGATGACACCCACCATGTTTTACCTAAAAAACCAGATGAAACTTGTCAGTTAATCAAACTCCAAACATGCCTTATAGACATAATGATTTGTAACCTTCCTATCTACTACTAGTCATGCAATTCTGTGCTATTTCTGTATAGCATGTTAACCGCTGTGTGTCCCTCCCCTCCCCTCCCCTCCCCTGTATCATAAGATTCCACATGTACGCTTTAGTCAGATATGTGTATCTATGACAGATGTATGTTTATCTTGCTGTTCTCTTCTCTCTTTCTTCTGTCTGTACCTGGCTGGCCTTAGGCAGATGGGTCCCTCCATATGAGCTGGGTTCTGCTCAAGGTTTCTTCCTGTTAAAAGGGAGTTTTTCCTTGCCACCGTCGCCTTCAGGTTTGCTCTGGGGTTTCAGGCCGGGTTTTGTAAAGCGTCTTGAGACGATTTGTATTGTTATTGACGCTATATAAATAAAATTGAATTGAATTGAAATCTGAACTAAAGTCACTGTGTTTGGTCCTAAGCTTTTATAGAATCCTTATATAATAATATACTTGTTACTCTTGAAGGCAATACCTTTGGTTCCAGCACCGCAGTGAAGAACTAGGGACCTTATTTAGACCAGGATATGTCCTTTAATATGAACACTAAACACATGACCAGGACTGCCAAGGTTTATTTTTTAAGGTTTATAGTTGGGGCTGGCTTAGATAACCCTGAACAATCCATTAGTTATGCTGCTACAGGCCTAGGTTGCTGGGGGAATGATTTTGAGTTCTGCTCAGGATTTCTTCCTGTTATAAGGGAAGTTGTTACTTGCCATTTTCTCCTTTGCATTTGGTTTGGGGGTCTGCAGCCCTAGAACCAATGAGTAAATACCCTCATTAGAAAGATGAATAATACAGCTAGGATTAGCTTGATGTGTGGTAGGGATTGCCATAGCATCAGTTGTGTAATTAATTAGCAACCGATCTAGGGTGTAGCCCACTTCGTCATCCAGTAGCAGCTCCTAGGGGAGCCCTGGTGTCAAATGGCTCTATCAAAGAAAAGTTATTGGGAAGATAACAGTGGTAAGAAATGTACTTCGTGTACTCCCAGGACACTTTAAGTTATGTCCCCTTCACTGTTAATATTGTTGATATGGAGGCATCCTTGATTGAAACCTCAAAAATTGCTCAAATCAACTATTAACAATGACATTTCCCTGTAGCCACAGACTCTACCAACATTATTTTCTGCATGCACAGGTTACAGGTTGCAGTTCAGGTTAAAACCTGGATCACCGCCATTCTTTATGTGTCTAAGCTACCAACAATTTATAACCCAGTCCAGTGAAAAGCCTCAATAACCAAATACAAAAAACACAGAAACATGATACAAACCCTTGATTGAACAAAAGTCTAAGTGTGTAATTAAGTTTAACAGAACTGCATTACAACATTCTTATCTATTTCCAGCATAAATAGCAAACTTTTACAACAGACAAACTTAAACAATTTAAACATGAAATAACTCAAAGGATTAGAAATATTCTCTGTTCTTCTCTGTTTTACCAATACTTTTGATATATTAGATCAGTTTGGCTTGACAGAACAACCTTTTCAAATGCTTAGATATTTCTTTCATCTTTAACCCATAAATTATTGGATTAAACAGAGGATGATACAAAACCACCTGCAAAGTCATTATCAAACGAACAATTTTGGGAAAATCTGACCCCACTCGAACAATAATGATATCATATGCACACAATAAGAAGTAGCTGACTAGAACCAGTAGGTGTGGTAAACAGGTCTCTGCAGCCTTTTTCCTGACTTCTCTAGAACATCGAGAGGTTATTAAAAGTATTCTGGTGTATGTGAAAAGGATGAAGACCACAGGGAAAAGTACAGTGACTACCAGAGCAACAGCACCAAATACAGAGAGTGCTATTGAACTCACACAGTGCAGATTGTAAATTGAATTGTTACATAAAATCCCATTCAGAGTGAAATGACAAAGTTTCATATCAGCACTCATGATTACTGGAACTGAAGTCACAAACAAAGGGACAATCCAAGCTAAAGCCAGACAAATACTCACTCTGTCTTTTGTCATGATAGCTGGATATTGCAGAGGTTTACATATAGACACATATCTGTCATAGGACATCACTGCCAGCAGCAAGAATTCAGAACAAGTTAAAGAATACGATATAAAAAATTGGAAGAGGCAGGCCGAGTATGATATGATCTGCTTTTCAGACAAAAAGTCGCTTAACAGCTTTGGATAGATATTAGTGCTAAAGACAACAGAATTGAGAAGTAAGGCTGCAATGAAAATGTACATCGGCTCATGGAGGCTTTTGTGCATCCAAATAAGATACACAATGGTGAAATTAAAACATATTATTAAAATATACACTGTGAACATGATCATAAAATACAGATACCTGTATGTTTGCAATTCCACATGCCCATCAAGAGATATGTATGTTATGTTAACTTCCCCGGCCATTAATGTTTTCTAGAAGAAATGCTCAGCTGGAAAACTTTAAGATTGCCTCACCTGCAGGAATAACATAGAGAAATAATTTACATACGACTTTCAAATGCATTTGGCATATGTCCATGTCCAAAGTTCTAAAAGTAAATGGTCTGACGATGTGGAAAAGTTTTTATTAGATTGTTTAATTCTCTGAAGAACTCATTAACGTCTTCACTAAGATAGAATGGAATTGTCAAAGAACTTTGTAAAACCTCGGAGGCGTAGCCTGACGAGCCAGACCCACATTAAATGTAGGGTCTGGGCCCTCTCCATAGACAGGGCTCAACCGGAGGGGTGGGATAAACGGTTGTCTTTCAAACTCCCTCTCCACACAATAGGATAGCGCTACAACCAATCAGAGCAACGAAGAAGGTGACGTAGTCAGAGCGACGGAAAAGAGAGTTCCTTGCATGTGTTTTGGAAAAAACTTATCCTAATAGATATTAAATAGTTCTTGTTGCATCCTGTTTTGTTTTTTTATGAGTTCGCCTACAGGTTGAGTTTCTCCTGCATTGAACATTTTTAAGCTGTGGATCAAACTTTTGCCGTATCCGGTTGGCAAAACTCCAAATACATCCTTCTTTTGTAAGAACGACCTCAGTGCAGTTTTTTGATCTTTTCTCAGAGAAAAGCTTAACTTCAAGTCTTTCAGAGTGGCAGCCAAAGCCGATTCGAAAGAAAGTTGTTCGCTAGCAGCAGCCATCGCTCTGGTAGTTCTAGCAGGATGGGGAATTCACGCGTAATTCACGGAACTTATGGTCGCAGGTCAGTCGTCATCATGTTAAGCCCGCCCACCGACTCGTGATTGGCCCGGTCCATCTTGGATTTTTCGAAATATCAAGTCAACGGAGAGTAACTAGACTGCCCCTGGAAGCAAATGTAATTTGCTGCCGCGAGGGGCGCGTCTAGATTCTAGGCTATCGGAGGCCTGCAGAAACAATGTTGTTTGATTCAATTCATTTGGGCATTGACCTCATTATAGAACTGGGATGGGCAACTGGCGGCCCTCACTCGACGTGGCCCTTAGATTAATTTTTGGAAATTATAATACAGTATCCTCAGCGGCACTGAATCAGTTGTAATGACACAGTTACCACTAGATAGCGCCTCTAATGCAGACGCCGCCTCGCACACACTTCCACCGGGTCTTCTCTACCAGTGAAGAAGAGACGTCATGGCTAAGAGCGGAGGAAAGAGAAAACTTGATCGTGTCTTTCAGGTGAAAGGTTATCTGTTCACAGAATGTAAAGGCAAACCGATGTGCTTAGTCTGCTTAGAGACGCTATCTGACATGAAAGATTTCAATTTAAGTCGCTGCTACAACACGCTGCACAAAGCTAAATACGAAGTATACTGAAGCTGCAAGGGCCGCTATCGTAGCGGACCTCAAATCAAAAGTACGCAAACAACAGCGGCTTTTTACCAGTGCCCACTACTGGTAGTGGTGAGGTAGAGTGGGTATACGGGGAAAATGTTAAACTCTTTCTTAGTGTAAAAATGCACAAATTAATTTAAAAAAAGAAAAAAAAAATCACAGTAAGTGGTTATTTGTGTTTGCTTCAATAAACACATATAATTATAAATATATATATAAATATAATCTAATTATACACACACAAACATTTAAAATGGCAGTTTTATCATATCTGGTTAAGTGCGCGGTCCTATGTGGCCCTCAGGTAGTGTCGATGAAAAATTGTGGCCCCTTCCATCATTTAGGTTGCCCATCCCTGTTATAGAAGATTACACCTTATTACACACGTGGTCATCTTTAGGAAGATGATCTGATACAATCTGCACCAATCTCATCTTGTTGACTAGTAACTGATCACGTGACAATAACAACACTGATGCCTCTGAGAAGACAGAAGAGGAACTCAGTCGGGCATCGTTCGTCAAGTGTGTGGAAATACTTCACTAAAGATGAAGCCCATATTACCGTGAGATCTCAGTCCTGAAATACAAACAAAAGTACTACTGCAATGCACACTCATCTGAAAAGGCATCCGCTGGTGCTAGCAGAGGATCATCAATTTGATGGTGAATTTCGTTGTCAAAATTATTAGACCTTTGGCTGCGGTGCACAGAGAAGGCTTCAGAGAAATGCTGCATGATTTTTTACCCGGCTATATTTTCCCATCTTCCAAAATACTGTTGAGTACTATAAAGTGCCATTGATAGTGCTGAGTTGCTGCCTGTTTTTATACAGGCTATACATAACTGCAGCTCACAGTATGTAGTACATGAGCTGTCTGTTCTCTGCATATGTATTCAGGGCCGCAATAAAGATTTCACTGTTGCAAAGCATTACTTTCTACTATGTTTTTATTAGTGATGTCACCAGAGACTAGTCGGAGTCGACTTTAGAAATTCTTAAATTGTGCATCCCCGACTAGATACAGTATATAAAATTGAATTTGACTGATATGTCATTCTAAAAGTAGTATCTTGGACCACTTCAAAAGCCCTCCCAGAGCATCTGAAATAAAACATTCACAAGTTGATTTAGGGCCATAAATGAGTTTTAATGTGGTCACACCGACCTCTGAACTTGACTGACAATAATAGCAGGATTTGCTGTGACATGCTGGGTTTTCCACAAGGTTTTAGAGCCTCAAATACATCTCATATCTCCCTGCGTCATCTAAACATTGTCATTTCCTTAACAAATGCACACAGAAAAAAAAAAAAAAAAACAGAAAGGTGGGAACAACCATTAATTGCAGATGCATCCTCTTGCCCATGTCTAACAATCTGCAGGAGATAATAATGACTGTTCACAGCACAAACGGTTTAAAAGACCTTTAAGGCACAACATAAAAATAAATTCTTATATAAAGTGATCAGATCACATCTCTGCATTAATATTATTACAAAAGAAAATGACTGTACATTTCTTTGACTAACACAAATATTACCGCAACCTTGAATACATCAGATCAGTTTGGCTTGACAGAGCAGCCTTTTCAAATGCTTAGATATTTCTTTCATCTTTAACCCATAAATTATTGGATTGAACAGAGGATGATATAAAAGCACCTGCAAAGTCATTATCAAACGAACAATTTTGGGAAAATCTGACCCCAGTCGGACAACAATGACATCATATGCACCCAGAAAGGTGTAGCTGACTAGAACCAGCAGGTGTGGTAAACAGGTCTCTGCAGCCTTTTTCCTGACTTCTCTAGAACATCGAGAAGTTATTATAAGTATTCTGGTGTACGTGAAAAGGATGAAGAGCAGAGGGAAAAGTCCCATGACTACCAGAAAAACAGAACCAAATACAGATCGTGCTATTGAACTCACACAGTGCAGATTGTAAATTGAGTTGTTGCAGAATATTCCATTCAGAGTGAAATGACAAAGTTTCATATCAGCACTTATTATTGCTGGAAATGCAATCACACAAGCAGGAACAATCCAAGCTAAAGCCAGGCAAATACTCACTCTGTCTTTTGTCATGATCGCTGGATATTGCAGAGGTTTACATATAGACACATATCTGTCATAGGACATCACTGCCAAAAGTAAGAATTCAGAACAAGCTAAAAAATAAAATATGAAAAACTGTAAGAGGCAGGCTGAGTATGATATAATCTGCTTTTCAGATAGCATGTCAGTTAAAAACTTTGGATAGACATTAGTGCTGTAGACAACAGAGTTTAGGAGTAAGGCTGCAATGAAAATGTACATCGGCTCATGGAGGTTTTTGTGCGTCCAAATAAGATACACAATGGTGAAATTACAGCATATTATTAGAATATACGCCGTGAACATGATCGTAAAATACAGATACCTGTATGTCTGCAACTCCACATGCCCATCAAGAGTTATGTATGTTATGTTAGCTTCCCCAGACATTAATGTTTTCAAGAAGAAATGTTCAGCTGGAAAACCTTATGATTGCCTCACCTGCAGGAATAACATTTTACATACGACTTTCAAATGCACTTGGTGTATGTGGTGAATGGTCTGAGTATGTGGAAAAGTTTTTATTAGATTGTTTTATTCTCTCAGGAACTCATTAACTTCTTCACCAGGACAGAATGGAATTGTCAACCTCGGAGGCCTGCAGTAACAGTGTTGTTTGATTCAGTTCATTTGGGCATTCACCTCATTATAGAAGATTACACCTTATTATGCACATGATCAACTTTAGGATGATGATCTGATACAATCTGCACCAATTTCACTTTTCCCTTGTTTGTGTTTTATACTTTTTTTTTCTGGAATCAGAAGTTTGATGTGTTTATGATCTGTGGTTACTGGCTACACCAACGGACTGTTTTATGTTTGAAGTTACTTAATGTTCATCATTCATATATATACTGGGGTTGTACAGACTAGTCGGTTTGTTGCCGTCACTGCTGTATCATGACGCTTTAAGCATCATGTTGACTCGTCATTGATCATGTGACAATAACAACATGGATGCCTCCAAGAAGACAGATGAGGAACTCACTGGGTCATTGCAGCAAACTAGCAGCGGTTCATCAAGTGTGTGGAAATATTTCACGAAAGATGAAGCCCATACTACCGTGACATGTCAGTCCTGAAATACAACAAAAGTACTACTGCAATGCATCTGAAAATGCATTTGTTAACGCCAACAGAGGAACGGTCCAAATCCTCTGGACAGCAGTCAAGTAACGTCCTGCGTTAACCGAGAGAAGGTGTCCTCTGGAAAAGGCTTCAGAGAAATACAACATTATTTTTAACACCTGGCTACACTATCCCATCTTCCAACACTCTGTGGAGTACTATTAAATGCTATTGATGTTGCTGAGTTGCTGCCTGTCTGTATACATGCTATACATATCTGAAAGCAAACAGTATATAGCACATGAGCTGTCTGTTCTCAGCGTATGTGTTCAGGTCAAGAATATGAATTTCACTGTTGCGAAGCATTACTTTATACTAGGTTTTTATTAGTGATGTCATCAGAGACTAGTCTGTGTTGGCTTGACTTTCATCACAAAACAGTTGACTTTAAAAAATCTGAACTTGTGCAAACCTTCATATATAAATAAAATTTACTTTGATTTGTCATTCAAATCAAATCAAATTTTATTTTTGTGGCACTTTTCATACATAAAAGCAATACAAAGTGCCTCACAGAGGCTAAACACAGCAAGGACAAAAGCCCAACCCACCCACAGAGAGGCACAGAGACATACCGACACACCCACCCACACACAGGCTCACACCCACTGTACATGCTAGAGAGAGACATGGCCGGGCACCGAGATCTGGAACAAGGAGAAAGCCACCTTTGGGGGGCAACCACACCGAGAGGGCCTCCAGCCCAGGGCTGCAGGGAGCGCCGCCATAGAGACATCCCCGACCCGGGCAGACAGGAGGCCCCACACCACGGTGCAGAGCCCTCCAGCCACCCGGGGCAGAGCCACCCACAGGACAGAACCTCCGTCAGTATACCAGCTGGCCTTCAGGACCAAAGACTAAAACCTCTGTTTTGTCCTGGCTGAGCTGCAGGAAATTTGCTGCCATCCATGACTTGATATCTAAGATGCAGTTAAAAAGGGCATCAATAGGCTCTGTGTCATCAGGAGACACAGCGATATACAGTTGTGTGTCGTCAGCATAACCATGAAAGCTGATCCCGTGCCTCCTGATGACATCCCCGAGGGGAATCATGTAGAGATTAAAAAGAATTGGACCTAAAATTGACCCCTGGGGAACCCCACACTTGATCTCATGGGTTCCTGAGGAATATGTATCCATACTTACAAAGAAGTGTCGATCTGTGAGGTAAGAGACAAACCAGTTGAAAACAGTACCAGAGAGGCCGACCAGGTTCTTCAGTCTATTTAAAAAATTGTGATGGTCTACTGTATCAAAGGCGGCGGTTAGATCCAGTAGTACCAAGACTGTGAGTTTATGTTTATCCAAGTCGAACCTGATATCATTTAAAATCTTTAAAAGGGCTTTCTCAGTACTGTGGTTCGTCCTAAAACCAGACTGATGGCTCTCTAAAATGTTGTTTGTCTTTAAAAAATCATTTATTTGGTTAAAAAATAGTTTTTCTAAAATTTTACCTATAAATGGTAAGTTGGATACAGGAGGTGGGGAAGACACCTATCTGAAGAGAGCAGTTCACAATGTTTAAAAGCTGTTCCTCAAGGAATCCATAAAATGTTTTAAAAAACGGTGTGGGAATTGGATCTAAAAGGCAGGTTGTAGGGTTTACCTGGGAGAGAACTCGACCAAGTGTCCTTGCATCAACCTGGGCAAAACTCTCCAGTGTTTCCTCAGGTAAAATCAAACATCCAGGTGTGGCGACAGTTAAAATCTGTTGAGATAAAAAACTGGATCTGATATCATCAATTTTACCTCTGAAGTGGTCGGCAAAGTCCTCACAGAGGGTATCTGTTGTTATTTTGTGGAACCTGTTAAAATTACTATTTGTTAAAAGATCTATGGTGGAGAAGAGGAATTTAGGATTGTTTTTTTGTTTTTTTAAATGGGACATTCTTGCCTGCTCGATTGCATTATTGGAGGTTTTGAGTTGTTGACATAAAGTTTCATGGTAGACTTTTCGTGGTTTCATGTTGGTCCTGGATAGTATTCTAGAAATACTACTCAGGACCACTTGAAAAACAGTACTGGTTCCTTTTAATGTGCAGTGAAGGTTTGCCTCAAGCTATCTACTTCATCTTCTGTAACCACTTATTTGGTTACAGAATTTAGTTAAAGGTGCAGTAGGCAGGATTGCGAAGATCCAGGACTTAGCCAAAAATTTTGAACATCGACAACTACTCAGTCCCTCCCCACTTTCCGCTAAAGCCCAAAAAGTTCTCGCAAGCCTCCCCCACAAGGGAGAGCTGTGCATATTGGCCCTGGAATACTGTGCACGAGCAGAGAACCGAGAGAGAGCGAGTAAACAAACTAGCATGGAACACACCGACGTAACAACAACAAAATAGTTTTTATAATACCCTTCGTTATTGCTAAATAATTTTAGGTCAAAATATTTAGCAATAGTCAACTTTAGGACAAAACCAAGGTTAGGATGTTTCTGAAAGTAGCCTACATCGGTGATGTTTGCTATCAGTAACAGTTAGAAGCATTCATTGTGGCGTTTTATTCCACAGTTTAGATTTATCAATTTGCTATGTGGTAGATATGTGACCGCTACCTGTTGATGTGGTTAGACGTTTGAGAGTGAAGCTGAGGCACAGGCCTCAGACGAGGATTACGTCCTGGCTCCTTCTACACGCCCGCGGCCAAGTGGTGCGAGGTGGTGGAGGGAGGGGAGGGCGCTATGAAATGCGTGTCCATGAGCAGTGATTGACACTCTGTTAGATACACCCCTGGACGTGATTGGTGCATCTGGATGTGGAGCGGTGGATGTCTTGCAAATCGCGCTACAGGCTCTAGGAGGGGCCAGAGGAGCCGAATTTTTTTTTAAATGACCTGCTTTATGCAATTATACCTGAACATAGGGTCAGTTTCAGCAAAAGTTACCTACTGCACCTTTAAGGGTCGCGGGGTCTGCTGGAGCCTATCCCAGCTGTCATCGGGCGAGAGGCGGGGTACACCCTGGACAGGTCGCCTGTCTATCGCAGGGCTAGCACAGAGAGACAGACAACCATCACACTCACTCACACCTACGGCCAATTTAGAATCACCAATTAACATAATGAGCATGTCTTCAGACGGTGGGAGGAAGCTGGAGCACCTGGAGAACCCACGCAGAGACAGGGAGAACATGCAAACTCCACACAGAAAGGCCCCAGTCGGCCCATGGCTTCGAACCTAGGACCTTCTCGCTGTGTCTCACTGACCTCTGAACTGCAAAGACTAAATTTGACTCACTTCATCATTGAATCCATGTTGACTTTTGTGCCACTTTTGTGTTCTGGTTGCATCTATAGATGTAGTTGTAGGTGTGATTGGTTGCATACATACCTGTGGAACCACTTGCTTTAGGAATGGTCAAGCAGTCATTACTGTAATGGATCCCAAGGGTTTGTGATTCAATTCAATTCAATTTTATTTATATAGCGTCAATAACAATACAAATCGTCTCAAGACGCTTTACAAAAACCCGGCCTGAAACCCCCAGAGCAAGCCTGAAGGCAACGGTGGCAAGGAAAAACTCCCTTTTAACAGGAAGAAACCTCGAGCAGAACCCAGCTCATATGGAGGGACCCATCTGCCTAAGGCCAGCCGGGTACAGACAGAAGAAAGAGAGAAGAGAACAGCAAGATAAACGTACATCTGTCATAGATACACATATCTGACTAAAGTGTACATGTGTAATCTTATGATACAAACTGATGATGTTACATGACAGTTTGAAAATGTAAGAGGAATCATAGGCAGGTTGGAGAATTGTCCATTCAGGTAGGAGTGGATAACTGCAGGATTCCATGAAGACTGGGCAGGCTGATGAGACCACGACAACAGATGTAGTATAGAGCTCCACAGGAAACACACCACTCCAGGCCAGAGATACTCACAAGAAGAGGGGGGAAGTGGGGGGGAAGGGGGGTGGAACACACACAGCAGTAAACATTCTACATAGTAATAGCACAGAATTGTATGACTAGTAGTAGATAGGAAATTAGAGGGCAAGAACTCTGTGCCAGAGAAAAGAAAGTGGAGGATGCGAGAGAGGAGAGAGAAGAAAGAAGGAGGACATGTGTTTGGTGCATCGTCCCCCAGCAGCCTAGGCCTATAGCAGCATAACTAAGGGATGGTTTAGTCCAGCCCTAACTATAAGCCTGATCAAAAAGGAAAGTCTTAAGCCTGACCTTAAAAATAGAGAGAGTGTCTGCCTCCCGAACCCAAACTGGGAGCTGGTTCCACAGGAGAGGAGCCTGATAGCTAAAAGCTCTACCTCCCATTCTACTTTTTGAAATTCTAGGAACCACAAGTAGGCCTGCACTTTCAGACCGAAGTGATCTGTTGGGATGATATGGTACAATGAGGTCTTTAAGATACGATGGAGCTAGGCCTTTAAGGGCCTTGTATGTAAGGAGGAGGATTTTAAATTCTATTCTAGACTTTAAAGGGAGCCAGTGAAGAGAAGCTAAAACTGGAGTAATATGATCTCTCTTGCTAATTCCTGTCAATGCTCTTGCTGCGGCATTTTGAATCAACTGGAGGCTTTTTAAAGAGCTATTTGGACAGCCAGACAGTAATGAATTACAGTAATCCAGTCTGGACGACACAAATGCATGAACTAGTTTTTCAGCATCTCTCCGAGACAGGATGTTCCTAATTTTGACGATATTACGTAGGTGAAAGAAGGCAGTCCTGGTCACTTGCTTTATGTGACATTTAAAGGACATATCCTCATCAAATATAACACCAAGGTTTTTTACAGTAGTACTGGAGGCCAAGGTAATGCCATCCAGAGACACCATGTGATTAGATAATGAATCTCTGAGATGCTTAGGACCGAATACAATAACTTCTGTTTTGTCTGAGTTTAAGAGTAGGAAATTACAGCTCATCCAAGCCTTTATGTCTTTAAGGCATGCTTGGAGTTTAACCAACTGATTAGTTTCATCTGGTTTCATAGATAAATATAGCTGGGTGTCGTCTGCATAGCAATGAAAGTTTATGCCATGTTTTCTAATAATCTTGCCTAATGGCAACATGTATAACGTGAAGAGTATTGGTCCTAGCACAGAACCCTGAGGAACTCCATATCTTACTTTTGTATAAGTAGAGGAATCATTATTGACATGAACAAACTGGAATTTGTCAGATAGATAGGATTCAAACCAGTCTAATGCAGTTCCTTTAATCTTGACCTCACTTTCAAGTCTCTGTAGTAAAATATTATGATCAATAGTGTCAAATGCAGCACTAAGATCTAGCAGAACAAGTATAGAGACAAGTCCACTGTCTGAAGCCATGAGGAGATCATTGGTAACTTTAACCAGAGCTGTTTCTGTACTATGATGAACTCTAAAACCTGACTGAAACTCTTCAAACAGACCATTCTTGTTTAAGTGGTCACACAACTGATTAGCAACAACTTTTTCTAGAATTTTGGAAATAAAAGGAAGGTTGGAGATTGGTCTATAGTTGGCTAAAACATCTGGATCTAGAGTGGCTTTCTTGAGTAAGGGCTTAATTACAGCAATCTTAAAAGACTGAGGCACATATCCTGTTAATAAAGATAAATTTATCTGGTTCAATATGGAGGTGTTAATTAATGGAAAAACTTCTTTGAGCAATTTAGTTGGGATTGGATCTAGAAGACAGGTTGATGGTTTAGATGCTGTAATTGTTGAAGAGAACTCAAGAAGATCTACTGGGGAGAAGGATTCCAGATATTGACAAGGTCTTACAAAAGTTTCTAATGTCGCTGTACTTGCATCTTTAACAGCTGTTGGAAGGATTCCTTGAATATTTTCTCTAATGCCGACAATTTTATTAGTAAAGAAGCTCATGAAGTCATTACTACTGAGGGCTAAAGGAATAGATGGCTCAACAGAGCTGTGGCTCTTTGTCAGCCTGGCTACAGTGCTGAAAAGAAATCTGGGGTTGTTCTTGTTTTCTTCTATTAATGATGAATAATATGCTGTTCTAATACTACTGAGAGCTTTTTTATAAGTTGTTAAACTATCTTTCCAGGCTATGCGAGCTTCTTCAGAATTAGTAGAATGCCAAATTCTTTCTAGCTTTCGGACTGCCTGTTTTAAACTGCGCAACTGTGAATTATACCACGGAGCTAGCCTCCTCCTATTTATGACCTTCTTTTTCAGAGGAGCAACTAAGTTTAAAGTTGAACTAAGCGATGCTGCAGTGCCATCGACAAAATAATCTATTAGTGCAGGGGTTAAATTGTGGTTGCTGTCGTCCACAACATTGGTACATGGCACTGAGGTAAATAAAGAAGGAATTAATTCTTTATATCTAGTTACAGCATTGTCAGACAAACATCTACTGTAATGAAATGTCTTTTCAGTTCCTGTGTAATCCATTATTGCAGATTCAAAGGTTATGAGGAAATGATCAGACAAAAGAGGGTTATGAGTAAATACTGTTAAACCTTCAGTTTCTATGCCATATGTTAGGACAAGATCTAAGGTGTGATTAAAACTGTGAGTTGATCCGTTTACATTCTGAGAAAAGCCAATTGAATCTAATAATGATGTAAATGAGGAGCTAAGGCTGTCACTGACAACATCAACATGGATGTTAAAGTCACCTACTATAATGACTTTATCTGTTCTAAGAACTAAATCACATAAAAACTCAGAGAACTCAGCTAAAAACTCAGAATAAGGAGCAGGTGGGCGATACACCACAACAAAAAGAATTCGTTTTTCTATTTTCTGGTCTGGATGGGGAAGACTAAGAGTAAGACTTTCAAATGAATTAAAGCTCTCCTTAGGTCTAGGATTAATAGATAAATCAGAGTGGAAGATTGCTGCCACCCCTCCTCCTCTGCCTGTGCTTCTAGGAATATGATAATTACTATGACTGGGTGGCGTAGACTCATTTAAACTAACATATTCATCATCCTGCAGCCACGTTTCAGTCAAACTAAATAGATCAATCTGATTCGACTTAGGCCAGATGACAGCAGCAAGTCTGCACGAATGCAAGTTATGATTGAAACATTTAGGAAATTGCTTCGGAATGTTGTATGTTGTACTGTGTGTGCTGGTTTTGTGTCTCTATTGTGTCTATTGGTTGTGACTGTGCCGACTTGCCTTTTATTATAGTCAAATAAAGTGATTTGAATTTAATTAAATTCAAAGTCTGTTCTCTTCGTCTTGTGGTAAGTGATGTCATCTCCTTGTTTCTGTGCAGACTGTGGTTTTGCATTTTAGATGTAATGCAGACTTGCCTCTGTTGTCTTTTGATGCACCCAGCTTTACGGATGAGACAAAAAGCAGTGCAGGCGACTTACAATAATTGCAGGATTTGCTGTAGGCTTCCCATGAGATTTTACAGTCTGAAATACATGTCATATCGCCCAGTGACATTAAAACATTGTTATTTCCTCAACAGGAAAAAAAAACAAACGAAAGATAGGAACAACCATTGATTGTACATCCTTCCTCTTGCCCATGTCTAAAAATCTGCAGCAGATAATAATGACTGTTCACAGCACAAACTGTTTAAAAAACCTTTAAATACAGCATAAAAATAAAGTCTTATATAAACAGACCAGATTAATATCTGCATTATTATATTACAAAAGAAAATGACTGCACATTACTTTCACTAACACAGATATCACTGTAACCTTTAATGCATCAGATCAGTTTGGTTTGACAGAACAATCTTTTCAAATGCTTAGATATTTCTTTCATCTTTAACCCATAAATTATTGGATTGAACAGAGGATGATATAAAATCGCCTGCAAAGTCATTATCAAACGAACAATTTTGGGAAAATCTGACCCCACTCGAACAATAATGACATCATATGCACACAAAAAGGAGTAGCTGACTAGAACCAGCAGGTGTGGTAAACAGGTCTCTGCAGCCTTTTTCCGGACTTCTCTAGAACATCGAGAGGTTATTATAAGTATTCTGGTGTACGTGAAAAGGATGAAGAGCAGAGGGAGAAGTGCCGTGACTACCAGAGCAACAGCACCACATACAGATCGTGCTATTGAACTCACACAGTGCAGATTATAAATTTAATTGTTACATAAAATCCCATTCAGAGTGAAATGACAGAGTTTCATATCAGCACTCCTTATTCCTGGAACTGCAGTCACACACGCAGGCACAACCCAAGCTAAAGCCAGGCAAACGCTCAGTCTGTCTTTTGTCATGATAGCTGGATATTGCAGAGGTTTACATGTAGACACATATCTGTCATAGGACATCACTGCCAAAAGTAAGAATTCAGAACAAGCTAAAGAATAAAATATGAAAAACTGTAAGAGGCAGGCTGAGTATGATATGATCTGCTTTTCAGATAGCATGTCAATTAAAAACTTTGGATAGATATTAGTGCTGAAGACAACAGAGTTTAGAAGTAAGGCTGCAATGAAAATGTACATCGGCTCATGGAGGTTTTTGTGCGTCCAAATAAGATACACAATGGTGAAATTACAGCATATTATTAGAATATACGCCGTGAACATGATCATAAAATAAAGATACCTGTATGTTTGCAACTCCACATGCCCATCAAGAGTTATGTATGTTATGTTAGCTTCACCGTCCATTAATGTTTCCTAAAAGAAATGTTAAGTTGGAAATCTTTCAGATTACATGATCAGTATGGATAACATAGAGAAAGGCTTTTTACATGAGATTACATACAACCTGCAATGGTGGATATTGTTTCTTCAAAGACAGCTGACCTTCAAATGCATGTGGCATATGTTGACGTCCAAAGTCCAGAAAGTGAACGGTTTATATATACGGGAAGTTTTTTATTAGATTGCTTCATTCTCCATGGAACTCATTAAAGTTGCTACCAAGACAGAATGTAATTTCATCACACTTTTTTTGTTTGTACAGACTAGTCAGATTGTCGACTTCATGACGCTTTAAGCGTCATGTCGACTAGTCGCTGATCACGTGACAATAACAACATGGCCGCCTCCAAGAAAGACAGATGTTGAACTCACTGGCTCATTGCAGCAAACGAGCAGTGGTTCATCAAGTGTGTGGAGATACTTCACTAAAGATGAAGACCATACCATTGTGACGTGTCAGTCCTGAAATACAACAAAAGTACTACTGCAATGCACACTCATCTGAAAAGGCATCTGTTAATGCTTGCAGAGAAATGGTCCAAATCCTCTGGACAGCAGTCAAGAAACAGGACGGAAGGACGAACAGGACGTTTCACCAAACGTCCTGCATTAACACAGAGGAGGTGTGCTCTGGAAAAGGCTTCAGAGCAGTGGTGTCAACGTGATCCGTGAAAGGGCTGCTGTGGTTGCAGGTTTTCATTCCAACCATGCAGCCCCCATGCAGTCGGTGTGGCTGGCAAGTTTTTGTTCCAATCAAACAAGAGGACACCTGAAATGACTGCGTGAAGGCAGTTCAGTTGTGCTTCACCTGTGCTTCAGAGCAATACAGCATTATTATTTACCTGGCTACACTATCCCATCTTCTAACACAATGTGGGGTACTACTGAATGCTATTGACGGTGCTGAGTTGCTGCCTGTTTTATATAGGCTATACATATCTACAGCACACAGTATATAGCACATGAGCTGTCTGTTCTCTACATATGTATTCAGGTCAAGATTATAAATTTCACTGTTGCAAAGCTTTACTTTCTACTGGATTTTTACTAGTGATGTCATCAGAGACTAGACTGTACTGATTTGGCTTTCACCACAAAACATTCATTCATTCATTCATTCATTCATCTTCTGTACCCGTTTAGTCCTGTTAAGGGTCACGGGGGTCTGCTGGAGCCTATCCCAGCTGTCATCGGGCGAGAGGCAGGGGTACACCCCGGACAGGTCGCCAGTCCATCGCAGGGCTAACACAGAGACAGACAACCATTCACACTCACACGCACACCTACGGCCAATTTAGAGTCACCAATTAACCTAATGAGCATGTCTTTGGATGGTGGGAGGAAGCCGGAGTATCCGGAGAGAACCCACGCAGACGCAGGGAGAACATGCAAACTCCACACAGAAAGGCATAAGCCGGCCCATGGATTCGAACCGGTGACCTTCTTGCCACTGTGCCGCCCTCACCACAAAACAGTCAACTTTAAAACTTTAAAAAATCTCAACTTGTGTTAACCTTTATATATAAATAAAATTCAGTTTGAGTGATTTGTCATTCTAGAACTACTACTCAACTACTACTACTCAATTTCACTAAGGAACAACTACTATGATTTGTGTTGGGAAACCAAATTCTGACATAAGTTTCTGGAGTACATTATATTTCTGATGTTCAAAGCATTATGAGTAATGTTATACTGTAAATTGAAAACATGACATGTTTGTATCTTGTAGGTGCCTGAATACATAGTATGTACATTGTGTACTACATGTATGTATGACAGTTATGGAGACTGACAGGGGATTATACCACACTGTGGTAATCAAAAATGTTCAAGTATAGACATGTTTATTTTTTAATAATTAATTTTTAATGTTTGATTCAGACTGGTATTTAATTGATGACAAGAGTGAAAATCAGTTATATATTCTTTGATATAACTGCTTTATGATCTATTTTGCTTGATCTTTGAGGAGGCAGACTACATGAATGATAAATGTTAATGTCTGGTAATGTTTTAAAATAAAATACCTGCCACCTGTCTCTGTCTGTGTTCATTTCCATTCAATTCAGTTTCATGATTGTTTACAGTTTATAAATTAGCAGCCTGAATAGGTTTGTTTTCAGTAAAAAAGGGTGAGGGGTTAACAGACTACTTCATCCAATCACACCCATTACAGTAGCTTAGCCAGCATAAAAGACAAGCCCATGTCATCGAGAAGTACATTCTTTCCCATCAGCTGAATTCTTGTGCTTATATTGCTTGTTAATTACTCAGAATTGATTTAGTTTTGATTAACATTTATTGTTAAAGGCATAAGTCGTGAATCTGTAGTTACACTATAGGTGAGGATAGAAGTTACAATATTCTGAAATCAAGGAATGCCCCCTGTCGCATATCCTCATTAGTGTTTTTTTGAGATGCTGTTTTTTCATTGAAACACACAGATGTCAGAAATAACCTATTGGACACATAACAACGGTATGTGTAACTGTTTTACTCAAAGTCCCTTGACAAATATTTCACACAGGTTCAAGATGTCTGGTGGAATTAATTAATTGGCAAAAACAAATGAGCAGATACAATATAAATTGCTACTTCAGTTGTAAATCTGTCAGATATGATTACCTTACATGATTTTTCTCATTGTTATTTAAAAAAAAACAAAAAAAAAACATCCTTATTTCATGGGCTGAGCTCGCAAAAGGTTCTCTGAAAATAATCCTGGGCACAGCTGTGTCCATGAAATGTGAAAATCCATACTTTGTTGTAGGACTATAATAAAGATATCATTGGAAAGGTCCTAACCTGGGGAATAGCATATGTTAGTTAGGGGATTGTAAATGGATCCTTCTTTGAACTATTGACCTTTGGACCCTGACTTCTGAGAAGTTCTGAAGGGCTGTAATTCTGCATCAAAAGGGGCTATAGACAAAGGACAAAGTGTTCTAGAAAGCTTATGAACTCAGCTGTGTGACTATACCTAGTGGATACACACAAAGTGGGGGCGCTGTTCAAAATGGTAAACATATCTTTTCACCCACTTGACAGTTATATACTTAAATTCTGGTCACAGAAATGTGTTTCCCACACCCTTGTAGGAACCTGTGGTCCTCTCAATTCTCCCCCTCTCTGGAATTTAAATTTACGAAGTTGTTTTGCAGAAGAACTCTTCTAACAGATCAACCTTTTACACCTTAGCCATAAAGGTGCCATGTCCAAACACTGAACAGACCCATGCTATCGGACCTCCCTGATGCTGAGGACGTCATCTGAGCCAAAAAGACAGATTTACACTTCTTGTGGAATTTCCCACTCTTGTTTCTGGACTAATTAGTCCTGAATCGAAAGAACATCAACATGATATCAGGAACTACAAAGAATGAATTGACTCCTCTTGACTTCATAAGGACAAAGTCTAGAAACCTTAATGTTATGTTCATCTATGTTTTAAACTTGTGATGTACTAATTTTTTCTTTTTCAGAGACATACATGCAAACATGCTTTTCACAGGTTTTTGCTCTTCCCCTCCCTGAGAGTGACCGAGGGAGTGAACACAGACAAGAAGGTCGTAAATAACTTCCTTTCCCCAGAACCAGACTCTGATCTGCATTTCTCCTCTCTAAAAGCACTCTGGAAACCCGATCCAAACACGCCCTGAATAATTAACTCATAAAACCAGAGAGACGCTGCTCTTTCGCCGCACTTTCAACTCTCCACTTTCCGTTTCCGTTTACTTTTATTTTAGTCTTCTTCTTTACGTACTTAGTCACGTTTATACTTAGTAACTTTAAGAACAACTTGAATATTGATAATCCGGTCCTTTTCAAGCTCTGTTTGTTTCTCGTCGGATATTTTTCCCGCTGTACGATTTTTATAGTGACTCAAATAATTTTCTAGCTTCATTCATTTTTATACTCTACGAACCGAAGTACTAACCAACATCGTTTATAAGTTAGCCAGTGTAGCCAGCTGGGATTGAGAGTGAGGAGTTGTCGTCATGGTACAGAGCCCCTCCCCTCGATATCGCGGTATCTCGTGGGATCCTCACCCTCTCCGCCATGTTGGCAGGATTCCAGCGGCAAAACATGATTGTTGTTAGCTCGGTAGTAGAGGAGGTTCTCGCAATTCCGCACTGTTTTACCATGCCTAGGACTCACTGCTGCGTTAAAAACTGCTCCAGTACCTCACACGATACATATGGAAAACATAGGAACAATGGAATACAGTTTTTTAGGTTACCGAAATGGACACAGCATCAGGGAGAGCAAGTCTCTGACCTGACGAGGAGATGCCGGATTGCTTGGTTGGCTGCAATAAGAAGAAAGGACCTTACTTTCGATCTCACCCCCCAGTCGATGAGAGTGTGTTATCTGCATTTTCACTCGGGTAGGTTCTCTAAAAAATGTCTTTATGTTGTTTGTTAAAGCTACGAAGTGTAGGTTACCTAGCTGTTAATGTTGTTGCAAACCCTGAAGTGCATCTGAAGTTTGCTGCCTAGCTAACTATCTAACAAACTGTTGCCTCTTCGAAAATGCTCAATGGCCAACCATTAATGTTAACTAAAAAGTAGTTGAGATTCTGCTCATGACATTATGCTACCTTGTCCCTGTAAGGTCCATTTTCTTTCGCCTTAACTTTCTCCATTGCTTTACTTTCTTACTTTTCTTGTATTCGTAGATCTGTCCCGCCGAAATAATAAACGCGCAAAAATTAAAGAGCTCTGGAATGTTTAGTAGCGCCTCCGTTAAGTTCTGAAGGTGTTGCCCCTGGCAACCGATAGCGTCTCCTACCATCATGGCCGACCGGCTCAGACCCCGCCCAAATCAACCCAAATCGGCACGTGACTCCTCACTCTCAATCTCAGAGATAGACCCAATCTCTTCGACGGATCAAGAAATCAAGAAGCTGTTGCCATAGCAACGACATCAAGAAGACGTGACGATCCAGTTTCTTTCTTCAAACGTAAAGACATTGCCAAGTGTCATCTGCCTTTGACTGAACACCTACAACGCTCTCAAGCAAAGCTGGGTGTTGGTGTTGCAGACCAAGCAACAAGTCCCGTCTACCGGTCCAAGAGAGACCTGCATCAGCTGTGCCGTTTCGTCACCATCTCGTCACACCGACGCTCCCCTTATCACAGACGCCGAGAAGACTCTACGGAAAAGTAGGCTGAATCGTTCCTACCGCTTAAGATAAAGAGTTGGTGTCACTACTTTGAAACTCCCCACTAACATCTTTTAGAGAAGATTGATTAGATTAGATATCAAATCTATTCCTTTAGTAAAGGACTTAAAACATCTCCATCTCTCACCATCGCTCCAGAAATTAATTATTTCATACCTTATCATATTCATTTTATTTGATTACACACCTATATTCTATTAGTCCCTCATTTATTCATAGTTGTCACTTTATTAAATAAATATTTACTCACACTTAAGAAGTTGTTTGAGATGTTGTTTTACGGCAGAGAATGACTGGTACAAATTGTAGTAAAGGATTCACTCCTTCAGATATGCAAATTATTTAATTGAGACTGATAAATTGATTTAAACCGTGTTCTTCCTACGATAACAGGAGGTGGTGCCCTAACGAGACATTTAAAATGTGTAGACTACCCTACACCCTTAAACCCCCGGCTATATATTCATTTTATTATTTATAACCTCCTATTCTAGGAAATCACTAATCATTGTAGAAACTACAAATCCCTTGAGCTGTGACATGTAGCTTGATACCAAGTCACGTGATATTTGTAGTTTTTCGGTTTTCAAACACGTATGTTAAAATAGAGTTGTAAAAAAGATATACAGTCATGGACGAAAGTATTGGCACCCCTGGAACTTTTCCAGAAAATGCACCATTTCTCCCAGAAAAAGTGTTGAAATTACAAATGTTTTGGTATTCACGTTTATTTCCTTTAAGTGCATTGGGACAACACAAAAAAGCAGAAGAAAAAAGCCAAATTTGACATAATTTTACACAAAACTCAAAAATTGACTGGACAAAATCATTGGCACCCTATTAAAACTGTGGGTAAATAATTTCATTTCAAGCATGTGATCCTCATTTAAACTCACCTGTGGCAAGTAACAGGTGCTGGCAATATAGAAATCAAAACTGAAGCCAGTTGGAATGTATAAAAGTTGACTCAACCTTTGTGTTGTTTGCCTGTGTATGCCACACCAAGCATGGAGAAGAGAAAGAAGAGGCGAGAATTGTCTGAGGACTTAAGAAGCAAAATTGTGGAAAAATATTAACAATCTCAAGGTTACAAGTCAATCTCCAGAGATCTTAAAGTTCCTTTGTCAACTGTGCGCAATATAATCAAGAAGTTTTTAACCCATGGAACTGTGGCAAATCTCCCTGGACGTGGACGAAAGAGAAAAATTGATGCAAGAATGCAACGCAGGATTGTTCGAATGGTGGATAAACAACCTCAGTCAACTTCCACACAAATTCAGGCTGTCTTGCAGACTCAGGGTGCAACGGTGTCAGCTCGAACAATACGTCGTCGTCCGAATGAGATGAAGCGCTATGGCAGGAGACCGAGGAGAACCCCACTTCTGACACAGAGGCATAAAAAAGCAAGACTGCAGTTTGCAAGAACATGCCTGAGTAAGCCTCAATCCTTCTGGGACAATGTTTTGTGGACAGATGAGACTAAGGTAGAGCTTTTTAGCAAAGCACGTCATTCTACTGTTTACAGAAAACCGAATGAGGCCTACAAAGAAAAGAACACGGTACCTACAGTCAAATACGGTGGGGGTTCAAAGATGTTTTGGGGTTGTTTTGCTGCCTCTGGGACTGGGTGCATTGATTGTGTGCAAGGAATCATGAAATCTGGAGACTATCAAAACATTCTGGCCCGTAATGTAGGGCCTAGTGTCAGAAAGCTGGGTCTGCATCAGAGGTCATGGGTGTTCCAGCAGGACAATGATCCAAAACACACCTCACAAAGCACCCAGAAATGGTTGGAGACAAAACGCTGGAGAATTCTGAAGTGGCCAGCAATGAGTCCGGATTTAAATCCCATAGAACACCTATGGAAAGATCTAAAAATTGCTGTTGCGAGAAGGCACCCTTCAAATCTGAGAGACCTGGAACAGTTTGCAAAAGAAGAGTGGTCCAAAATTCCAGTTGAGAGGTGTAAGAAACTTGTTGATGGTTATAGGAAGCGATTGGTTTCAGTTATTTTGTCCAAAGGGTGTGTAACCAAATATTAAGTTGAGGGTGCCAATGATTTTGTCCAGTCAATTTTTGAGTTTTGTGTACAATTATGTCAAATTTGGCTTTTTTCTTCTGCTTTTTTGTGTTGTCCCAATGCACTTAAATGAAATAAACGTGTATACCAAAACATTTGTAATTTCAACACTTTTTCTGGGAGAAATGGTGCATTTTCTGGAAAAGTTCCAGGGGTGCCAATACTTTCGTCCATGACTGTATATACTGATTACATTGAATATCTAGTATTGCCGAACTAGCGATCACATTGCTTTAAGTTGATATATGTTAAGAAAAAGTAAAGATAGTTTATTTAAGATGTGTTTAGAACCACCCAATATAGATTTACGCCAAAAAGCAATGCAGTTTGGTTCTCTGGCTTTATAGAACAGTAGATAGGGTTAGGATTGGTTTATCTGCTTAACACATGAAATATTTACTACAGCCGAACTTGTGACAGTGATTATAGTTGCTTTAAGTTAAGAAATGACACACAACACTGCATTTGAGCCGTTTATTTGAAAATACTATGAAGCTTTGCTGTAGCTTGGTTGAGCGGCAGAAACCGAACGCAGCCAATCCACAGGCAGACAGCTATAGACAGGAATCGAATGAGTCCAACTACGTCACTAGGCTTTCTGCCGATCTCATAAGCTTTTATTTAATAATACAGTTCAAAATGTACCAGGTTTAACGAATACATTAAGTAACACGGCATTAGTAGCATTCAGTTTGAGGATGTGGGTAGTATTTTCACACTAATCGGCTCGTTTTCTACCCCGGGATGACGACGGAGGTTGACCGGCCGATGACCTCAGGAGGCCGGCGGCTCATCTCTGAGATGAACCGCTGCTCCCGGTCGGGTGATTCCACAGGTGGTGCTTCACTTCTCCAAAAACGTCAGAGCAAACTTCCAAACAGGCGTTATTTGAATAAACTGATCACATATTCGGGATCTACACGGTTACTTTCTCGCATGAAAAAATATTAAAACTTAATTAAGTGACGTATTAACAGCTCTAGAGCTACTCATCCTCAAACGTAACAGTGAGTCGTAATTTGGGTGCATGCAAAACGACAACTGTGACCAGAGTGTCGATATTTACTCGACCGCTAGGGGTCGCTTAACTTTGAAACGTAACATGAGGTCATAATTCGCAGTTGTACACTCGACTCATGTGGTCGTTTTTTCGACGAGGACATTCTCAGGATATGAGATGATCTGTTGTTCAGATAAGAAGTCAGTCAGGAGCTTTGGATAAACAGTAGTGCTGTAAAGAACACAGTTCACAAATACTCACTCTGTCTTTTGTCATGATAGCTGGATATTGCAGAGGTTAACATATAGATACATATCTGTCATAGGACATCACTGCCAAAAGTAAGAATTCAGAACAAGTTAAAGAATACGATATAAAAAATTGGAAGAGGCAGGCTGAGTATGATATGATCTGCTTTTCAGATAAAAAGTCGCTTAACAGCTTTGGATAGATATTAGTGCTAAAGAAAACAGAATTGAGAAGTAAGGCTGCAATGAAAATGTACATCGGTTCATGGAGGCTTTTGTGCGTACAAATAAGATACACAATGGTGAAATTAAAACATATTATTAAAATATACACTGTGAACATGATCATAAAATATAGATACCTGTATGTTTGCAATTCCACATGCCCATCAAGAGATATGTATGTTATGTTAACAGTGTTGTTTGATTCAGTTCATTTGGGCATTCACCTCATTATAGAAGATTACACCTTATTACACACGTGGTCATCTTTAGGAAGATGATCTGATACAATCTGCACCAATCTCATCTTGTTGACTAGTCACTGATCACGTGACAATAACAACATGGATGCCTCCGAGGAACTCAGTCGGACGTGGTTCATCAAGTGTGTGGAAATTCTTCACGAAAGATGAAGCCCATACTACTGTGACCTCTCGGTCCTGAAATACAACAAACGTACTACTGCAGTGCACACTCATCTGAAAAGCCATCCGCTGGTGCGAGCAGAGGATCATCAATTTGATGGTGAATTTCGTTGTCGAAGTTGTTATACCTTTGGCTGCTGTGCACAGAGAAGGCTTCAGAGAAATACTGCATGATTTTTTACCCGGCTATATTATCCCATCTTCCAAAATACTGTCGAGTACTATAAAGTGCCATTGATAGTGCAGAGTTGCTGCCTGTTTTTATACAGGCTATACATAACTGCAGCTCACAGTATGTAGCACGTGAGCTGTCTGTTCTCTGCATATGTATTCAGGTCCAGAATAAAGATTTCATTGCTGCAAAGCATTACTGTTTTTACTAGTGATGTCACCAGAGACTAGTTGGAGTCGACTTTAGAAATTCTTAAGATGTGCAACCCCTACGAGATACAGTATATAAAATTGAATTTGACTGATATTCATTCATTCATTCATTCGTTTTCTATACCCGGTTATTCCTGTTAAGGGTTGTGGGGGTCTGCTGGAGCCTATCCCAGCTGTCATCGGGCAAGAGGCAGGGGTACACTCTGGACAGGTCGCCAGTCCATCGCAGGGCTATTTGACTAATCTGTCATTCTAAAAGTAGTATCTTGGACCACTTCAAAAGCCCTCCCAGAGAATCTGAAATAAAACATTCACAAGTTGATTTAGGGCCATAAATGAGTTTTAATGTGGTCACACCGACCTCTGAACTTGACTGACAATAATAGCAGGATTTGCTGTGACATGCTGAGTTCTCCACAAGGTTTTACAGCCTCAAATACATGTCATATCGCCCTGCGTCATCTAAACATTGTCATTTCCTTAACAAATGCACACAGAAAAAAAAACAAAAACAGAAAGGTGGGAACAACCATTAATTGTAGATGCTTCCTCTTGCCCATGTCTAACAATCTGCTGCAGATAGTAATGACCGTTCACAGCACAAACTGTTTAAAAGACCTTTAAGGCACAACATAAAAATAAATTCTTATAGAAAGTGATCAGATCACATCTCTGCATTAATATTATTACAAAAGCAGCAAGTCTGCACGAATGCAAGTTATGATTGAAACACTTAAGAAATAGTTTCGGAATGTTGTATGTTGTACTGTGTGTGCTGGTTTTGTATCTCTATTCTGTCTGTTGGTTATGATTGTGTCTACTTTATTCCCTTTTTATGGTCAAATAAAGTGATTTGAATTGAATTCAAAGTCTGTTCTCTTTGTCTTGTAGTACGTAATGCCATCTCCTTGTTTCTGTGCAGACTGTGGCTTTGCATTGCAGATGTAATGCACTCTTGCCTCTGTTGTCATTTGATGCACCCAACTCTCCCGGATTAGAAGCAAAGCTGTGCAGGCGACTGACAATAATTGCAGGATTGCTCCGAGTTTCCCTTGAGGTTTTACAGCCTCAAATGCATGTCATAGTGCCCAGTGACATCTAAATGTTGTCATTTCCTGAACAGGAAAAAACAACAACAACAACAAAAAAAAAACAGATAGATGGGAACAACCATTAATTGTAGATGCTCCCTCTTGCCCATGTCTAACAATCTGCAGCAGATAATAATGACTGTTCACAGCACAAACTGTTTAAAAGACCTTTAAAGTACAGCATAAAAATAAATTCTTATATATGTAAACGGACCAGATTACATCTCTGCATTAATATTATCACAAAAGAAAATGACTGTACATTTCGTTCACTAACACAAATATTACCGCAACCTTAAATACATCAGATCAGTTTGGCTTGACAGAGCAGCCTTTTCAAATGTTTAGATATTTCTTTCATCTTTAACCCATAAATTATTGGATTAAACAGAGGATGATATAAAAGCACCTGCAAAATCATTATCAAACGAACAATTTTGGGAAAATCTGACCCCAGTCGGACAACAATGACATCATATGCACACAGAAAGGTGTAGCTGACTAGAACCAGCAGGTGTGGTAAACAGGTCTCTGCAGCCTTTTTCCTGACTTCTCTAGAACATCGAGAGGTTATTATAAGTATTCTGGTGTACGTGAAAAGGATGAAGAGCAGAGGGAAAAGTGCAGTGACTACCAGAGCAACAGCACCAAATACAGATCGTGCTATTGAACTCACACAGTGCAGATTGTAAATTGAGTTGTTGCAGAATATTCCATTCACAGTGAAATGACAAAGTTTCATATCAGCACTCATTATTGCCGGAACTGCAATCACACAAGCAGGAACAACCCAAGCTAAAGCCAGGCAAATACTCACTCTGTCTTTTGTCATGATAGCTGGATATTGCAGAGGTTTACATATAGACACATATCTGTCATAGGACATCACTGCCAAAAGTAAGAATTCAGAACAAGCTAAAGAATAAAATATGAAAAACTGTAAGAGACAGGCTGAGTATGATATGATCTGCTTTTCAGATAGCATGTCAATTAAAAACTTTGGATAGATATTAGTGCTGAAGACAACAGAGTTTAGAAGTAAGGCTGCAATGAAAATGTACATCGGCTCATGGAGGTTTTTGTGCGTCCAAATAAGATACACAATGGTGAAATTACAGCATATTATTAGAATATACGCCATGAACATGATCGTAAAATACAGATACCTGTATGTCTGCAACTCCACATGCCCATCAAGAGTTATGTATGTTATGTTAACTTCCCCAGACATTAATGTTTTCAAGAAGAAATGTTCAGCTGGAAAACCTTATGATTGCCTCACCTGCAGGAATAACATTTTACATACGACTTTCAAATGCACTTGGTGTATGTGGTGAATGGTCTGAGTATGTGGAAAAGTTTTTATTGGATTGTTTAATTCTCTCAGGAACTCATTAACATCTTCACCAGGATAGAATGGAATTGTCAAAGAACTTTGTAAAACCTCGGAGGCCTGCAGTAACAGTGTTGTTTGATTCAGTTCATTTGGGCATTCACCTCATTATAGAAGATTACACCTTATTATGCACATGATCATCTTTAGGATGATGATCTGATGCAATCTGCACCAATTTCACTTTTCCCTAGTTTGTGTTTTATACTTTTTTTTCTGGAATCAGAAGTTTGATGTGTTTATGATCTGTGGTTACTGGCTGCACCAACGGACTGAGACTGTTTTATGTTTGAAGTTGCTTAATGTTCGTCATTCATATATACACTGGGGTTGTACAGACTAGTTGGTTTGTTGCCGTCACTGCTGTGTCATGACGCTTTAAGCATCATGTTGACTCGTCACTAATCATGTGACAATAACAACATGGATGCCTCCAAGAAGACAGATGAGGAACTCACTGGGTCATTGCAGCAAACTAGCAGCGGTTCATCAAGTGTGTGGAAATATTTCACGAAAGATGAAGCCCATACTACCGTGACATGTCAGTCCTGAAATACAACAAAAGTACTACTGCAATGCATCTGAAAATGCATTTGTTAACGCCAACAGAGGAACGGTCCAAATCCTCTGGACAGCAGTCAAGTAACGTCCTGCGTTAACCCAGAGAAGGTGTCCTCTGGAAAAGGCTTCAGAGAAATACAACATTATTTTTAACCTGGCTACACTATCCCATCTTCCAACACTCTGTGGAGTACTATTAAATGCTATTGATGTTGCTGAGTTGCTGCCTGTCTGTATACATGCTATACATATCTGCAGCAAACAGTATATAGCACATGAGCTGTCTGTTCTCAGCGTATGTGTTCAGGTCAAGAATATGAATTTCACTGTTGCGCAGCATTACTTTATACTAGGTTTTTATTAGTGATGTCATCAGAGACTAGTCTGTGTTGACTTGACTTTCATCACACAACAGTGGACTTTAAAAAATCTGAACTTGTGCAAACCTTCATATATAAATAAAATTTACTTTGATTTGTCATTCAAATCAAATCAAATTTTATTTTTGTGGCACTTTTCATACATAAAAGCAATACAAAGTGCCTCACAGAGGCTAAACACAGCAAGGACAAAAACCCAACCCACCCACAGAGAGGCACAGAGACATACCGACACACCCACCCACACACACAGGCTCACACCCACTGTACATGCTAGAGAGAGACATGGCCGGGCACCGAGATCTGGAACAAGGAGAAAGCCACCTTTGGGGGGCAACCACACCGAGAGGGCCTCCAGCCCAGGGCTGCAGGGAGCGCCGCCATAGAGACATCCCCGACCCGGGCAGACAGCAGGCCCCACACCAAGGTGCAGAGCCCTCCAGCCACCCGGGGCAGAGCCACCCACAGAACAGAACCTCCGTCAGTATACCAGCTGGCCTTCAGGACCAAAGACTAAAACCTCTGTTTTGTCCTGGCTGAGCTGCAGGAAATTCACTGCCATCCATGACTTGATATCTAAGATGCAGTTAAAAAGGGCATCAATAGGCTCTGTGTCATCAGGAGACACAGCGATATACAGTTGTGTATCGTCAGCATAACCATGAAAGCTGATGCTGTGCCTCCTGATGACATCCCCGCGGCGAATCATGTAGAGATTAAAAAGAATTGGACCTAAAATTGACCCCGGGGAACCCCACACTTGATCTCATGGGTTCCTGAGGAATATGTATCCATACTTACAAAGAAGTGTCGATCTGTGAGGTAAGAGACAAACCAGTTGAAAACAGTACCAGAGAGGCCGACCAGGTTCTTCAGTCTATTTAAAAATTTGTGATGGTCTATTGTATCAAAGGCGGCGGTTAGATCCAGTAGTACCAAGACTGTGAGTTTATGTTTATCCAAGTTGAACCTGATATCATTTAAAATCTTTAAAAGGGCTTTCTCAGTACTGTGGTTCGTCCTAAAACCAGACTGATGGCTCTCTAAAATGTTGTTTGTCTTTAAAAAATCATTTATTTGGTTAAAAAATAGTTTTTCTAAAATTGTACCTATAAATGGTAAGTTGGATACAGGAGGTGGGGAAGACACCTATCTGAAGAGAGCAATTCACAATGTTTAAAAGCTGTTCCTCAAGGAATCCATAAAATGTTTTACAAAACAGTGTGGGAATTGGATCTAAAAGGCAGGTTGTAGGGTTTACCTGGGAGAGAACTCGACCAAGTGTCCTTGCATCAACCTGGGCAAAACTCTCCAGTGTTTCCTCAGGTAAAATCAAACATCCAGGTGTGGCGACAGTTAAAATCTGTTGAGATAAAAAACTGGATCTGATATCATCAATTTTACCTCTGAAGTGGTCTGCAAAGTCCTCACAGAGGGTATCTGTTGTTATTTTGTGGAACCTGTTAAAATTACTATTTGTTAAAAGATCTATGGTGGAGAAGAGGAATTTAGGATTGTTTTTTTGTTTTTTTAAATGGGACATTCTTGCCTGCTCGATTGCATTATTGGAGGTTTTGAGTTGTTGACATAAAGTTTCATGGTAGACTTTTCGTGGTTTCATGTTGGTCCTGGATAGTATTCTAGAAATACTACTCAGGACCACTTGAAAAACAGTACTGGTTCCCTTTAATGTGCAGTGAAGGTTTGCCTCAAGCTATCTTCTTCATCTTCTGTAACCGCTTATTTGGTTACAGAATTTGGTTAAGGGTCGCAGGGTCTGCTGGAGCCTATCCCAGCTGTCATCGGGCGAGAGGTGGGGTACACCCTGGACAGGTCGCCTGTCTATCGCAGGGCTAGCACAGAGAGACAGACAACCATCACACTCACACTCACACCTACGGCCAATTTAGAATCACCAATTAACCTAATGAGCATGTCTTCAGACGGTGGGAGGAAGCTGGAGCACCTGGAGAACCCACGCAGAGACAGGGAGAACATGCAAACTCCACACAGAAAGGCCCCAGTCGGCCCATGGCTTCGAACCTAGGACCTTCTCGCTGTGTCTCACTGACCTCTGAACTGCAAAGACTAAATTTGACTCACTTCATCATTGAATCCATGTTGACTTTTGTGCCACTTTTGTGTTCTGGTTGCATCTATAGCTGTAGTTGTAGGTGTGATTGGTTGCATACATACCTGTGGAACCACTTGTTTCAGGAATGGTCAAGCAGTCATTACTGTAATGGATCCCAAGGGTTTGTGATTCGACTTAGGCCAGATGACAGCAGCAAGTCTGCACGAATGCAAGTTATGATTGAAACACTTAGGAAATTGCTTCGGAATGTTGTATGTTGTACTGTGTGTCCTGGTTTTGTGTCTCTATTGTGTCTATTGGTTGTGACTGTGCCTACTTTATGCCTTTTATTAAGGTCAAATAAAGTGATTTGAATTTAATTAAATTCAAAGTCTGTTCTCTTCGTCTTGTGGTAAGTGATGTCATCTCCTTGTTTCTGTGCAGATTGTGGCTTTGCATTGTAGATGTAATGCAGACTTGCCTCTGTTGTCTTTTGATGCACCCAGCTTTACGGATGAGACACAAAGCAGTGCAGGCGACTTACAATAATTGCAGGATTTGCTGTAGGTTTCCCATGAGATTTTACAGTCTGAAATACATGTCATATCGCCGAGTGACATTAAAACATTGTTATTTCCTCAACAGGAAAAAAAAAAAAAACGAAAGATAGGAACAACCATTGATTGTACATCCTTCCTCTTGCCCATGTCTAAAAATCTGCAGCAGATAATAATGACTGTTCACAGCACAAACTGTTTAAAAAACCTTTAAATACAGCATAAAAATAAAGTCTTATATAAACAGACCAGATTAATATCTGCGTTATTATATTACAAAAGAAAATGACTGCACATTACTTTCACTAACACAGATATCACTGTAACCTTTAATGCATCAGATCAGTTTGGTTTGACAGAACAATCTTTTCAAATGTTTAGATATTTCTTTCATCTTTAACCCATAAATTATTGGATTGAACAGAGGATGATATAAAATCGCCTGCAAAGTCATTATCAAACGAACAATTTTGGGAAAATCTGACCCCACTCGAACAATAATGATATCATATGCACACAAAAAGGAGTAGCTGACTAGAACCAGCAGGTGTGGTAAACAGGTCTCTGCAGCCTTTTTCCTGACTTCTCTAGAACATCGAGAGGTTATTATAAGTATTCTGGTGTACGTGAAAAGGATGAAGAGCAGAGGGAGAAGTGCTGTGACTACCAGAGCAACAGCACCAAATACAGATCGTGCTATTGAACTCACACAGTGCAGATTATAAACTGAATTGTTACATAAAATCCCATTCAGAGTGAAATGACAGAGTTTCATATCAGCACTCATTATTACTGGAACTGCAGTCACACACGCAGGCACAACCCAAGCTAAAGCCAGGCAAACGCTCACTCTGTCTTTTGTCATGATAGCTGGATATTGCAGAGGTTTACATATAGACACATATCTGTCATAGGACATCACTGCCAAAAGTAAGAATTCAGAACAAGCTAAAGAATAAAATATGAAAAACTGTAAGAGGCAGGCTGAGTATGATATGATCTGCTTTTCAGATAGCATGTCAATTAAAAACTTTGGATAGATATTAGTGCTGAAGACAATAGAGTTTAGAAGTAAGGCTGCAATGAAAATGTACATTGGCTCATGGAGGTTTTTGTGCGTCCAAATAAGATACACAATGGTGAAATTACAGCATATTATTAGAATATACGCCGTGAGCATGATCATAAAATAAAGATACTTGTATGTTTGTAACTCCTCATGGCCATCAAGAGTTATGTATGTTATGTTAGCTTCACCGTCCATTAATGTTTCCTAAAAGAAATGTTAAGTTGGAAATCTTTCAGATTACATGATCAGTATGGATAACATAGAGAAAGGCTTTTACATGAGATTACATACAACCTGAAATGGTGGATATTGTTTCTTCAAAGACAGCTGACCTTCAAATGCATGTGGCATATGTTGATGTCCAAAGTTCAAAAAGTGAAGGGTTTGAATATGCGGAAAGTTTTTTATTAGATTGCTTCATTCTCCATGGAACTCATTAAAGTCGCTACTGAGACAGAATGTAATTTCATCACACTTTTTTTTTTTTGTACAGACTAGTCAGATTGTCGACTTCATGACGCTTTAAGCGTCATGTCGACTAGTCCCTGATCACGTGACAATAACAACATGGCCGCCTCCAAGAAGACAGATGAGGAACTCACTGGGTCATTGCAGCAAACTAGCAGTGGTTCATCAAGTGTGTGGAGATACTTCACTAAAGATGAAGCCCACACTACCGTGACATGTCAGTCCTGAAATACAACAAAAGTACTACTGCAATGCACACTCATCTGAAAAGGCATCTGTTAACGCTAGCAGAGAAATGGTCCAAATCCTCTGGACAGCAGTCAAGAAACAATTTCACCAAACGTCCTGCATTAACACAGAGGAGGTGTGCTCTGGAAAAGGCTGCAGAGCAATACAGCATTATTATTAACCTGGCTACACTATCCCATCTTCTAACACGATGTGGAGTACTATTGAATGCTATTGATGGTGGTGAGTTGCTGCCTGTTTTATACAGGCTATACATATCTACAGCACACAGTATATAACACATGAGCTGTCTGTTCTCTGCATATGTAGTACTTATATATATTGCACTGTAGTACTTATATATTTTTTTACTACTGGCTGCAGGTACAGCAGTACATTTCACTGTGCATTGTACTATGTATAACTGTGCATGTGACAAATAAAACCTATCTATCTATCTATCTATCTATGTATTCAGGTCAAGATTATAAATTTCACTGTTGCAAAGCTTTACTTTCTACTGGGTTTTTATTAGTGATGTCATCAGAGAATAGTCTGTATTGACTTGACTTTCATCACAAAAGAGTCAACTTTAAAAAATCTGAACTTGTGCAAACCTTTACATATAAATAAAATTCAGTTTGACTGATTTGTCATTCTAGAACTACTATCCAGGACCACTTGAAAAACTGTACTGGTTCCCTTTAATCTGCAGTGAAGGCTTGACTCAAGCTATCTGACATTTTAAAATGCTCTAGGCCCAACTGAAATAAAGTGTTCACAAGTTGATTTACGGCCATTAATGTGTTTCCTGTGGTCCCACTGACCTCTGAACTTTAAAGACCAAATTTGACTCACTTCATCACTGAATCCTTGTGACTTTTGTGCCATATTTGGGATGTGCTTATTTAATGGGACTTTCACTGTTTTCTGTCCAAGCGATTTCTGGTTGCATCTATAGCTGTATTTGTAGGTGTGGTTGGTTGCATCCATACCTGTGGAACCACTTGTTTCAGGAATGGGAATGGTCAAGCAGTCACTACTATAATGGATCCCAAGGGTTTGTGATTCGACTTAGGCCAGATGACAGCAGCAAGTCTGCACGAATGCAAGTTATGATTGAAACACTTAAAAAAATATTTTGGAATGTTGTATATTGTACTGTGTGTGCTTTTTTTGTGTCTCTTTTGTGTCTGTCGGTTGTGATTGTGTGTACTTTATGCCCTTTTCATGGTCAAATAAAGTGATTTGAATTGAATTGAATTCAAAGTCTATTCTCTTTGTCTTGTGGTAAGTGATGCCATCTCCTTGTTTCTATGCAGACTTTGACTTTGCATTGCAGATGTAATGCAGTCTTGCCCCTGTTGTCATTTGATGCACCCAGCTCTACCAGATGAGACACAAAGCTGTGCACGTGACTGACAATAATTGCAGGATTGCTCCGAGTTTCCCGTGAGGTTTTACAGCCTCAATCATATGCCAGGGTCCTGTTTGTGGATTTCAGCTCGGCCTTCAACACGGTCGTTCCGTCTCTACTACAGGACAAACTCTCCCAGCTGACCGTGCTTGACTCCATCTGCAGGTGGATCACAGACTTCCTGTCTGACAGGAGGCAGCATGTGAGGCTGGGAAAACACATCTCAGACTCCCGTACCATCAGCACGGGTTTCCCTCCAGGCTGTGTCCTTTCGCCTCTGCTCTTCTCCCAGTACACCAACAGCTGCACCTCCAGTCACGAGTCTGTCAAGCTCCTGAAGTTTGCGGATGACACCACCCTCATCGGGCTCATCTCAGGTGGAGACAAGAGCCCCTACAGATTGGAGATTGACCGCTTGGTGACTTGGTGCAACCTCCACAATCTGGAGCTGAACGCCTCCAAGACAGTGGAGATGATTGTGGACTACAGAAAGAACACAGCCCCACTCCTCCCCATCATCCTGTCTGATTCTACAGTCAACACTGTGGACTCCTTCCGTTTCCTGGGCACCATCATCTCCCAGGACCTCAAATGGGAGCTGAACATCAGCGCCCTAATTGAAAAAGCACAGCTGAAGAAATTCAACCTGCCAAAGATAATGATGGTTCACTTCTACACTGCCATCATTGAGTCCATCCTCACCAATTCCATCACCACTTGGTATGCTACAGCCTCTGCTAAGGAAAAGAGCAGATTGCAGCGTGTCATTCGCTCTGTAGAGAAGATGATTGGCTGCAGTCTGAAGTCTCTCGACGAGCTGTACGCTTCCAGGACTCTAAAGCGTGCAGCTAAGATTGTGGCTGATCCCTCTCACCCTGGCCACGGACTATTCAACAGACTCCCCTCTGGCAGACGGTTGCGATCCATCGAGCGTAGAACCACTCGCATGGCAAACAGTTTTTTCCCATCCGCAGTGCGTCTGCTGAACAATGCCAAGTCCCCCCCCCATGAACACATCAAACCCACTACCATATCACAATAAATGTTCTGGTGGATTAGGCTGTGTATATATTTTAGTATTTTTTGTATTTTTGTATTGTATATATAGTTTCTATATTTTATTTTATTTTATGCGTAACAACACCAAAGCCAATTCCTTGTATGTACAACATGCTTGGCAATAAAGTCTTTTCTGATTCCGATTCTGATTTTGATACATGTCATATCACCCAGTGACATCTAATGTTGTCATTTCCTCAACAGGAAAAAAAAAACAAAAAAAAAAACAGAAAGATGGGAACAACCATTATGCTGCCTCTTGCCCATGTCTAAAAATCTGCAGCACATAATTATGACTGTCCACAGCACAAACTGTTTGAAAGACCTTTAAAGTATAGCATAAAAATAAATTCTTATATAAACGGACCAGATTACACCGCTACATAAATATTATTACAAAAGAAAATGACTGAACATTGCTTCACTAACACAGATATCAATGTAACCTTTAATGCATCAGATCAGTTTGGCTTGACACAGCAGCCTTTTCAAATGTTTAGATATTTCTTTCATCTTTAACCCATAAATTATTGGATTGAACAGAGGATGATATAAAATTGCCTGCAAAGTCATTATCAAACGAACGATTTTGGGAAAATCTGACCCCACTCGAACAACAATGTTATCATATCCACTCAATAAGGAGTAGCTAACTAGAACCAGCAGGTGTGGTAAACAGGTCTCTGCAGCCTTTTTCCTGACTTCTCTAGAACATCGAGAGGTTATTATAAGTATTCTGGTGTACGTGAAAAGGATGAAGAGCAGAGGGAAAAGTGCAGTGACTACCAGAGCAACAACACCAAATACAGATCGTGCTATTGAACTCACACAGTGCAGATTATAAATTGAATTGTTACATAAAATCCCATTCAGAGTGAAATGACAAAGTTTCATATCAGCACTCATTATTACTGGAACTGCAGTCATACAAGCAGGAAAAATCCAAGCTAAAGCCAGGCAAACACTCACTCTGTCTTTTGTCATGATAGCTGGATATTGCAGAGGTTTACATATAGACACATATCTGTCATAGGACATCACTGCCAAAAGTAAGAATTCAGAACAAGCTAAAGAATAAAATATGAAAAACTGTAAGAGGCAGGCTGAGTATGATATGATCTGCTTTTCAGATAGCATGTCAATTAAAAACTTTGGATAGATATTAGTGCTGAAGACAACAGAGTTTAGAAGTAAGGCTGCAATGAAAATGTACATTGGCTCATGGAGGTTTTTGTGCGTCCAAATAAGATACACAATGGTGAAATTACAGCATATTATTAGAATATACGTCGTGAACATGATCATAAAATAAAGATACCTGTATGTTTGCAACTCCACATGCCCATCAAGAGTTATGTATGTTATGTTAGCTTCACCGTCCATTAATATTTCCTAAAAGAAATGTTAAGTTGGAAATCTTTCAGATTACATGATCAGTATGGATAACATAGAGAAAGGCTTTTACATGAGATTACATACAACCTGCAATGGTGGATATTGTTTCTTCAAAGACAGCTGACCTTCAAATGCATGTGGCATATGTTGACATCCAAAGTTCAGAAAGTGAACGGTTTATATATACGGAAAGTTTTTTATTAGATTGCTTCATTCTCCATGGAACTCATTAAAGTCGCTACCAAGACAGAATGTAATTTCATCACACTTTTTTTTTTTGTACAGACTAGTCAGATTGTCGACTTCATGACGCTTTAAGCGTCATGTCGAGTAGTCGCTGATCACGTGACAATAACAACATGGCCGCCTCCGAGAAAGACAGATGTTGAACTCACTGGCTCATTGCAGCAAACGAGCAGTGGTTCATCAAGTGTGTGGAGATACTTCACTAAAGATGAAGCCCATACTATTGTGATGTGTCAGTCCTGAAATACAACAAAAGTACTACTGCAATGCACACTCATCTGAAAAGGCATCTGTTAACGCTAGCAGAGAAATGGTCCAAATCCTCTGGACAGCAGTCAAGAAACAATTTCACCAAACGTCCTGCGTTAACACAGAGGAGGTGTGCTCTGGAAAAGGCTGCAGAGCAGTGGTGTCAAAGTGATCCGTGAAAGGGCTGCTGTGGCTGCAGGTTTTCATTCCAACCATGCAGCACCCATGCAGTCGGTGTGGCTGGCAAGTTTTTGTTCCAATCAAACAAGAGGACACCTGAAATGACTGCGTGAAGGCAGTTCAGTTGATTGATTGAGCCAAGTCAGGTGTGCTGCTGCATGGTTGGAATGAAAACCTGCAGCCACAGTGGCCCTTTCACGGATCACTTTGACACCTGTGCTTCAGAGCAATACAGCATTATTATTAACCTGGCTACACTATCCCATCTTCTAACACAATGTGGGGTACTACTGAATGCTATTGACGGTGCTGAGTTGCTGCCTGTTTTATATAGGCTATACATATCTACAGCACACAGTATATAGCACATGAGCTGTCTGTTCTCTGCATATGTATTCAGGTCAAGATTATAAATTTCACTGTTGCAAAGCTTTACTTTCTACTGGATTTTTATTAGTGATGTCATCAGAGACTAGACTGTACTGATTTGGCTTTCACCACAAAACAGTCAACTTCAAAAAATCTGAACTTGTGTTAACCTTTATATATAAATAAAATTCAGTTTGAGTGATTTGTCATTCTAGAACTACTACTCAACTACTACTACTCAATTTCACTAACGAACAACTACTATGATTTGTGTTGGGAAACCAAATTCTGACATAAGTTTCTGGAGTACATTATATTTCTGATGTTCAAAGCATTATGAGTAATGTTATACTGTAAATTGAAAACATGACATGTTTGTATCTTGTAGGTGCCTGAATACATAGTATGTACATTGTGTACTACGTGCATACTGTGTTACATAATGCATTTTTTTATCTAACTTGGCTACACTAATTTATCGCGTCATCCTGAAATATAGGCTGTTGCATACATATACAGAATGTGGATAATTTTGCCAGGTATTCTGATTACAAAATGTCTGCATAACTGAGGAATCAATGTGTCATTGGAAATTGTACATTTTCCAATAATTTTCAAACAATTTAACAGTAATACTTAATGCTGTCTATCAATCAGTCTTGCAGTGGGACAAAGTGGAAAAACTCCTGGGAGCCAAAAGACAACATTCAAAGCTAACATCCTGAAATGGACTGTTACTGTGTCATATTGATTTTGTTATTGTGGCTGCGTTGCATTGTTTGTTATTGTTGCTGTGTTGTATGACAGTTATGGATACTGACAGGGGATTATACCACACTGTGGTAATCAAAAATGTTCAAGTATAGACATGTTTATTTTTTAATAATTAATTTTTAATGTTTGATTCAGACTGGTATTTAATTGATGACAAGAGTGAAAATCAGTTATATATTCTGTGATATAACTGCTTTATGATCTATTTTGCTTGATCTTTGAGGAGGCAGACTACATGAATGATAAATGTTAATGTCTGGTAATGTTTTAAAATAAAATACCTGCCACCTGTCTCTGTCTGTGTTCATTTCCATTCAATTCAGTTTCATGATTGTTTACAGTTTATAAATTAGCAGCCTGAATAGGTTTGTTTTCAGTAAAAAAGGGTGAGGGGTTAACAGACTACTTCATCCAATCACACCCATTACAGTAGCTTAGCCAGCATAAAAGACAAGCCCATGTCATCGAGAAGTACATTCTTTCCCATCAGCTGAATTCTTGTGCTTATATTGCTTGTTAATTACTCAGAATTGATTTAGTTTTGATTAACATTTATTGTTAAAGGCATAAGTCATGAATCTGTAGTTACACTATAGGTGAGGATAGAAGTTACAATATTCTGAAATCAAGGAATGCCCCCTGTCGCATATCCTCATTAGCGTTTTGTTGAGATGCTGTTTTTTCATTGAAACACACAGATGTCAGAAATGACCTATTGGACACATAACAACGGTATGTGTAACTGATTTACTCAAAGTCCCTTGACAAATAGCTGTTGTGATGTTAGTTTTCACACAGGTTCAAGATGTCTGGTGGAATTAATTAATTGGCAAAAACAAATGAGCAGATACAATATAAATTACTAATTCAGTTGTAAATCTGTCAGATATGATTACCTTACATGATTTTTCTCATTGTTATTTAAAAAAAAAAAAAAAAAAAAAACCTCCTTATTTCATGGGCTGAGCTCACAAAAGGCTCTCTGAAAATAATCCTGGGCACAGCTGTGTCCATGAAATGTGAAAATCCATACTTTGTTGTAGGACTATAATAAAGATGTCATTGGAAAGGTCCTAACCTGGGGAATAGCATATGTTAGTTAGGGGATTGTAAATGGCTCCTTCTTTGAACTATTACCTTTGGACCCTGACTTCTGAGAAGTTCTGAAGGGCTGTAATTCTGCATCAAAAGGGGCTATAGACAAAGTATATCCAAAAAAGGTTTAAAAAGGCAACTGGACTTGTAGAGTTTTTTCAGAAGACGTTTCACCACTCTTGTGACCAGTATGTATAAAATGAGTCAGTCTGATTGTGTTTTAATGCTATTTGTTTTTGTATGTAATTTTATATGCAGATGCCACCCACCGCGTTTTACCTTTAGCCAGATGAAACTTGTCAGTTAATCAAACTCCAAACATGCCTTATAGACATAATGATTTGTAACCTTCTAAATCTGAACTAAAGTCACTGTGTTTGGTCCTAAGCTTTTATAGAATCATTATCTAATAATATACTTGTTACTCTTGAAGGCAATACCTTTGGTTCCAGCACCGCAGTGAAGAACTATGGACCTTATTTAGACCAGGATATGTCCTTTAATATGAACACCAAACACATGACCAGGACTGCCAAGGTTTATTTTTTAAGGTTTATAGTTGGGGCTGGCTTAGATAACCCTGAACAATCCATTAGTTATGCTGCTACAGGCCTAGGTTGCTGGGGGAATGATTTTGAGTTCTGCTCAGGATTTCTTCCTGTTATAAGTGAAGTTGTTACTTGCCATTTTCTCCTTTGCATTTGGTTTGGGGCTCTGCAGCCCTAGAACCAATGAGTAAATACCCTCATTAGAAAAAATTGTGGTAGGGATTGCCGTAGCATCAGTTGTGTAATTAATTAGCAACCGATCTAGGGTGTAGCCCACTTCGTCATCCAGTAGCAGCTCCTAGGGGAGCCCTGGTGTGAAGTGGCTCTAACAAAGAAAAGTTATTGGGAAGATAACAGTGGTAAGAAATGTACTTTGTGTACTCCCAGGACACTAAGTTATGTCCCCTTCACTGTTAATATTGTTGATATAGAGGCATCCTTGATTGAACCCTCAAAAATTGCTCAAATCAACTATTAACAATGACATTTCCCTGAAAGCCACAGACTCTACCAACGTTATTTTCTGCATGCACAGGTTACAGGTTGCAGTTCAGGTTAAAACCTGGATCATTCTTTATGTGTCTAAACTACCAACAATTTATAACCCAGTCCAGTGAAAAGCCTCAATAACCAAATACAAAAAACACAGAAACATGATACAAACCCTTGATTGAACAAAAGTCTAAGTGTGTAATTAAGTTTAACAGAACTGCATTACAACATTCTTATCTATTTCCAGCATAAATAACAAATTTTTACAACAGACAAACTTAAACAATTTAAACATGAAATAACTCAAAGGATTAGAAATATTCTCTGTTCTTTCTCTGTTTTTCCAATACTTTTGATATATTAGATCAGTTTGGCTTGACAGAACAACCTTTTCAAATGCTTAGATATTTCTTTCATCTTTAACCCATAAATTATTGGATTAAACAGAGGATGATACAAAACCACCTGCAAAGTCATTATCAAACGCACAATTTTGGGAAAATCTGACCCCACTCGAACAATAATAATATCATATGCACACAATAAGAAGTAGCTGACTAGAACCAGCAGGTGTGGTAAACAGGTCTCTGCAGCCTTTTTCCTGACTTGTCTAGAGCATCGAGAGGTTATCATTAGTATTCTGGTGTACGTGAAAAGAATGAAGAGTACAGGGAAAAGTACGGTGACTACTGGAGCAACAGCACCAAATACAGAGAGTGCTATTGAACGCACACAGTGCAGATTGTAAATTGAATTGTTACATAAAATCCCATTTAGAGTGAAATGACAAAGTTTCATATCAGCACTCATGATTACTGGAACTGCAGTCACAAACAAAGGGGCAGTCCAAGCGAAAGCCAGGCAAATACTCACTCTGTCTTTCGTCATGATAGCTGGATATTGCAGAGGTTTACATATAGACACATATCTGTCATAGGACATCGCTGCCAGCAGCAAGAATTCAGAACAAGTTAAAGAATACGTTATTAAAAATTGGAAGAGGCAGGCTGAGTATAATATGATCGGCTTTTCAGACAAAAAGTCGCTTAACAGCTTTGGATAGATATTAGTGCTAAAGAAAACAGAATTGAGAAGTAAGGCTGCAATGAAAATGTACATCGGTTCATGGAGGGTTTTGTGCTTCCAAATAAGATACACAATGGTGAAATTAAAACATATTATTAAAATATACACTGTGAACATGATCATAAAATACAGATACCTGTATGTTTGCAATTCCACATACCCATCAAGAGATATGTATGTTATGTTAACTTCCCCGGCCATTAATGTTTTCTAGAAGAAATGTTCAGCTGGAAAACTTTAAGATTGCCTCAACTGCGGGAATAACATAGAGAAATAATTTACATACCATTTTCAAATGCATTTGGCGTACGTCCATGTCCAAAGTTCTAAAAGTGAATGGTCTGACAATGTGGAAAAGTTTTTATTAGATTGTTTAATTCTCTGAAGAACTCATTCATGTCTTCACTAAGATAGAATGGACATTTGTAAAACCTTTGAGGCCTGCAGTAACATTGTTGTTTGATTCAGTTCATTTGGGCATTCACCTCATTATAGAAGATTATACCTTATTACACACGTGGTCATCTTTAGGATGATGATCTAATACAATCTGCACCAATCTCATCTTGACGACAAGTCACTGATCGCATGACAGAAGAGGAACTCAGTCGGGCGTGGTTCGTCAAGTGTGTGGAAATACTTCACTAAAGACTACTGTGACCTCTCAGTCCTGAAATACAACAAATATACTACTGCAGTGCACACTCATCTGAAAAGCCATCCACTGGTGCTAGCAGAGGATCATCAATTTGGTGGTGAATTTCGTTGTCAAAATTATTAGACCTTTGGCTGCGGTGCACAGAGACTTCAGAAAAATGCTGCATGATTTTTTACCCCGCTATATTTTCCCATCTTCCAAAATACTGTGGAGTACTATAAAGTGCCATTGATAGTGCTTAGTTGCTGCCTGTTTTTATACAGGCTATACATAACTGCAGCTTACAGTATGTAGCACATGAGCTGTCTCTCCATATGTATTCAGGTCCGCAATAAAGATTTCATTGTTACAAAGCATTACTTTCTACTATGTTTTTATTAGTGATGTCACCAGAGACTAGTCGGAGTCGACTTTAGAAATTCTTAAATTGTGCATCCCCAACTAGATACAGTATATAAAATATAATGTGGTCACACTGACCTCTGAACTGACAATAATAGCAGGATTTGCTGTGACATGCTGAGTTCTCCACAAGGTTTTACAGCCTCAAATACATGTCATATCGCCCTGCGTCATCTAAACATTGTCATTTCCTTAACAAATGCACACAGAAAAAAAAACAACAGAAAGGTGGGAACAACCATTAATTGTAGATGCTTCATCTTGCCCATGTCGAACAATCTGCTGCAGATAGTAATGACTGTTCACAGCAAAAACTGTTTAAAAGACCTTTAAGGCACAACATTAAAATAAATTCTTATAGAAAGTGATCAGATCACATCTCTGCATTAATATTATTACAAAAGCAGCAAGTCTGCACGAATGCAAGTTATGATTGAAACACTTAAGAAATAGTTTCGGAATGTTGTATGTTGTACTGTGTCTGCTGGTTATGATTGTGTCTACTTTATGCCCTTTTTATGGTCAAATAAAGTGATTTGCATTGAATTTAAAGTCTATTCTCTTTGTCTTGTAGTACGTAATGCCATCTCCTTGTTTCTGTGCAGACTGTGGCTTTGCATTGCAGATGTAATGCACTTGCCTCTGTTGTCATTTGATGCACCCAACTCTCCCGGATTAGAAGCAAAGCTGTGCAGGCGACTGACAATAATTGCAGGATTGCTCTGAGTTTACCATGAGGTTTTACAGCCTCAAATACATGTCATAGTGCCCAGTGACATCTAAATGTTGTCATTTCCTCAACAGGAAAAACAAACAAACAAAAAAACAAACAAACAGAAAGATGGGAACAACCATTAATTGTAGATGCTCCCTCTTGCCCATGTCCAACAATCTGCAGCACATAATAATGACTGCTCACAGCACAAACTGTTTAAAAGACCTTTAAAGTACAGCATAAAAGTAAATTCTTATATAAACAGACCAGATTACATCTCTGCATTAATATTATTACAAAAGAAAATGACTGTACATTTCTTTCACTAACACAAATATTACCGCAACCTTAAATACATCAGATCAGTTTGGCTTGACAGAGCACTTTCTTTCATCTTTAACCCATAAATTATTGGATTGAACAGAGGATGATATAAAACCATCTCCTGATGTACGTGAAAAGGATGAAGAGCAGAGGGAAAAGTGCCGTGAGCAACAACACCAAATACAGATCGTGCTATTGAATTCACACAGTGCAGACTGTAAATTGAGTTGTTGCAGAATATTCCATTCCAAGTGAAATGACAGAGTTTCATATCAGCACTCATTATTGCCGGAACTGGAATCACACACACAGGCACAATCCAAGCTAAAGACTTAGACTTAGACTTAGACTTAGATAAACTTTATTCATCCACAAGGGAAATTGCTTGGTCAGAGTAGCAGTAATACTCTTTGAGAATTAAATATGATAAAATAAAATAAAATAAAATAGTATAAGCAAAATGTACAAATTAGCATATAAATGTACAAGAAATAGAGATAGAAGAATATATATTATATACACAGGGATGATAGTAAGGTGCAATAGTGTCCATTATCATGACTAACATGGAGTTATCTGTTACAGAAAGGTGAGTTGTTGTACACCTAGACTGAGAATGGTATGAAAGTAGTCCTGTAGCGTTCAGTGTGGGAGCGGAGCTGGATCAGTCTGTTGGAGAATGAGCTCCACTGCCCCTCTATTGTCTGGTGTAGTGGATGTGACGGATTGTCCATGATGGAGAGCAGTTTGTCCAGTGTCCTCCTGTCCCTCACTGAGACAAACGTCTCCAACTCACTGCCAATGACATGACCAGCCTTTCGGATCAATTTGTCGATCCTACTTATGTCCTTTTTGCTGGTGCTGCTCCCCCAACAAACCACAGCAAAGTACAGGGCGCTCGCAACAACAGTCTGGTAGAACATATCCAGCAACTTGCTGCATACATTGAAAGACTTAAGCTTCCTCAGGAAGTACAGTCTACTCAGTCCCTTCTTGTACACAGCATCACTGTTGTCCCTCCAGTCCAGTCTGCTGTGCTTCATGTGGACGCCCAGGTACTTATATTGGTCCACTACTTCCACATCTAGGCCCTGGACGGTGATGGGCACTGCTGGTGTCCTCTTCCTCCTGAAGTCAATGACCAGCTCCTTGGTCTTGTCCACATTCAGGAGTAGGTGGTTTGCCTGGGACCACTCTACAAAGTCTCAGATCAGTGTCCTGTACTCCTCCTCATGTCCATCACTAATACACCCAACCACTGCAGAGTCATCAGAGAACTTCTGCAGGTGGCAGGACCCAGAGCTGTACTGGAAATCAGAGGTGTAAAGAGTGAACAGAAATGGAGACAGGACAGTCCCCTGTGGTGCCCCCACATTACTGACAACAGTATCAGACAGGGAGGCCCCCAGCCGCACAAACTGGGGCCTGTCAGACAAGTAATCAGTAATCCAGGAGACAATGGAGGAGCCGACACCCATCCTGAGCAGCTTCTCACTCATCAGAAAGGGCTGAATGGTGTTAAAAGCACTGGAGATATCAAAGAACATGATCCTCACAGAGCCCTTCCCATCATCCAGGTGAGAGTGAGCACGGTGCAGCAGGTAGATGACAGCATCATCCACACCAACATGAGGCTGATACATAAACTGAAGAGGGTCCAAGACAGGGGTCACCAGGGGTCTCAGCTGAGCCAGGACGAGTCTCTCCAGGACCTTCATGACATGTGACGTCAGTGCAACCGGTCTGAAGTCGTTGAGGCCAGATGGGATGGGCTTCTTGGGCACCGGCACTACGCAGGATGTTGGGGGGAGAGCAGAGGTGATAGGCAGGAAGGGATCAGTGGTGAGTTGTTGATTGGCCGTCTGGGGAGGTGTAAAGACTGGAGTGGTCGGGGGTGGAGGGCCAGCAGGGGGTCCAGCACTGAATCTATTGAAGAAGACATTCAGCACGTTGGCTCTGTCTGGGCCGCCGTCCTGTTGCTTGGCTTTGATATTAAAGCCAGTGATCAACTTCATGCCCCTCCACACGTCCCGGGTGTTGTTCTGCTGGAGCTTGGCCTCCAGCTTCCTCCTGTAGGCATCCTTACACTCCTTCAGCTGGACCTTGAGTTGCCACTGTATCCTCTTTAAGTTGTCCTTTTCTCCAGATCTGAAGGCCTGCTTCTTCTTGTTCAGCAGATCCTTCAGCTGGCTGGTGATCCAGGGCTTGTTGTTTGGATAACAGTGGACAGTCCTTGTAGGGATTACTGTATCCTCACAGAAGTTTAAATAGTCCGTGATGCAGTCTGTCATGCTGTCTATGTCATTCCCGTGGGGCTGGCAGAGCACGTCCCAGTTGGTGGTATCAAAGCAGTCCTGCAAAGCAGTAAAACCAGGCAAACACTCACTCTGTCTTTTGTCATGATAGCTGGATATTGCAGAGGTTTACATATAGACACATATCTGTCATAGGACATCGCTGCCAGCAGCAAGAATTCAGAACAAGCTAAAGAATAAAATATGAAAAACTGTAAGAGGCAGGCTGAGTATGATATGATCTGCTTTTCAGATAGCATGTCAATTAAAAACTTTGGATAGATATTAGTGCTGAAGACAACAGAGTTTAGAAGTAAGGCTGCAATGAAAATGTACATCGGCTCATGGAGGTTTTTGTGTATCCAAATAAGATACACAATGGTGAAATTACAGCATATTATTACAATATACGCCGTGAACATGATCGTAAAATAAAGATACCTGTATGTTTGCAACTCCACATGCCCATCAAGAGTTATATGTTATGTTAATTTCACCATCCATTAATGTTTCCTAAAAGAAATATTAAGTTGGAAATCTTTCAGATTACATGATCAGTATGGATAACATAGAGAAAGGCTTTTACATGAGATTACATACAACCTGCAATGGTGAATATTGTTTCTTCAAAGACAGCTGACCTTCAAATGCACATGGCATATGTTGATGTCCAAAGTTCAGAAAGTGAACGGTTTGAATATGCGGAAAGTTTTTTATTAGATTGCTTCATTTTCCATGGAACTCGTTAAAGTCGCTACCAAGACAGAATGTAATTTCATCAGAGACCTTTTTTTTTGTACAAACTAGTCAGATTGTCGACTTCATGACGCTTAAAGCATCATGTCGACTAGTCGCTGATCACGTGACAATAACAACATGGACACCTCAGAGAAGACAGAAGAGGAACTCAGTCGGGCGTGGTTCATCAAGTGTGTGGAGATACTTCACTAAAGATGAAGCCCATACTATTGTGACATGTCAGTCCTGAAATACAACAAAAGTACTACTGCAATGCACACTCATCTGAAAAGGCATCTGTTAACGCTAGCAGAGAAATGGTCCAAGTTCTCTGGACATGTAGTATGTAGCCAGGGGATGAAGGGAGGAAAACAAAAGAAAATTGTTTCCGGGTAAAAGGAAAGCGACACAGAGACCGATAACTGTGTGTAAAAGGAATGGTTCTTTATTCAAAAACAAAATACCAATGATAACTAAGAAAGCTGGTCACGAAACTAAACACAACAGACCAGAACTGACAGCCACAAACAAACTAAAGGCGCCACCACACATGGGGGGGAAAAAGACAAAACAAACCAAAAGCGCCACCACACCTGGGGGGGAAAGGAACACAGGCAAAAGGCCAAGAAAGATTACTACTGTCTTTTCCACAGAACAGATTATTCAGTACTTCACCATTCAGAGATCCAACAAACAAAGTCAACCTCATGCTTCCACCACTGTGGTCCACCATCTCTCTCTCTCTTTGCCGCACCTCTCCTCCACTCTTTAACCAGGATCAGCTGATTACCTGAGTGGAAACGGCTGCTGGTCGGAGGAGGGGCGATCACCTGGAGGAGGAGAGTGGGAGAGAGAGAGGCACAAACACACCAAAACAACCATAGAGGCACTAGGGCCGTAACAGCGGTCAAGAAACAATTTCACCAAATGTCCTGTGTTAACATACAGTAGGTGTGCTCTGGAAAAGGCTTGAGCAATAAAGCATTATTATTAACCTGGCTACACTATCCCATCTTCAAACACGATGTGGAGTACTATTGAATGCTATTGATGGTGGTGAGTTGCTGCCTGTTTTATACAGGCTATACATATATGCAGCACACAGCACATAGTACCTGTGCTGTCTGTTCTCTGCATATGCATTCAGGTCTATTGGGTTTTTATTAGTGATGTCATCAGAGACTAGTTTGCGTTGACTTGATTTCATCACAAAACAGTCAACTTTAAAAAATCTGAACTTTTTCAAGTGGTCCTGGATAGTAGTTCTAGAATGACAAATCAGCCAAACTGAATTTCATTTATATTTAAAGGTTTGCACAACTGTACTGGTTCCCTTTAATCTGCACTGAAGGCTTGCCTCAAGCTATCTGACATTTTAAAATACTCAAGGCCTTACTGAAATAAAGGGTTCACAAGTTGATTTACGGCCATTAATGTGTTCCTGTGGTCCCACTGACCTCTGAACTTTAAAGACCAAATTTGACTCACTTCATCACTGAATCCATGTTGACTTTTGTGCCATATTTGGGATGTGCTTGTTCAATGTGACTTTCACTGTTTTCTGTCCAAGCGATTTCTGGTTGCATCTATAGCTGTAGTTGTAGGTGTGATTGGTTGCATACATACCTGTGGAACCACTTGTTTCAGGAATGGTCAAGCAGTCTCTACTATAATGGATCCCAAGGGTTTGTGATTCGACTTAGGCCAGATGACAGCAGCAAGTCTGCACGAATGCAAGTTATGATTGAAACACTTAAGAAATAATTTCAGAATGTTGCATGTTGTACTGTGTGTGGTGGTTTTGTGTCTCTTTTGTGTCTGTTGGTTGTGATTGTGTCAACTTTATACCCTTTTTATGGTCAAATGAAGTGATTTGAATTGAATTGAATTCAAAGTCTGTTCTCTTTGTCTTGTGTTAAGTGATGCCATCTCCTTGTTTCTGTGCAGACTGTGGTTTTACATTGCAGATGTAATGCAGTCTTGCCTCTGTTGTCTTTTGATGTACCCAACTCTCCCAGATGAAACGCAAAGCTGTGCAGGCGACTGACAATAATTGCAGGATTTGCTGTGAGTTTCCCATGAGGTTTTACAGCCTCAAATACATGTCATATCACCCAGTAACATCTAAATGTTGTCATTTCCTCAACGGGGGAAAAAAAAAAAAAAAAAACAGAAAGATGGGAACAACCATTAATTTCAGATGCTCCCTCTTGCCCATGTCTAACAATCTGCAGCAGATAATAATGACTGTTCACAGCACAAACAGTTTAAAAGACTTTTAAAGTACAGCATAAACATACATTCTTATATAAACAGACCAGATTACATCTCTGCATTAATATTATTACAAAAGAAAATTACTGTACATTGCTTTCACTAACAAGGATATCACTGTAACTTTGAATGCATCAGATCAGTTTGGCTTGACAGAACAATCTTTTCAAATGTTTTGATATTTCTTTCATCTTTAACCCATAAATTAATGGATTGAACAGAGGATGATATAAAATTGCCTGCAAAGTCATTATCAAACGAACGATTTTGGGAAAGTCTGATCCCAGTCGGACAACAATGACATCATATGCACACAAAAAGGAGTAGCTGACCAGAACCAGCAGGTGTGGTAAACAGGTCTCTGCAGCCTTTTTCCTGACTTCTCTAGAACATCGAGAGGTTATTATAAGTATTCTGGTGTATGTGAAAAGGATGAAGAGCAGAGGGAAAAGTGCCGTGACTACCAGAGCAACAGCACCAAATACAGATCGTCCTATTGAACTCACACAGTGCAGATTGTAAATTGAGTTGTTGCAGAATATTCCATTCAGAGTGAAATAACAGAGTTTCATATCAGCACTCATTATTGCCGGAACTGCAATCACACACGCAGGTACAATCCAAGCTAAAGCCAGGCAAATACTCACTCTGTCTTTTGTCATGATAGCTGGATATTGCAGAGGTTTACATATAGACACATATCTGTCATAGGACATCGCTGCCAGCAGCAAGAATTCAGAACAAGCTAAAGAATAAAATATGAAAAACTGTAAGAGGCAGGCTGAGTATGATATGATCTGCTTTTCAGATAGCATGTCAATTAAAAACTTTGGATAGATATTAGTGCTGAAGACAACAGAGTTTAGAAGTAAGGCTGCAATGAAAATGTACATTGGCTCATGGAGGTTTTTGTGTATCCAAATAAGATACACAATGGTGAAATTACAGCATATTATTACAATATACGCCGTGAACATGATCGTAAAATAAAGATACCTGTATGTTTGCAACTCCACATGCCCATCAAGAGTTATATATGTTATGTTAATTTCACCATCCATTAATGTTTCCTAAAAGAAATATTAAGTTGGAAATCTTTCAGATTACATGATCAGTATGGATAACATAGAGAAAGGCTTTTACATGAGATTACATACAACCTGAAATGGTGGATATTGTTTCTTCAAAGACAGCTGACCTTCAAATGCACGTGGCATATGTTGATGTCCAAAGTTCAGAAAGTGAACAGTTTGAATATGCGGAAAGTTTTTTATTAGATTGCTTCATTCTCCATGGAACTCATTACAGTCACTACCAAGACAGAAGGTAATTTCATCACACTTTTTTTTTTTTTTTTTACTTGGGCGTGTACCTCATTATATAACATCACAGTTCATTGCAAACATGCTCATGTTTATATTAATTAAATTATACTTTCTGCACCAACTATTTTATTGGGAATAATCCTACACGCTGAATCAAATGTTTGTGCTTTTGTTTTGTTGTCAGTGGTCCTATCAACTAGCTCAGTGTTTTATTGGTTGTTTCCTTGAGGTTTCTTCATATTTGTGGGTTACAGCACAGCATTTAATACCATTTTACCCAGCAGACTTTTCTCTAAGATGTCAGACCAAGGCATCCAGAAAAAAACTGTATTTCTGGTGAGACTTTCTTTCTTTGTGCAGTTTACATTCAAAGCGCATGGAGAAGGAAAAGAAACTGACACTTGTAGTGTATGGAACAATGTTATTAGTCTGACAGATTTCGGGTCATGGTCTTCATCCAGCATAACATCTGGACACAGATGCCTGTGGATACAAGACTTTTTAACAAACAGGCCACAGTCAGTCAGGGCTGCCGCTGTTCCTCCTTTTCTGTCACTTACCACTGGAGCTCCAAAGGGCTCGGTGCTGAGCCCTTTTCTCTTCCCTCTCTACACTCATGAATGTACAGTATCCCACAACAGAAATGCCATCATCAAATTTGCAGATGGCAAAACAGCTATGTTATACATGTGAAATATTACCTGAACGTACACTGATCAGGCATAACATTATTCCTAATATTGTGTAGGTCTCCCTTGTGCCTCCAAAACATTTGTGACTCATCAGAGAATGGACATGGGCCTTCTGAGGGTGTCCTGTGGTAGCCTGGATACCAGACTCTCTGACTTCGCAGAGAGTCTGGCCTAGATCCATTGGCAAACATTTATTTCCTGGTGGGAGGGCACAGTTTGAGGTTTAAAATCATCGGAGTTCCTTTAACCAATCACTAACGTTTGGTAATGACGTATGTTATGCGCCGGAGCCTTCAGGCTCTGCTGCCTTGTACTTCCGCTTTCAAGAACGCAACAAGTAAACAAATCGCTACTCTACCATCCCCCATTGCAATTAAGGACGCGAAATTGGAATAAAAGTGCTGTAATGCCAGGAAGCATATCCACAACGGAGCGAATGGCTTCGAGTATATCCGTCTTCATTCGTGTAAACATTTCAAACTCGGCGCGCAACTGAAACGTAATCGCTCTCAGACCTGCCCTCTGTTCGCTGATTGGTTCGCCAACCAGTTGGCCGGAGTAAACGTTGGCGGATCAAGCTATTCCAGATGGAGTACTGTAGGGAATGCAAATGAGCGGAAGTACGTAGGCAGGCGGAGCCAGGCTAGTCCTGTGGTGTCTGGCAACAGAATGTTGTTAGTGGGGGGGGGCTTTGAGGGGAGGGGCCTCTGTGGATCATCCCACAGATACTTGATCAGTTTGGGATCTAGTGAATATGGAGGCCAGGTCTAGTGTTTTATCAAGTGGGGATTGTTGGGTTTCACTCTATGATAATTATGTAAGTTCTTGCTCAAGCGCCTGACATTATATACGTTTTGTGTGTCTCATGTTAAGTGTAATCTTGACTCATAGTTGACGATAGATAGTTGACAATTGTTATGGTTCCTTAACACAAGAACAGTGCAGACACTGGGTATTTCTGCACAACTGCAGAGAGGACACCCAAGATCAGAAGTTGATGTTGTTCAAAGAGATATGAGAACAGGTAAGACATCAAATGTGCCCATTCGTCTGAGTCAAATCAGATTAGAATTCCACAATGCAGAGTATACATTTGTATGGAGGAACACAGCTAACTTAAACATATGTGGAAACATATACCATAGAGGACGAGCATCACTCCATCCATCTTTACATCAAAGAGAAATGACAGAAGTGAAGTGGAATTATTTTGATGGGCACCCCATGTAGCCAATCCCATGTGAGGACAGACTAGGATCATACCACTGTGTTAAAAAAGGAAGGGGGCAGACGCTCCAAAGATAGGGAGTCTAGTGGTACAGGCCAGGTACACACAGAGCAACAGAGAGCTGAATTTACATGCAAGGGTGTCAGAAAAAGTGAAGAACTGGGCGAAAACTGGACATCCAGGATGAAGCATTTGGTATTTCTGAATTCCAGCTTGCACTAAACACCTTTATCTAAAGTGTCATAATGTTAATACTTTGGTTTTTATATTTATTTGATTTGTTTAATGTGGTTCAGTTGTTCATTTAAAGCTTTGATTAAAACGTTAAACAATAGTAACTGTAGTTTTTAGTAACGAAAGAAAATCCATAAAAATAAGGCTTTTATGAAAATAGCAAATGGAAAATTGCTTTCAAACACACAAACCATTCCTAATCGCCAAATTAGAACAAAATAGAAGGCTCTGAGTGAAAATAAATGAAGGGCCATTTGGAAGAAATAGGACTCGGCTCTTCTAAGGGAGCCAAGCCAAAAGAGGCGAAGCTTTGAAAGATTTACCAAAGTAGTGGCTCTAGTCACTGACAACGTGGCTGAATGTGTTAATCTCTGGGTGAGGTTGCAAACTACCCTGTAAAATCCAAATAACCCCTAAGCTGGCGTGTTAACCTCCAGTGAATGCTGAAAAGTGTTGTATTTATCAGAGCAACAATACCAAATGCGGAATGTGCTCTTGAAATCGAACAGTGAAAATTGTAAATTGAAGTGTAGCAGAAGATTCCATTCACAGTCAGTTTACAGAGTTTAACGTCAAATTCAATATCATTGGAAATGCAATAAAGCAAGCAGGCAGAAGCCAAGATAAACCCAAGAAAATCTTCACAGTGGTTTTTCTCATGAAAGTTGATCTGTCTTTGATATGTGTGTGTGTGCACTTGTCAACCAGCAGAACAGGGGACTTCGGCGTCATTACACACTCACAAACAGGGGACTCCACATTAAATGGGACATTTTTCAAGTCCCCTGTTAGTTATGCTTTAAATCAAGCTAAAATCATGTCTAAGACGCTCTGGTGAGATTGTTTTAATATTAAGCAAAGTGGGGACTTGCAGGTGTGTGAGTGTTAAAACCCATACTCAGCGGTCCGCCTGCTGACTGGAGCAGGGATTTTCACACGTCATTCACACATGTCGTTTCTTAACACTCCTCCATTGCCTGAATGGCTTGCAGCCCCACCCAGTCTTTCAGATAGTAGTAGGGCTATTCATCAAACTACTTGAGTGAAGAACTTGAGTGAAGAAACCACTCTATTGAAACACAATTTATTATGTATTTGAAACAAAATATAAAGGTTCAGCTTAAGTAGATATCAAGTAGATATGTTTCAAGCTTGACACTATTAAAATAAAGGACTACCCAGAAAGCAGGAGAGTGTGTGCTTGTGTGTGTGTGTGTGTGTAATAGGTCGATAAAATGGCATTTAAATACTTTGGGTAGACGTTAGTGCAGAAAATAACACTTTAGAAGTAGAGTGACCATACAGGTCGAGGTTGTTGTGCATCCACATAGGGTACTAACTGGTGTAATGGTAAAATTACTGTAGATTATTAAAATATGCACTTCAACCACGATCACAATTCAAACATTTGTATTATGCATTCTATGTGCAATAAGTTGCACGTGTTATGTTAAGTTTACTGCTCATTATTGATGCCTAAAGTATGTTTTCAGTAATAAAAAGTGCATGACCATCACATTTGAATAAAAGTGTACAACCACTTTCACAGCATTACTAACATCCAACAATGCACTGCAGTGTCTTACTTATTCAGATAACTGACCTCAAAACACACTTGGTGTACATTCATACATTAATCTCAATTCACAACAGCATAACTCTGTGGAAAGTTTTTGTATTGTTTATTACTGCTTTACCTTCAAACAGTGTCATCACCTGCAAATGTGCAAGCTGGTAAATGTGTCAGGTCTGTGGACAGTGCCCGTGCTGTGCATATTTTAGTAGCTTATTAAATGTGGGTTCTGTACAGTATGTACTGTGTGTGTGTGTGTGGGGGGGGGGGGGGGGGTGTGCGTGTGTTGAACACAAAATAGAAAATAAAGGGTTTCAGCATTGGGTGATTACGGTTACAGCAAATAATAAGACAATAAGCTCCCTCCCTCAGACAAAAAGAAGTCCAAGTGGGTAACAATAATAGTGGTTTGGCATGACACACTTAGTTTCATATTGTACATTCATTCATTGCAATGTTGTTGTTGTTGTTGTTGTTGTTGTAACTGCTTGTCCTGTCAAGGGTTGCGGAGGTAGCCGGAGCCTATCCCAGCTGTCACTGGGCGGGGTACACCCTGGTCAGGTCTCCAGTCTATCTCAGGGCTAACACAGAGAGACAGACAACGATTCACACTCACACTTACGGCCAATTTAGAATCACCAATGAACCTAACGAGCATGTCTTTGGACGGTGGGATGAAGCTGGAGTACCTGGAGAGAACCCACGCAGACACAGACAGAACATGCAACTGCCGAACATACTGTCCAGTGTCATATAAATGTTATCAGTGGGCTTTGTGTGTCTAAATTAACATTTATTCAAAGCAATGTTTTTATGAAGACAACATGACCTCCTTACAGAAAAACAAAGAAACAAAAAACAAAGAAAGACGTTAACAACCATTATTAGGACATGCTCCTTCTTGTCCATGTCCAACAAAGCTGCAGACAAATTGACTGTTTTCCAGCAGAAATAGTAAAAAGGACCTTTAAAACATGGCATAAAAATGGATTCTTATATGAAATAGCCTCAAGGGATGAGTGCATTCACATTATTATTATTATGAATGAAATGACTATACATTACTGTTCGATAATAGCATAGCCTTCAATACATCAGTTCAGTTTGGCTTGACAAAGCAGCCTTTTCAAATGTTTAGATATTTCTTTCATCTTTAACCCATAAATTATTGGATTGAACAGAGGATGATACAAAACCACCTGCAAAGTCATTATCAAACGAACAATTTTAGGAAAATCAGCCCCCAGTCGGACAATAGTGACATCGTATGCACACAAAAAAGAGTAGCTGACCAGAACCAGCAGGTGTGGTAAACAGGTCTCTGCAGCCTTTTTCCTGACTTCTCTAGAACACCGAGAGGTTATTATAAGTATTCTGGTGTACGTGAAAAGGATGAAGAGCAGAGGGAAAAGTGCAGTGACTACCAGAGCAACAGCACCAAATACAGATCGTGCTATTGAACTCACACAGTGCAGACTGTAAACTGAGTTGTTACATAAAATCCCATTCAAAGTGAAATGACAGAGTTTCATATCAGCACTCATTATTGCCGGAACTGCAATCACACAAGCAGGCGCAATCCAAGCTAAAGCCAGGCAAATACTCACTCTGTCTTTTGTCATGATTGCTGGATATTGCAGAGGTTTACATATAGACACATATCTGTCATAGGACATGGCTGCTAAAAGTAAGAATTCTGCACAACCTAAAGAATAAAATATGAAAAACTGTAAGAGGCAGGCTGAGTATGATATGATCTGCTTTTCAGATAGCATGTCAATTAAAAACTTTGGATAGATATTAGTGCTGAAGACAACAGAGTTTAGAAGTAAGGCTGCAATGAAAATATACATCGGCTCATGGAGGTTTTTGTGTGTCCAAATAAGATACACAATGGTGAAATTACAGCATATTATTAGAATATAAGTTGTAAGCATGATCACAAAATAAAGATACCTGTACGTTTCCAATTCCACATGCCCATCAAGCGTTATATACGTTATGTTAACTTCGCCGTCCATTAATGTTTCGTAAAAGAAATGTCCAGTTGGAAAAGACTGAATAATGTGGATAAAGATACAAGGCAAACATACAACCTGCACTGGTGGATATTGTTTCTTCCCAGATAGCTGACCTTCAGATGTACCTGGCGTGTGCTGATGTTTTTTTTCTGAAAGTTTTTTATTAGATGACCCGTTCTCCATGGAACTCATTAAAGTCTGTTGTAACTTCATCAAACCTTGGAGGCCTGAACTAACAGTGTTTGCTTTTCTCACTTGGGGGTGTACTTCCTCACTCAACATTACTTCATCTTTATGTTAATAATATAATACTTTGAGTGTCAACTTCTGTCTCCCTGTTTCTTGGGATAAGCCTAAATACTGCATCAAACGCTTGATCTGTGTTTTTTTTTCCTTAGTATCACTGTGGTTTCTTTGGACAAAAATTTTGATTTTTCCTTCACATTATTTAGCGTGAATTGTTAGGTTACATATAATAATTATATCAGATCTGGGGCGGCATGGTGTGGTGGTTAGCACCGATGAATCTCAGCAAGAAGGTTTGAATTCAGGCCGACTGGGGCCTTTCTGTGTGGAGTTTGCACGTTCTCCTGGTCTCTGCGTGGGTTCTCTCCAGGTACTACTGGTTCCTAATGCCCTGTCCAACACTCTTGGCCTTAACATTATATTAGAAAAGCTTGAAAAATAGTTCGACCTGGTTTTAAAATGGTTCAAAACAAAGTGGGTAATTATAAGTATTCTGGTGTACGTGAAAAGGATGAATAGCAGAGGGGAAAAGTGCAGTGACTACCAGAGAAACAGCACCAAATACAGGTCGTGCTATTGAACTCACACAGTGCAGATTAGAAATTGAATTGTTACATAAAATCCCATTCAGAGTGAAATAACATAGTTTCATATCAGCACTCATTATTGCCGGAACTGCAATCACACATGCAGGCACAACCCAAGCTAAAGCCAGGCAAATACTCACTCTATCTTTTGTCATGATACAGTGGCTTGCAAAAGTATTCATACCCCTTGAACTTTTCCACATTTTTTCACATTACGACCACAAACATGAATATGTTTTATTGGAATTTAATGAGAAAGACTGACACAGAGTGGCATACAATTGTAATGTACAAAGAAAATTATACATGATTTTATTTTTATTTTTTTTACAAATAAAAAACTGAAAAGTGTGGTGTGCAAAAGTATTTAACCCCCTTTTCTCTGAGTGCAACCAACTGTCTTCAGAAGTCACCTGATGATCGCTGAATGATAGAATGTTGACCTAATGACTAAATAGAGTCCACTTGTGTGTAATCTAATCTCAGTTGTGACGGCCCCAGGGCCTTTGCTGTGTTGGTGTTTGTGTTTCTCTTGTCTTCCAGGGTGCTGGTAGCTGGTTGGCCATTATGGGATTGGGGGCAGCTGGCCACTGTCTCCAGACCCATAAAAGCCCGCCCTCCTGCAAACTCATTCTCTCTCCTGCTCTGTCCCGGACACCATGCTATTTTGATTTGAGTTCTTCTAATTTCTTGTATGGTTTATTTTGCATTTTCCTAGGTTGATCTAGGTTGGTAGTTTCATTTTGTTGAACAATATGGTTAATATTTCTTTTGGAATTTATCTTTGTTAAAATAAATATTTTCTTTTGAGGTAACTCCCTGTGTATTTCCCTTATTTGTTATGGTCTCAGAGCCAGGCCATAACACAGTACAAACACAGCTGTTCTGTGACGGCCTCAAAGGTTTGTTGAGAGAATATTGGGGAGCAAACAGCATCATGAAGTCCAAGGAACACACCAGACAGGTCAGGGATAAAGTTGCGGAGAAGTTTAAAGCAGGGTTAGGCTATAAAAAAGGTTTCCCAAGCTTTGAACATCTCATGGAGCACTGTTCAATCCATCATCCGGAAATGGAAAGGGTATGGCACAACTGCAAACCTACCAAGACACAGCTGTCCACCTAACCTTACAGGCTGAACAAGGAGAGCATTGATCAGAGATGCAGCCAAGAGGAACATGGTGACTCTGGACGAACTGCAGAGGTCCACAGCTCAGGTGGGGGAATCTGTCCACAGGACAACTATTGGTCGTGCACTGCACAAATCTGGCCCTTACGGAAGAGTGGCAAGAAGAAAGCCATTGTTAAAAGAAAACCACAAGAAGTGCCATTTGATGTTTGCCAGAAGCTATGTGGGGGACACAGCAAACATCTGGAAGAAGGTGCTCTGGTCAGATGAGCCCAAAATTGAACTTTTTGGCCTAAATGCAAAACGTTATGTGTGCCAGAAAACTAACACTGCACATCATTCTGAACACACCATCCCCCCTGTCAAACATTGTGGTGGCAGCATCATGTTCTGGGGGTGCTTCTCTTCGGCAGGGACAGGGAAGATAGATTTGATGGGAAGATGGATGGAGCCAAATACAGAGCAATCTTGGAAGAAAACCTGTTGGAGTCTGCAAAAGACTTGAGAGTAGGGCGGAGGTTCACCTTTCAGGAGGACAACAACCCTAAACATAAAGCCAGGGCAACAATGGAATGGTGTAAAACAAAACATATTCATGTGTTGGAATGGCCCAGTCAAAGTCCAGACCTAAGTCTAATTGAGAATCTGTAGCAAAATCTGAAAACAGCCATTCACAAACGCTCTTCATCTAATCTAACTGAGCTGGCTGAGGTGCTTTGCAAAGAAGAATGGGGAAAATTTGCAGTCTATAGATGTGCAAGGCTGGTAGAGACATACCTCAAAAGACTTGCAGCTGTAGTTGCAGCAAAAGGCGGTTCCACAAAGTATTGACTCAAGGGGACTGAATACTTTTGCACACCGCACTTTTCAGTTTTTTATTTGTAAAATATATATATATAAAAAATCATGTATAATTTTTTTTGTACTGTACTTTTTTTGTACTTCACAATTGCCACTGCAAGCCTCTGTAGCTGGATATTGCAGAGGTTTACATATAGACACATATCTGTCATAGGACAACGCTGCCAACAGCAAGAATTCAGAACAAGCTAAAAAATAAAATATGAAAAACTGAAACTATGAAAAAGACGCAGGCTGAGTATGATATGATCTGCTTTTCAGATAGCATGTCTATTAAAAACTTTGGCTAGATATTAGTGCTGAAGACAACAGAGTTTAAAAGTAAGGCTGCAATGAGAATGTACATCGGCTCAAGGAGGTTTTTGTGCGTCCAAATAAGATACACAATGGTGAAATTACACCATATTATTACAATATACACTGTGAACATGATCGTAAAATACAGATACCTGTATGTTTGCAACTCCACATGCCCATCAAGAGTTATGTTATGTTAACTTCCCCGGCCATTAATGTTTTCTACAAGAAATGTTCAGTTGGAAAACCTTATGATTGCCTCACCTGCAGGAATAACATTTTACATACGACTTTCAAATGCACTTGGTGTATGTGGTGAATGGTCTGAGTATGTGGAAAAGTTTTTATTAGATTGTTTAATTCTCTCAGGAACTCATTAACGTCTTCACCAGGATAGAATGGAATTGTAAAAGAACTTTGTAAAACCTCGGAGGCCTGCATTAACAGTATGGTTTGATTCAGTTCATTTGGGCATTCACCTCATTATAGACACCTATATTACACCTTATTACACACATGGTCATCTTTAGGATGATGATCTGATACAAGCTGCACCAGTTTCTCTCCTAGTGTGTGTTTAATACTTCTTTTTTTATTGGAATCAGAAGTTTGATATGTTTATGATCTGTGGTTACTGGCTGCACCAACGGACTGAGACTGTTTTCTGTTTGATGTGACTTAATGTTTGTCGTACATATATACTAGGGGTTCTACAGACGAGTTAGATTGTCGACTTCACTGCTGTGTCATGATGCTTTAAGCATCATGTGACAATAACAACATGGATGCCTCAGTTAAGACATATGAGGAACTCAGTGGGTCATTGGAGCAAACTAGCAGCGGTTCATCAAGTGTGTGGAAATACTTCACTAAAGATGAAGCCCATACTACCGTGACATGTCAGTTCTGAAATACAAGTACTACTCTAATGCATCTGAAAAGGCATTTGTTAATGCTAGCAGAGGAACAGTCCAAATCCTCTGGACAGCAGTCAAGTAATGTCGCCGTTAACATACAGGAGGCGTGCTCTGGAAAAGGCTTCAGAGCAATACAGCATTATTATTAACCTGGCTACACTATCCCATCTTCTAACACGATGTGGAGTACTACTGAATGCTATTGATGGTGCTGAGTTGCTGCCTGTTTTGTACACACTATACATATCTGCCGCACACAGTATGTAGCACATGAGCTGTCTGTTCTCTGCATATGTATTCAGGTCAAGATTATAAATTTCACTGTTGCAAAGCTTTTCTTTCTACTGGGTTTTTATTAGTCATGTCATCAGCGACTGGTCTGTATTGACTTGACTTTCATCACAAAACAGTCAACTTTATAAAATATGAACTTGGGCAAACCTTTATATATAAATATAATTCAGTTTGACTGATTTGTCATTCTAGAACTACTATCCAGGACCACTTGAAAAACTGTACTGATTCCCTTTAATCTGCAGTGAAGGCTTGCATCAAGCTACCTGACATTTTAAAATACTCAAGGCTCAACTGAAATAAGGTGTTCACAAGTTGATTTAGAATGGGAGACAGAGCTTTCAGCTATCAGGCTCCTCTCCTGTGGAACCAGCTCCCAGTTTGGGTTCGGGAGGCAGACACTCTCTCTATTTTTAAGGTCAGGCTTAAGACTTTCCTTTTTGATCAAGCTTATAGTTAGGGCTGTACTAAACCATCCCTTAGTTATGCTGCTATAGGCCTAGGCTGCTGGGGGATGAGGCACCAAACACATGTCCTCCTTCTTTCTTCTCTCTCCTCTCTTGCATCCTCCACTTTCTTTTCTCTGGCACAGAGCTCTTGCCCTCTAATTTCCTATCTACTACTAGTCATGCAATTCTGTGCTATTACTATATAGAATGTTTACTGCTGTGTGTCCCTCCCTCCCCCCTCTCCTCCTCCTTCTTCTTGTGAGTATCTCTGGCCTGGAGTTGTGCGTTTCCTGTGGAGCTCTATACTACATCTGTTGTCGTGGTCTCATCAGCCTGCCCAGTCTTCATGGAATCCTGCAGTTATCCACTCCTACCTGAATGAACAATTCTCCAACCTGCCTATGATTCCTCTTACATTTTCAAACTGTCATGTAACGTCATCAGTTTGTATCATAAGATTCCACATGTACGCGTTAGTCAGATATGTGTATCTATGACAGATGTATGTTTATCTTGCTGTTCTCTTCTCTCTTTCTTCTGTCTGTACCCGGCTGGCCTTAGGCCCTCCATATGAGCTGGGTTCTGCTCAAGGTTTCTTCCTGTTAAAAGGGAGTTTTTTCTTGCCACTGTCGCCTTCAGGCTTGCTCTGGGGGTTTCAGGCCGGGTTTTTGTAAAGCGTCTTGAGACAATTTGTATTGTTATTGACGCTATACAAATAAAATTTAACTGAATTGAATTTACGGCCATTAATGTGTTTTCTGTGGTCCCACTGACCTCTGACCTTTAAAGACCAAATTTGACTCACTTCATCACTGAATCCATGTTGACTTTTTGTGCCAAATTTGGGATGTGCTTGTTCAATGTGACTTTCACTGTTTTCTGTCCAAGCGATTTCTGGTTGCATCTATAGCTGTATTTGTAGGTGTGGTTGGTTGCATCCATACCTATGGAACCACTTGTTTCAGGAATGGGAATGATCAAGCAGTCACTATTATGATGGATCCGAAGAGTTTGTGATTCGACTTAGGCCAGATGACAGCAGCAAGTCTGTACGAATGCAAGTTATGATTGAAACACTTAAGTAATTATTTCAGAATGTTGTATGTTGTACTGTGTGTGCTGATTTTGTGTCTCTTTTGTTTCTATTGGTTGTGATTGTGCCTACTTTATGCCCTTTTTTATGCTAAAATAAAGTGATTTGAATTGAATTGTCTTGTGGTAAATAATGCCATCTCCTTGTTTCTGTGCAGACTGTGGCTTTACATTGCAGATGTAATGCAGTCTTGCCTCTGTTTGCCTCTGTTGTCGTTTGATGCACCCAGCTCTCCCAGATGAAAAGCAAAGCTGTGCAGGTAACTGACAATAATTGCAGGATTTGCTGTGAGTTTCCCATGAGGTTTTACCACCTCGAATACATGTCATATTGCCCAGTGACATCTTAATGTTGTCATTTCCTGAAGGTCATTCACAAAACCTCTATTTGTGCCCGCCTGACCTTGATACAGTTTAAAGTTGTATTTAGATGCCATTATTCAAAGACTAAGTTGGCACAGATTTTTCCAGATATGGTTGATGTCTGTGACAGATGTGGAGGCACAACCTGCAATCTTACACATATGTTTTTCTCTTGCCCAGCTCTGTCGAACTTTTGGCAAATTTACTTCAACACCATGTCTAAGGTATTTTCAAGACCTATTGACATCTCACCACACATTGGCATTTTTGGTCTTCCGGATGACTATACCCTATATTCCACTAAAGAATTGGAAGTAATAGCTTTTACCTCACTAATTGCTAAACGTCACCTCCTTCTGAATTGGAAATCTACAACTGCCCCCTCCAGTACACAATGGATTAAAGAGGTTATGTCCTTTTTGAAAGTCGAGAAAATTAGATATTCAAGAAGGGGGAACTTGAGCAAATTCTATAACAAATGGCAACCGTTTATGGACTTTTTTGCAACAATGTAACCACCCCACCACATCCCTACACACCCCCCCCCCCCCCCCCCTTTTTTATTTTTATTTTTTAATTTATTTTATTTATTTTTTTTATTAATTTATTTATTTTATTTATTTATTTATTTATTTTCTTCTTTCTTTCTCTCCCTCTTCCCCTCTCTTTTTTATTATTATTTATGTATTTCTTCTGTCATGTCAGTTTAATCAGACATTGTATAGTTTATTCGGTTTTAATTTTTGTAACCGTTGTCTGTTCTTGTAAAACGCAATTCTAAATCCAAAGGTGTATGCAAACATGTTTAAAGCTGACATCAATGCACCATGTAAGTGCCTTTGTTATTCTTGTATACACATTAATAAAAATATGAAACAGAGAATGTTGTCATTTCCTCAACAAATACAGGCAAAAAAAAAAGAAAGAAAGATGGGAACAACCATTAATTGTAGATGCTTCCTCTTGTCTATGTCTAACAATCTGCAGCAGATAATAATGACACAGCACAAAGAGTTTAAAAGACTTTTAAAGTATAGCATAAAAATAAATTCTTATATACACAGACCAGATTACATCTCCACAAAAATATTATTACAAAAAGAAAATAACTGCACATTGCTTTCACTAACACGGGTATCACTGTAACCTTTAATGCATCAGATCAGTTTGGCTTGACAGAGCAGCCTTTTCAAATGTTTAGATATTTCTTTCATCTTTAACCCATAAATTATTGGATTGAACAGAAGATGATATAAAATCGCCTGCGAAGTCATTATCAAATCAACAGTTTGGGGAAAAACTGACCCCACTCGAACAACAATGTTATCATATCCACTCAATAAGGAGTAGCTGACGAGAACCAGCAGGTGTGGTAAACAGGTCTCTGCAGCCTTTTCCCTGACTTCTCTAGAACATCGAGAGGTTATTAAAAGTATTCTGGTGATCGTGCTATTGGACTCACACAGTGCAGATTGTAAATTGAATTGTTACATAAAATCCCATTCAGAGTGAAATGACATATGAGTTTCATATCAGCACTCATTATTGCCGGAACTTCAATCACACGCAGGCACAACCCAAGCTAAAGCCAGGCAAATACTCACTCTGTCTTTTGTCATGATAGCTGGATATTGCAGGTGTTTACATATAGATACATATTTCATAGGACATCACTGCCAAAAGTAAGAATTCAGAACAAGCTAAAGAATAAAATATGAAAAACTGTAAGAGGCAGGCTGAGTATGATATGATCTGCTTTTCAGATAGCATGTCAATTAAATATTTTGGACAGATATTAGTGCTGAAGACAACAGAGTTTAGAAGTAAGGCTGCAATGAAAATGTACATCGGCTCATGGAGGTTTTTGTGTATCCAAATAAGATACACAATGGTGAAATTACATTCATTCATTCATCTTCTGTAACTGCTTATTCCTGTTAAGGGTTGCGGGGGTCTCACGCACACCTACAGCTGATTTAGAATCACCAATTAACCTAATCAGCATGTCTTTGGACAGTAGAAGGAAGCCGGAGTACCCAGAGGGAACCCACGCAGACGCAGGGAGAACATGCAAACTCCACACAGAAAGGCCCTAGTCAGCCCATGGATTCAGACCCAGTTGGAAAACCTTATGATTGCCTCACCTGCAGGAATAACATTTTACATTTGTTATCTTTTGATGCACCCAGCTCTACCGGATGAGACACACAAGCACGTGCAGGCAACTGACAATAATTGCAGTATTTGCTGTGAGTTTCCCACGAGGTTTTACAGCCTCAAATACATCTCATATCACCCAGCGACATCTAAATTTTGTCATTTCCTCAACAGGGGGAAGAAAAAAAACAGAAAGATGGAAACAGCCATTAATTGCAGATGCTTCCTCTTGCCCATGTCTAACAATCTGCAGCACATAATAATGACTGTTCACAGCACAAACAGTTTAAAAGACCTTTAAAGTACAGCATAAAAATAAATTCTTATATAAACAGACCAGATTACATCTCTACATGAATATTATTACAAAGAAAAAGATTGTGCATTGCTTTCACTAACACAGATATCACTGTAACCTCTAATGCATCAGATCACTTTGGTTTGACAGAACAACCTTTTCAAATGTTTAGATATTTCTTTCATCTTTAACCCATAAATCAATGGATTGAAGAGAGGATGATATAAAATTGCCTGCAAAGTCATTATCGAACTAACGATTTTGGGAACATCTGACCCCAGTCGGGCCATAACAACATCATATCCACAGAAAAAGGAGAAGCTGACTAGAACCAGCAGGTGCGGTAAACAGGTCTCTGCAGCCTTTTTCCTGACTTCTCTAGAACATCGAGAGGTTATTATAAATATTCTGGTGTACGTGAAAAGGATGAAGAGCACAGGGAAAAGTACAGTGACTACCAGAGCAACAGCACCAAATACAGATCGTCCTATTGAACTCCCACAGTGCAGATTGTAAATTTGGTTGTTGCAGAATATTCCATTCAGAGTGAAATGACAGAGTTTCATATCAGCACTCATTATTGCCGGAACTGCAATCACACAACCAGGGATAATCCAAGCGAAAGCCAGGCAAACACTCACTCTGTCTTTTGTCATGATAGCTGGATATTGCAGAGGTTTACATATAGACACATATCTGTCATAGGACATCACTGCCAGCAGCAAGAATTCAGAACAAGCTAAAGAATAAAGTAAGAAAAACTGTAAGAGGCAGGCTGAGTATGATATGATCTGCTTTTCAGATAGCATGTCAAGTAAAAACTTTGGATAGATATTAGTGCTGTAGACAACAGAGTTTAGAAGTAAGGCTGCAATGAAAATGTACATCGGCTCATGGAGGTTACTGTGCGTCCAAATAAGATACACAATGGTGAAATTACAGCATATTATTACAATATAATTCGTAAGCATGATCACAAAATAAAGATACCTGTATGTTTCCAATTCCATATGCATATCAAGAGTTATATACGTTATGTTAACTTCACCATCCATTAATATTTCCTAAAAGAAATGTTGAGTTGGAAAAGTCTGAATAACATGGCTGGACAAGATACAAGGCAATCATACAACCTTCACTGGTGGATATTGTTACTTCCCAGATAGCTGACCTTCAGATGCTCCTGGCGTGTGCTGATGTTTTTTTTCTGAAAGTTTTTTATTAGATGGCCCGTTCTCCATGGAACTCATTAAAGTCTGTTGTAACTTCATCAAACCTTGGAGGCCTGAACTAACAGTGTTTGCTTTTTTCAGTTGGGGGTGTACTTCCTCACTCAACATTACTTCATCCTTACGAGTGTCAACTTCTTTCTCCCTGTTTCTTGGGAGAAGCCTAAATACTGCGTCAAGCGTTTGATCAGTGTTTGTTTTTCTTTTACCCGTGTGTCACAGTGGTTTCTTTGGACAAAATTTGGATTTTTCCATCACATTATTTAGCGTGAATTGTTAGGTTACATATAATAATTATATCAGATCTGGGGCGGCATGGTGTGGTGGTTAGCACTGATGAATCATAGCAAGAAGGTTTGAATTCAGGCCGACTGGAGCTTTTCTGTGTGGAGTTTGCACGTTCTCCCTATCTCTGCGTGGGTTCTCTCCGGGTACTACTGGTTCCCAATGCCCTATCCAACACTCTTGGCCTTAATATTATATTAGAAAGGAATGGGAAATAGTTCAACCTGGTTTTAAAATGGTTCAAAACAAAGTGGGTATGTGCAGGGCAGGGGTCACATTAACCAAATATTTTCCGTCATTGACCATGACCACTTGCTGGCCAGTGAACATGTTAATTGTCTTTTGTCTCTCTTGATTAGTAGTGTAAGAGTCAGTTAAGTTTCGTTTATCTGCCGGCCAAGTGAGTGGCTGCTGCCTCTCCGTCAAGCAGGGATCCACGAGCAGCAGTTATGAGTCGGTTAGGTTTTGTTTCTCTCCATATTGTCCGTAAGTGCGTGAGTGGCTGAGTGCCTTAGTTTGCTAGTGGTCAAGTCTGGTACTACGTTTTGTTTCTCTGCAGAGTACCCCAAGGTTTCATTCTTACCTCAGCTATTTAACATCTATGTTTCCACTTGCATATGTTAAACAGACACATTTAAATAATTATGTACATGATTCCCTGTACATGTCTGTATGTCCTGATGTAGTGCAGGGGTTTGTGGAATTTGGTTCAATAAACAACTTTTTATATTTTTCTTTTTTGTTTTCCTTCCAATTTCTTTTCCACATATTTAAATGTCTTAAAAATGATACGAACATGAATCCAGCATGTTGTAGTGAATGGTTAAATGGAGGCAGGAGATGTTGACTTTCAGTCAAAAATGCAATGTTGATATTGACATTAGTATCAGTTGACAAGGTGTGTTTATTAATGGCAGTGGAACAGCAATCCTACTCACTATACCTTGAACATGTTTAAAATAAAAACAGGAACATATGAACCTATGTATTATTTTAATAGCTTTGTACTGAATGCACAATGATAAGGTACATTTATACATGGCACTAGGCCCAGTTTAATATAACACACAGTTTTATATAATATATATAGTAGGGGGTCCCTTCTCCATCTCTCTACCAGTTTGTGGGTCCTTGGCCTGCAAAACGTTGAAGACCCCTGCTCTAACCTATTGCATTGATAACGTTAAGTCTTAATGTATTCAAGGCATGATCTAAACTTGAACAATCATATAGAATCTGACAAGGTCAGCCTACTACCATCCAGAAATTTCATTTTAAATTACTCTGTACCAAAATCTGACCATGGTCTAGTTGCTGGCCTGCAAAAATGACCCGTGTTGTGACCTGAACACTCAAAAGGCAAAAGTACTTTCCATATTATTGACTCTTGGTGGAAAGTTTAATGAGATCCACAGAGGATGAACCAGCCACATAAAAAACAACTCACAGACGGAAACTGTCACTTTCTCTGTTTTGGAGATGAGCACGTACTAAGTTTGTTTCAAGGTCAGGTAACTGTGATTTAATAAGGGAACTGAATACAGGACACATGTTATTGCGTTAGTCCAAAGTGAAACCTCTAGTCTCGGGATTTATTCACATATACTTGTTATATTGTCTGCTTGTTCTAATAATCAGTATTTACAATTGAACTTTCCAAATGGACAAAGAATACAATTTAACACATATATCTCTTGATGGGCTCGTGGAGGTTCACAAATACCGGTATCTTTATTTTATGATTGTTTTTATTGTTTATATTCTAATACTGTGCAGTAACTCAGTTATTGTGTACTTGATCTGGATTCACCAAAACCTCCATGAGCCTATGTACATTTTCATTGCAGTTTTGCTACTGAACTCTGTTCTTTTCAGCACCAATATCTACCCAAAGCTTTTGACTGACCTTCTATCTGAACAACAGATCATATCTTACCAAGCCTGTCTTTTTCAGTACTTTATATTTTACACTTCATGCGGTGCAGAATTTTTACTGTTAGCAGCCATGGCTTATGACCGATATGTGTCCATATGTAAACCTCTGCAATATGCAGCTATTATGAAAAAGAGCACTGTCAGTGGCTTGTTGGCTTTCGCTTGGCTTATACCTGTCTGTCAGATCATGCTAACAACAGCAATAAGTGCAAACATAAAGATCTGTAATTTTTCGCTGAATGTATTTTTCTGTAATAACTCTCTTTACAAACTCCACTGTGTGAATTCAAGAGAGCTAACTATATATGGTTTGTTCCTTATGGTCACTTTTGTAATTTTTCCTATGCTCTACATCATTTTTACATATGCGAAGATATTTGTAATAACCTTTCGGAGCTGTAGTGATGTCAGGAAAAAAGCTGCACAGACCTGTTTACCTCACCTGCTGGTTTTAATCAGTTTTACATTTCTGATTACATTTGATATCATTCTAGTCAGAGTGGAAACTGATATTCCAAAGACTGCACATTTCATTTTGACATTACAGCTGGTTTTGTATCACCCTCTCTTCAATCCAATCATATACGGATTAAAAATGAAAGAAATTTCTAAACACCTTAAGAGGTTGATTTGTCATGGTAAATTGAACTAATTTCTGTTCTTGAAATAGTTATAAGATGTGATTTAACTGACTTTTAGAAAGTATTTAATCTTGGATGAATGAATTCTGTTTTGACAATGAACACAGAGTGAAGATGGTGGTTAGATTCAACAATTTAGTGATTTTTATTTATTATTTTTTTTTTGTCTTGTGAGTCACATGTTTTGTTCTGAATGTTTAATTTTGCTTCAAATGAAATGTCCATGTGCATAATCATATCGATGGCTGACTTATTTTTTTAAGTATGGGGATTATGTTTCTGATAAGACTTGAGAATGCTTGAATAACAATCAGAATCAGCTTTATTGGCCAAGTATGTGCGTGCACACACAAGGAATTTGACTGTCATGTACAAAAACACACAGAATTTAAGTGTAAAAAATTTAATCTTAATCTGTACATATGAAATAAAAAAGTTGAAAAATAAAGGATCAAGAGCAAATATATTCAACGATCCGTGAGTTTGTATTTACAATTAATGTAGAGTTATTTGTTGTTGTGTTCAAAGCTATTAGCCGAATGGGCCTTTCTGTGTGGAGTTTGCATGTTCTCCCTGTGTTTGCGTGGGTGCTCTCTGGATACTCCGCCTTCCTCCCACCAACCAAAGACATGATCGTTACATTAATTGGTGATTCTAAATTGGCCGTAGGTGTGCATGTGAGTGTGAATGGTTGCCTATCTCTCTGTGTTAGCCCTGTGATAGACTGGAGACCTGTCTCGGGTGTACCCTGCCTTTTGCACGATGACAGCTGGGATAGGTTCCAGCAGATCCTTCGACCCTTCACAGGAACAAGCGGTTACAGAGGATGAATGAATGAACAAATATTTGTTGTTGTGAATGGTCTCACACTCTGTGACTGCTCAGAGTTCATCAAAGTAAGAAATTTCCCTTGTGGATGAATAAGGTTTATCTAAGTCTAAGTCTAAAGTCACAGCCTGGGGGATGATACTGTCTTGGTGGTGGGTGGTTTTGGCGTACAGTGCTCTGTAACATTGCCCTGAGGGGAGGAGTCCGGGGTCTGTGGAGATTTTACCATCTTGCTGTACCATGGACCGGTACAGGTCCTGGATGGAGGGAAGGTCAGTACCAATAATGTTCTCTACAGGTTTTACTTCAAGTGGTTCAGACAGTACCAGAGGACCAGCTGTTCTACTTCCCTCTGTATTCAGCCTCATCGCCGTCCTGTATGAGTCCAATGACGATGGTGTCGTCTGCAAACTTTCACAGGGTGGCTCTAGCACCTGAGATGCAGTCATTAGTGTAAAGGGAGAAGAGCAGTGTGGAGAGAACACAACCCTGGGGGGCGCCAGTGCTGAGAGTCTAAGTGCTGGATGTGATGTTACCCAGTTTCACCTGCTGCCTCTTGCCAGCTCCAGGGCAACAGTGTTGAACCCAGAGCTAAAGTCCACAAATAGGACCCGTGCGTAGGTCCCTGCAGAGTCGAGATGGTGCAGGATATAGTGAAGGGCCATGTTGACTGAATCATCCACTGACCTGGCCAGCACCAGTAATTCCACAGAGTTCATGACCAGAGACGTCAGGCCAACTGGTCTGTAGTCATTTAAGCCTGAGACAAGGAACTTCTTGAGGAATGGGATGATGGTAGAGTGTCTGGAGTGTCTCCATCCTCCGTCAGACAGGATGGAGACACTCCATCGGTCCTATAGCCTTCCTGATCCTGTGTCTCTGAACAAGCTGACCCACATCCTGCTGGATTCCAGGTGTGTTTTCTCCATGTCTGTAATCTGGTCAGAGAGGTGTTGTACGCTCCAACCAGCACAAGCGAAGAGAACTCCTGTGGTGAATAAAAGGGTCTACAGTTTACAAAAAAAGACTCCAAGAGAGGGCTGCAGGTCTTCTTTAACATCAACCTTCATTAATGAAGAAGTATGTTCCTCCTCCCTTTGTCTTATCAGACAGTTCCATGCAACGATCTGCACAGAACAGCTGGAGAGTCTGGTTGATGGTTGAACCTCAGATCGAGGAGAACCGTGTACCAGCTCTTTACCCTCGCTAGGGTAATTATCATGCAATTAACAGGCAGTGTTGATATTGGCATTGGTATCAGTAATGGCTGTGGCTACTCACTGTACCTTGAACATTCACTCATTCATCTTCTGTAACCACTTGTCCAGTGAAGGGTGACGGTGGTGCTTGAGCCTATCCCAGCTGTCATCAGGTAAGAGGCGGGGTACACCGAGAGACAGACAACCATTCACACTCGCATGCACATCTACGGCCAGTTTAGAATCACACCACTGTGCCGCCCTACCATGAACATGTTTAAAATAAAAACATGAATATATGAACCTGTGTATTATTTGAATAGCTTTGTATTGAAAGCACAATGACAAGGTACATTTACATGGCTCGAGCTCCATTTTAATATAACACTGATTGTATATAATATATATAGTAGTGGGTCCTTCCTCTATCTCTCTACCAGTTTGAGTCCTTGGCCTGCAAAACGTTGAAGACCCCTGCTCTAACCTATTACATTGATAACGTTAAGTCTTTATGTATTTAAGGCATGATCTAAACTTAAAGAATCATATAAAATCTGACAAAGTCAGCCTACTACCATCTAGAAATTTCATTTTAAAATGACTCTTAATCTGACTATGGTCTATTTACTGGCCTGCGGAAATGTGTTGTAACCTGAACACTGAAAAAGCAAAACTACTTTCCATATTATTGACTCTCGGTGGAAAGTTTAATGAGATCCACAGAGGATGAAGCAGCCACATAAAAAATATTTCACAAGCGGAAACTGTCACTTTCTCTGTTTTGGAGATGAGCACGTACTAAGTTTGTTTCAAGGTCAGGTAATTGTGATTTAATAAGGGAACTGAATACAGGACACATGTTATTGCGTTAGTCCAAAGTGGAACCTCTTGTCTCAGGTTTTATTCTGATATACTTGTTATATTGTCTGCTTGTTCTAATAATCAGTATTTACAATTGAACTTTCCAAATGGACAAAGAATACAATTTATCGTATATAACTCTTGATGGCCTCGTGGAAGTTCACAAATACAGGTACCTTTATTTTATGATTGTTTTCATTGTTTATATTTTAATATTATGCAGTAACTCAGTTATTGTGTACTTGATCTGGATTCACCAAAACCTCCATGAGCCTATGTACATTTTCATTGCAGCTTTGCTGCTGAACTCTGTTGTTGTGAGCACCAATATCTACCCAAAGCTTTTGATTGACCTTCTATCTGAACAACAGATCATATCTTACCAAGCCTGTCTTTTTCAGTATTTTATATTTTACTCTTCATGCGGTTCAGAATGTTTACTCTTAGCAGCCATGGCTTATGACCGATATGTGTCCATATGTAAACCTCTGCAATATGCAGCTATTATGAGAAAGAGAACTGTCAATGGCTTGTTGGCTTTCGCTTGGCTTCTACCTGTCTGCACTCATTGCTGTTGTTCCTGTGATCTGACAAACAGAAAGATCTGTGGTTTTTCTATGAATGTATTTTTTTGTAATAACTCAATTTACAAACTTCACTGTGTCAGTTCAAGAGCACTAACTATATACGGTGTGATCATTTTGGTAAACGTTGTACTTCTTCCTATGCTGTACATCATTTTTACATACACAAAAATATTTGTAATAACCTTTCGGAGCTGTAGCGAAGTCAGAAAAAAAGCTGCACAGACCTGTTTACCTCACCTGTTGGTTTTAATCAGTTTTACATTTCTGATTACATTTGACGTCACTCTTGTCAGAGTGGAAACTGATATTACAAAGACTGCACGTTTAGTTATGACATTACAGCTGATTTTGTATCACCCTCTCTTCAATCCAATCATTTACGGATTAAAAATGAAAGAAATTTCTAAACACCTTAAGAGGTTGATTTGTCACGGTAAATTGATCTAATTTCTATTCTTGATAGTTATGAGATGAGATTTAACTGACTTTTAGAAAGTATTTAATCGTGGATGAATGAATTCTGTTTTGACAACGAAGATGGTGGTCAGATTCAACGATGTGGAGATGTTTTTTTTTTTTGTCTTGTGAGTCACATGTTTTGTTCTGAATGTTTAATTTTGCTTTCAAATTGAATGCCCATGTTCATAATTATATTGATGGCTGACATGTTTATGGTTTCATTGTGTTTTAAGTATAGGGATTATGTTTTTGATAAGACTTGAGAATGCTTGAATCAGAATCAGCTTTATTGGCCAAGTATGTGCGCACACACTAGTAATTTGACTCTCTTGTACAAAAACACACAGAATCTAAATAAGTGTAAAAAATGAAATCTCAATCTGTACACATGAAATAAAAAAAATGAAAAACAACGGATAAGAGATATATACAACGATCCATGAGTTTGTACAGTGAGTATATATAATTAATCCAGAGTTGTTTTGTGAATGGTCTCACAGTCTGTGAATGCTAAGAATTCATGAAAGTCACAGCCCAGGGAAAGATACTGTCTTTGTGGTGGTTGGTTTTGGTGTACAGTGCTCTCTAATGCTGCCCTGACAGAAGGAGTCTGAACAGATTGTGTCCAAGGTGTGAGTGGTCTGTGGAGATTTTACTGGCCTGGTTTCTGACCCTGGACCAATAAAGGTCCTGGATGGAGGGAGGGTCAGTACCAATAATCTTCTCTACAGAACTGATATTTGTCTGATTTCTGTCCCTGTCATGCCTGGTGGCAGATCCAAACCCAACCATGATGGACGTGGTCAGGACAGACTGGATTATTGCACTGTAGATAATGATCAGCAGCTCCTGAGACAGGTTGAATTTCCTGAGCTGACGTAGGAAGTACAACCTCTGCTGGGCCTTCTTCTGTACCGTGTCTATGTGGGGGGGTCCACTTCATGTCATGTGAAATTGTGTAGGAACCTGAATAAGTCTAGTGTAGGGACTGTTCTGTTAAGGATTGTGAGAGGAGAAGTTGATGGGGGTCTCTTCCTGAAGTCCACTGTCATCTCCACAGTTTTGAGCAGGTTTAGCTCCCGGTGGTTCAGACTGTACCAGAGGACCAGCTGTTCCACTTCCCCTCTGTATTTAGCCTCGTCGCTGTCCTGGATGAGTCCAATGACAGTGGTATCGTCTGCGAATTTCAGGAATTTCACAGAAGGGCCCCCTGAGGTGCAGTCATTATTGTAAAGAGAAGAAAGCAGAGGGGAGAGAACACACCTCTGAGGGGCGCCACTGCTGAGAGTACAGGTGCTGGATGTGATGTTACCCAGTTTCACCTGCTGCCTCCTGTCAGCTCCGGGGCAATGGTGTTGAACCCAGAGCTGAAGTCCACAAACAGGTCCCATGCGTAGGTTCCTGCAGAGTCGAGGTGGTGCAGGATATAGTGAAGGGCCATGTTGACTGCATCATCCACTGACCTGTTTGCCCTATAGGCACAGGGGGTCTAGCTGGGGATCAGTGATGTCTTTCAGGTGGGCCAGCAACAATAATTCAAAGGAGTTCATGACCAGAGATGTCAGGGCGACTGGTCTGTAGTCATTTAATCCTGTGAAAGGGGACTTCCTGGGGACCAGGATTGTGGTGGAGCTTTTGAGACAGGACGGGATCTCGTACAGCTTCAAGGAATTGTAGAAGATCTGGGTGAAAATAGGAGCCAGCTGGTCAGCACAGACTTTCAAGCAGGACGGAGACACTCAATCCGGTCCTGGAGTCTTCCTGATCCTCTGTCTCTTAGAGAGCTGACGCCCATCCTGCTGGATTCCAGGTGTGTTTTCTCCAAGTCCGTAATCTGGTCGACAAGGTGTTGCAACGCCTCTGTTACACACGCCTGTGGTGGAATGTACACACCAACCAGCACAAACGAGGAAAACTCCCGCGGTGAATAAAAGGGTCTACAGTTTATGAAAAAAGACTCCAAGTGAGGGCTACATGTCTTCTTTAACACTGTGACATCTGTGCACCAACCTACGTTAATGAAGAAGCACGTTCCTCCTCCCTTTGCCTTACCAGACAGTTCCATGCAGGGATCCGCACAGAACAGCTGGAGAGTCAGGTCGATGGTTGAACCTCAGATTGAGGAGGACCATGTACCAGCTCTTTACCCTCGCTAGGGTACTAGAGGGGAAATGGGAATTTGCCCAACCGGTCCACGTGTGTTTTGTGGATTTGGAGAAGGCTTACAACTGTGTCCCCAGTGGCATCCTGTGAGTATGAGGTGGATGGCCTCTTGCTAAAGGTCATTCAGTCCCTGTACCAAAGGAGCGTGAGTTTGGTCCGTTTAGCCGGTAGTAAGTCAGACCTGTTCCCAGTGAGGGTTGGACTCCACCAGGGCTGCCCTTTGTCACCGGTTCTGTTCATAACTTTTATGGACAAAATTTCTAGGCGCAGTTGCGTGGGGGAGGGTGTCGGGTTCGGTGATCGGAGGATCTCGTTCCTGCTTTTTGCAGAAAATGTGGTCCTCCTAGTTTCATCGAACAACGACCTCCAACTCTTGCTGGGGCGATTTGCAGTGTGAAGTGGAGTGAAGTTCACGACCATAAGATAGAGCGGGAGATCGACAGGCGGATTGGAGTGCTGTCTGCAGTGATGCGGGCGCTTAATCGGTCTGTCGTGGTGAAGAGAGCTAAGTCGAAAGACAAAGCTCTCAGTTTACCAGTCGATCTACGTTTTGACCCTCACCTATGGTCATGAACTTTGGGTAATGACCGAACTCCTTACCCTATCTCTAAGGCTGAGCCCAGCCACCCTATGAAGGAAACTCGGACATACGGGTGGAGCCCAGAGTAGAAGCACTGCTCCTCCATGTTGAAATGAGTCAGTTGAGGTGACGGGGGCATCTGGTAAGGATGCCTCCCGGATGCCTCCCAGGAGAGGTGTTTCTGGCATGTCAAACTGGAAGGAGGCCTGGGGCCAACCCAGGACACGATGGAGGGATTATACCTATCGTCTGGCCTGGGAATGCCTGGGGATTCCTCCGGAGGAGTTGGTGAAAATGGCTGGGGAGAGGGCTGTCTAGACTTCCCTGCTGAGGCTGCTGCCCCCACGACCCAGGCCCATATAAGCGGGAGAAGACGAAGGCAAAAACTCTTATTCATAACAGCAAACTACTGAAGCCAGTATATTAAAATGCCAACGGTATTGACATTATCAGCGAAAATAGATCATTTTGTAATTACTTGTCCTGTGAAGGGTCATGGGGGTTCTGGAGCCTAAATAAAATAAAATAAATAAAAAATATCCCAGCTGTCATCAGGTGAGAGGCAGGGTACACCCTGGACAGGTCTCCAGTCTATTACATGGCAAACACAAAGAGACAGACAACCACTGGCACTCACATGCACACCTAAGGCCAATTTAGAATCACGCCACTGTGCTGCCCTACCTTGAACATTTTTAAAATAAAAACATGAATATATGAACTTGTGTATTCTTTGAACAGCTTTGTATTGAATGCACAATGATAAGGTGCATTTATACATGGCACTAGGCCCAGTTTAATATAACACACAGTTTTATATAATGTATATTTTAGGGGGTACTGAAAGCACAGTTACAAGGTACATTTATACATGGCTCAAGTCCCAACACCGATTGTATATAATATATATAGCAGGGGGTCCTTGCTCCATCTCTCTACCAGTTTGTGCACAATGTCTATGTAGGGGGTCCACGTCAGGTCCCGTGAGATTGTAGAAACCTGAATGAGTTGACCTGTTCTGTTGAGGATTGTGAGAGGAGAGGATGTTGGGGGACTCTTCCTGAAATCCACTGTCATCTCCACAGTTTTGAGCAGGCTTAGCACCAGATGGTTCAGACTATACCAGAGGACCAGCTGTTCTACTTCCCCTCTGTATTCAGCCTCATCACAGTCCTGGATGAGTCCAATGACGATGGCGTCGTCTGAAAACTTTCACAGGGTGGCTCTAGCAGATGAGATGCAGTCATTATTGTAAAGGGACAAGAGCAGTGTGGAGAAAACACAACCCTGAGGGGTGCCAGTGCTGAGAGTCCAAGTGCTGGACGTGATGTTACTCAGTTTCACCTGCTGCCTCCTGTCAGCTCCAGGGCGACAGTGTTGAACCCAGTGCGGAAGTCCACAAATAGGACCCGTGCGTAGGTCCCTGCAGAGTCGAGATGGTGCAGGATACAGTGAAGGGCCATGTTGACTGCATCATCCACTGACCTGGCCAGCACCAGTAATTCCACAGAGTTCATGACCAGAGACGTCAGGCCAACTGGTCTGTAGTCATTTAAGCCTGAGACAGGGGACGTCTTGTTGAATGGGATGATGGTAGAGCGTCTGGCGTGTCTCCATCCTCCGTCAGGCAGGACGGAGACACTCCATCAGGTCCTGGAGTCTTCCTGATCCTGTGTCTTTGAAACAGCTGACGCACATTCTGCTGAATTACAGGTGTGTTTTCTCCACGTATGTAATTTGGTCAGCGAGGTGTTGTACACACCAACCAGCACAAACGAGGAGAACTCCTGTGGTGAATAAAAAGGTCTACAGTTTACAAAAAAAGACTCCAAGTGAGGGCTGCAGGTCTTCTTTAACACCAATCTTCATTAATGAAGAAGTATGTTCCTCCTCCCTTTGTCTTATCAGACAGTTCAATGCAACGATCCACACGGAACAGCTGGAGAGTCCGGTTGATGGTTGAACCTCAAATCGAGGAGAACCGTATACCAGCTCTTTACCCTCGCTAGGGTAATTATCATGCAATTAACAGGTAGTGTTGATGTTGGCATTGGTATCAGTAATGGCTGTGGCTACTCACTGTACCTTGAACATTCACTCATTCATCTTCTGTAACCACTTGTGCAGTGAAGGGTGACAGGGGTGCTTGAGCCTATCCCAGCTGTCATCAGGCGAGAGGCAGGGTACACCAAGAGACAGACAACCATTCACACTCGCATGCACATCTACGGCCAGTTTAGAATCGCGCCACTGTGCCGCCCTACCATGAACATGTTGGAAATAAAAACATGAACCTGTGTATTATTTGAATAGCTTTGTATTGAAAGCACAATGACAAGGTACATTTATACATGGCTCGAGCCCCATTTTAATATAACACACAGTTTTATATAATACATATAGTAGGAGCTCCTTCCTCTATCTCTCTACCAGTTTGAGTCCTTGGCCTGCAAAACGTTGAAGACCCCTGCTCTACCTATTACATTGATAACGTTAAGTCTTAATGTATTTAAGGCATGATCTAAACTTAAAGAATTATATAAAATCTGACAAGGTCAGCCTACTACCATCTAGAAATTTCATTTTAAAATGACCCTGATACCAAAATCTGACTATGGTCTATTTACAGGCCTGCGGAAATGACCTGTGTTGTGACCTGAACACTCAAAAGGCAAAAGTACTTTCCATATTATTGCCTCTTGGTGGAAAGTTTAATGAGATCCACAGAGGATTAAGCAGCCACATAAAAAACATTTCACAAGCGGAAACTGTCCTCTTTCTCTGTTTTGGAGATGAGCACAAACTAAGTTTGTTTCAAGGTCAGGTAACTGTGATTTAATAAGGGAACTGAATACAGGACACATGTTATTGCGTTAGTCCAAAGTGGAACCTCTTGTCTCAGATTTTATTCAGATTGTCTGCTTGTTCTGATAATCAGTATTTACAACTGAACTTTCCAAATGGACAAAGAATACAATTTAACGTACATAACTCTTGATGGGCTTGTGGAAGTTCACAAATACAGGTACCTTTATTTTATGATTGTTTTTATTGTTTATATTCTAATACTATGCAGTAACTCAGTTATTGTGTACTTGATCTGGATTCACCAAAACCTCCATGAGCCAATGTACATTTTCATTGCAGCTTTGCTGCTGAACTCTGTTGTTGTGAGCACCAATATCTACCCAAAGCTTTTGATTGACCTTCTGTCTGAACAACAGATCATATCTTACCAAGCCTGTGTTTTTCAGTATTTTATATTTTACACTTCATGCGGTGCAGAATGTTTACTGTTAGCAGTCATGGCTTATGACCGATATGTGTCCATATGTAAACCTCTGCAATATCCAGCTATTATGAGAAAGAGAACTGTCAATGGCTTGTTGGCTTTCGCTTGGCTTCTACCTGTCTGTCAGACCACAGGAACAGCAGCAATGAGCGGAAGCAGAAAGATCTGTAGTTTTTCTATGAATGTATTTTTTTGTAATAACTCAATTCACAAACTTCACTGTGTGAGCTCAAGAGCGCTAACTATATACGGTGTGATCGTTTTGGTAACCCTTGTACTTCTTCCTATGCTCTACATCATTTTTACATACGCAAAAATATTTGTAATAACATTTCGGAGCTGTAGCGAAGTCAAGAAAAAAGCTGCACAGACCTGTTTACCTCACCTGCTGGTTTTAATCAGTTTTACATTTCTGATTACATTTGATGTCGTTCTCGTCAGAGTGGAAACTGATATTACAAAGACTGCACGTTTAGTTATGACATTACAGCTGGTTTTGTATCACCCTCTCTTCAATCCAATCATATACGGATTAAAAATGAAAGAAATTTCTAAACACCTGAAGAGGTTGATTTGTCATGGTAAATTGAAATAATTTGTAAGATGTTATAAGATGTTATTTAACTGACTTTTAGAAAGTATTTAATCTTGGATGAATGAATTCTGTTTTGACAATGAGCACGGAGTAAAGATGGTCAGAATCAACAATGTGGTGATGTTTTTTTTTTGTCTTGTGAGTCACACGTTTTGTTCTGACTGTTTAATTTTGCTTTAAATCGAATTCCATGTGCATAATCATATTAATGGTTGACATGTTTATGGTCTCATTATTTTTTAAGTATAGGAATTATGTGTCTGATAAGACTTGAGAATGCTTGAATCAGAATCAGCTTTATTGGCCAAGTATGTGCGCACACATAAGGAATTTGACTCTTGTGTACAAAAACACACAGAACTTAAATAAGCATAAAATATAAATCTCAATAGAATAGAATAGAATAGAATGTCTTTATTTGTCATTGCACAAGTACAACGAAATTAAAAGTACCGTCTCTTAAAGTGCATAAAAAAAAGAGAACATAAAAGAAAGAAAAGGATAAAAAAAAACATACCACATGTGCACTAGCATTCACATTCACACATTCACATTCTGCAGTATTGCACGAGTCATAAATATTGCACAGCAGGAGAGGGATAAGTTCATTTAATGCAGCAATTCAAAGTATGAGTGTCCCGGGTGGGATGAGTCCCTGAGAACGTTTTTAGCCCTCCTGAGACAGCGTGAGCTGTACAGGTCTTCCAGGGCGGGGAGAGGGCAGCCGATGATTTTTTGGGCCGTGTTGACAACCCTCTGGAGCGCTTTCTTGTCTGCTACTGTGCAGCAGGCAAACCACACACACACACACAGTAAGTCAAGATGCTCTCTATGGAGCAATGATAGAAGGACACCAGCAGTTGTCATTCATTACCATCTGGTTTCAGGTGGTAATTTGTGTGATACCATTGCTTGGAGCTACCACTACCTTTTTCATGAACCATGGGCCCCCACCCATAAGCTTTTCTAGCTTCTTTGGGGGACCCATTCACTCTACCCATCTGTCTTTTTTATTCCTGTTGGATTATTGTAATGTCTCAACAGTGGTATGGTGAATAAACTAAACTAAAACTAAACTAAACTAAACTAAAGTTTCTGAGTGAGGTTGTTATTCCTGAGTACTCTCAGGAAGTACAGTCTCTGCTGTGCCTTCTTGATGATGGTCGTGGTGTTGATGCTCCAGGTTAGGTCCTCCTCAATGTGGACGCCCAGAAACCGGAAGTCTGTCACCCTCTCCACCTGTTCCCCTCCAATGAACAGGGGCTGAGAGTCCATTTTACTTTTCCTCCTAAAATCAATGACAGGTTGTTGTCAGAGCACCACATTGACAGCCGCTCCACCTCGTCCCGGTAAGCGGACTAGGTGTACACATGAAATAAAAAAATTGAAAAATAAAGGAAACAACATATATATACACAACAATCCATGACTTTGTATAGTGAATATATACAATTAATGCAGAGTTATTTGCTATTGTGAATGGTCTCACACTCTGTGAATGCTCAGAGTTCATCAAAGTCACAGCCCAGGGAAAGATACTGTCTTTGTGGCAAGTGGTTTTGGCGTACAGTGCTCTGTGATGCTGCTCTGACTGAAGGAGCCTAAACAGTGTCCGGGGTGTCAGGGGTCTGTGGAGATTTTACTGATTCAGTTCCTGACCCTGGACCAGTAAAGGCCCTGGATGGAGGGATGGTCAGTACCAATAATCTTCTCTACAGAACTGATTGTTCTCTCCAGTCTGTCCCTGTCATGTCCGGTGGCAGATCCAAACCAGACCATGACGGACGTGGTCAGGACAGACTGGATTATTGCACAGTAGAAAATGATCAGCAGTCCTGAGACAGGTTGAATTTCCTGAGCTGATGGAAAGGAAATGGCCATCTACAACTCATGCACACACTCATCTGGACTGGTCCCAACCTCTATCCATAATAAAACAGTAGAACAGGTCAGCCATTTCAAATACCTCGGACTCACCATCGACAATAAACTGACATTTGATCAACACATCACTGATATATACAAAAGGTCCCAGCAGAGACTCCATGTCATCCGCAAGCTCCGTGCCCTCTCTGTTGCCCCTCACCTTCTGTTATTACTGTACACCAGCATCATCCAATCCATCCTATTGTAGTGTTCCCCCTGCTTCCACAACATGCTGTCCACTACCAACAGGAACAAGCTCACACAAATCACACACACTGCATCCAAGATCATTCACCACCCCACACCTAACCTCTCAGAACTCAACCACAGAGCAGTCACACGCCTCGCACGGACAATATCCAATGACCCGGATAAACCCCTCAACCCACACTGCTACCATCTGGGCGCAAATACAGAACCCTAAAGTGGAGAAGGGCGTGCTTTAACAAGAGCTTCGTACCCTCCGCTATCATGGCACTTAATAATCTGCCCCATTAAACCTTGTGCAGACCCAGCCCTCCTGAGTGTGATGATATCATCTACTGTTGTTCAATGTATGGTTGTTTTCACTCATGGTGCGTTTGTCATGGTCTTTTTGTTTGTATGTATATGTTGCTCATGTCTACATTATATGAACTGTTTTCTGTTTTTCTTGTGACAGACTGTGGAAACAAATTTCCTTATGGGACAATAAAGGCTATCTATCTATCTATCATGTAGGAAGTACAACTTCTGCTGGGCCTTCTTCCGTACCGTGTCTATGTGGGGGGTCCACTTCAGGTTATGTGAGATTGTGGACCCTAGGAACCTGAATGAGTCTAGTGAGTTGACCTTTTCTGTTAAGGATTGTGAGAGGAGAGGTTAATGGGGGGCTCCTCTGAAGTCCATTGTCATCTCCACAGTTTTGAGCGGGTTTAGCTCCCGGTGATTCAGACTGTACCAGAGGACCAGCTGTTCCACTTCTCCTCTATATTCAGCCTCGTCGCCGTCCCGGATCAGTCCAATGATAGTGGTATCGTCTGCAAATTTCAGGAGTTTCACAGAAGGGCCCCCTGAGGTGCAGTAATTATTGTAAAGGGAGTAGAGCAGTGTGGACAGAACACAACCCTGAGGGGTGCCAGTGCTGAGAGTCCAAGTGCTGGATGTGATGTTACTCAGTTTCACCTGCTGCCTCCTGTCAGCTCCAGGGCGACAGTGTTGAACCCAGTGCAGAAGTCCACAAATAGGACCCGTGTGTAGGTCTCTGCAGAGTCGAGATGGTGCAGGATATAGTGAAGGGCCATGTTGACTGCATCATCCACTGACCTGGCCAGAACCAGTAATTCCACAGAGTTCATGACCAGCGACGTCAGGACAACTGGTCTGTAGTCATTTAAGCCTGAGACAAGGAACTTCTTGGGGAATGGGATGATGGTAGAGCGTCTGGAGTGTCTCCATCCTCCATTAGGCAGGACGGAGACACTCCATCAGGTCCTGGACTCTTCCTGATCCTGTGTCTCTGAAAGAGCTGACACACATCCTGCTGGATTCCAGGTGTGTTTTCTCCATGTCTGTAATCTGGTCAGCGAGGTGTTGTACACACCAACCAGCACAAACGAGGAGAACTCCAGTGGTGAATAAAAGGGTCTACAGTTTACAAAAGAAGACTCCAAGTGAGGGCTGCAGGTCTTCTTTAACACCAACCTTCATTAATGAATAAGTATGTTACTCCTCCCTTTGTCTTATCAGACAGTTCAATGCAACGATCCGCATAAAAACATGAACCTGTGTATTATTTGAATAGCTTTGTATTGAAAGCACAGTGACAAGGTACATTTATACATGGCTCGAGCCCCATTTTAATAACACACAGTTTTATATAATATATATAGTAGGGGGTCCCTTCTCCATCTCTCTACCAGTTTGTGGGTCCTTGGCCTGCAAAACATTGAAGACCCCTGCTCTAACCTATTACATCGATAACGTTAAGTCTTAATGTATTTAAGGCATGATCTAAACTTATATTATAAGAATTATATAAAATCTGACAAGGTCAGCCTACTACCATCTAGAAATGTCATTTTAAAATGACCCTGTACCAAAATCTGACTATGGTCTATTTACTGGCCTGCGAAAATGACCCGTGTTGTAACCTGAACACTGAAAAAGCAAAACTACTTTCCATATTATTGCCTCTTGGTGGAAAGTTTAATGAGATCCACAGAGGATGAACCAGCCACATAAAAAACATTTCACAAGCGGAAACTGTCGCTTTCTCTGTTTTGGAGATGAGCACAAACTAAGTTTGTTTCAAGGTCAGGTAACTGTGTTACTTAATAAGGGACCTGAATACAGGACACATGTTATTGCGTTAGTCCAAAGTGGAACCTCTTGTCTCAGGTTTTATTCACATATACTTGTTATATTGTCTGCTCATTCTAATAATCAGTATTTACAATAGAACTTTCCAAATGGACAAAGAATACAATTTAACGTATATTACCCTAGATGGCTTCGTGGAAATTCACAAATACAGGTACCTTTATTTTATGATTGTTTTTATTGTTTATATTCTAATACTATGCAGTAACTCAGTTATTGTGTACTTGATCTGGATTCACCAAAACCTCCATGAGCCTATGTACACTTTCATTGCAGCTTTGCTGCTGAACTCTGTTCTTTCCAGCACCAATATCTACCCAAAGCTTTTGATTGACCTTCTATCTGAACAACAGATCATATCTTACCAAGCCTGTCTTTTTCAGTATTTTATATTTTACTCTTCATGCGGTTCAGAATTTTTACTGTTAGCAGCCATGGCTTATGACCGATATGTGTCCATATGTAAACCTCTGCAATATGCAGCTATTATGAGAAGGAGAACTGTCAATGGCTTGTTGGCTTTCGCTTGGCTTCTACCTGTCTGTCAGATCATGGTAACAACAGCAATGAGTGCAAATAGAAAGCTCTGTTATTTTTCTATGAATGTATTTTTTTGTAATAACTCACTTTACAAACTTCACTGTTTCAGTTCAAGAGCGCTAACTATATCTGGCGTGATTATTCTGGTAAACCTTGGACTTCTTCCTATGCTGTACATCATTTTTACATACGCAAAAATATTCGTAATAACATTTCGGAGCGGTAGCGAAGTCAGGAAAAAAGCTGCACAGACCTGTTTACCTCACCTGCTGGTTTTAATCAGTTTTACATTTTTGATTACATTTGATGTCATTCTCGTCAGAGTGAACTCTAATATTACAAAGATTGCACGTTTAGTCATGACATTACAGCTGGTTTTGTATCACCCTCTCTTCAATCCAATCATATACGGATTAAAAATGAAAGAAATTTCTAAACACCTTAAGAGGTTGATTTGTCATGGTAAATTGAACTAATTTCTATTCTTCTATTCTATGACTGTTATAAGATGTGATTTAATTGACTTTTAGAAAGTATTTAATCTGGGATGAATGAATTATGTTTGGGCAACACATAGTAAACATGATGGTGACTTTTTTTTTTGTCTTGTGGGTCACATGATTTATTATGAATGCTTCATGTTGCTTTAAATCGACTGCCCATGTGCATAATGATATTAATGACTAACTATATTTGAGTGTGAGGGTTATTTTTCTGGTCCCCTCCCCTCAACCCATAGGACCCAAAGGCCCCCCACTAACAACACTGTGTTGCCAGATACCTCAGGACACCTTCAGAAGTCCCATGCCCACTCTTTGATTAGTCACAACTGTTTTGAAGGCACAAGGGAGACCTCCACAATATTAGGAAGGTGGTCTTAATGTTATGCCTGATCGGTTTATCTCTGCACTGTTACTCTGTGACAAATAAAGCTTATTTTTTTATTCATTTTTAAGATATTGTCCATTACCTCCTGTAATCATGCCTGTCTAATTATCTCAGGTGACTTTAATGGTAAATGGTAGAAACTTAAGCAGCCTGCTGGAGGTCTTTGACATATCTGCTTTTCCTGTGCAACAAGTTGTCCGGATGACTGAGTGGTCTATGGTGCCAGACTCACAGTGCTAAACCTTCTAGAACCCGGGACTTCTGGTCTCTGAATGGAGGTGTGGGTTGAAATCCCACTTCTGACAGGTATTTTGGCAAATTTCTCCATTGTGGGAAAAATAAAAGGTTATCTTATCCTAATAAAGTAATAAAAATTATATAAATTAAAATGAATAGTTTATTACAGGAACAATTATGTGACCCTCTGCTCAAGGTTAAGAAACAGTGGGCAGCAGACTTGGCCATAAACATATCTCCAGAGGATTGGAAGTCATGTTTAAATAACATTCATACAATGTACAAAGAAATGGGTAATAGGTTTATTCAACTGAAAATAATACATTGATGGCATCGGACGCTACAACAACTTTATAAATGGAACTTAATACCAGTGGACTCTTGCTGGAGATGTGATGGGAATGGTGCCTCTATACTAAATATACTATAGACATGCCCAGTACTTAGGGACTGGTGGAACAACATCCATCAGATTCAATTTGAAGTCCTGCATAAAAAGTTCCAAATCTCTGCAAAATTGTCTATTTTGGGATCGACCACTGAACTTCAGGACAGTGATCTTTCGATTTATCAGCAAAAAAAGATGGATTATTTTGGCTCTGACACTAGAAATTAAGACAGTGGAGGAGAAAATACCCACCTCCTTATGAAGAATGGACTACAACAATGGCACAGCTAGCTGCTTACGAGAGGGTGACATACTCCCTACCGGACAAACTGGATCAATATATGTTTACTTGGAGCCCTTTTACTGACTGGCTGTCTGTAAGTTAATGGTTGCCTTGATAATGCAGAGCTGTCTTTGATTTATAGCACTTATCAATTAAGAAGTATCAGTGTGGTGTTTTATGTGTTGTTTTACCTTTTTGCTTCGTTTTTTTTGTTTTTATACTCAACTCGTTTACAAAAATTTAGGGAATAAAATTTCTGGCCTTGATGGCTCCTTGATTGAGTGAATCGATCTCTCCCTTTCTGTATTATTTGTATGTTAAAGTTCAATAAAATGTTCATTATAAAAAAATATATACAGTGGTCCCTCGTTAATCGCGACAGTTACGTTCTAAAAATAACCCCGTCATTCATTTTTTACAATGATTATAAATGTTTTAAGGTTGCAAAACCCCTCACTACACACTTTATACACTTTTCTCAATAACTTGCAAACATACCGCACTTCAGTCACACTGCCAGCGATCAAAGATACTGTATATGTAAATCTGGCAGGCTGAACGCATTCTGTACTGTACAAGAGACACCGTACGGAGGAGACTGATTGACAATGGTCTACAGTCCCTTAGCCAATCAGGATGCAGAAGACGACGCGCGGACTCTCCCTTAGCCAAGACGCAGAAAACAATGCGCTGTTAAAATAAAAAAAAAGCATGCAAAATTGCACTAAAAAAAAATCTGCGAAACTGCGAGGCCGCGAAAGGTGAACTGCGTTATAGCGAGGGACAACTGTATATATAAATATCATAATTATGCAGATGATTTCCAACTATACACGTCCCCTGTTCTGATAACCTTCATCCTTCTCACCTTTAAAGACCATCTCGATCATCTCACAAAATCAGCCACCACTATTTAAAATAAATATTTTCTACTGAAACTAAAATCTGACATTTAAATCCAAAGGTTTTGTCAGTATGGAAAAAACAATGGTCCGTTTACCGGCTTCCTCCCAAAATAAGCTCTGCGGTGAATACAGCTAGTTAAGGAAACTCTAAAGTGTTGGTGGAAAGCTTAATGAGAGCCACAGAGGACGAAGCAGCCTCATAAAAAACATTTCACGGGCTCAGATTGTTCCCTTTCTTGGTTTTGGAGATGAGCACGTACTAAGTATGTTTCAAGGTCAGGTAAATGTAAATAAATACGATAATTTAAAACAGTAGACATGTCATTGCAGTGTTGAAGGAGTAATCTCCTCTCGGTTTTTGATCAGATATATCTTTTACATTGTTGGTCTGTTTTATTAATAAAACTCTAAATGGATGAAGAATATAATTCAACGTATTTAACTCTTGATGGACATGTGGAAATTCACAAGTACAGGTACCTTTACTTTATGGTTGTTTTTATTGTTTATATTCTAATAATCTTCAGCAATTCTGTTATTGTGTACTTGATCTGGATTCACCAAAACCTCCATGAGCCAATGTACATTTTCATTGCAGCTTTGTTACTGAACTCTGTTATTTTCAGCACCAATATCTACCCAAAGCTTCTGATTGACCTTCTGTCTGAACAACAGATCATATCTTTTCAAGGCTGTATTTTCCAGTATTTTATGTTATACTCCTTAAACGGTTCAGAGTTCTTACTGTTAGCAGCCATGGCTTATGACCGTTTTGTGTCCATATGTAAACCTCTGCAATATCCAGCTATCATGAGAAGAAAAACTGTCAATATCATGCTGGCTTTAGCTTGGCTTCTACCTGTCTGTGAGGTAATGGCATTAGCAACAATGACTGCTAACAATAAGCTCTGCAGCTTTACTTTGAATGTGATTTTTTGCAACAATTCAATCTACAAACTTCAGTGTGTGCAGTCAAGAGCAATAACTGTATACGGTGTGTGCGTTTTTCTAAATGTCGTAATCCTGCCGATGCTTTTCATACTCTTCACGTACGCAAACATATTCATAATAACGTATCGGAGCTGTAGAGAAGTGAAGAAAAAGGCTGTGCAGACCTGTTTGCCTCACATGCTGGTTTTAATCAACTACGCATTTTATGCCACGTTTGATGTCATTATAGTCCGAGTGGAGTCTAATTTCTCAAGGACCGCACGTTTGATAGTGGTTTTGCAAATGGTTTTGTATCACCCTCTCTTCAATCCCATCATAATAATAATAATAATAATAATACATTTTATTTGGGGCGCCTTTCATGGCACTCAAGGACACCTTACAGCAACAAACAATAACAACAACAGATAAAATAATAAAATACTAAATCACTAAAAGAATGTTAAAGGGAGTACGCCTGTTTAAAAAGGTGGGTTTTCAGATGTGATTTGAAGGTGGAGAGTGTGTCAATGTTCCTGATGCTTGGTGGGAGAGAATTCCAGAGACCGGGGGCAGAGCGGCTGAAGGCTCTGGCCCCCATGGTGGTCAGACGGGCAGGAGGCACAATGAGGCTGATAGATGAGGCAGATCTGAGTGTCCGGGAAGGAGTGTTGATGTGGAGAAGGTCAGATATGTATGGGGGAGAGAGGTTATGAATGGCCTTGAAGGTGTGGAGCAGAATCTTGAAGTCCACACGAAATTTGACCGGAAGCCAGTGAAGCTGTTGCAGAACAGGTGTGATGTGATTGATGGATGGGATCCTGGTGATGATGCGGGCAGCAGAATTCTGAACCAATTGGAGTTTATGGATGTACTTGTGGGGAAGACCAAAGAGAAGGGAGTTGCAATAGTCCAGCCGAGATGTGACCAGGGTGTGGACTAGGATGGCAGTGGAGTTGGGAGTGAGGGATGGGCGGAGACGGTTGATGTTGCGTAGATGGTAATACGCTGACCGAGTAATGTTATTGATGTGGCTTTGGAATGAAAGAGTACCATCAAGGACGACACCCAAACTCTTAACCTGCGGGGAGGGGCAAACAGAGGAGTTATCAATGGGGATGGTGAAACTTGGAGTTTTAGTGAGAGTGGACTTGGAACCAATGAGGAGAACCTCTGTTTTATCACTGTTGAGTTTCAGGAAATTGGAAGAGAACCAGGTTTTAATTTCTTGTAAACAGTCACAGAGGGAGGAGGGCGGGAATGTGGAGGTGGGTTTTGAAGAAAGGTAGAGCTGGGTGTCGTCCGCATAACAGTGGAAGTGGATGTTGAATTTACGGAGGATCTGACCAAGGGGGAGGAGATAGATGATAAACAGAATAGGGCCTAGTACAGAGCCTTGGGGAACACCAGAGGAGAGGGGAGATGGTTGGGATGTGAATGTTTTCAACTGGATGAACTGAGTGCGGCCAGAGAGATAAGATTTAAACCAGTCCAGGGGTGTGTCAGAGATGCCAATAGATACTAATCTGTCAATGAGGGTGGTGTGGGAGATGGTGTCGAAGGCTGCACTCAGATCGAGAAGGATGAGGATGGATAATAGTCCGGAGTCAGCTGCCATCAGGAGGTCATTAGTGATTTTGAGGAGGGCTGTTTCTGTGCTGTGTCGTGGACGGAAACCAGACTGGAACTGTTCATAAAGGTTATTGTTATGAAGATGTGTGTGTATCTGTGAAGCCACTGCTTTTTCCAGAATCTTAGAGAGAAATGGTAGGTTAGAGATCGGGCGTAGGTTATTGAAGTCACTGGGGTCTGAACCAGGTTTCTTGACTATAGGTGTAACAGCAGCAGATTTAAGAGTGGATGGTACAGAACCAGTGGTGAGGGAGGAGTGAATGATGGCAGTTATCATGGGTAACAAGGACGGTAGACAGGCAGTGACTAAGGGAGTAGGCAGGGGGTCAAGCTGACATGTAGATGTTTTAGATTTCCGAATGAGGTCCGAAATGTCAGCAGCAGAGGGCAGTTGGAAGCTAGAGAATACTTGAGAGAAGGGTACGTCGACAACCAGAGAGGATGGAGTGCAGGGAGTTTGAGGGGACAGTTGCTGGTGAATCCCCTGTATTTTTCCATTGAAAAATGACATTAGGGAATTGCAGTGATCAGAGGAGTAAAACTGTGGAGGAAGTGAGGTCGGGGGTCGTAGTGTGTTATTGAGCACTGAGAACAGGGCTCGAGTATTCCCATCACCTGCACTGATTAGACCTGCATAATATTGTGATTTAGCTGAGGAGAGGGTGTCTTTGTAGAGAAGGATGTGGGTGTGGTACATTTGTTTGTGAACAGAGAGTCTGGTTTTTTTGAAGAGCCGCTCCAGTTGACGTCCCTTGGCTTTGAGCTGTCGTAGATGGGGTGTGAACCATGGAGCAGAGTTGGTGAATGACACACTCCGAGTTTTAACAGGAGCAAGTGAATTCAACAGGGAATGGAGGCCTTCGTTGTAGTGAGTAACCAGTTGATCAGGAGTGGGTGAACAACTGAGACTCGGGAGGCTGTTAATGCCTGTGGTGAGAGCTGCTAAATTAATATTTTTGATGTTGCGGAAAGAAATTAGCCGCGACTGCTTAACTTTTGGACAGAGTTAAGCTAGCATCATATACGGATTAAAGATGAAAGAAATTTCTAAACACCTTAGGAGGCTGTTGTGTCGAGATCAAATGGACTAATTTCTCCTGTAACAACAATTTAGAGACGTGTGTTTTAAAAAGTACGACAGACTAAAGATTTGTGTCCATTTTTATTCTGAATGTTTCATTTTGTTTTAAATTAACAGCACTACTGTACACCCCTCTTAATGACTGACATAACTGAAATATAATTTTTCTGAGTAAAGTGAACATGTTTAAAATAAACAGATCTAAGACATGACTTTATATTCTGTCTGTTTTATACTCTTTACATTATTGTCATAAGTTAATTTTTAAATTGTATTAAGAAATTTATGGGTTGGTGTGTGTATCATTAATGAAGTGTAGAGTCTCTATGAATTCCCACTCCTTGAGATATCCAAAAATCTAAACATAAGGGTGACGGAGACTTTTCCTTTTAGGGCAATTTGCTAAAGAATATTGACTTAGCTGATTTAAACTGTGAGTCCTAACAATGAAAGAGCCAGCAGTGAAAAAACACAATTTCATCCCATACAGTGCTTAAAATGGGATAACAAACAATCTCTGTCCTTATCCAAAAGAAACTGCACCAAATAATACAGTCTTGGTACAAAGTTAAGTGAGAGTCGACATGGATGCACTTCAGCAATTCATTGTCCCATCAATAGTCAACAGTCGGTTCCATGTTTGTAACTGTTGATGGAAAGTTTAATGAGATCCATGGAGGAGGAAGCAGCCTCATAAAAACATTTCACTGGCTCAGACTGTTCTCTGTCTGGGTTTCAGAGATGAGTGCATACGAACTTCCAAGGTCAGGTAAATGTGAATGAATAAGTTAACTGAATATAAGAGGCATGTCATTGCACTGTTCAAAGTAAAATCTCGCTGTTTATTTGGATATATCTATAATATTATCTGACTGTTCTAGTAATCAGTATTTAAAATTTGACTTTCTAAATGGATGAAGAGTACAATTCAACGTATATAACTCTTGATGGGCATGTGGAAGTTCAGAAATATAGATACCTTTACTTTATGGTTGTTTTTATCATTTATATTCTAATAATATGCAGTAATTCTGTTATTGTGTACTTGATCTGGATTCACCAAAGTGTCCATGAGCCTATGTACATTTTCATTGCAGCTTTGCTACTGAACTCTGTTGTTTTCAGCACCAATATCTACCCAAAGCTTCTGCTTGACCTTCTGTCTGAACAACAGATCACATCTTATGAAGGCTGTCTTATACAGTATTTTATGTTTTACGCTTTTAACGGTTCAGAATTTTTACTGTTAGCAGCCATGTCCTACGACAGATACGTGTCCATATGTAAACCTCTGCAATATCCAGTTATCATGAGAAAGAGCACTGTCAGCATCTTGCTGGCTTCAGCTTGGCTTCTGCCTGCCTTTCAGCTCATGCCACTAGCAGCAATGAGTGCATGTACGAAGCTCTGCAGCTTAACTCTGAACATTATTTTTTGCAGTTATTCAATTTACAAACTTCACTGCGTGTGGTCGAGAGTGATAACTATATATGGACTGTATGTTTTTCTAAATGTTATAGTGATGCCCATACTTTTCATACTTTTCACGTACACTAAAATTTTCCTGATTACCGACCAATGTTCCAGGGAAGTGAGGAAAAAAGCTGCAGAGACCTGTTTACCTCACCTGCTGGTTTTAATCAACCTTTCCTTTTGCACTACATTCGATGTTATCATAGTCAGGGTGGACTCGAATATCACAAAGACTGCACGTTTAATAATGGTTTTACAAATGGTTTTGTATCACCCTCTTATTAATCCGATCATATACGGATTAAAAATGAAAGAAAATTTTAAACACCTTAAGAGGCTGTTGTGTCAAGATAAGTGAACTAACATCTACTGTAGCAACAAATGACGTGATGTGATTTCACTGACTTTTAGGAAGTGCTTAATGTTGGATGAATTGATATGTTGTGATAACTAACACACAGTAAAGGTCACTGTCAGCTTCAACTATGACTGATCAATTTCTTTAAAAATCTTTCTTCCGGCAAATCAAATAAAAGTTTTGTGCTCAAGGTTTTATTTTGCCTAGTTACATCTATACCTTATTTCATGAATTAATTTGAAAATTATGATAATGAAGTTTTACTGAACTTGCATATGAGCTCCCCCATGTCACTTTTTTGGTTTACAAGCTACTTTTACAATGACCAAGTCAAGGCGATCAGAGGCGGAGAAGAATTTATCTTCTTCTACGCACCATATATGCGCAACTAACTGAGCCAGCTGCGCTGTACTTGAAAATCGTCAGATGGATCCTCATTTTTTTTTTATCTGTTCCTGAGCCTATGCTCTTTGTTATTTATGTTGTGTGTAACTTTATTACAATTTAATTAAAATTACTGGCATTCCAATTTTATTTCCATAACCGCTGTGTTATGATGACGGGGTTCTGTTAGCTCCACGGTTATTAAAGTTGCTGCAATTTTGTTTAATGCGGCTGAAAATATTATCCATATTTCCCCCAACTTATCTGCTTCTCTGAGCATGTCATCCATCTCTTTTGCTCTTAAAAGTGGAAGCTTGTGCGTAACATTGTTTCATTATATAGAAAATGTTACAGTGTTTCAGTTTAATTCAAATGCGAGAGCGCGTTGTTGTGATCGTGATTATTTTGTTCTACGTGTGTTCTGGTAACTTGAGCATGATTAAACATGTTGCCTCTAATATAAAAAAGCTTTTCGTGTTTTTTTTTTAATTTGTAAATTTTTTTTAAGGTGTGGGGGATTGGGGGTGCATCAGCGCGGTTTGGATATAGAAAGGGGTGCGCAGCCAAAAAAGTTTGGGAACCGCTGATTTAGACCATTAGAACATAAGTGCTGATTCAGGCACTTGCCAACAGACACATTGTCACATTAGACAACATTAGGACACTTCCTCATGGTACCTAATAAAGCAGTCACGCTCAGTGTTCATGCAGAGGTGGACCTTGCAGACCACATTTGACCTGAGAACGTTGCCTCGACCTTTTCTGATTGACTGGGTGAGAACCACATGCTTCTCTGCTTCACTGAGAAGCACAGGGATGCAATTTAAGATGTGTGTGGAAGTTACCAAATATGGTTCTGTTAGTAGCTCTTGGTGGAACGTTCTCTTTCTGGGTTTTGTAGATAAGCCCATACTAAAAGTGTTTCAAGGTCAAGCAATTGTGAATGAGCATGAGGACAAAACACAAGAGACATGTTATTAAAGTGAAGTTTCAGTTTATACACTGCTCAAAAGGTTTAAAGGAACTCTTTTTGAAAAGGGTATAGCATCAAGTCGGTTCAGCTTCTAGGATATTGATCTGGTCATCTGCTTTGGTGTTAAAATTATGTGGTGCACTAGAGGGGCAACAATGAGACGATCCCCAGAGACCCTCCTCATCTTTTCTGACTGATTTTCCACTACTTTTGCATTTAGCCAGCGTCAGTGTCAGCCACTACTATCCACTTGAGCCAGCTCATGTTAAATGGGGGCTCAGCCATCAAAGTTGGTTAGGTTAAAAAGTTTGTTTGCCGCCACATGTTGCTTGTGCAAGCTGTTGCTTTGGTAAAGTTGAGCGCTGGTGTTGGCGTGTTTTGCTGTCAGGGTCAAAGTTAAGAACTTTGATTTGCTTGGTCTTTTTGCTCTGTTTTTTGGGGAGATACACCGTGTGTTCTCTGGTGTATATCAGTATTTTAGATACAACTAAATTGTGATATATTTGCTTACTATTCTCTTCTCTCATCTGAGTTCAGATAAAATTGTCCACTTGGTACTAGTCCAGGTGGTGAATGTTAATAGTATAACGTCACTTCATGGATTATTGGGAGGAAAAAAAAAAAGTTGTTTCCATGTTAGTGACTGTTGGTGGAAAGTTTAATGAGATCCATGGAGGATGAAGCGGTCTCATAAAAACATTTCACAGGTTCAGACAGCTCTGTGTGGGTTTTGGAAAAGAGCACATGAGCATGTTTGAAGGTCAGGTAACTGAATTTATAAAATAATCAAATACAAGAGACATGTTATTGTAGTGTTCAAAGTAAAACCTCTTCTCTGTTCATATATCCCTGTTATACTGTACATCTGCCTGCTTTAATAGTCAATATCTAATACTGGACTTTATGAATGGATGGGGAATTGAATTTAACATACATAACTCTTGACGGGCATGTGGAAGTCCAGAAATACAGGTACCTTTATTTTGTGATTGTGTTTATTGTTTATATTCTAATAATGTGGAGTAATTCTACTATTGTGTACTTGATCTGGATTCACCAAAACCTCCATGAGCCTATGTACATTTTCATTGCATCTTTGCTACTTAACTCTATTATTTTCAGCACTGTGATCTACCCAAAACTTCTCATTGACTTTTTATCTGAACAACAGATTATATCTTACCATGGATGTCTTTTTCAATATTTTATGTTTTATGCTTTAAACGGTTCAGAATTCTTACTGTTGGCAGCCATGGCCTATGACAGATATGTGTCCATATGTAAACCTCTGCAATATCCAACTATCATGAGAAAAACAACTGTCAACCTCTTGTTGGCTGTGGCTTGGCTTCTTCCTGCCTGTCAGCTTGTTGCAACCACGACAATGAGCGCAAACGAAAAGCTCTGCAGCTTTGCCTTGAACGTCATTTTTTGTAATAATTCAGTTTACAAACTTTTCTGCGTGTGGTCCAGTTCCATAACTATGTACGGTTTATGCATCTTTGTAATGGTTGTAGTTGTGCCTACTGTCTTTATACTTTTCACATATGCTAAAATATTCATAATAACAAATCAAAGCTGTAGAGAAGTGAGGACAAAAGCTGCCCAGACCTGTTTACCTCACCTGTTGGTTTTAATGAACTATTCAATTTTTACAACATTTAATGTTATTATAGTCAGAGTGGAATCAGAAATGCCAAAAACCGCGCGTTTGATCCTGACTTTACAACTGATTTTATATCATCCTCTCATCAATCCAATCATCTACGGACTAAAAATGACAGAAATATCTAAACATCTCAAGAAACTGTTTAGTTGGGGTAAAGCAAACTAATGTTTCTGTGCAATGATAAAAGTTGGAACATTTAATGTTGGATCAATGGACATGTTTCAATAATGAACACAAAGTAAAGATTACTGTCAGCCTCAACAATGTGATGCGAAAATTTTCAGTAGTGAATTTCTGATGTCTTGTAAATAATACATTTCATTCTGAATGTATGATTACATTTGACTGTGCATATGAAAAATTCATTATTAATAAATGAGTGGTGTGGTTATACTGAAGTTTCCTAAGAGATTAGATTATGATAGATCACTTTTAGTCTCTTTAAACTGTTTTAAAGAGTTTTTTCATTCATGTGGGCCTGTATTCTCTAATACAAACAATTATGGGGCACAAAACTACTCTGCAAAGCAACATTCGTATAACTTCTCAATGAAACGGGGGGGGCAAAGATGCACAGAATCAGTGTGGAGTTCACCCGTTTGTTCAGGCAGCCATAGGTAGGAAAACAACACTCAGGCAAACAAGAAACAGGAGAGACAGAAGGAGCAATTGGGCTGAATTCAGCCACAAGACTACATGGAAAAGAACAATCGGGCCAAGGAGGAATGAGTGTGGCAAATATATGCTGGCCTGATTACAGAGAATGAGGAGCAGCTGTGTGCACATGTGAGCTGAGTTGACTGATGAGGAGGGTGTGGCTGGCAGGCTGAGTAAAGCAGAAGGCAGGGTCAATGGAAAAATACTGAGAGGGAGTTGGGTGACTGAACTGTGACACTTAGGCTGCGTTCAGACTGCAGACGGATCTGATTCAAATCTGATTCCTTCTCATATCCGATTTTTAGGGCTGACTGTTCACACTGCCTTTAGCAAGTGTCCAAATCGGATATGGTTCTGTTCAGACTGGGCCACATTCTTCACCGGTCTGATAGGTTGCTGTAGCAACGAGCGGAAGCGTCATTCAGCACGTGTATTTGTCAGACGTCATATAATTGCGACAGCGACAAGCAAAACAACAACAAACAACACGATGGATGTACGTCACGTCAGTGTAAATATTTATAAGGCATGCAGTTTCTTCCTCTGTCCAAGGCGAATTGTTTTCAAAGTCCTCCTCCATTGTGATAGCTGTAATATCACTGTCCGTGGCCGTAACGTGGCTCCTCCACAACGGAAATAGGCACTCGGTCTGGCGCATTGGTTCTGGCCTGGCGTCGCGTAAGTGACGTCACGGACAGTCAAAACCCATCTGAGTGTTGGGAGCTGTTCAGACTGAGACGCATCTGTCCATATCCGATACGAATGCGATATGAAACTACCTCTGGATGTGGTTTGCAACCGTTTGGCAAAAATCGGATTTCATGTGATCTGTCACTGTTCAGACTTCAAAATCGAGATCCGATTCAAATCTGAATGGGCTAAAAATCGGATTTTGGCTGGCAGTCTGAACGCAGCCTTAAATCTCAAATATAAATTGCATGCATCCCTCCAATGACTTCTGTATCTAACTAACATATAACCGCTGTTGTGTACACCATTCACCTTAGGTTGAATAAGTGCAATCACATATTTCACTATTTAAATGCAATTATGCACTTATTTTGAAGCTTTGTCAACGAGCCTGCATTCACTAGAAAGTCTTAATCATTAGCTAAAATGATGACGAAAGCCCTAGTGCAAGCTCATCTGAAAACTGTTCAGATAGTCTGCAGTTTGACATGACTGCCTTAATATGACAGACAGCAGTACCCCATGGAACATAGCTTTATTGGACTATATTCTGAAGTATGACAAGATCACTGAATGTCTACAACAGTGGCAGTCACTCACAGCTAACGTGGTAGAAAAAAGTCCCATTCTTTCCCTCATTGGCAGTGTGCAGCTCGACCGACCCAACGGAAACACTGCACCTTTACAGTAAGCCTCTGTTCCATTAGACAAACATAGTCATGTGGCATCCTTCTAAAGGGATATAACAGTTGAACAATCAACAAAGTTACAAGAAAATTCTAGTCGTGGGATCACAAGCAGAATATCAAAGGCAGTAGTCTGACTAAACACAAGTGATAAATCTGAAAGGGATGAGACTCCACCGAAAGCAAAGTTTATGCCTCTGCAGGACGTAGATGCCGTAACCTACGTACATAGCCTACGCTAGTGTGAGCTAGTTATACTTCTGCACTCGTCAGTCTGGCTCACTCTGTAAAAACGGCTCACTTTCAGCAACGGCGACTGAAACCTTTGCAGAAATTTTGCCAAAGACGAGTCATACAAATCTTTGTATCTCAGTCAAACTTTCCCCAATGTGTTCTACTTTTATTGATCCAAAATAATCAATTCAAAAACTGCAGAGATGGAGAAGCAGCTGGAAAAATTAAAGCAAAAATACGCTACTACCAAGCGGACCAATCACAGCTCTTGCGGTCTGCATTGCTGCGACCCACATATCCATTTCTGGGGAGGTACACATCAGGCTACTGCATTAGGTTCTACGTAGGGTCTGCAGCGATTCAGTTAGCATTTATGCATGAAAACCTTCTCCGCTGGTCTAGACTTTATCAAAATCACTGACTTACATTTCAATATTTTAAAATCAATCTTCCCAATTCCCAATTGCCTATTCTTTTCATTTTATGGCTTGCCTGTCTGTGCGGTGCTTCTGTTGGGTTCTCTCCGGGTACGCCGGCTTCCTCCCACCGTCCAAAGACATGCTCGCTAGCTTCATTGATGACTCTAAATTGGCCGTAGGTGTTTATTTGTTTATTTATTTGTTTATTTAAAAAGGATCCCCATTAGCTGACGCCAAGGCGACAGCTAGTCTTCCTGGGGTCCAGTCAGTAATATTTAATAGAGCACAACAGGCATTACAATCTCAAGTAATTATAAAATATATAAAAATGAAAAAACAAATCAAAACAAAACAAAACAATATACTGTCATGTATCACATAACCCAACCACACAAAAGACAAAGACACACCGTCCAAAGACTCGCTAGCTTCATTGATGACTCTAAATTGGCCATAGGTGTGAGTGTGAATGGTTGTCTGTCTCTCTGTGTTAGCCCTGAGATAGACTGGAGACCTGTCCAGGGTGTACCAGAGAAAAGAAGTTAGAGGATAGGAGCTCAGTGCAAGAGAGAAGAGGGTAGAGGACAGGTGCTCAGTGCATTGTCACCCAACAGCCAAGGCCTATAGTAGCGTAACTAAGGGATGGTATAGTCCAACCTTAAGTATAAGCTTTGTCAATAAAGGAAAGTATTAAACCTGACCTTAAAAGCAGAGAGGGTATATTCCTCCCAAACCTAAACTGTGTTCAAACATGGTATCGTCATAGTTGAAACTAAAAAAAAAAAAAACATATGTGACAGAAAGTCAGTAATACCATAGTCAGAGCACTCTTGTAAACTGTTTTACCTTTGAGCATTTGATTTAAATTTTATTTTATTTTATTTTATTTTCACTTTTATTCATTTAATTATTTTAGGAGATTTTATTAAATTATGATGACGCAATTTGAATCTCCTACAAGGTTCAGGGCTGAAATTTTTGAAATTAATGGTGGTAGTCCCTGGCTGATTTTCTGGAATCTGTCTGTGTTAAGATATTGTGCCGATATGGAGGGGGGAGACCAGCGCACACATTTTACGAAGCACACACCAGCTGTCGAAGTTTTGATCATCACTTCTGAACAACACAGCAGTGTATTAAACCCTGCAGCATTTTCAAACTGCCACTTTTAGAAAAAGGTGTTATCCAACTTGAAGACAAATAGTTTCTAAATACGATGGAGTTCAGAATGTATAAAAAAATGTGTACCCGTGTAATTGAGGTCTACCGGAGGCCTCCACAGTTTGGAAAACTTGTAAACATGACAACAGCTCTTGGTGGAGAAGTTAATGAGATCCATGGAGGGAGGACAAGTCTCATTAAATATTTGGTTCAACTCAAACAGTTCACTTTCTTTAAGACGAACACAGACCAAGTGCATGTGTCTGTAAAAGATTAAGAGACAACCACGGAGCAGGTCATAGTAAGACTTCTTTCCTCAGCTTATGTACATGTGCTGCTTGTTCCATTCTGCTGTTTTATTAATTAATGTCTAATATTTGATTATCTTCATGAATCCTGACAGGAATGTGACATATATAACTCTTGGTGGTCATGTAGAAGTGGACAAATACAGATATCTTTATTTTGTTATCATGTTTACAGCATATGTTCTGATACTCTGCACCAATGTCACTATTGTATCTCTCATCGTGATTCACAAAAACCTCCATGAGCCGATGTACATTTTCATTGCAGCTCTGTTGATGAACTCTGTTTTTCTGAGCACTGCAATCTGCCCAAAGCTTCTGATTGACTTCCTATCGGAAAAACAGATCATAGCTTATCAAGCTTGTCTCTTTCAGGTCTTTTTATTTTACGCTTTTAGTAGTTCTGAATTCTTACTGTTGGCAGCCATGGCCTATGACAGATATGTGTCTATATGTAAACCTCTGCAATATCCAATTATCATGAAAAAAACAACAGTAAACGCACTTCTGGTTTTGGCCTGGCTTCTACCTGCTTGTCAGGTTTTGGTGCCAATTATAAGAAAAGCTACAACAAAGCTCTGTAGATTTACTTTAAATGGTATTTTTTGCAACAATTTAGTTAACAATCTTCCCTGTGTGAGCTCCACAGCACTGTCTATATATGGTTTAATTGTTCTCTTTAATGTTGCACTCTTTCCTCTGGTCTTCATTATTTTCACATACACAAGAATACTTATTATTGCTCATCACAGTAGTAGAGAAGTCAGGAAGAAGGCTGCACAGACCTGTTTACCTCACCTGCTGGCTTTAATCAACCACTCCTGTTTGATTACTTATGATATGATTATAGTTAGACTGGAATCAGATTTTCCAAAGACTGCACGTTTTATAATGACACTGCAAATAGTGACTTTAAATCCTCTCTGCAATCCAATTGTATACGGACTGAAAATGAAAGAAATCTCTAAACACCTCAGAAAGTTGTTATGTCGAGGAAAAGCTAACTAATTTAGTCATTAACAATCCTTTTTACTTTTGGTGTAGTAATGATGAGATGTGAGGAGCTCATGTGTGGTAACTGGCAAATATATTTAATGTAGGGATATATTTCTATGACTAAACTACATTAAAGAAACTTCACTGACAGTGTAAGTACACGTTCATAGGTTGCAGCAGATGTGTTCAACACCCAACTAAATGTTTTTTCTTCGTATTAATACTGTTGTCTTAGAGTGTATTGATCAAGCTCAGAGATTGGTCTCTTCTCTTCGCTAATGTCACAGTGTCTGATGTTTGGGTTTCAAAAACTGGGATTAACCCTGTACACAAGTTATTAAAGGAACATTGTTATTGACATGAATAATTAACTAATGTGTCTGAAATTAAAAATTAAAATGTCTGCACAATAAATTAGTTTTCTGCTCCATCTGTCATGTTTGCGTTTGTATTTTTTCCTAAATCACATCAAGGAGTGTCACATTGAGGTCTTGAGGTTAAACACACCAACAATATAGTTGATAAGACAGTGGCTAGATTATATTCTCTGCACTCACAATGTGTGTTGTGATGTGATAATCTCTGTTCAAATAAAATAAATGGTTATGAAGCTTTGGACATGGATTAAGCAATGATTCATGTCATTATAACGACATTAGGTTGGTTATATGATACTATACCGATCAGCTAAAACTGTCATGGTTTAGTTTCTTGTGTTTCTGTTTATTGTATTTTGTTCAGCTCTTGTTTTTTTTACTGTCATGGTTTAGTGTTTAGTTTTTCTGTTTTCTGTTTCCTGTTTTATTTTGTTATGTTCTTGATTTCCTGTTATGTGTTACGCCATGTGTTTTCCCTTTTGATTAGGTCACTGGTTTCTCCTGCTGTTGTCTTGATTTGTGTCACCTGTGTCTCGTCACCCCTCTGTTCCTTGTGTGTGTATACATATAGCCCTGCCTTCCCCTTTGTTCCTTGTCGTGTCATACTGTTTATATGCCTCGTTTGTGTCTTTCCACAGTCATAGTTTTTCCATGTCTTGTTCATGTATTCATAGTGTTTGTTTTTTGGGTTTTTTTTTTTAATATCCTGCCTCGTCTGCAGTGCTTTTGGTTTTCATCAGTTCTGTCTTTTTTTTTTTTTTTTTATTAAATACTTTTTTGCCTACTCCTGCCTCAGCCTCTTAAGTCCTGCATTTGGGTCCTAACCTCCAATACCCGCTACCCTACTTGACAACAACATTAAAACCACTGACAGGAGAAGTAAGTAAAATTGACCATCTTATGACGAAACAGTGTTCTGCTGGGAAACTTTGGACCTGGTATTCATTCATGTGGCTGTTACGTAGACATGTAGCACCCACCTAGACCAGACCAGGCACCCCCACCCCATAGCAATGACACTCCTTGATGGCAGCAGCCATCCCCAGCAGGATGCAGCCACAAAAACGCTTTAGGAACAATTAGAAAAAACATGAAGAACAGCACAAGGTGTTGACCTGGCCTCCAAATTCACTAGATCCCAAACTGATCAAGTATCTGTGGGATGATACACAGAGGCCCCTCCCCTCAACCCATAGGACCCAAAGGCTCCCCACTAATAACATTCTGTTGCCAGACACCACAGTACACCCTCAGAAGGCCCTTGTCCATTCGCTGATAAGAAACAACTGTTTTGGAAGCACAAGGAAGACCTACACAATATTAGGAAGGCGTTCATAATGTTATGCCTTATTGTATACTGCCCCAAACTTTCTGTTCATTTCTCGTTCCATTTTATCATCACTCGTGAACAGCACCCCAAGATACTTGAACTCCCTCACTTGGGACAGGAACTGACTCCCAAGCCAAGAACAATCCACCTTTTTCCAGCAGAGCACCATGGCCTCAGACTTGGAGGTACTGAGCCTCATTCCAATTGTTTCACACTCAGCTGCAAACTGTCCCAGTGCGTGCTGGAGGTCACAGTCTGATAGAGCCAACAGTACCACATGATCTGCAAAAATCAGGGACATGATTCTGAGGCTCCCAAACTGGACACTCTCCTCACCCCAGCTGTGCCTTGAGATCCCGTCCATGAATACCATAAACAGATAAAGACCATCTCCTAGGACGCAACCTGTGGGAGGGGACACTGCTGCAAGATATACTGCATATACTTATATATTATTGGAGATATCGGACTGTATCTCAGGTGGCACCGCTGCCATGGTTCTTATAGACGGACAGCAACAAGGAAAAGAAGAAATTATTGCCATGTCAAGGCCGTCCAAGCCCTCAAGTGCGGCTTTCAGGAAGTGGAGAAAAGAGGAGGCAGAAAAGAGGTCGTCTTTTCTAACATTAAAAAAATGCTGTTTGACTTTTCATTTGTACTAGCTAGAGGCTAGCTAAGTTGAAATAAAGCAAAGTTGCATAAAAATACTGCTGTAGATACTATACCTACTGTGTTACTATATAATTGTTGTGCAACCACTTTCTTTTATAACTGCATAATCACAACAAGATAATAACTGATGTTAAGCTGAACACATCAAGTAGTAGTCTGTCTGCTGCAGCTACATGTTTTGCTTGTATTTTACAGTAACAGGTAAATCTACTCTACATCTGTCCAGATGCACTGCAGAGAGGAGCTTCTCCAAACTGAAGCTTATCAAAACGTACCTGAGATCCACAATGTGTCAATAGCATCTCAATGTACTTGTCACAGAGTGTGAGTCCATACACATGATCAATAAACTATTTTTGTATATACTCACTGTACAATAACCCCAGTTCGGTGTATATATTATCCTGTTTTTATGTGTACAATTTGAAGATTTATTTTATTTTTATCTTATTTATCTTATTTTTTTTATTTTATTTTTTTATCTTTTTACCTTATTTATGATGCTTGAGTACTAGAGAGGAAGGTGCCGGAGTCAAATTCCTTGTATGTGTCATACTTGGCCAATAAAGCTGATTCTGATTCTGATTGCTTTATGAAGCATAAATCGTGAGGTTTGTAGGCAGGTATCATTTCATGATACCATAGATGCCATTGGCGCAACAGTTTCGAAATACGATGGAGTTCAGAACATGCAGAAAAATTTCCACCTGTGTCAACACGGTCCACCGGAGGCCTCCAGAGTTTGAAAAAGTTGTAAACAAGACAACAGCTCTTTGTGAAGAAGTTAATGAGATCCACAGAGGGAGGACCAGTTTCATTAAATATTTGGTTCAACTGAATCAGTTCACCTTTTTTAAGACGAACGCACACCAAGTGCATGTGTCTGTTAACGATTAAGAGACAACCACGGAGCAGGTCATAGTAAGACTTCTTTCCAAAGCTTATGTACGTGTGCTGCTTGTTCCATTCTGCTGTTTTATTAATTAATGTCTAATATTTGATTGTCTTCATGAATCCTGACAGGAATGTGACATATATAACTCTTGGTGGTCATGTAGAAGTGGACAAATACAGATATCTTTATTTTGTTATCATGTCTACAGCATATGTTCTGATACTCTGCACCAATGTCACTATTGTATCTCTCATCGTGATTCACAAAAACCTCCATGAGCCGATGTACATTTTCATTGCAGCTTTGTTGATGAACTCTGTTTTTCTGAGCACTTCAATCTACCCAAAGCTTCTGATTGACTTCCTATCCGAAAAACAGATCATAGCGTATCAAGCTTGTCTCTTTCAGGTCTTTTTATTTTACACATTTAGTAGTTCTGAATTCTTACTGTTGGCAGCCATGGCCTATGACAGATATGTGTCTATATGTAAACCTCTGCAATATCCAATTATCATGAAAACAACAACAGTAAAAACATTTCTGGTTTTGGCCTGGCTTCCAACTGCTTGTCAGATTTCGGTGCCAATCATAGGTAATGCTAACACAAAGCTCTGTAGATTTACTTTGAAAGGTATTTTTTGTAACAATTTAGTTAACAATCTTCACTGTGTGAGCTCCTCAGCACTGTCTATATATGGTTTAATTGTTATGTTTAATGTTGGAATCTTTCCTCTGCTCTTCATTATTTTCACATACACAAGAATACTTATCATAGCTCATGGGAGTTGTGGAGACGTCAGGAAGAAGGCTGCACAGACCTGTTTACCTCACCTGCTGGTTTTAATCAACCACTCCTGTTTGTTTACTTTTGATATGATTATAGTTAGACTGGAATCAGATTTTCCCCAAACTGCACGTTTTATAATGACACTGCAAATAGTGACTTTAAATTCTCTCTGCAATCCAATCGTATACGGACTGAAAATGAAGGAGATATCTAAACACTTGAAAAAGTTGTTATGTCGAGGAAAATGGAACTAATTTAGTCATATAGAATCCTTTTTTTGTTATAATAAAAAAAGTTATAATTTTGTTATAATAAACCACACAATAAAGACCTACCAAGGTCTTTATTGTGTGATTTATTTCTACGACTATAACACATTATAGAGCAGTTCCTCTAGCACTGTAAATACCTACACGTAAGTTGCAGCACTGGACTTGAACATCCAACAAAAGTTTTTTTATTGTGTTTAGTATTCACTAAAGTAGTTAAGTGTATCTGCTGGTAATATTAAAAACTAGTGCTAATATTAGTACAGTGGAACAAACGTTTGTGTATTTTCTTCTCTAGTTACTGTTTCTCCACCAGTTCGTAAGTTATTATTAAGAATATTGTCACTTAAATAGTAAACTAATCATGAACACATATATGTCTGAAATTTTGTAATGAAAACCTTCTGCACAATAACATTTGTCTTCTGTACCATTGGCCATGTTTGCTTTTGAATTTCTTCCCCCTAAATCAGATCAAGCAGAGTTATCTTGAGGCCTAGAGGTTAAACACACCGACATAGGCAAACTCTTGATAAAACAATGGCTATATTATATTATGTGCTTGTGTGATTTGATAATCTCTATTCAGAGGAATGGAATCAGTATGAAGCTTCAGACGTTGATTAAACAATGATTCATGTGGTTATGATTGATGTGGCTGGTTATATGATCATGTGACCAGATGAAGACTAAAACAAGAAATGATGTTTGTTTAAGAATACTATTTTACAAGCGTATATACAAAGCATTATCTTCATGTCAGATAAGTTTGAATAAATTTAAATATATCCCTAAGTGCAAATGCAATTATTATTACTGTGTGAGCCTATGATGTTACAACCGTAGGTCTATGAGTTAGACGTCTTCAGCTGTACGAATAAATGTTAAAACTTCACTATACTTAAATATCTGAAGTGATCTGTGCAGAAAGAATGCAAATGCAAGTGCCCCTTTATGACATGTGTGAATGCATCTGTAGACGATGTTTTCTCATAACTTGAAGAGCCAGATGGTTTGTTAGACAGAACCACCTGGAAACTGTTTGGAAAAGGGAGGCACTGTCAAAAATGACTTGTGATTGGATAAAGCCATCAGTCATCACAGACAGCAGATCTACAAACCACATATCAACATAGGAAAATGTCAATAGGCTGAGGAGCTAGCAAGCACACAGTGCAGCAAGCTATGAGTAAGCATGCTTGTAGATGATGCTTGCCATGTTTGTAAGTTAACTAGTTAAGGGATGGTTACATTTACTCCTACCTTCAAGCACTATCTGGGGTCAATAATCTCCCATTGCCTCAGATGAAACCCCCACACTCAATCTCCTCCCCGCTGGTTGTTAATGCAAAGGATCCCCAAGTAGCCTCCAAAAATAACCCATCCCCCCAAAGCATTTCTTTCCAGTAAACTTAGAAAACATGGGCATAAACTGCCAGCAGTTCCTCACAGGATGCTGGTTGCTCAGCCAAGAGTGCATGATGGATTGTCAGGTGATCTTACGGATCTCACAAGAAACCAGCTGCCTTGCAAGGTGAGACGGATTGACCTACAGTGGGTATGAGAAGGCCAAATAGAACTTTTGTTCATGCATCAGTACAGATGACAGACAAAAAGCATTTCTTCCAGTGAATTACAGTCACATAGAGGTAAGTTGTTCTTTCTGCAGTGAGAACTCCAACAACATGACGGTGCAGAGGCTCAGGGGTCAGCACATTGGCACAGACTATTAAAACCGTTCTGTCAATCCACCACGCATCTACTGCATCTATAGAAGTGCCCTTGAAAGACTGGACATCTAGTTCCTCCTAATGGTTAGTCACTTACATAACAAGTGTCTGTGTTTGTGAGTGAATGATAGGAAAACAGTGCAAAACCTTTTTATAAATAAACTTCATCATTTACTTACAAAAACCTAAAGTCTATATGTAAAACTTTAACAATAATTAAGTAATATCAGCAACATGTATATAATGTGTAAATGCAAAAGTACTTGCCACACACCAAAATCTGTCACTGTATTATTTTCACATGATAAACTATTGGATTATTATTGAGTGATTAATTCATGTGCTTTTATATATTGTATGTGACAGAGATGGAACTGGTTGCAGCCATTCTATACCGTCAGCAGACTTTATTTACTGTAAAATTCCCTACAGCTGCCATATAAATGTAGAGGAGTAGAAACTATAAAAGAATGTAACATTAAATACTGAAATACTAAAATTAAGTATCTTTCTATTGTATTTGATTATTTTACACCACAGCGATTTGCCCTACATGTAAGGTTATTATAGTTAACGAAAACGAACAAAATAACGAAAACTAAAACTGAAAAAACAATTTCGTTGACTGAAATAAAATAATGAAAATTAAAAGAAAAAAACAATAACGAACTGAAATTGTATTGCGTGTTTAGAAAACAAACTAAAACGAACTGAAATTATAGATACAATTCCCTTCGTTTTTGTCAGTTTATTTATAAGCCTCAACTGGTTGGATTCATATGATCGATTTATTCCACTCTGGCAGTTTTACGCCAGCTGGCAGCAGCAGCACCTTACGGCACCTCACGGTCCGTGACGTCACCTGGCAGCATCATGGCGGTTGCAGCAAAAGCTGGGAGAAAGCGGCAAGTCCTGTATGGGACTTTTTTGAATATGACGACGAAAAAGATAAAAGCAAGTGTCTTGTAGTGGAAACAGACTGTGACAAAATATGTGGCTTGCTTCTCAAGGGGAGAAACTCTGTGAGTCCACCACTGCCCTCCGAAAGAGAAGGATTAAAGCAGGGGTGCCTATTACGTCGATCACGATCGACCGGTAAATGTTTTAGATGTTAGTCCAAAACATTTTTATGATAGATCACTTTGACTTGGTCACTGTAAAAGTAGCTCACAAGCCAAAAAAGTGTGGGCACCCCTGGATTAAAGGAATAGTTAACCCAAAGTATGACAAAAACAAACAAACTAATAAAAACTAAACTAAAACTAAGCATTTTTGGAAATATAAAAACTACCAAACCCACACTAAAAACTAATTAAAACTAACTGAATTGGAGGGCTGCGATGGACTGGCGACCTGTCCAGGATGTACCCCTGCCTCTCGCCCGATGACAGCTGGGATAGGCTCCAGCAGACCCCCGCGACCCTTAACAGGACTAAACGGGTATAGAAGATGAATGAATGAATGAATGAATGAATTGAATTGGAGGGAAAAAGGTAAAAACTAAATAAAAACTAAACTAAATGAAAAATCCAAAACTATTGTAACTTTGGTATGCACTTAAAAAAAAAACAAAAAAAAAAAAACACAGAAAGGAATGACCATTGTAGAAAGTGTATTTTATTTCAGAGAATTAACAACAGACTTGAAAATGAATAGGTCAGGTTAGAAAAACACACAGAAACTGCAGGAAACATCTCAGTAAAGTGGTCGTCAGATCAAGCTGTCAGTGTTCTCTACCGTGTACTATTCTGAGAAACAAGCCCCTCGCACTCAATCCATTTTCATTAGGACAAAAAGCCAACATGGTTTGGTTTTCAGACAAAAGGTCAATGCAGAAGCTTTGGGTAGATGAGAGTGCTGAAAAGAACAGAGTTTGTCAACAAACCAGCAATGAACATGTACATATAACATGTATATATTGTTCACTCTCACATACCCCTCAAGAATCAAACATGTCATTGAGTTTGTCCATAAAGTATTGGATAATCTGGTATTCAGCGTTACCTTACCCTGAAGAGGACTAGGTCCACTGATCCAAACAGATCCAACTCTCCACTGAAGAGTTCAGCTCTGTCGATGGTTTTTATCAGTCTACTTCACCCTCAATTAAACTAATTACAGCTTCCATCAACAGTTAGTATCATGTGACAAACATAAAACCTCATGTTGTTAAAACCAGAAAACATCCAAAGTAACTTTTAAGTGTTAGAGTTAGGAGAAAACAAGAGCAATTAGAGTCATACAGTTTAAAGAGTCGGTCAATAGATTTGGTTTGTTAGGGAACATCACATATCTATGGGCTAGAAGGTCGTGGTCTCAGGGTGACATTTTACACTTGTATGTGGTGTTTTCCATGCTGATTATCATATTACTTCAGGTGCTTTCACACCTATATTTTCTTCTAATTCAAATCTCTTTTAATTAGGACACATACATTACACCAGTGTGCCTGGAAAGAACAACTTCCTGAGATGTTTATAAATCTCCTTCATTTTTAGTCCATATATGATTGGATTGAACAGAGGATGATACAAAATCATTTGTAACGTCATTATGAACCGCACAATTGTTGGGAAATCAACTTCCAGCCGAAGAAGAAGTACGTCATAGGCAGTTAAACAGGAGAAGTTGATAAAAACGATCAGGTGCGGCAAGCAGGTCTGTGCAGCTTTTCTCCTGACTTCTCTACAGCTCCGATAGGTTATTATGAATATCCTGGTGTAAGTAAAAAGTATGAAGAGCAGAGGGACAAATACAATGTTCACAAAAACAACCAAACCATAAATGTTTAGAAATGTTGAACTGATACAGTGAAGCTTGTAAACCGTGCTGTTGCATATGATACCCGTGAAAGTAAATTTACAGAGTTTTTTATTCGCATTGAGTGAAATTGGCAGTCCAACCTGACAACTCGGCAGAAGCCAAGCTAAAACCAGCAAAATGTTGACATTAGTTTTCTTCATGATAGCTGAATATTGCAGAGGTTTACATATGGACACATATCTGTCATAAGCCATCGCTGCCAACAGAAAGAATTCTGCACCAGCCAGAGAGTAATATGCAAACCACTGAAAGAGACACACAGAGTACAACATGGTTTGTTTTTCAGACAAAAGGTCAATCAGAAGCTTTGGGTAGATGAAAGTGCTGAAAAGAACAGAGTTTGTTAACAAACCAGCAATGAACATGTACATAGGTTCATGGAGGTTTCTGTGAACCACAATGAGACAAACAATAGTAGAATTACTGCAGAGTATCAGAATATAAGCTGTAAGCATGATCACAAAATAGAGATATCTGTACTTGTTCACTCCCACATACCCCTCAAGAATCAAATACGTGTCATTGAGTTTGTCCATTAATGTTTAAAGGAAATCTTCAAGGTTTATACCAACAAGCTACAGTATGAGTGTAGCTTGTATTGGATAAACTGGTATTCGACGTTACCTGACCCTGAAGAGGACTTGGTCCACTGATCCAAACAGATCCAACTCTCCACTGAAGAGTTCAGCTCTGTGGATGGTTTTTATCAGTCTACTTCACCCTCAATGGATCTAATTACAGCTTCCATCAACAGTTAGTAACATGTGACAAACATAAAACCTCCTGTTGTTAAAAACAGAAAACATCCAAAGTAACTTTTAAGTGTTAGAGTTAGGAGAAAACAAGAGCAATTAGAGTCATACATTTTAAAGAGTCGGTCAATAGATTTGGTTTGTTAGGGAATGTCACATATCTATTACACTGGGCTACAGCTACCACTGAAGGCTGGAAGGCTGTGGTCTCAGGGTGACATTTTACATTTGTATGTGGTGTTTTTCAGGTTGATTATCATATTACTTAGGGTGCTTTCACACCTATATTTTGTTCTAATTCATTCATTACATTACACCAGTGTGCTTGGAAAGAACAACTTTCTGAGATGTTTATAAATCTCTTTCATTTTTAGTCCATATATGATTGGATTGAACAGAGGATGATACAAAATCATTTGTAACGTCATTATAAACCGCACAATTGTCGGGAAATCAACTTCCAGCCGAAGAAGAAGTACGTCATAGGCACTCAAACTGGAAAAGTTGATTAAAACGATCAGGTGCGGCAAGCAGGTCTGTGCAGCTTTTCTCCTGACTTCTCTACAGCTTCGATAGGTTATTATGAATATCCTGGCGTAAGTAAAAAGTATGAAGAGCACAGGGAGACATACAATGTTCACCAAAGCAACCAAACCATAAATGTTTAGAAATGTTGAACTGATACAGTGAAGCTTGTAAACTGTGCTGTTGCATATGATACCTTTAAAAGTAAATTTACAGAGTTTTTTATTCGCATTCATTGAAGTTGGCAGTCCAACCTGACAACTCGGCAGAAGCCAAGCTAAAACCAGCAAAATGTTGACATTAGTTTTCCTCATGATAGTTGAATATTGCAGAGGTTTACATATGGACACATATCTGTCATAAGCCATCGCTGCCAACAGAAAGAATTCTGCACCAGCCAGAGAGTAATATGCAAACCACTGAAAGAGACACACAGAATACCTCATGGTTTGTTTTTCAGACAAAAGGTCAGTCAGAAGCTTTGGGTAGATGAGAGTGCTGAAAAGAACAGAGTTTGTTAACAAACCAGCAATGAACATGTACATAGGTTCATGGAGGTTTCTGTGAACCACAATGAGACAAACAATAGTAGAATTACTGCAGAGTATCAGAATATAAGCTGTAAGCATGATCACAAAATAGAGATATCTGTACTTGTTCACTCCCACATACCCCTCAAGAATCAAATACGTGTCATTGAGTTTGTCCATAAAGGTTGTCTAAAGGAAATCTTCAGGTTTATACCAACAAGCTACAGTATGAGTGTAGCTTGTATTGGATAAACTGGTATTCAGTGTTACCTGACCCTGAAGAGGACTTGGTCCACTGATCCAAACAGATCCAACTCTCCACTAAAGAGTTCAGCTCTGTGGATGGTTTTTATCAGTCTACTTCACCCTCAATGGATCTAATTACAGCTTCCACCAACAGTCTGTATCACGTGACAAACATAAAATTTCCTGTTGTTAAAACCAGAAAACATCCAAAGTAACTCTTAAGTGTTAGTTAGGAGAAAACAAGAGCAATTAACTAAGCTTTGAAGCTTTAAAATACAAAGTTACATGCTAACCACAAACCTTTGATGCCTCATACTACTAATACTCAGTAGAGATGGAATTTATGCCTCTTTGAAGGGAGCTCGAACTTGTGGATCTGTTACTTTCAAAGAGCCGTTCAAAAGACTGTCTCATTTTGATATTTATTAATTTAATTTTAAAGGGGAACTACTGATTTTACAACCTGGAACTTATTTCTGGCATAAAATACGATCTTTTACTCACCCATATAACTTTGGTGTTATTTTCAGTCGATGAACGAGTTTCGTGGCAGATAATGTGTTATTTAGAGGCTGCGTTTCGGTGCCCCAGTCACTCCCACTATGTGGATATATGCAGCGCTCTGCTGGAACTAAATATCTTCCGAAAGACTAAATATGACAATAAAGTTATATGAGTGAGTAAACATTCATATTATATGCCAGAAATAAGTTCCAGGTTGTAAAAAATGGTAGTTCCCCTTTAAGACGCCAGCCTGGGCGTAACATATTTTATCTTCAAAATACTCACTGTAATAGTTTAAGATTTGATTCAGAATCATTCAAACTTAGACATCCCACCAATACATATTGTCTCGGTGGGATATTCTAGATAGACAGGTGTTTTATTTATCGAATGAGAAATTCGGTAAACACGTTAGTGTAACGGAGTTAATGTGACTCCACTTGCCACCTCTCACACTAGTCGTCAGTTACGACATTATTTTAAGGTTATTGAACGCAGCACCCCTGCGAATTAGGGTCGTGCACCCTGGGAGACCGTAACAGTTTTCCTGCGCTGTCTCCCTGGTGAGTGCACATGATGCTAGCTCCAGAAATATTTACCCTTATACTTTTAAATTTCGTATTTAAGTGGGTGTCTTAAGTTATGTTTTTGTACTGTTTCCTGTGCTACAGTGTGAGAGCGAGTTATTTGAAAGTTCTACTGAGACTGATTGTATACTGTTCTGCCAGGTACGTGTAGTGCTTATGCACAGTAGCTAATAGCACAGTTTTCCTGCGCTGTCTCCCTGTGTGAGAGCGAGTTATTTGAAAGTTCTACTGAGACTGATTGTATACTGTTCTGCCAGGTACAACAAATAAACCGACGAAAACAGTGGTTCGGTCTCTGTTGGTGTCCATAAACACAACGCACGAACACTACCGCTACAATGGTGCCGTGACCCGTTCGTCTTCGTGGTGGTCCGCGAGCCGACGCGATCCGCGAGCCCGACAGACAACTCTTCAGGCGGCTGCTTCATCTGTGTTTTACTCCTTCCCGTGGGATCGTGAGTCCGGTTGTGACTTGGAGTCAGTTGTTTGGACTGTGTTATTCTGTGCGATGAATGAGGCCTAAGTACATATAAAAAAAAAAAAAAAAAAAATTGATTTGTGGATTGCAATTTTGAATAAGCTATATTGATGTTTAATGTGATCTGTGACGAGATTTATTTCTATTTTATTTTTTTATTTTTTTCCATGTCTGTGGGTCATCTAAAGGATAAAACCTGTTAAAGGGGAGACATTGAGTAAAACAAGTAAAGCTGCAAACGGTAATTGGCCCTTAGCTGGAGAGATTTTGAGGTTTTATTTGTTGTTTTTTTTCAGTGAGGATGGATGAATATAATGTGTCGGGTGCTGGTAGGGGTTCAAAACTGTGGTTCAGCCAGTTTCCTACTCTGGGTGGGCTTAGTGAAGACAGGCATGTTACATCTACCCCTCACAGTCGTCCTGGGCGGGATAGTGCGTGTGCCACTGCAGATGCTGGGGTGGATGGTGAGTCTGCACTTTCTGGGCGAGATGTACATGTTCTCAGTGACTTGGTGAGACAGATCGGGACCAGTATAGGTGAGAACATTGTTTCATGTCTTAAGTCCATTCCAGCTAATGATGTTAGCATGACCCCGTCACCCACAGCTGATCTTACTAAGGTTAATTTGACAATTAACCGTGATAGTTATGAGCCACACCCCTTCAGAGGAGATGATACAGACAGACTTTCAGTCTCTGAGTGGGAGGAGGCTATGATACTTTATCTGAGTAAGAGGGGCATTGAACTTTGTAACCAGGTTGATGAAGTTTTGGGCAAGCTACGGGGGAGAGCACGTGATGTTGTGACTATTGGACTTCGCAGTCAGCCTTGTTTGGACTTAAAGTCAGGCCCTCAACCTGTGTTTGACATACTTAGGCAACACTTCAGTGACTCTGTGGCCTCTTTTATGCCCCTTGCTGACTTTTATGACACAAAGCCCCACTCCACTGAGACCGCTGTTGATTATTGGATTCGGCTTAACAAAGCCATGGACGTTGCTGTAGACGGACTAAAGAGACAGGGGAAGACTCTCGACAATCCGTCCCGGGAAGTGACAGTCATGTTTATCACTCACTGCCCTGATACTGAGCTGTCTTTAGTCTTCAGCTGCAAACCTCTGGAAAAGTGGACTGCTACAGATGTTCAGGTGAGGTTAGATGAACACCATCGAAAGAAGCGCCTCCAGCAACGACAGTCCTCGCGCCCAGCGGAAAGCCTGCAAACCAACCAAACTGTGGACGTTTTACAGTGCCATGCTCAGTCTGCTGAGAGGGCCCCTGATCCTCAACCGGCTACAGCCAGCAGGACATCCCAGTCTGAAGGGCAGTCACTTGAGCATGTTATCACTCTCCTTGAGCGGTTACTGCAGCGAGAGGCCTCTCAGCATTCTAGGCCGTTGAGGTCTGGTATGGGTAGCCGCAACAGGTCTCGGGTGCCCTGTGCTGTTTGTGGGGGTGACAATCATGACACCATGTCTCACTGCAGGAGGGAGCGTCTTTGCTTCCGCTGTTATGCTGCCGGACATCAGGCTGTGACTTGCCAGATTGCTCCTCCTGCTGTCTCACCTGCCACTCAGCCTGGTGGCTCCAACCAGCAGGGAAACTAGCGGGCCCACATGAGCAGGGGAGTAGTGTAGGGCCTGATGACATGTCCCCGCAAGATCTTGATGATGTTGACCTCGAATCAGTATACTCACAGTTCTGCTCTTTAACAAATGATAACTCCACTGTGATTGTTCAAAACACACAGAGACTATCTGCAACTGATAACCTTTTTCACACAGATGTGCTGGTCCAGGACACCATGAAGCTTCGAGCCATGCTTGACAGCGGTTCCATGGCCTGCTCTTTGAGCTCTCGTGTGCTCCCTCTTCTGGAGGAGAACAATGTTGTTTCCCTGGACTCTATTTCCCCCTCATCAGTTGTCCTTATTGGATGTGGAGGTTCAAGAACAAGACCTGCTGGAGTGTGTGAGTTGCAGATGAGGGTGTTTGGCTGTCGCTTCTCGGTTCCAACGCTCATCGTGGAGGGCCAATGTGATGATCTCATTCTGGGTAGCAATGTCATAAAACACCTAATTCGGGTGCTGAAGCACTCTGGAGACTGCCAGGAGAAAAATTCGTTCTCAGATCAGGTCTCTGTGGAAGAGGTGAGCCTGCTGCAGCTGTTGACCACTGTGGAGACATGGAGAGGCGATGAGTGTCCTGATAAGGTGGGCACTGTTAAACTCAAACATGCAGTGACCCTGGAACCCATGACAGAACATTTAGTTTGGGGCCGTCTACCTGCTCACGTCTGTCTCTCAGCCGGCAGCACGGTCGTCGTGGAGCCAAGTGAGTCACGAACCGTGCCACGTTCAGTGATCGTGGGCCGGGTTGTAACGCCACTGTGGGGCGATGGATGGGTCCCAGTGAGAGTCATTAACCCCTTGACTAGACCAGTGACTTTGAGACGCAACTGCAAGATTGCAGACGTGTCACCGTGTATGGCATTGGAAGACTTTGACACTGACTACCTCTATGAAAATGACTCGTCAGCTGAAGTGAAATGTACTGTGATGAAGACAGCTGACAAGTCTGACACAGCCAGTGAGAAGAGCTTGTCTGTTGACTCAGACTGTACTGCTCGTCCACCCTTTAGTCCGACTCTCTCTGACTTGGGGCTGCAGGACATTGACCTTGATGCGACTCACCTGTCACCCTTTTGGAAGGCAAAGCTTGTTAACCTGTTGGCTAAGTACGAGTCCATCTTCTCTCACCACAGACTGGACTGCGGTAGGGCCACAGACGTTGTCCATCGCATCCGACTGAGTGACAGTAAGCCCTTCAGACTTCCCTATCGCCGACTGTCCCCATCACACTATGAGAAGCTGAGGGTGGCTTTAAATGAGATGGAGGAGCGTGACATCATCAGGAAGTCTACGAGCGAGTACGCATCACCTCTTGTTCTTATCTGGAAAAAGAATGGCGATCTGCGTCTCTGCACTGATTTTCGGTGGCTGAATGCACGCACTGTCCGTGACGCACACCCTTTGCCTCACCAGGCTGACGCCCTGGCTGCTCTGGGAGGAAATGCGTTCTTCTCGACCATGGATCTGACCTCTGGATATTACAATGTGGAGGTCCACGAGGAGGACAAGAAGTTCACGGCTTTCACCTCTCCATTTGGGCTGTATGAGTACAACAGGCTCCCACAAGGACTTTGCAACAGCCCAGCCACATTCATGAGGATGATGATGGCTATTTTTGGCGATCAAAACTTTCTGAGACTTTTGTGTTATCTTGATGACATCCTCGTGTTTGCCCCCAATGAACAGCTGGCATTGCAGAGGTTGGAGATGGTGTTCGAGAGATTGAAGGCACACAACCTGAAGTTAGCCCCCAAAAAGTGTCAGTTCATGAGGCCTTCTGTGAAGTTTCTGGGCCATATTGTGACTAAAGAAGGCATTTCAACTGATCCAGAGAAAGTCAAAGCCATTGTTGACTTGCAGGAGAAGGATTTAATGGTGGAGGGCACGGACATCCCATCCCCCACCAAGATTAGGTCCTTTCTTGGAATGGTGGGATTTTATCAGCAGTTTTTTGAGGGCTACTCTAGTATCAGCAAGCCTTTGTTTGCACTGACGTCTGGTCTGAAAAGGCCGAGGCGTACCAAGGGTAAGAAGAACCCACCTGTATCTCGGGACCTTTCCTGTGCTGATTGGACTCCTGCATGCAGCGAAGCTTTTGGAAAGCTAAAGCAGGCTTTGCTAAATGACATCACTCTTGCTCACCCCAACTTCAGCAGGCCGTTCCTCCTGTCAGTTGATGCCTCCTCCAATGGCCTTGGGGCAGTGTTGTCTCAGCTAGTTGATGGTGACGATGTTGCTAGGCCCATTGCATTTGCTAGCAAATCGCTTACGTATGCCCAGTCTCGCTACCCAGCACACAGGCTGGAATTCCTCGCACTTAAGTGGGCTGTGTGCGACAAGTTCAGCCACTGGTTGAGAGGAAACCGGTTCACTGTATGGACCGACAACAACCCGCTTACTTACCTTCTCAGTAAGCCCAAGTTGGACGCCTGTGAGCAGAGGTGGGTGTCAAAACTGGCCCCATACGACTTTGACATCAGATACATTCCCGGTCCTAAAAATGTGGTGGCTGACGCTCTCAGCCGTGAGCCTTTTGTGCACCCCAGTGTTCTCCATCGGCTCACAACTGTCCCCTATGGTGCACTATTGGAGGAAGCAAATGCCTTAGCACCTGACTGTGTGCAGGATGCGTTTCGGGTGTCCTGTGATCCACTCAGCTACCTGCAGCAGCATCCTCTGACTGTGGCCTCCAGCAGTGCAGTGGCAGTGCCCCAGCATACGCCTATCTCCTCGAAGTCAGTGTCTGCTGTTCTGGAATATTCGTTGGAGACAGACAGCTTGTCCCCTCATGCGTTCTGTTTGCCGCAGCTCACTCACCCGCTTCTGCCATCTGAGTTGTCTGACTGCCGACCTTTGCCCAGAGATAAACTGACATCGATGCAACGTGCTGATCCGTGCTTGGGTCGGGTACTCTATTTTGTGGAACGCCAAAGACAGCCATCGAGACGAGAACGCCCACATGAACCAGCGGAAGTCTTGCGGCTTCTTCGACACTGGGAGCAACTTACCATCAAAGCAGGTGTTCTGTATCGCTCTTCCAGGGATGCTGTGACAAAAAGGAGGACTTATCGGTATGTCGTACCAACTAACCTGAAGGATAAGGTCATGAAAGGTGTCCATGATGAGGCAGGTCACCAAGGGCAGAAGAGGACGCTCTATCTGACTAGGCAGCGGTTCTACTGGATTGGGATGGAGAAGGATATCAAAGACTATGTGCAGCAATGTCGCCGTTGCCTGGTCAGTAAGTCCCCTGAACCTGAGGCCAGGGCACCACTTGAGAGTGTTAAGACCTCTAGACCTCTTGAGTTGGTCTGCATTGATTTTTGGTCAGCAGAAGATTCGTCCAACAAATCTCTAGATGTCCTTGTTGTGACCGACCATTTCACTAAGCTAGCTCAGGCCTACCTCTGTCCCAACCAGTCAGCTAAAGCTGTCGCTCATCAACTCTGGAACAACTTTTTCTGTGTGTATGGCTTTCCAGAGCGAGTGCACTCAGACCAGGGTGCAAACTTCGAGAGCAGCCTGATTGCAGAGATGCTAAAAGTTGCTGGTGTTGAAAAGTCTCATACGACACCTTACCATCCAATGGGCAACGGAGCGGTCGAAAGGTTCAATCGCACCCTGGGAAACATGATCAGAGCTCTTCCACCAAGAGCCAAGCATAAATGGCCCCAGCTTCTGCGTTCACTCACCTTCTCCTACAATGCGACAGTCCATGAAACCACAGGCTTTGCTCCTTTTCTTCTGATGTTCGGCAGAATTCCCAGGTTGCCTGTGGACATGATGTTCCAGTCTGTGCTTATGGATGAGCAAGTGGTGGACTATGATGTCTATGTGCAGGGTCTACGGCGTGACTTGGCAGAGGCTCTCAGGATTGCTCAAGTTTCGACCACGAAACAACAACAGAAACAGTCTGAGCTCTACAATCGTAAGGTGAGGGGTGCACCTGTGGAGGTTGGGGACAGAGTCCTGCTGGCAAACAAAGGAGAACGAGGTCGAAGGAAGTTGGCTGATCGCTGGGAAAGTCACCTCTACATCGTTGTAGACAAACAGGATGACACTCACACCTTCAGACTCAGGAACTGTGCAACAGACCAGGAGAAAGTGGTGCACAGGAACCTTATCATGCCTGTTAACTTCCTTCCTCTCCCTGCTGATCCGGAGGATTGTGAATCCTTTGTCAGTGATCTGACTGATGAAGCTGTGGATGAGCCTGTGATGGGTGCTGAGCGTGACAGTGATTTTGCTCTTCCTGGATGTGGACCGGAGGACAGGACTGTCTGTTGGATTTCGCAGCTCCCTCTCTCCACAGGAGAACCGTTGCCTACCATGGCCGATGTTGATGAACATGATCAGAATGGACTTGACGAAACTCGCCCTGATGATCCCATTTCATGCAGACTTGACGGGCCAGGCCAGACCGTGTCTGACAGACACGGTCTGATCCTTGTGTTCCTGCTGTTGTTGATGCTGACTGTCCTGTTGACTTGCCAGACTTTCGACTTGCCGTTTCTACTTTTCCTGTTGACTTGCCGTCTCCTGGTGCTGTGTCAGTTGTGGCATCTGAGACTGGACGAAGCCTTACCTGTGACAGCCTACAGGGAGTACGTACTAGGTACGGCAGGGTTGTTAGACCAGTTGTCAGACTTATTCAGAACATGCACCAGAAGGTTCTTGCTGGTCGTTAGGGTTATTTTGTGTGTATTTTGTGTTTCACGTGTTTAGTGGTGAATGTATAGCCTATGAGTTCCTTCACTTATTAGGAGGGTTTGGTTCTTCTTAAATTTTTTATTTATTTTTTTTTCTTCTCTCTCTCTCATTTTCTTCTGCAGTAATGACGTAATGACACCTGTGTGTGACTATTGGCATGGATGTGTCCAGGTGGATATTGTGTGTGCTGTTTTATACCATGATCTGCAAGTTATTTAACATGTATTTGGGCGTGTTTACCTATGGGTGCTGGAAGGTTTTGCAACCCTTCCTCATTCTAATTCTTCAGGAATAGTCTTGTGACTGGTTTACTTGGCATCTGTGATCTTAACAGCACTGTACCCTTTACGTTTTGTTTTTGCCCATTTCCTCCTCATGAGATGTTATTGGTACCTGGTATCTAGTCTCGGTTACTGTATTTCTTTTGGTTTGTATGGGCAAGTGGAGATCAGTAGGGGGGAGTGTAACGGAGTTAATGTGACTCCACTTGCCACCTCTCACACTAGTCGTCAGTTACGACATTATTTTAAGGTTATTGAACGCAGCACCCCTGCGAATTAGGGTCGTGCACCCTGGGAGACCGTAACAGTTTTCCTGCGCTGTCTCCCTGGTGAGTGCACATGATGCTAGCTCCAGAAATATTTACCCTTATACTTTTAAATTTCGTATTTAAGTGGGTGTCTTAAGTTATGTTTTTGTACTGTTTCCTGTGCTACAGTGTGAGAGCGAGTTATTTGAAAGTTCTACTGAGACTGATTGTATACTGTTCTGCCAGGTACGTGTAGTGCTTATGCACAGTAGCTAATAGCACAGTTTTCCTGCGCTGTCTCCCTGTGTGAGAGCGAGTTATTTGAAAGTTCTACTGAGACTGATTGTATACTGTTCTGCCAGGTACAACAAATAAACCGACGAAAACAGTGGTTCGGTCTCTGTTGGTGTCCATAAACACAACGCACGAACACTACCGCTACATTTGCAGAATCGAAACCAGGTCCACTGCTGTGTTCACCAATACACCGTATACCACAAGACTTTATCTACTGTACAATACCCACAGCTGTCACATAAATGTAGAGGAGTAGAAACTACAAAAGAATCTAACATTAAATACTAAGTACATTTCTATTGTACTTGATTCATTTACACCACGGTAATTTTGACCTACATGGATGCACTTTAATGATACACAGAGAGGGAAAAGCATTGTAGAAAGCTTATTTTAATTCAGAGAATTAAAAACAGACTTGAAAATGAATAGGTCAGGTTATGATTCCTTTTTGAAAGACTGCAAGCATATCAAGACTTTTCAATTTGAACTTGCACTGAGCATGTTGTGAAATCACAAGAATATGAGCCTCAGTTTGACTAAATTAAGAATTAAACTTGTGACTAACTGTTGCAATAAAAGTACAAGCAAAAATTGCATCAGACATCTCATTTAGTGGTTGTCAGATCAAGCTGTTAATGTTCTTTGCTGTGTACTACTCTGAGGAACAAACCCCTCACACTCAATCTGTTTTTATTAGGACACTTACATTACACCAGTGTGCTTGGAAAGAACAACTTTCTAAGATGTTTATAAATCTCCTTCATTTTTAGTCCATATATGATGGGATTGAACAGAGGATGATACAAAATCATTTGTAAAGTCATTATGAACCGCACAATTGTTGGGAAATCAACTTCCAGCCGAAGAAGAAGTACGTCATAGGCACTCAAACTGGAAAAGTTGATTAAAACAATCAGGTGCGGCAAGCAGGTCTGTGCAGCTTTTCTCCTGACTTCTCTACAGCTTCGATAGGTTATTATGAATATCCTGGTGTAAGTAAAAAGTATGAAGAGCAGAGGGAGAAATACAATGTTCACAAAACCAACTAAACCATAAATGTTTAAAAATGTCGAGCTGATACAGTGAAGCTTGTAAACTGTGCTGTTGCATATGATACCTTTAAAAGTAAATTTACAGAGTTTTTTATTCGCATTGAGTGAAATTGGCAGTCCAACCTGACAACTCGGCAGAAGCCAAGCTAAAACCAGCAAAATGTTGACATTAGTTTTCCTCATGATAGTTGAATATTGCAGAGGTTTACATATGGACACATATCTGTCATAAGCCATCGCTGCCAACAGAAAGAATTCTGCACCAGCCAGAGAGTAATATGCAAACCACTGAAAGAGACACACAGAATACAACATGGTTTGTTTTTCAGACAAAAGGTCAATCAGAAGCTTTGGGTAGATGAGAGTGCTGAAAAGAACAGAGTTTGTTAACAAACCAGCAATGAACATGTACATAGGTTCATGGAGGTTTCTGTGAACCACAATGAGACAAACAATAGTAGAATTACTGCAGAGTATCAGAATATAAGCTGTAAGCATGATCACAAAATAGAGATATCTGTACTTGTTCACTCCCACATACCCCTCAAGAATCAAATATGTGTCATTTTGTTTATTTTCCATTAAGGCTGTCTAAGGTTGTCTTTTAAGTCTCTATATCTTTATAACATATAGAGAATTTCTTGCAATAGATTATTACCTAAATTGAAGTGTACTGAGTTTGAAGCACAAACAGAAATCTAACTTCAAACTGAGGTGTTCAGGCTCTGTGGACCGTTTTTATGAGCCAGCCTTGCCCTCAGTGGATCCCATTAAACCCCCTGCTCTCCTGTCAACAACATCAGATGTTAAAAGATCCGAATCAGTGGTGGTTTGCTGTGTGGAAAGGAAAAGCTTTTGAACTTGAGTTATAATTGTCAATTTTTAGAATCAATAAAAACCAATGATAGGAAATCATAAGGATAACAGGTTTAGTATTGCTTAGTTAAGAAATAAATCTCTAACCTGCTAGGACACATTTTTTTGGTTCGAATCATTCTGTCTTTAGATAAGTTTATTAATGCCAAAAAGGTGTCCTCAACACATACAAAAGCTAGTCAAACTTTCTACCAGGTTCTGTCCCAGGACCAGTCCTTTTCATATTATATATGATTATGGGCTGGATGACTCGTATCTTTTGACTTAAGACAAAACTGAAGTCACTGTGTTTGGCTCTCAACATTTCAGAAACACAACCTAATTGCAGAATAAAGTTACTCTGGAAGGAATTGTGAAACCGTGAGGGGACTCAAACTTATGTTTGACCAAGATACGCCGTTTAGCCACAACATTAAAAGCACTGACAGGAGAAGTAAATAACATTGACCACCTTGTGACAATTCAATGTTCTGCCAGACAAGGCACCCCCACCACATAGCAATGACACTCCTTGATGGTGGCAGCCATCCCCAGCAGAATGTAGCCTGACATAGACACACACACAAAAACACTTTAGGAACAACTAAAAAACATGAAGAACAGCACAAGGTGTTGACCTGGCCTCCTGGCCTAGATCCAAAACTGATCAAGTATCTGTGCCCCTCCCCTCAACCCATAGGACCCAAAGGCCCCCACTGACAATATTCTGTTGCGAGACACCACAGGACACCCTCGATCTCGGAAGGCCCATGTCCATTCTCTGATGAGTCACAACTGTTTTGGAGGCACAAGACCTACACAATATTAAGAAGGGGGTCATAATGTTATGCCTGATCTGTGTATGTCCTTTAAATTGCACACAGTCCCTGGGGTTGCCTTATTTTACCTGTGAAATATTGTTGGGGATATATTGTGACGTGATGCTGAATAACCAATTCCTGCAGTTGTTACTTCTAGGCTGGCCTGATTGAATTTATTATTATCAGGATGTTCACTGTAAGTGTACTGAATTAGTACGATGGATTAAATTACTTTTAGCTTCTCTTCATATGCAAGGCCCTAATGAGCAAATACGCAGAAGTCAGCTTCAACTTCTGTCTGATAAATCTTCTCATTAGGGGTGGCTCATGTGACCTCGATCCATTCTTTAATTATTATTGAGATGTAGATCATCACCTTTCCTACAGTGACCAGCAGCCTAGGCCTGTAGCAGCATAACTAACAGCTGCTCTGCCATAAGATGAGATGTCCTTCAGGCAGGTTTGCTTTGGACAAATTGGTCCTTCATCACCTCCCTAACCAAGGACCTTATTGCTGGGTAATTCAGTCTGATGGTTTCAGACTTTTTCCATTTCACTCTTTTCACGGCCACACTCCTCATGAGAACACTCAAAGTTTCATACCCATGCCTTGGTCTAGGACTCCTCCAACTTGATGACTTAGTTTGTGTCCTCACATGTCTTTTGGATTGTGGGGCCTTTATATGCGCAGTTGTCACCGCTTTCTAATTCATGCCCAATCACTGAATTGAATTTCGGCCAGGTTGGCTGAAGTAGTTCAAGTTCTAGCTTCATCTCAAAAATAATTAAAACTAACCCCAAGACACTGTAAATGTCACAGAACTTTTGTACTTTTGCACAAGTTATTTGCGCAAGTTAAGTCAGAAAACATGAAACCTGAAGTTAAGATGCATGTGTGAGTAGGATTTATGACAGCACAGCTTATTTCTTACAAAACTTCTGCAAGTAGTAATGAGGAAGTGAAGCCACCAGAGTCCACACACTGACAATGGTAAAAGAAAGCAATTTCCAGTTAGTATGATGCAACTTATTTAGATAACACTAAAATGTCCCTTCGAGGAAGATTGGTAATATTTCACTGTATAAACTAAAGTGACAGCCTGATGTAAGGATAGTGTAATGAGTGTCATTAGTGTCCTCTACCGTGTCCTCCCATGTGTGCTCGGCACTTTCGTAAACATCGGCCCAAGACTCGGGGGAGCGGCCGCACTACAGCCAGTTCTCAAGCAGCTAATTATGACCCAGTGGCAACAGTGAGCTGGACTCGTGGGATGTTCTTGCATATACCACAACAATCAGAAAGACCTGTCAAACTGATCTAACATGCTGAATCATTGTCATTATTAGATTCTCCTGGCACCAGAGAGTGTTTTCTTTAATTGCCTGTGTTACTAGTAGCAGTTGTCACAATAATAAAGGTGATCCACAGGTCATTATTGCTTTTGCCCTTAGAGAGCAATTAACACAAACTTTAATCCATACAGTTTAACAACAGCAGCAATAAAAATATTAGTAAATGTCCCATTGAAACAAGTTCTGATACAAATTAATCAAGTAAATACAACTGCCTTTACCTTTAAGAAAAACAGGCCTTTTTTTATTGTTGTTATGGTTCGAATATGTGCAGTTTTAAAGTCGTAACATGACTTATAATAAATACATAAATAGTAGTAAAGTAATGTGTGAACAGTTTGCATGTGATAACACAGATGTAGAGAATGAGCTACATACGGTGTGCACAGAGTTTTCAATAAATGTTTACTTTTTTTAAAAGGTTTTTTGTTTCAGAGTCAAGTGAACACAATAGGTGAATTAACGTCAAACAGAGGTGATAATCCTACAGATCTTTGATTGTGCCACGTATATTAACATAACCTTGGTCTTATTTTCACGTATAATCACGTTGCTTTAGAACAACACTGAGCACACATTTTCCAATTAGCTGCTAAAGATTAGGAAACAGCAGAGGAACTACCACCATCTCAGGATTATTGGGGCCCAGTTGAAGACTTCAGCGTACCTCTGTGTCCAGATCATTTCACGTATAATCACGTTGCTTTAGAACAACACTGAGCACACATTTTCCAATTAGCTGCTAAAGATTAGGAAACAGCAGAGGAACTACCACCATCTCAGGATTATTGGGGCCCAGTTGAAGACTTCAGCGTACCTCTGTGTCCAGATCAATACCCTGGAGATTTTAGGACAGACAGAATTTCAAGGTGCTTCTCATTTTCCATGCATTTGTACTGCATAGTGTGATATTAGCTTTGCGTCTCACCGTATACCCAGGAAATATTTCTGCAAAGAATATTTTGAATGCTAGCTCTATCCATTCTTTTTTTTTTATTCCATTTCCACTGTCATGTAAATCAAGTTACAGCATGCCAAGCTTGGTATAACTATATACAATTTAAATTTGCAATATGAATTTGCATTTAAAGGATTAATGATCAATAAAGGATCACTAAACATTCATTTTGGCCAACATCATAATCTGATACATTGTTTAACACCCACGCTCAGTGATTATCCTTGAGTTTTTCTTCTTGACGTTACCAAGAAGTTTTGACTGGTTTTTAAAACTGGAGTTTTATATCTTGGTGCACAAGTCTTTCAACAATGTGTAACACTTAATTACTCCCCCCTCCTTAGGAATGCTACAACTCAGTTTCTGTTGTTACACTCTGCGTCATTTGGCTATAAACTAGTCCTTTTCCAAGGTGAAAATATTCAACACTATAACCCCTATAACCCTCCGGCCTAAGGATGCCAGTGTTGGTTTCCATGATCTGGAACGTTCGCAGATAGGAGTCCACTTGGCCTCTTATATTTTAATAGACTTTTTCTAATTATGGGCCCAATTCCAATAATGAGTTTAACTAGCAGGTGTAAAGGGAGAGGAACATGTAGCAGCTGCCCAAAAGTTCAGCCAAAGCAATTCATCTCCCCCTGGTGGCTGGCTGCAGTATAGGTCACAAAGCTTGTATGAGCCAAACAAAAGCATTAAAGCAAAAATAAAAATTTCCTAAAGTTAGTTTCTGTCATATTATGTAGCTCTCATCATTTGATGCACATTCAACTGCTGGTTTGTCCGATGAAGTTTTGTTTTAAGTACTTATTTGATTCAATAAAAACAAAAAGTAAATCACTGCTGTGATCGTATTGAAAGTATGTTAAGTGAAAATATATAAAACAAATAAGTAATTAGACAGAGATGGTCTCATGGGTTTAGTTTCGGTCACCTGTTTGACAGTGTTTAGGACTGTGAGACTTAAGACTGTTACATACATCGTGAGATGCGAGAAATTAGTTATTGCAGCCCTCTTTTGGGATGTGGTGCCTGGCAACTATTCTATGATTGGTTAGAAATCGGAGTGTTGGAGTCATCAAAATGACTGACCGATGTCCGGAAATAATAAGAAAATTGCCTCTTGTCGTCCGTCTCCAGCAATGCTTAGCACATGCGACATTATGCTGCAGTGGGACGACCCTATGAGGCCTTCAGTATAAATGACCTGGCCAAAACAAACTTCTTGTTCTTGTTCTTGCTCACCTCGAGAACAACTACAAATTTCTTGCTTCTTGCGGAGTATGTAACAAGCTTTATCTTGCAGCTTCACCAGGTTCTTCTTGCTGTTTGCTTTGTGTCACTGTTGTGCTGAAAAGGAGTAGGGAAAAGTAGGGTTACGGTTATCCTCCATCCTTTTCTCAGTGCTGACCAGTCATCTTGTTCCTGTTGCTGATAAGCAGCCGCATAGCATGATGCTGCCACCACCATGTGAACCTTTGTCTTTGTCTAAGCATTTCAATTTTAACCTCGGTTAGTTTGATATGATTTGTGCCTTTTAGTCTGTGTAGCTTTCATCTAGCCCAGGGGTGTCACACATCTTTTAGTTCAGGGGCCACATTCAGTCCAATTTGATCACAAGGGGTCAGTAACATAACAGCAATAGCTCCAAAAGTTTCCCTTTGAAAAACATTATGTAGATGTTTTTACTTTTAATAAACTGTCCTTTTCTAAAACATTTTATGAACAATCTGAAATTTCTTAAGAAAAGTAGGTACAATTCTGACTCATTGCTTTCATCTGCTGTTTAGGTCTGGGTCTCTCTTACTAAAACAGTGCGCCCCTAGTGGATATAATATGAATAGCAGTTACTTTAATTGAAAAAGCTGCCATAAATGTTTTTCAGTGTAATATTTGCACTTTGCAAATTCATCCCGCGGGCCAGATTGAGCATCTTGGCCTGCCGTATATTTGACACCCCCGATCAAGCTTCTACTGAGTGCTGAGATGGTCGTCCTTTATGCAGGGGTTTCGTATCTCTCCAAAACACTCCTAAAGTTCTCGCAGTTGGTCCTTCATCACTTCCCTAACCAAGAATCTTGTTGCTGGGTAACTCAATCGGATGGTTTCAGACTTTTTCACATTTTTCAAGACCACACTCATAATAGCAACACTCAAAGTTTTGTACCCATAATATTGGACTGTATAAACTAGTGAAGTGACAGCCTGATGTAAGGATACTGTAATGAGTGTCATTAGTGTCCTCTACCGTGTCCTCCCATGTGTGCGCAACACTGTCGTAAACATCAGTCCAGGACTCAGGGGAGCGGCTGCACTACAGCCAGTTCTCAAGCAGCTAATTATGACCCAGTGGCCACAGTGAGCTGGACTCGTGGGATGTTCTTACATTTTCCCTCAGCAGTCAGAAAGACCTGTCAAACTGATGTAACATGCTGGATTATTATCATTATTAGATTCTCCTGGCACCAGAGAATGTTTTCTTTTATTGCCTGTGTAACTAGTAGCTAAATGAAGCAGTTGTCACAATAATAAATGCAATCAACAGGTCATTATCTCTTTTGTCCTTAGAGAGCAATTAACACAAACTTTAATCCATGTAGTTTAACAACAGCAGCAATAAAAATATTAGTAAATGTCCCATTGAAACAAGTTCTGATATAAAAGTGCAACATTAAATGAATCAAGTAAATGTGACTGCGTTTATCTTTAAGAAAAATTAAAATCAGTAAAGCAGTGATAACCTGGATGAGAATGAGGCACAGATTTTTTTACTGTTCACTTGCCACCAGTATCAATAAATGATTCATTGTAAAGGTTATGGATCATTGTCTTCATATAATTTTTAATTTTATAGTCAGTAATCACAATGAGTGATTTAATGCCTAACCCATATGATAATCCTGCAGCTCTTTGATTCTGTCATTTTAAACCACAAAATAAAAGAAAAGGTTTCTTTTGAGTGAAGTAAAAATCAAATAACCGTAATGTTTCTCATGTCTGGATTATGGATACAGAGTAAAGAAGGCCATTCTGTTTCTCTTACGTCGTCTCTCTCTGGCTGTGTATCTCTTTCTGGAGGATCAATGTTAATCTCTGAGGAGGCGACCCAGTGACCATTACGCTGTAATAACCCCCAACACACACACATATACGCACACATACACACTGCTGACAGCGGCTGGCCTCTTGAAGACCCAGATGTTGTGGTGGGATTTAACGTGTCAATGCTACTGTTTATTGCGTGGCCATCTTAACACTGTGTTGCGGCTAAACATGTCTGACCTGCTGTGTGTGTACTGGTTTGTCTGTCTTTGAGAGGACCACTGTGAGGTTCAGTATTTATGAGGACCAACCAATATTTTTCAGCAGACCTTCAGGACACTGTGGGTTTCAGTCTTGGTTCATGGATTTGGAAAGGAACAAGTTAAGGTTAAGTTAATGTATTATATCACCAAGAGTCCTCATAAAGACAGATAAATAGACTTGTGTTTACGTGTGTGGCTAAAAGCAGCAAAGGGTTAAGAAGCTTTGTGATCTGTTGAAGTACTTAAAGTGGGCGAGAGAGCGAGAAGTAAAGATGTCATGCAATGACAGAGCGAAATGGTGAAGAGATGTGGATGTAAAAACCAAAGAGAAACCGACTTACTGAGTGAGTGACAGGAGGGAGGGCTGGGGAAAGAAAAGATTTTAAAAAATCTAAAAAAGATTGAATAGGAGGGGACAACAGAGAGAGAAAGAGAGAGAGAGAGGGAGAGAGCGGTTGGTGTTTGGTTGGATTAAGTCGGGTTAGAAAGGATTAGTGTCAGTTTTGGTTTGGTAGTAAACTCACATCCATGTCAGTCACTACTGACTCACACTGCTGATTCACTTCAGCTCAGAGATCACACACTGAAACATCACCGTAGTGGAAACCGGGCCGCAGAAAGACGAGGTACGCTGGTCTTATTTAACACTTTTAACCATCATGGTTTGACTGTAGGTATGTAAGTACTGCATGTGTCTGTCGGTGTCTCTATGACCTTCCCAATGCTGCACTGAAGCTAAATGCTAGCATGCTCACGATACTTGTTACTGTTGTTTTGCTATTATAATTTTTATTTCTTTATTTGTATAACATCCAAACATGTTGAGGGAGGAGGGGTTAAAGTACTTAAAAAATAAATGACAGGATGAAGTGATTAAGTGATTCTTTTCTTATTAGATGCCGCCCTACCATGCCTATCAGATCAACTCTCATCAAGATTGATCTGAATTCCAAACCGAATATAATGTGTTTTATTCTATTTTACTTTTTTGATCATATTTTCATTCAATTGTTTGAGCAAATCTTTCCAGCTACCCTGACTAGGAAACACTGGCACACAGACTCATTTAAAGGCCTTTATCTGGCTGATAAAGTGCAAAATGGTTTGCACTCTTACGAGGTTTCAAACTAATCCACCAAGACAACAGTGACAATTTTGAAAAAGCAGAACCTTTTCAAAACGCTGAGTTTCAAATTGTGGCCTACTATCAACTCCATATAAATGTGTGGAATCAAATATCTCATCTCAAATCTGAGGATTTCTACTTAAGCTTTCATCCATATCTTACTACAGAAGGCGTAGCAAAGAATGGCAACTCCCACAATTGGCACTGAAGAAATTCTAAAGTTATGCAATATGTAATGGGAGTAGGTTAAGCTTGGTACAAAATGTTCTTATACTCAAGAACTTATTACTATATTAAAGAAGTGTTCAAATTCCATTTACATGCATGTTGGAGGGATTAGCACAGGAACTGAATGCCTATATAGTAGGCCAATGGTAGGTTCCTGTGTATTTTTATATTTAAAGAAATAGAAATAGAAGGAACTATTAAGAGTAAATTTACAACAGTTTGAGTTGAACCTGAACCATGTTTAGTAGCTTCTAAAATGAGCCATGCCTTTCCCAAAAAAAAACTATTTCAGTTAAGCTGTGGTCAAAGGCTTGGTTAAATCTTGGTCAGAGACAGGTGTGTAGGCAACTTTATTTAAATAAGCTTCCTTGTGACAGACACAAACAAATTTATATTCAAAAATACTTTCATGCTAAAAAAATAGCCTAGATATTGAGTTTGCAGTATTTTATAATGAAAACAGACCCAGGCTCTATGGTGTGATCAGCTCCATAGATCACTTTCAGATCTAACCAAAGCTCTTCCTGAACGGAGTAATTGGAACCGGAAGCTGAGTCAAGATAAGAAGCTAAAGACGAGCCGTAACCTCAAATTAACCCACATTTTGTAACCTTCTGCTGTAAGAGGCAGCATTAAAATAACACAATCTGTATTTAAAACCATCACTTTCCTGTATAATAATTATTTTATAATGATATAAAATAATATTTTCATATATTTAGTGGTAAAATAAATATTTTATGCAAAAATTCCAAACAAAATTGAAGAAACACTGAAAGTTGCAGAATTAAAAATGGGCGACAATAGATGGTGGAGACACCTAAATACAAATGTGCAGTTAGAGAATTTCATAAATTGTGGAAACTGAGTAAATTATACTTTGTTCAAAATGTCACAAGGATTGAATCCCAGTGGATTGAATCCCAGAGCATTAATTATAAAGGACATGTACGTTTTTTGATAGCACAGTCTGGTGCTTGAAACCAAGACATTGGCCAAGACATACAGTATGAGATATTAACTAGAATGACAGCTGGGCTAATGATAAAACTACATTCTGATGTAGCTGATGTTTTTAGTGTGTTTGACAAACCTGAGGGACCTAAACAACCCAAATCACAACCCATTTCAACCCTAAACACAATGTGCTTCCTGGTAGGGAATCTAATTTTCCAAAAATTTAAATTATTTGAACAGGTCCATAGTCCATTGAAGTTAATGTCTTCTCAAGCCACCACACCAGATATATATCACATTTTCAGTGCCCTTATCTCTACTTAAAATTACTTTAGAGTGAATATTCCCTACTAAACCTTTGCTTAATATGACATGTCTTCTTCCAAAGTACCAGACTTCAAACAATCAGTTCACCTGTTTCCACTTTCCTCATCAGGCCTTGTCCTTGAATACTCAGACTCAGTTCTTATCAGAATATGAGTCTGGTAACACATGGTGTGTATAGCCCTGATTGGTTTTAGTTAAATGTTTTGATTCCTCAGATTATTCTTCCTTTTTCATTCCATTTCTTCTCAGAGGAACAAGACTCTCCTTCCTCCCGAGTCTGGAGGATCACCATGAGACAAGCTATGGAGGATGGTGAGAAACCAACCCTTCCACTAGAACCTCATACATATATACATCTGACACTGGATGCATCCATTGGTTCTTGTCTTAATTGAGTTCAGGTTTAATCCCAGACTGAGGTCTGAATCCGGACCGGGTGCTTCATTTGAATTTAATCTTATCTAAAACCTAATTCTAATGGTATTAATCTCTCTCTGTCTGCAGGGTTCAGGGTTTCCCTGTATTGTTAATCCTGTCTCGCCCAAACATAGCTGTTTTTGACCTTCTGCTCAGGAGAAACTTCCAGCCTCAAACAGCTGCTACAGCATTACAGTCTCCTGCATGTTGGAGACCTTGGTAGTAGAAGTTATCATAGACAGAGTAATATACATTGATCAGGCATTACATTATGACCACTGACAGTAAGTAACATTGACCATCTTGTGACAATTCAGTGTTCTGCTGGGAAACCTTTGGACCTGCCATTCATGTGGATGTTACTTAGACATGTAGCACCCACCTAGCCCAAACCAGGCACCCCCAACCCACAGCAATGACAGTCCATGATGGTCTGGTGTCAAAACCAAATATTATATTAATACATCCAATAACGGTTGAGGTGTTTGACTCTAATCAAAGTGTAAGAACAGTTGGCAAACTCCTACTGTCCCCTGTAAAACCAAAACGCTACCATGTTTAAAAAGGTCCTTATACTTCCTAATGAGATGCCATCATTTGATTTTGATTTTTAATGTGTGTGTGCAGGCGTCACTGAGGTGCTGTCCAGTGTGGTGGAGGACGTTGATCAAGCCGTCAGCAGAAACATTGGCGGCGCTCAGCTTCTACATGAACTACTGAGCGCACCGTGGCTGCGAGCGCTGCTGAAGGTGTATGATTAGAACCATCCTGCAGTAAAACGGACTCGGGAGCCGTCTTTAAACTGATGTTATCGTTTACATTTTTCCCCTCTCCAGATTTATGAATGCCTGTTGCAGTTCCAGAGGCTGACACCGAGCCCCATTCTGCCTTACGCCACAGGACTTTCACATGAGGTGTGCATCCAGCTGGTTAGAGTAGTCTTTGAGGAGTCATGGAAATAACTAAATAAGAACAAGTGTTTTTAAACTAAGTGGGCTCGGTTTCAAGGAATGGCTTAGACTTTTTTTAAATCAGGTGTGGCGTCTGACCAGTGTCACATTTCAACATGTGATTCTTTATTCCTGTCCGTCTTCTTGCTTCTCCATCAGATCATGACCGTAATACAGAAGTCTCACCGTCCTTCAGCTGAAGCTCGGGAGCTCCACCGCCTCCTCAGCTCACCACACATCCAGGTCTGTGTGAGATTCATTTCAAGCCTCTTGCCTAGTTCACACCTGCTGCTCTGTTAAAACACATGTTAACTGTCCCTGTCTCCGTCAGGCTGTCTTATCATCCCACGACAGCGTAGCACAGTCAGACTACGGTCCTGTCTTACCGCCTCTGCCTGATGAGTTGCCGGAGGATGAGGAGGCCATGAGGATCGTTTGCCTGGTGAAGAACAATCAGCCGCTGGTGAGACAGAGCAAATGCATTTTGTTAGCTCTCAATTTAGTTTGTTACCCTTCAGTTGAATGTAGCCAAGCATCTGTTAACATTCATTAATTCACAGACAGTTCTGCTGGTATAGGTGTGTGTAGAAAATCCTGGAGCATAAAGTCAACCCACCAGTGAACAGTACGCGATGTGTAAACCTATCACTGCCTTTTTAAAATGTTTTTCATCTTTCATTCTCCGAGAGTGGAGAAGGGTGCAGAGGAAGTGTAGAAGGCGGAGTAGGCGTGATCCGCAGCCGCTGGAGCAGCCTTCGCCGCTTCACACTGGAACGCCTCGTCCCTGCGAGGAGGGCGTGGTCAGGGGAGGAGCTCAGGGCGACTGAGAGCGAAGCCAGGCCTCTGCCCCTCCCCAGAGGAGGCCAGGCTCGACCATTTCTGCCCCGCTACGAGTCAACGGGAAATTGCTGTGTATGCCCGCAGACTGCAGAACTCTGGAAGAAAAGGCTCAACCACTCGTCTCCTTCTATCTTTAGTCCTGCCGCCTGCACTGGTAAGAGGAGGAAGAACAGAGGACTCCATGCAATCACCATTTTTTCATTCAGTCATTCTTTTCTCCACAATCAAGTTAATTAGCCGGAAAATGCAAATCCATGCAGTCCATCTCATCTTTAATCCCATCATTGTGGCATTTATTCCTTTCATTGGCTGGTCACTTCATCCATCCAGCACTTTCCTTGGAAGTTGTCAGCCACTTCATCCGTCATATATCTTGGTGACATTCCTCACTGGCCAACAAGTTTGTGGTCCCGCCTTTCATTTCATTTTACCTGCCTTTCTGTGGTACTGATTTTGCCAACTTTCTTTCTTTTCTTCTTTTCCCTCCCAATTGTGTCATCTCACCTTCAGAGAAAGCCAAACCCGATGGGGATGAAGGGGCGTCCAGTGATGACTACGCCTACCCTCCTCCTCCAGTCCCAGCTTACAGTCTCAGCCTTCCTAACTCCCCCCTCTTGTACAAAAAAGTTGCTACAGCTGGACAATCAAGGAACATCCCTACGCCTGGCAGGACGCCTTCTTGTTCCCCCTCTGGTCCTGCAACTCAGCGAGGGGTTAGCACTTTCTCAATCCCTGACAAGCAACATGGCTTACCAACTGGACCTCACAAGATATGCCAAGATGAAAATCGTTTGTTGATGCACCACCGGTCGACGGCTCCTCTTTACAAAGAATGCCACAAGCAGATGCAAAATCAGCAACTACCAAATCATAGTCGACCTCCTCAGCCTTCACTGTTCACCAAGCAGTGCAGCGTGGAAGAGCTGAGGTCCACTGTTCAGACGGTGGCCAGCAGTATTGAGCACAGCGGTCACGACGTACACCACCTCGGCAAGAAGATGGTGGCGGCAACAGAGATGATCACAGATAGCGTGGAGGAAAATGCGCAAGCGCTCAGCCTGCTTGCTGAGGTGGTAGACAAGCTCCAGGGGCTGATTGTGGCCAAAAAACACCTCGAGTCCTCTCCACCTCACAGACCAGCTCAGCACAATCGTCCTCCACCTCCTCCGAGGGTCTCCTCATTGTCTCCAAAAGTGGTCTGTAAGCCTCCCACGCCTTACCCACGTCCCCTCTCACCCTGCACTTTGTCATCTTGTTCTTCCTCCTCCTCTTCGACTACGTCTGCCAGTTCTTATGCAGATGGTTTTGCAATTTCTGGAAGTTCGGAACAACTGAATGGAGGATTCAAAAGGATGGACGGTGGCTTTGGTGGCACCCAGAGAGCAGGTGGTAGTGGCAGTAATGGACGGGTGAGATTCAACAACGGGACAGTTTCTGGAGCTTCTTTGGAGGAGCAAGACTTTAAGAGTACAGGCTGCTTGAAGACAAAGAAGAAGAAAAATAAGTAGCAAAAGTGAAAAAGAAAATGTCTCCTCTGCTGCCTGCTTTGGTGTTCAAAGTGTACTTTGAACTTTTTTCTGTCTGGGAAGATTATGGGAACTCACGAACAGGAAACCATGCAGACAAACAGCTACGCCACAGTTTGGATGAATAGTTTATTAGACTTTCTACATTTCTACATGTGTCAGAAGCAGAATGATCAATTCTGGGACAACAAACACTTCCAAAAGACATTTTTCATTTGGTATGGCAAGTATCGCTCAAAGTGGTTAAAAAAAAGAATAATTTAAAGGTACAGAGAAATTATGGCCATTCATATCATTTCATCAGCGTTCATCTGTGCAGTCTGAACGCACAGTGAACTAATGGATGAGGTCAAGATTAGAGTTCAATAAATATAATCCGTCATTTGAATAGCTTGCGTTATGAAATCAAAAATGTAAGAGAACCAAGATTGAGCCTAGGGGAACGCCACTCAATTCAGTGAAATAAACATAGGACCCAAACGTCTTGCTTGGAAAATTGTCCTATTCTGTTTGTCATCTGGGTCATAAGAGCTCTAAACCAATGTAAACCAATATTATTATATATTCTATAACTAGAAGTTCTTGCAGAATATTTTCCAATAAACCATCATGACACGTTTTAAAGCTCTCCTGAACATCTTCTGAAGCTTCGTAGCTCCTGGTGAGATTTTACCTCTATTGAAGGCCAGTTAGTTGTTGTTGTTTAAAATATCCCCTATGAAATGTAATGCCATGATATTTTCTTTGGGCATTCATGTTCCCTGGAGGATCACATCTACGTATTTCGGTGTTCCTCTGATCTTTTGTCTTTTTAGTGGAATACGTGACTGTTATCTGAACATCTACTTTGAAATGTCAGTCCTTGCAATCCCTTTGAGATTTCATCTACCATCACTGCTTAAGCTGAGCGACGTGGTTTGCGAGTGAAACGTCTCGGCAACTGCTGGAAGCGCTGCGATGAAATTTGGCAGTTTTAACGACCCACAAAGGATGATTTGTAATAACACTGATATCAGGTCAAAATGTTAATCCGTCCAACACTGCTGCTGTGGATATGCCGGGTTTTTTTGTTCAGCTATTGCAGCCATTTCATTTATTGTGGATTTATGTGGTGGATTTATGAAGAGGAAAGAAAGTATTTTATTAATTAATTTTGTTTTTTAGCGTGTGTATGATTGACAGATAGAGAGTGTGTACAGTGGACTGTATTCCACTGGTTGAAATTACATGCAGTGGAAGGGATTTACTTCATCAGTCGTTTTCACCATCCATCCTGACTCAATCTTCATCCATTCACTGTTTATGTCCCCATCTGCCCCCTCTCTTTTCATGCTGAGTTACACTAAAAGCTTGAGGTAAATGCTAAGTGCTTGGTAAATGTGCAGTAACTGTCTGTTTGTCAGGGGGCAACCATAAAGAGAGATGAGGGGACGGGGGAGATCTACATCGCCAGGGTGATTCACGGAGGCCTGGCTGATCGCAGTGGTGAGATAAAACTGTATAACACTACAGACTTGTGTATGTTTGACTCAGCAAAAGAGACAAAATCATTCATACCATTGGTTTCTGTGTGTGTCAGGACTCCTCCATCCTGGTGATCTATTAGTGGAGGTGAATGGTGCCCCAGTGGTGGGTCTGGAGCCAGAACAGGTCATCCAGATACTGGTAAGTCACCTGAGGGTTGGGGAAAAATAAATAAATATCAAGAAATATCAACCAGAAGTTGTAGAGAATGGTGAGATTTCACAATTTTATGAGCTTGATGAAGGAAGAGAGGCAATTTCACAGAGGTTGGCGTCTCCAAATACTGCATTTAAAGTATGCATAAGCTGCTGTCAGCTCTGCAGACATGGTTGTCCGGAAGTTAAGTCTTTCTTAATGCAAGTGTTTCGTAATAATGTGTATAAATCTCTCCTTGTCCTGTTGTTGGCTTTCCAGTTCCTCTTCTTTTTAATTTTTTAAACCTTAGTATTTAAGAGATATGACAAAAAAACACCACTATAAATGAGGCAACTCCCACAGTCTACTGGATGTGATGTGTATTGCAGTACGTCCTGTATAAATTTTTAAATGTATAAAAAAACATAAAGACTCAACATAAAGCAAATAAAAATACAAAAAGTTCCCTTCGTTGTTATTGTCTGGTTCTCGAAGGTGTGCACATCTGATTATGTGTAACAGAATTTATCCAATATTTACTTTTTTGTGTTTATTTTTCTCCCGATCAGACGAATTCCCAGGGCACCATCCTGTTCAAAGTCATTCCGAATCCAGCGCAGCTCAGCAGCAGCCAGAAGCCGGTAAGAAACACCGACCTCATCACCTCACCTTTAAAACGACCTGCAAAAAAATACTCCTTTAATCACATTGAACTAACTGCAAATATAAGAACTCACTGTGACCAGGGTAAGAGTTAAAAAATGCATCTGCTGTGCAAATGCAATGACGTTCAGAATGTTTGTCCAGTGCAAGGCCAGTCCTCTGGGAAGATTGATTGAAGTGATCGAACATGATGATCTCAGATGAATGTCGTCCTCTGCAGAAACAGACATTCTGAAAGAACTACACCCATGTAAAGTAGACTCTAGAGATTGTTATGACAAAAATACAGAAGATCAACTCCATCTGGCACCAACAATTAGATTTTCCTAAATTCTAATGTATGATATGAACTTTAACTGATGTTCCTGATCTGTGTCTGTAGGGTTTTAGTCACTGCATTGATGCCATTATTCTTCTGTATCTGGGTTCTTCAAGATGACGCTTGCTTAAAAGACTTTCCATACATAAATACATAACTCATCTTTGCATAAAGACAGGACACAGGGGGAACCAGTCAGCACAGCTCTGTCTATAAGTAACTTGACTTCTCTCCTTCCCCTCTGTCTCTGTCTCTCAGGTGTACATGAAGGCCATGGTGGACTACTGCCCCCTGCAGGACTCCTCCATCCCATGTCCAAATGCAGGCGTGGCATTCAGCAGAGGGGACCTGCTGCAGGTGGTTGACCAGTCGGATGGACAGTGGTGGCAGGCCAGGAAGCTGCCCTGTGCTGCTTCCTGCGCCGGTCTGATTCCCTCTGCCGGCAGGCTGAAGAGGTGACATTCACATTCACGCACTGAACACCCCAGCAATGATCACAAGCTGCAGCCAGAGGGAGCACTTGGTTCACAAACCTGACATAATCAGCTGAGGGGGAGACGAATGCAAAGATTTAAAGGCTGTATTTAATCCTTTATACTATTTTTATATTATATAAAACAATATTAATGTCAGATATCAGTCACACAAGATATTTAACTGCACTGACAACTACCTTTAATACTGGTGCTTTAACTGCATGGAGCTGGATTAACATGACTTTAATGTACTTGTCATGGAAATACTTCATTGTTCCATCAATAATTTACCTTAAGTAAGGCTTGTGTTATACTTTGAACATTTTTATCTTACATTTATTATCTTTACATGGTTTTTCTCTTTTCAGTAAACAGAGGGAACACTGGTGGTGTCAGCCGTTACAGGTTCATACCTGCATCCAACCCTGTGAGTGCTCATCAGTGCCACCTCTAAATCATTAACGTGCATTCATGTGTTCATCTGGTAGCAGCTGATCAGTCGAATTCGAAATGTTGATAACATTTCTCAGTATTTTCTGAACAGTCTGATTAAGGTGAGCCTTTGTTGTAATTGTATGAGAAAATACAAATAGATTCAGAGTGCTACTTCACTAAAATGAGCAGAAGACAGACCACATACAGTCATAAAATGTCAATAAATAACATAAATACCATAAAAGATATTGTAACATGCATAAAATAATGTAGTAGAATATTAAAATATTTCCCTAGGTCCGCAGAGCAGGTTTTTGATTTGACAGCCTGACGGGCCACGGGTGAAAGAACAGCTTTTAAATCTGTTAGTTCGTGCATTCAGGCTTCTGTATTTTATGCCAGTGGGCAGGAGAGAGAATAGTTTATGTCCTGGAAGGGAGACCATAATGGAGAAAACATCGGCAGATGAAACCATAATAAATTTATTATTAGTTGTAGCCTCTGTTTCTTTAATATAGTTTGAAATTCGCTCCAACAGTTACTTTAAAAGTTCAATGCAAGGCTCCTTCCTCGTCACTTCCTCCTCACCATATCATGTTATGTTATTTTATGTCGGTGTGTGTAAATCTCTGTTTCTTCTCCTTCTGTCGTCGTCAGTGAACATGGCTGATAACGGTGGGTTCACGCTGTATCTGCTGTCTGCTTGTATTCAGTAGTTTAGTAAGTGTTTCTGTGGTGTTGTGGTTAGCATGTGACAGTTTATTCCATCAAAAATATGAACACAAATGAAGCATCTGACAAAGATGACCGCCATACATGAAAGGCACAAACTGGGGCTAAATCAGAGTGTTAAATCATCACATAACTACTGTTCAACAACATGAAATCATGATTATTTTTGTTATATTAACGACTTTGGACTTTTCTGCATAAAAATGACTCAGAACATCAGGGGATTTTCACCTAAGTAGACAAACAAATGGAGGAGATTTAAGACGACTGTCACGCTCCACAGGAGTTGTCCACCAACAAAGCTGCCTCCATAAAGAAAGACCCATAATAGTCTGAGCGGTCACAAAGGAACCCCCTATAGTGTTCCAACTCTAGGGGAATCACACTCCTCAGCCTCCCCTGCAAGGTCTATGCCAGGGTGCTGGAAAAGAGGGTCCGGTCAATGGTTGAACCTCAGATCAAGGAAGAACAATGCGGTTTAAGTCCCGTACGTGGAACCATGGACCAGTTCTTTACCCTCGCTAGGGCCTCTCACTGTAGTTGGTTAGGCACTGTATGTGTTTCTATATATTTTTCGTTTATCTTAAAGTATCCTGGCTGTGAGGAAACAAAGTGTAACTTTTAAAAGTGTTTCATTTGTTGTTTCATGTCTTCCAGAGGACGAACCAGCACATGGTGACGAGAAGTGCATCGCAGTCGGTAAAACATGCACAAAACACTATCAATACACTGTACGGGAGGTGATTGATGAGTTCATGGCCTAAAGTAGACGGAGATGAGTTAAACAGTCGTCTCATCTCCATCTAAGTGGAAATGCAGAAAGTTAGAATCTTTGCGGTAGTCAGCATTCCCTGAGAAAACGGACGACATCAAGCTTCAGCCTCTTCTTACAGCATGGATTTAAATAGAAGTGGTCATCATTTTAGCTTTGCTGCTGTGGGTCACTTTCTGCAGGTCAAAAATGTTGACGTCTGGGTCTCCTAAAATAGTCTCCTCCTACTTTAGGCCACAAACTTATCAAGCATCCCTCAGATGAGAACGTTTTTACAGACTGAAGCTCATCACCGTTGTTTTTTTTGTTTTGTTTTTGTCTTCTCCAGATCTGGAAGAAATAAACTTTGGTAGGTAAGTCTCTGCATACATGTGTAAATGTGCGTTAAAAGCTCAACACTCAATCTGCTGATCAGTTATGAGTCTTTTTATTCAGCAGTGACACAAAACCAAACAGACTGGAAGCAGAAATGTGTTTATCGCAAATTAGCACGGACACAGTGATGGAGGACATCATTGTGTTTGAGCTGGACTAATATCACCGTTACATCCATGTCTGTTGTCTCTCGTCTTTCTTGGTTTTATTGTTTTATTTCTGGTTTAACCCTTTACTTGGATGTTTGATGAAAAGCAGCGTTTTAAGCATCGAATCAGGTGATACTTGATTCCTGAGCAGAGAGTGAAGAGTCTGAATGTTTGTTTCCCTCAGATGAGGCCGACTCTCACGTCACCGACGGCATCTACCTGGGTGAGATGCATTTAATCAACACAGAATTAAACAGATAGTTAATCCACATATGTCATCTGATCACAATTTAAAGCACCATCAAGGCTTCTTGGCTCGTTTATCTATTTTTGATAGTGTCCTAATCTAAAGCATTATTTATAATTTATTTTATTTATAATATTGTATTTGTTTAATGTCTGCTCATTCTTACTTTTCTTTCTGGTCTCTGAGGGCCCTTCTTGAAAACACAATGATTCATTTCAAGGGTTCATTCTCTAACTGAATTTGAAATATTAAAGTATTGCCTTATAATTGCTCTGTGATTATTTTATAAATGCTGCCTTATCAGAAAGAATGAGTCTGCATATTCATTCTCACAAAATGCTGTGGTAAAGATGCAGTTAATGAATTAAAAGATAGCCTTTGTCATTCTTCAGCCAGTTTCCGTCGGAGTTTCCGTCTCTGGAGGAGGACGTCCTACAGGAAGAGGCGTCAGTCCTGCACCTCTTGCTCGCCCAGCAGCAACGCCCTGTACACGCCCTACGAGGAGGTGGCGTTGTACCAGCGCGCGCCGCAGGAGAGCCACCGCCTCATCATCCTCGTTGGTGAGAAAGAGAAAAAAGTCACATCATAATTTTCAACATTTATATTCTCGAAAGCATGAATTTAATCCCCTCGCCTGTTATTTCGTCCCGTGTACAGGTGCTTCAGGAGTTGGAGTTAATGAACTGAGGAAGAGACTCATCAAACTGAACCCTTCGACCTTCCAGGGAGCCGTACCTCGTATGTCTCGTCTGCACATTTAACATAGCACAGACGTTAAAATGCACCGTAGTATCAGTGTCTCAGAACAGAAGGTAAAGAAAAGTGTACTTTTAGTCCGACCCAGTTTTTTTTTTTTAATGGTTTGGCCTGAGATGCTTCTGCTCCAGTGAAGGAAATCTTGATGCTACAACATTCAGTGAGGTTATAGACACAGATGGAGGAACACCTTGTACTGTTTCAGTGCACCAAGACACACATTCTAGCCTCCATAGAGGTTCAGCCTTAATAACATCCAACATGGGAACTGGACTAAGAAAGGGTCCCACAGTGTTGGGCACAGCAAATGGCTGAATGGGAGCAAATCCCTGCAACTGTGCATGTTCTTACATTTCATGGAAAGATTATTGCCAGATTATTGGTAATTTAGGTTGCCCATACCATTCTCCTGAATGAGGGACAACCTTCTTCAAATTTGACTCAAACGTTTACCTGGACCCATGAAATGATTATTATAACCTTTATTTAACCAGATAAAAAACCCATTGAGATCAAGACCTCTTTCACAAGGGTGACCTGGCCAAGAAAGGCAGCAGCACACGTCATGGTAATCAGGACAGACAAACAACAATAACAAACAACCAGTAAAAGATGAAACATGATAAGAGTTTGATGTTAGAAGCTCAAAGGTCTCTCTTACCTCATGAAACATGTTTTCACAGGGCTAACACAGAGAGACAGACAACCATTCTGTACACATGCAATGAGATTGTTCTTTTCACTTTATATGATGATAACAGAAGAGATCTATAAAGACAGAAAAGATGAGTGCGGTAAGGTGCGACGTCACCATCTAACTTTAAAATCAGAAGATCGGTATATTCTCCAGAGACACAAACAAGGTGTCCAAACATGGGCTAACGTTAGCCACATTAAGCTAACAGGACAGGTGTCATAATCAAGGAAGTTTGTCTGTACTTTTATAAAAAAAACGATCGTCGGTTGAATCCTGAGAGGGTTTGTTTTGGTCATTGTTCGGATTTCCAGAAAGAACAGCTGGTCAGTAGGATGACTGCAGCTATTTCTGTGTGTCTGTGTCTAAACTGATCTGGTTTCAGTTTATAATCTTGAACCATCCTCATGAAACACTGACACTCCTGTTGTGATTGTCTCAAACCTCCAGACACCACTCGTCCAATCAGAGAAGGGGAGCAGAGGGGTAGAGAGTACCACTTTGTCACCAAAGAGCTGTTTGAGTACATGGTCTGTAACCACAAGTAGGTTCTATTTATGTTATCTTTGTTTGTGTTTACCGTGTTGGATTTAATTATATTTGCTTATTAATCAAACATAATTGACTGTCACTGTCATTCTCAATGTTTTTGTGTTCAGGTTTGTGGAGTATGGTGAGGTTAGGGGCCACCTCTACGGCACCAGCGTTGATGCCATCGAAGAGGTGCTGAAACGAGGGCGGATGTGCATCATTGATGTTGAACCACGGGTGAGTTTCATTGAGAAGACTGCAGTTACATAAACTAGTATTCCACTAATAATCAGAATAGAAAATCCCTGATGTAGCAAACTTAATCAGAACAGACTTGTCCGATCTGAAGGTATTTTAGCTCCTGATAACCATGTAAACGCTTGATCTGCTGGTTTCTCTCTGGTTGGAATAAATTCATTCTTTCTGAGCATGTTTGCCCCATGTGGGGTAAACATCAGGTGACGGGTTTCCAGAGGGGGGACAGAAACATGGAGGTAGAAAAACAAGCAGATGGACGAAGCTGGAATCAATGTGGACAGCAACAATGAAAGCATGGCTCCATCTTGGTCATTGTCTTCTTCTATCTGATCTAATCTAAATCTGCCAAAAACAGAAAAAAACACTGTCAAAATAGTTTTATGCAGATCCTGGGCTTGTAAACACAGGTATTATGACCACCTTCCTAATATTGTGTAGGTCTCTCTTGTGGCGACCCATCAGAGAATGGACATGGGCCATCTGAGGGTGTCCTGTGGTGTCTGGCAACATCCCACAGATACTTGAACCGTTATGGGACTAGTGAATTTGGAGGCCAGGTCAACACCTTGTGCTGTTCTTCATGTTTTGTTTTTTTTTAGCTGTTCCTAAAGCGTTTTTGTGGCTGCATCCTGGCTGCTGCCATCAAGGAGTGTCATTGCTATGGGGTGGGGGTGTCTGGTCTGGTCTAGGTGGGTGCTACATGTCTAAGTAGCATCCACATGAATGAATGTCAGGTCCAAAAGTTTCACGGCAGAACACTGAATTGTCACAAGATGATTAATGTTATTTACTTCTCCTATCAGTGGTCATAATATTGTGGCTGGTTATTTGGCAAGTTGAAGAAATGTTGTCCATGCCGGTATTAACTCTTATTTATTCCCTTCTGAAGTCTCTGCCTTTATCCTGTTAGTTTTCCATTTTATGAATGTCTTAAATGACAAATGAATAAAAAAAAAAATGGTCGTTTTATTTTCAGAGCATCCAGTCGTTGAGGACGAGGAAGCTGAAACCCTACGTGATCTACATCAAACCCCCCAGCCCAGAAAGACTGAGACAAACTCGAAGAGATGCCCAAATCATCAGCAGCTACACAACCAACAGAGCCTTCAAAGTAAGAGCTCTTTACCTCATTTCTGTTTCTGCCTTTAATTTTCAAAAACAGAAATATAACATGACATCTGAACTGCTTCAGAGACGATTAAAGTGAATTTTACAGGCACAGAAATTCATAAAGAGAAGTGAAAGGAGGATTTTTGATGTGTTAAACAGACCGTGAGCATGACCTTAGTACCTTTGCTTCCCTGCAGGAGGAGGACTTTGTGGAGATGGAGGAGGTGTCCCGGCTGATTGAGCTGAAGTACAAGCAGTTTTTCGACAGCGTTGTGGTCAACGACGACTTGCAGGACGCCTGCATGCAGCTCTGCTCCACCATCCAGCTGGCACAGGAGGAACCCCAGTGGATACCCGTCAGCTGGGGCCGACCCGAGGAGTAAAGCTGGAGAAGAGGGAAAGAGGGGGGAAAAGTATAGAAGTGGAAGAGGAGGAGCGATGACAAAAAAAATAAGAGGAGAGACGATGGGAAATGGAAAACGTGTTGGGTATGAGGATGATGAACAGAGGGAAAAGGGGAAGATCCAGTAGACAGAGATAGTAGTAGGAAGGAAACCTTTAAAAAAAAAGAAAGTGGAAGAGAACAAACTGTGTTTTCCTGCAACAAAAACTTATAAATGGTAGGTAGATTTAGTTCCAATCTCATTTAAACTCACTGTAGAATGGCAGAGAAGAAAGGAAGCGTAATTAGCTGCTAATTAGCTGAAGGAAAGCTAACACTGATAAAGGCCTAGTCGTGAAACATTAACCTCATGGCATCTGTTGTTAAAAGCTGCACTTTAAATGAATCAGTCTTTAGCTTTTCATGGAATAAATCACATCTTTTGATACTTTTTATGTTCCGCGTCCCCCCCCCCCCCCCAGAAAGTGGTGTTAACTCTGCGTCTATGTTCTCAGCTGACCTCCAGGTGATCCTCTGTCAGCTCAGGGTACATGACTACTGCTTTTAATGATGTGGATTGTAATTGAACAGTGGGAATGAGACAGCAAGGCCCTTGGACAAGATGGGAACAAGCTGTGCTAATTTAACTTCCCATGTTAAATGAGCTTAATAAATAAATGTTTCTTAGTGGGAAAAATCTGGGCATTGCTGTTTTTTCATGTTTTAACTGCAATTATAATTTCAACCTCTGCTTATTTTATGGCCTCTCCTATTTGCACGATATCAGGACTTGTACAAGATAAGATTGGGCATTAAGATCAACAGACTACATGGTTAATTATCTGTGCCGATGCACTAGCTCCCATTGCAGGCAATGGGAGCTAGCCTGTGCATGGCACATATATTGTTATTGCTTTGCGTTTATTATCTGTGCCGATGCACTAGCTCCCATTGCAGGCAATGGGAGCTAGTGCACATATATTACTATTGCTCGCGTTTAATATTCTTATAGCTTCTTCCGGCCTTTTTTTCGCCGGATAACTCGTCCCAGAGTTTTGAAGAAAAATAGACAAATTGTATATCCAGACGTGCGCCTTGATCGGGAATCGTGTGCTATGACTTTTCTAAGCGATTCCTCCAACGGGGCGAGAATAATCGGGCAAAAAGCGGGCGTTTTTTCCCATTGAAATGAATGGAGAAGCCCGAAAAAATCGCCAACATTCCAAAATCTCCTCCTTCGCTTTGTCGAGCGATTACTCGGCCGTGCTTCGGAGTAGAAAATTGCTTGAAAGTTTGTACGAGGCACGGGAAGTGTAGCTTTTTAGTCCTAAAAACGGCGTTTCGATACCTTTTACGGTTTGGTCAGGGTCGCAGTTTACGTTTTGGGAAAATTTTGGAAAAAAATTAAAAAATCATCGTTTATAATGGATCTCTATGGACGCACTCTGGCGCTCACTCTAACTTCAGAGTTTCGTCGAAATTCTGAAAAAAAAAAGGTTCAATCTTACGGGGTGGCCACAGTTTTTGAGGTAGAGAGATGAAAAATACATAAAAACGTAGGGATTTTTGTTGGCTTTCACATGGTGTGGCTTTTATTTGTGTGGGACGTACGGTTTGGGCTGCAGGCTCCTCCGAGCGAGGAGTGCGCCGATCAGTTTTCGAATTTTTCTCCATGTGTGTGTATGTGGAAATCGAGAGCGATTTTTCAACGATTTTTCTCGTCGCATGCTTTTTTTCTAAAACGACTACAGCCACAATTTTCGCAGTACGCGCGTGGGAACAACACTAAATTGTAGAAAACCCTCGGCTGACGCTCACAATGTGTTCGTTTTCTCGATAGGACTTGTAGTTTTTGATTTATGAGCATTTGTTCGGAGGGCAAATCCTAGGGTGCAGGAGAGAAGGGAGTATAACATATAGAATATCATGTGCGGCGTGTAGTCGTGGCAACGGCCCCTGACGAGCAGACTCAGCACAGGTGCACACAGAAAGTGGAGGGAAAAGGGTTCTCAGTGGATAACAGTATCTGCCAATACATTAAAACCACCCCTTCCACTACTGTAGGGGCCAGAACTTGACACTATGACCCCCCCACTCCAACCCCCCCACCTCCCCTCCCACTATAGCATTATAGACACAGACTGACAAAACATTAGGGACTCTCAGACTGTTACAATGGGGAGGCAGAACACTCCATGCCCCCCCCCCCCCCCCCTCCTTCCCTCTCTCTCTCCCTCTCTCTCTCCTTCCCTCTCTCTCTCCCTCTCTCCCTCCCCCCCCCACTCCTCTCCCTCCTTCCCTCTCTCTCTCCCTCCTTCCCTCTCTCTCTCCCTCCCTCCTCTGTTGGTGCTATCACTTTATTAGGTAAGTGAATTTCTAGAATTATTTATATGTTAAGTGTTTGTGCCCAACATAGCTGAACTGTTAATAGAAGTTAACTACTAGCCGCCCAATGTTTTAGCCTTAGGCTAGCCTTCCAGCATAGCTCATGTATATTAGCGAGCTAGCGGAGCTAGCCGCTAGCTAACCGCGGCGGACTCAACCGCGGAGTTAGCCTCGACTTAACCGCGAGCTAACCGGGATTTAACCGCGAGCTAACCGGGATTTAACCGCGGACCCGCGGGACTTAACCGTGAGTTAGCCGTTGGAGTTAGCCGCGAGCTAACGCGGAGGCTAGTGGGGCTAGCCGCCGGCTAATTCGCCGCCTTGCTAGCGGGAGCTTATCACAGTCATCAAACCGGCACTGAAGTTAAAATATAATGTTGAAGTTTTACAATTTAAAGAGAAGATATTTTTAAATAAAACTGTGTCAAACTGAAAAATATATTATTCCACCACATAAAGTAGGAAACATTTATGGCTTGTAACGACATTAATGACAGTTTATATATAATTGGAGTAATTTAATATAATATGATGTTTTTAATTAAATAAATAATGAGCTGTTGAACACTCATAAGAGTTATATTAATTATGTTACCTAACATTTTGTGGGTATTGTGAAGCTATCAAGTAGCTGTACTGTGTTGTTTGAAGTCTGGGGATCCTAGTGAGGACACCCCTCTTAAAGGTGGGGGTCTGACGATCCCTCCCACTCTCTTCCTTATTTGATGCTGGCTTTCAGGTGGAGCTGGGAGGGGTCTGCTGCCTGTACCTGCCCTTGTGGACTCGGTTTGTAGAAGGGCATAAAGGACGACCCTTCTCAGTGTCTCTCTCTCTCAGCCAGGCCTACTGCATCCTCCTCATCCTGTTTGGTTTGTTGTACCCTGCATGACATGAAACTCACACCCATCCAGTCACTTTGAGCCTAGCAGCCAGGCCTTTAGGCCACGCACACTTTTCAACCGGACGTCAGCATCATCGGCACAGTCAAAATTTCCGCAGGAATTTTCTAGTTATCTGTGCCGATGCACTAGCTCCCATTGCAGGCAATGGGAGCTAGTGCATGCACAGGCAGGCTGCGCCTGCCTGTGCATGGCACATATATTACTATTGCTCGAGCTTAATTTTCTTCCGCCTTCTTCCGTAGTTTTTCGGTTCGCTTCTCCTCCCAGAGTTCTTAAAAAAAATAAACAAATTGTATATCCAGACGTGCGCCTTAATCGGGACAAGTGTGCTATGACTTTTTTAAGCGATCCTTCCAACGGGGCGAGAATAATCGGGCCAAAAGCGGGCGTTTCGGCCCATTGACATGAATGGAAAAGCCCGAAAAAATCGCCAACATTCCAAAATGTCCTGCTTCCCTTTGTCCAGCGATTACTCGGCCGTGCTTTGGAGTAGAAAAATGCTTGGAAGTTTGTACGAGGCACGGGAAGTGTAGCTTTTTAGTCCTGAAAACGGCGTTTCGATACCTTTTACGGTTTGGTCAGGGTCGCAGTTTACGTTTTGGGGAAATTTTGGAAAAAAATTAAAAAATCATCGTTTATAATGGGGCTCTATGGACGCACTCTGGCGCTCACTCTAACTTCAGAGTTTTGTCGAAATTCTGAAAATAAAAAGGTTCAATCTTACGGGGTGGCCACAGTTTTTGAGGTCCAGAGATAAAAAGTACATAAAAACGTAGGGATTTTTGTTGGCTTTCAGATGGTGTGGGTTTTATTTGTGTGGGACGTACGGTTTGGGCAGGAGGTCCCTCCAAGCGAGGAGTGCGCCGATCAGTTTTCGAATTTTTCCCCATGTGTGTGTATGTGGAAAGCGAGAGCGATTTTTCGACGATTTTTCGAGTCGCACATTTTTTTTCTAAAACGACTACGGCCACAATTTTCGCAGTACGCGCGTGGGAACAACACTAAATTGTAGAAAACCCTCGGCTGACGCTCACAATGTGTTCGTTTTCCCGATAGGACTTGTAGTTTTCGATTTATGAGCATTTGTTCGGAGGGCAAATCCTAGGGTCCAGTTTTTTTTGGGACCTCCTTCTCACTCAGTCAGAGGTGAGAGGCAGAAGGAGACTTCAGCAGCAGGTGGCCCTGGTAGCCATGACAACCAGACCCTAACGAGCTTACACACGCTCACACACGCAGCAGAAGAGGAGCACATTCACACAGACACAGAGTGCCAAAACATTATGACCAATCCTGACGAGCAGACTCAGCACAGGTGCATACAGAAAGTGGAGGGAAAAGGGTTCTGAGTGGATAACAGGTTCTGCCACAACATTAAAACCCCTCAAACCATTACTGCAGTACTGTAGGGAGCCAGAACCTGACACTATGACCCCCCCACTCCAACCCCCCACCTCCCCTCCCACTATAGCATTACAGACACAGACTGCCAAAACATTATGACCCCTCAACCCATTACAGGACTATAGTTGGGCTGCAGAATCTGACACTATGACCCCCCCGACCCCCCCCCCCCCCCCACTCCATTTAAGCATTACAGTAATAGACTGCCAAAACATTATGACCACTTAACCCATTACAGGACTATAGTAGGGAGCCAGAACCTGACAATATGACCCCCCCCACTCTAACCCCCCCACCTCCCCTCCCACCATAGCATTACAGACACAGACTGACAAAACATTATGACCCCCTCAACCCATTACAGGACTATAGTAGGGTGGCAGAATCTGACACTATGACCCCCCCGACCCCCCCCCCCCCCCCCCCCCCCCCCACTCCATTTAAGCATTACAGTAATAGACTGCCAAAACATTATGACCACTTAACCCATTACAGGACTATAGTTGGGCTGCAGAATCTGACACTATGACACCCCCCCCCCCCCCCCCCCCCCCATTTTAGCATTACAGTAAGAGACTGCCAAAACATAATGACCACTTAACCCATTACAGGACTATAGTAGGATGGCAGAACACGACTCCATGACCCCCTCCCCCCTCTTTCCCCCCCTCAGTTGGGATTTCTAGAATTATCTATGTGTTAAGTGTTTGTGCCCAACATAGCTGCACTGATAATATATGTTAACTATTAGCCGACCAATGACATAGCCGGCGGCTAGCCTTCCAGCATAGCTCATGTATGTTAGCAAGCTAGCAGACTAGCCACGAGCTAACCCTCGTTGCAGGCTAAACCGCCGAGCTAGCCGCAAACTAACGGACTGCACCGCAGAGCTAGCTGTGAGCTAACGGTCTAATCCACAGGAGTCGCTGTGAGTTAACAGAAAACTCACACCCATCCACTGATTTTGAGCCTAGCAGCCAGGCCTTTACACCACGCACACTTGAAACTGGACGTCAGCATCATCGGCACAGTCAAAATTTCCGCAGGAATTTTCTAGTTAGATTTTATTTTTTGTTCAAATTTCTTAATATTGTTTGTCTGGTTTCAGAACTGGACATAGCGCAATTTCTTCTCCCACTTTATTTATCCTCCTCTTACACAGTATTTCAGTCTCCTTTACACAGTAAAAATATTTTAAAGGAAGTGCAACAGAAGAGCACCAGAATAGTCTAGTATCATGGATGCTGAGTTAAATAAGTTGTGTAAACTGCAGTAACAGCAGTCTGAACCTTTTCCTAGAACATACACCACACCTATAATGTTTCTGGTTGGAGCATATTATCTTTAACATGTGACATTCTGGAAATCAAACCAACAAGAACTTCCTCATTTCATAGAGGAACTCATGCTGCATTTAGCAGAAATGGATGAAATCTATCTAAATGAATATCACAAACCTGCAACATCTCAGACAGGTGAGAACGGCAGAGTGGTCTCTGCATATACTATACATACATTGTCTGACTTTCTTTATGGTGTAGTTTACCATATTTTACAAATCTACATCAGGTCAGAGGAGCTCAAGGAGGAGATTTCCTAAAGCTGTTATCTGTCAGGGCTGTTGAGAGTTTTCCTACTGGCTAGACTTTTCTCCATAAATCTGTAAATGTCCTTTAGTTCAAGACAATTGTTTGTAGCAGAAACTGTAGAAAATGTCCACTGTTAGTTGTTAAAGTCAATGAAGCTTAAAGGCTGTTAGCACACAGTAATGTTGAACCGCACATTTAAAACCTGAACACTTCTGATTGAATTATTCATGATTTAATCTACATTCTTTATTCTTTATTCAGACTGAGGTGCTGCCTTTTGTCAGAGATCAGGTGTGATTCTCTGGTCTCATGTTAGGAGTCCAGACAATAAACTGGGGACTCTAGAGTGAGTAGATGGTTCCAGTCAGTCCATGCTGCTTTCATGAGTATTGTCCTAAACACAGTTAGTAACAAAGATCCAGTGTTTCCTGTAAACCTGCAGCTTCTCAGTAAAGCTGTGAGAGGGGAATGGAGACAGGCTTCAGGATTGGACAGAAAGACAGAGAGAGACAACAGTCAGCCAATGAGTTGAGCCAGAAGCTTGTTGTGATCATGTGTTTGACAAGATGTGAAGGTGACTGTTGTTGTTGTTGTGTTGATATGTCCAGGAAATAAAGCTGTATTCCAGCTGACAGCCTTCCAAGATGTATGTATATGCGTCTGTGGTGGAGCATATCATCAGTCATTAACATGTGACTTCCTGGAAATCAAACCAACAAGAACTTCCTCATTTCACTGAGGAACTCGTGCTGCATTTTGCAGAAATGGATGAAACCTATCTAGAAGTTGACTATCACAAACCTGTAACATCTCAGACAGGTGAGAACGACAGAGTGGTCTCTGCATAGACTACACATACGTTGTCTAAGTTTCTTTATGGTGTAATTTACCGTATTTTACAAATCTACTTCAGGTCTGAGGTTAGTGTAGCATTGTCCTGGACAGAAAGAGCAGTGGCAGCTCTAAAGACAGCTGTGAATGCTTCACTGGTTTAATGGAAAAGGGACAATAGAAGGTGGTACTGTAAATAACTATAACATAACATAACATAACATAAATAATTATGAGATCCATTATGAGATGGATAAGTGGGACCAACATTATTTACGTGATACAGTTCTCTGAAACAAGCACGAGCCTCTAGAATCTTTGTTGCTCTGCCTTGCTCCTTTAAAACATCAGAGGTGATGAAGCGTCTTCGAGACTCCAGGTTCAGCAAATTAGTTACCCCAGCTTTATTTGGCTTTTTGGACTTGTACATTTCTTGGAGGGTCTTGTAGTGTCTTGCTTGGATTTTCTGACGTCAACTGAACAAGCTGAAGACATTGCAAGGACATTATGGTGGAAAGGGGACATGAGATTTCCAAACTAACAACTTGTCAGTATAATGAAACTGAGTAAGTGGTATTAATTAATTAATGTTTATGTTACTTCATATAAAAGCGAAACATTGGACAACAGAGTACAGACACTTTTGGACAGACAATGAAACATTCCAAAGCTGCTGAATTCTGAATGTCCAGAATATGTCATGTGAATGAACTCAGCCGAAATTCTGTTTAATACAATACATACATTCTTCATCACTGCTGTCCCGGTTCTGCACTGCGGTGCTAGCTCTAGGTGAGAGATCTACTGGGATGCCCATGGGACTAACAGGTGAATAATGGTGGATGCACTGGAATCTTCATAGTCAGTAGTTGAAACGTCTGAACTGACTTCTTGTCGTGGTTTCTTGGAAGGAGGAACTTTGGCCTTCCTTAGACTTCTGACATTTGAGAATATCTTCATGAGCTTTTTGGCAACATGCTCCTGTAATGAACACATAGTAAACGTTAAAAAAATGACAAGAGACTCAAGCTTTCTTATACTGTAATTATATCTCAGCAATGTCTAGCTCCATTTGAACTTTCTGTCATGATTTAGCACTGTATGAATAGAAATTATCTAAATCTCAGTATTAACATCATACCATCAAAAAGCAAAAGTGACAGTCACTGTTTGATGACCTGTCTTTTATCATTGGACAATACTCCACCAAACGCTTTGCCATGGCATTCACCTCATGTTTGGTAGGGTATCTGGAGACCTCTGTGGCTCTTGCGATTGAGATCATATTAGTCATAGTATTTCTTATGAGTCTGCAGAAGAGCTCGTTGGATAAGGTCACATTGTGCTTAGTCCCCAGTCGTTTCTGCTCAAAGTAGGGGTGCCGCACCTGTTCAAGCTCACTGTCTGTGAAAACTATGTATTCTGGGTTGGACATAGTCACAAATTTATAAGTACTGGCCTTCTCTTTTGAAAGGGCACTGCCTCCAGTGGGGGATGACTGCTGAATTTCAGGAGCAATATCCACCTAAAACACATTTACGCAAACATTTATTGAGTGAAAAAAAAAAAACATATAAAGAGGTCATTAATGTCATCTCGGGAAAGCGAGGGGAATAAGTCTTCTCCAATATTAGCAGCTGTAATATAGAAATGTTAAAGTCAGGGCTAAGAAACAGAGGTTATGGTTGAATTCCTTCAGATTTTAACATAGCAGGCGAGGATATTTTGCCAACACCACTTGTACAATAAGCATTATTTGGACATTTTACTCTTCTACTTCAAGAGCATTCAGGTGTTGCTGTATTTTCTGAATTTTCAGTCTTTAATATTAAGAAATGGCCCCAAAGCGTAATACGACAGAATTATGGTACGTACCTTTATCACGTGATGTATCACCAGGTCATCTTCGGTTCAGAGGCAAAAGCACGGCCGCTAGCTAATGCAGGCTAAAATTCTTGAACTCATAAAAATTGCTAAAATGTTGTTTGCTCCTGTCATTGGTCTACAGACAATTAGCAGTTTGAAGAGACTAACTGGACAGCATTTAAAACAAATGAAAAGTCTTTTCCCTGATAACAACATTACCTCAAAACAGCAATATTTGATTCATTCTCCATCGCAGATAAAACTCCTGGGACCATGAGATTTGAATCCAAACATTGTTTTTTCACCGTGGGCCTCAAAACTAAATTTTCGAAACATTTGCAAGTCTTTGATAAGGCATAATCAAATGCATGAATATTGTCAAAATGTAAGTCATTCTGAACACCCAATTTTTTTAACGAGTGTGCATTGGGATCAACTTCAGAAATACGCAAGTATGTAATATTTGAAGGAAAAAACGAGGGCTTTCCTTGGAAAGGATGACATAAACAATGCAGTGTCTTTTAAATGGATTAATCTAAATGGTGATTGCATTCGCTAATACACAGGATTAGATGTCACTATCCCTTGTGCCAAGATCCCAGGCAAAACACACTTAGAGGCCCTGTCCAACTGAGAAACCCTAACAAATCTACAGTCAATTTTTCGTTTTTGCCACAAATCCACGGCGGCCCACCTCTAGCTGCCGCACATGGGCCCTCCAGCCATTCTGCTCTGCATCTGCTGCTATCTCTGCATATTTAGCTCTCTTGCGCTCGTTAGCCTCCTCAACTCTGTCTTCCCGTGGCACAGTGAGTTCTATGAAATAGATTACCTTCTCTGGCTCAGACCACAACAGCAGATCTGGCCATAGTCGGGTGCTAGCTATCTCGTTGGAATAACTAGCTGCTCATTTAAGTCAGCACTCATCTCCCAGGCTCCTCCTACTCTTAGCTGTCCCGTGTTATGCCTGATGCTTGCTAGTCTAGCCTTTTCTCCCTCCCGTACAAACTTGATGTGTCTATTCTCTGCTTTTAGCCTTTTTTCCTCAATTGCAGCCGCTAAAGATTTCAGTACCTGGTTGTGATGCCAGGTGTATCATCCTTGGGAAAGACTAACCCTACGACCTGTCAAAATATGGCGTATACATACACAAGTGCACAGTGGGAAGGCAGCATCCTCACCTACCCACTGATTTAGGTTATGGAAGTTGGCAGCACATCATAAGTAGCCCCTTAGTGCATCTAATTGCTTCCTCTTGTTTCTGTACCTCTCCCACTACCATCTTTCTCCTTTCTACTACTGATGCTTTGCTCCACAGAGGTTTCCCTGTGCACAGTCCTAGGCCTCCATGCCATTGCTGTGCATGGCCTATGATATCCCTGTGCCTAAGGGCTGCCTGTGCTTGCTGTACTGCCTCTTTTGGGTTTCAATTCCTCCCTGTTTTAACTGTGGGCTCTGCACTCCTAACCACTGGACCCTTCAACTGAGTGAGAGTCATTTCCAGTCTAACCTTAGCACACTTAAACTCCTCTGTTAGGCTGGTAACTGGGAGCTCCAATATGCCTTTCCCATACAAGGCGGTGCCGCTTAAGCAGCGTGGGACACCGAGCCATTTTCTGATAGATGAATTAATCATCCTTTCTAACTTTCCTACCTTTGAAAGAGGAACCTCATACACTGTCAGCGGCCACAGCCTGTGCCACGCATGATAAATATATACGGGAGAAGACATAAGTTCTAACTGCTGTTAATTCCAGTCATTTACCTTGGACTTGTGAGCAATATCTATGTAATTAACTCATTATTATATTGTACTGTTTGCTGCAATAGAAATTACATGGCATATACAATAGAGATTGTGAACATGGCATGTGACATATGTCCCTACAAAATATTATCTAGGAGATGTGCTAGTGTTACACAGAGCTTCATCTAATAGACTGTAAAAGGTGCACTGTTAAATGTGTTTGCCTCTCATAGAACAACTGTGCTTCTTGACTATTTTTTGTTTTTGTTGTTTCATGATTCTTTCTTCTTTCAATGTATCAAAATAACTTTAAGCTGATTGATAAAACAGCAGATCAACAAAACACATAGATATTTTTGTCTCACCTAGACGATGATACCATTTACAAATAGGACTGTGTTGCTCTGACCAAACTTGTCTTATGCCATCTTCAGATATCTTTTAAACTCAGGGCAGCTATGATCTTGATTGTCTGTGAAGAAGCGCTTTCTTAAGGACACTTAGCAGCAGATACAGCTTTGTAGCTTTGTATATATACTTGAATATCTATCTTCTATCTCTATCTAACTTTGAATCATCTCCAGACCTTTAACCTGCTCAATAGATGAAACAATGAAGGAATAGCTCATATCTGTCCAGTGACCCTTAGTCTCTTGAAAAAGATGGAGCTACGTGTTAAAGAGCTCTGGTTCCTTCACCTTTCCTCCAGTTTGGAGGTGAGAACCCTCAGATTACATCTGAGACATATATGGACAAGGACAAGGTTTGTGACATTTAGTTCACATGTTCAGCAGCAAGGCGCCAGGGGTGAGATGCTGAAGGCTGTGGACCGGGTTGACCGGCCTCTTCAATGTCACATGGAGGTTGTAGAACAGTGGACGAGCTCTTTACTCTAGTTGCTTAGGAGACCATGGAGGGTTGACAGTCCAGTCAATGTGTGTGTGGTGGACGTGGAGAAGGTTTATGACTGTGTTCCCTGGAGAACGTTTTCGGGGGGTACTGGGGCTGGGCTACCTGCTCCCACTGACTGCTGCTTGGTACTGGATATGAGATCTATGATGGTCATCAGTGGATTTAAGGATGGTGAGTGAACTGTGGTCAGGGTGATCAGAAATGAGAAACAGGGTTTCTGATCACCCTGTTCACGGAAATTAAAACACAATGCATGACTTCCAGTAAACACATTGGGAGGAACAATGGAAGTGAAAGTTTGTTCAGTCAGTTTGTTAAGACTGCATTTTGAGTCACAGAGTAGAAGGAGGAAAACTGAAGGTAGAAGGGAGGTGAGTGTTGATATTCTTCTTCTTCTTCTTCTTCAGTTTGATTCAACCATTGACACAAATTGTGATTAAACAGTTGTAGTTCTGCTGATTTTATTAAACTGTGTAGTTTGTGCTTCACTCCCTGTTCTCAGAGTTCACAGTATTCTAAGATAAACAAGTATTTATTTTAACTTGACAGAGAGATCTTTAATAAAAACTACAGATCTGTTTCGACCTCACTCTGACCGTCACTACGGTCTAAAAAGGAATGATCACCTTCGTTCTGCCTATCACCGAGACCATATGTCAAAATAGTCATGTCCATGACCTCCGGAAGCGGAACGGCTTGTGCTATAAATAGCAGAGAATGCTTCCGGTTCAGCCTCTTTTCCCTTCTCGCCTCAGAGACCTGTTGGTAAGAGCCGGCTCAAGGTAAGAGCTTGTTGATTCGATCCACTTAACGTAATTCGTTACCTGCGTGGTACGGGTGCATGTTTGCCCCCGAGGATTGGAGTGGATAGCGTGTGTCATAAGCTAAGCTAACTTTTGTTTGCAGCTTAGGTTTATTCTTGTTACATTTGCGCTAGATCCAAATTGTTTTGTGATTGATTATACAGTGCCTTTACGGCTGTTCGCAGCCGTGGGCTTCGTGCGAGCCCACTAGGTGCGTTCGCGCGCTGGTGTGGGCCGCCGTGCTGTCTTCTGTGTGTTACTGTTGCAGCCGAAGTTTTTTTCGTAAGTCTGCCGGCTATCTTTTGTGTTTACTGCATTGTGCAGCCGGAAATTTTGTTTGCCTGTCAGTCTGTTACTGCAGGCCATTTAGCGCTGGTGGTGTAGTGGTTAGGATTCGGCACTCTCACCGCCGCAGCCCGGGTTCGATTCCCGGTCGGGAATTACTTTCTAAAAAAAAAAAAAAATTATTATTTCCGTTGTTGAAATCTGTTGTGTTCCTCTAACCTGCTTGTAGCAGTGAGTGATTTATTGTTATATTGTTACACGGTAAGTACTTCCGTTACTGACATTTTTTGTGTTTCTCTAGCCTGCTTGTGGCAGTGAGAGATTTATTGTTTGTTCTATTGTTACACGGTAAGTACTTCCGTTACTGACATTTTTTGTGTTTCTCTAGCCTGCTTGTGGCAGTGAGAGATTTATTGTTTGTTCTATTGTTACACGGTAAGTACTTCCGTTACTGACATTTTTTGTGTTTCTCTAGCCTGCTTGTGGCAGTGAGAGATTTATTGTATTATTGCACGGTAAGTAATTCCATTACTGTAATCCTTTGTGTTTCTCTAGCCTGCTGTGGCAGTGAGAGATTTATTGTTTGGTTGTTACTTGGTTTCATTTCTGAAGTGCATTCGTGCTGTTGTAGGTGCTGTGGTGCTCCTCTGTGTCGCCTCCCCCGCCACGCCCTATACCCCTGTCCGCAGCTGGTGGGGCTAGTGTGCGCCTGCTAGGTGCATTCGTGCGCTGGTGCGGGCCACCGTAATACCTTGGTGGACAAGTCGAGGAGGGCTCCAGGCCTCAACGCCACCTAGGCTTCTTGGGCCTGTGATGGCTTCCCACTACTGCAGGATCTGCAGCGCCTCCATGAGTGCCAGTGATGGGCACAGAGAGTGCCCCATGTGTCTTGGGGCTGCACACGTCCTGGAGGACGTCGACAACCCCTGCAGCGCTGCCTGTGACCTCTCCAGGGGTGAAAGACAACGCCGGGCCGCCCTGATACGCGGCCGCGAGGGCCGGAGAGAGAGGCGACATTCCCCTGTCGAGCCACCCCCCTCCTGTGAGCATGGCCGTAAGCGGAGTCACAAGCGGGGCCGGCAACGTGGGTCCCCCCACAGGCCGTCCCATAGAGCGGCACACAGTCCGGCTGAGCATCCGGTGGCACCTGCTGTGACCGAGGAGGGTAGCGCGGAGTCGCTCCAGATCCTCTCGGTTCTCCAGGCTCTGGCACAGAAGATGGACAGACTGGTAGATCGCCAGGGCTCTTCTACAGACACCCTGCCACCTGGCCAGGAGGGTGCCCCCTCATCCAGGCCTGAGAGCCATGGTGAGGAGGAGGAAAGGGGCGATGCAGATGTGCTATCCCTCTACGCTTCCCAATCAGAGGCAGACCACACAGGAGGCGGGGACGACCTCATGGGAGATCTGCAGACAGGCTCTGCAGTGCCAGCTGACGGCTCCATGGGGGCTGAAGAGGTCCCCGTCAGCTCCCTGATGTCACGGGTGCTGAGCGCTGCCAACATCCTGGGCCTTGAGGCACCTACACCTGCTCCGGCTCCCATGGGGGGTATTTTTGAGGGCATCCCGTGTGCTACCCCACCACCCCCTGTGCCGGTACCGCCTGACTACACGGCTATGCTGAGGTCATCTTGGGGTAAGATGACGCAGCGCCCGCAGTTCAATGCAGGCTGCCGCCAGCTAGCAACAGCTACTTACCCCGTGGAGACTGGACTCGGAGACATGCCACCGGTCGAGCCATCAATGGCCGCACTGACGTCTCTGGGCCTTACCGGTGTGTCACCCAACCCACGCTGCCCCCGTAAGGAGTGCGCTAAGACAGACCGCCTGGCCACTCGTACTTTTAATGCAGCAGCACGAGCAGCCCGGATGGGGAACGCTCTGGCCATTACTCTGGCTTCGCAGGACGCTGAGTCGGGACGACCAGGACGCCAGGGCCCTGCTGGATGCAGCTCTGTCATCCCACGCCCAGCTGACACGAGATGTGGGAGACGCTATGGGTTCCGCGGTGTTGTGCCGCAGACAGGTTTGGCTGGCACAGACCTCCTTGCCAGAAAACATCAAGCAGGAGCTGCTGAATCTACCGGTAGCCCCGGGGCATGTTTTCCACCCCGGATCCCAGGATGTGCTCGACCGCGCTGAGCGCGCAGTGTCGAGGGACGCTGTCCAGCGGGTCTGCCGGCAGCCTGCCTCCACGGCCAGCAGGACGCCTGTAGGCAGATATAGGCAGCGGCTGCCGACCCGGCCTCCGTCGAGGGGAAACATCCCACAGGCCTCTGGTGACCGGCGATTTTGTCCGCCCGACCAGAGATCAGCCCCACTCTCCCGCTCCAGAGGTAGAGGTGGTCGACAGCGGGGCACAGGCAGGGGTGCGGGCCGCGGTAGCGGTCACGCATAGCAATCTGGGGGCGCCCGTCGATTGTCCTTCCCAACTGTCACGGACCTCCTGGGAAAGGATTGTCCCAGACCCTTGGGTCGTGGCCACGGTGGCTCGTGGCTACCGCTTGCAATTTCGACGGCGGCCCCCTCCATTTTCAGGGGTCAACGTAACGTCTGTACAAGACCCGGTTTTAATGTCCGTACTTGCAAAAGAGGTTCAAGAGTTGCTTCTGAAAGGGGCCATCTCAGGAGTGCCGCCCAGCGCACAGCTCGCTGGGTTCTACAGCAAGTATTTTATAGTTCCCAAGAAGGACGGCGGTCTTCGGCCCATTCTCGACCTCAGGCCCTTGAATCGGTTTATTAAGGTGCTGCCCTTCAAGATGGTCCACACAAGGGTGGTGATGCAGTCCATCCGGCAGGGGGAGTGGTTCACATCCTTGGACTTAAAGGACGCCTATTTCCACGTCCCGATTTGCCCAGAACACAGGCCCTTCCTTCGCTTTGCCTTCCAGGGCAGGGCGTTCCAGTTCCAGGTCCTCCCTTTCGGCCTTTCACTCTCCCCCAGGGTTTTTACTCGCGTGGTGTCAGCCGCTTTGTCCCCCCTCCAGGCTCGCGGTCTGAAGATACTACCGTATTTGGACGACTGGCTCATTTGCGCCCCCTCCCGACAGCAGGTTGTACGCGACACGGACACAGTTCTGGCTCACATTCAATTCTTGGGCTTTACGGTCAACCACAAGAAGAGCAACCTACAACCCCGCCAACAGGCGGAATTCCTCGGTGTCCTCCTCGACTCAGTCGGCATGACCGCGTCTCTCACTCCACGGAGAGCGGACAGCTTGCTCGGCATGCTGGGTCATTTCCGCATGGGCGGTCTCGTGACCGCTCACAGAGTCCAGAAGCTGCTGGGTTTGATGTCTGCAGCGGCAGCAGTAGTTCCTCTTGGCCTGCTGAGGGCACGCCCCCTGCAGTGCTGGTTCAACGCCTTCTGTCTTCACCCGAAGAGCGACAGGCTGGTGAGGCTGCGCGTGTCCCGGGCTTGCATCCGAGCCCTGCGCCCTTGGAGGGACCGGGAGTTCCTGCTCCGAGGTGTCCCACTGGGGGGCCTTCCCCACAGGAGACGGGTCATTTCGACGGACGCGTCCCTGACAGGCTGGGGAGCTGTCTGGGAAGGACGGACCGCGAAGGGCATGTGGCAACCCCCGTGGACGTTGGAGCACATAAACGTCCTCGAACTGAAGGCCATCCACCTTGCCTTGCGGAGATTCCTGCCGGTGTTGCAACACCAACACGTTCTCGTGAGGACGGACAGTACTGTGGCAATGTACTACGTCAATCACCAAGGGGGAACAAGGTCCCAGCGGTGCCTCCAGGTGGCGGAGAGGTTACTGACTTGGGCTTGGACGCGGCTGTCTTCGCTGAGGGCAGTGCACATCCCGAGCGAGGAGAACAGGGCAGCCGACATTCTCTCCAGGACGGGGCCACTCCCTGGAGAATGGAGATTGAGCGTGGAGGTCGTCAGCCAGATCTGGATGCGGTACGGGGTCGCACAGGTAGACCTCTTTGCATCGGCAGAGACGACGCACTGCCCGGAGTGGTACTCTCTCACAGGGCAGGGGGGCAGCTTGGGCCTGGATGCTCTGTCACAAGAATGGCCGACAGGCTTGTTGTATGCTTTTCCTCCACTCCCGCTCATAGCGCAGGTTCTCCGGAGGATCCAGGAGAGCCACCACTCAGTCCTGCTGGTGGCTCCACGTTGGCCAGCGAGGCCTTGGTTCCCGGACCTGCTCCAGCTGCTGCAGGGTCATCCATGGCAGTTGCCGGGCAGAGCAGATCTTCTGTCACAGGCAGACGGACGGATCTGGCATCCGAACCCAGGGGCCCTCCGTTTGTGGGTCTGGCCCCTGCAGGGCCCGTTGCTGAGCAGTTAGACGTGTCTGTTCGGGACACGCTGGATAACGCCAGGGCTCCATCCACTAGAGCTTGCTACGCACTCCGGTGGAGGATCTTTTCAGTTTGGTGTGCCAACATAGGCCTCGAGCCAGCAGCTTGCCCTGTGCCACACGTGTTGCGTTTCTTGCAGTCCGAATTGGATCAGGGCAAGGCGGCCAGTACCGTGAAGGTCTATGCTTCAGCCATTTCAGCTTTTCACCAGGGTGTGGACAGTCGTCCCCTTGGTAGGCATCCCTTGGTTTGCCAGTTCTTGAAGGGAGCCCGCCGGTTGCGTCCAGGTCGCACCTTGCGGGCACCGGGCTGGGATCTGCCCACAGTTTTAACGTCACTCACTGAAGGCCCGTATGAGCCTATTTTAGGCGCAGATTTGCGTTCCTTGTCGCTTAAGACTGCTTTTCTCTTGGCACTCTGTTCTGCGAAACGTGTCAGTGAGCTGTGTGCTCTCTCCGTTAGCGAAGACTGCCTTAGGTGGCAGGCAGGAGGTGCTAGCGTGTCGCTTTGGCCAAATCCAGCTTTCCTGCCAAAGGTTCTTCATCCACAGTCCCTTAACCAGGTTCTGGAGGTGACTCAATTCCAGCCTTCTTCCACCTCACAGACGGAGCAAGACAAGTTGCTGACCCTGTGCCCGGTCAGGGCCTTGAGGGCCTATCTGGCCCGTACACAGTCTTTGAGGAAAGCACACTCTCAGCTTTTCATCTGCTATGGGGCAGCAAAGCAGGGGCTTCCGCTCTCCAAGCAGAGACTCTCGCATTGGCTAGTGGAGGTCATTTCCCATGCTTACAGAGCGCAGGGAATACCGGCTCCCTCAGGTACGAGGGCTCACTCTACTAGAAGTGTAGCCACGTCTTGGGCTGCCCTTAGGGGTGTAGCAGCAGACGACATCTGTGCAGCGGCTTCATGGTCGACGCCATGCACTTTTACCCGTTTTTACAGGGTGGATGTAACTCGCCCACCTCCAGTCGGTGACGCCGCCCTCATGTCCGTGACCGAGCGAGGTTTTATCAGTTGATTCTGGGTTCCTCGCGACCCTTTTGGTATGTGTCATCCCTTTTTAGACCGTAGTGACGGTCAGAGTGAGGTCGAAACAGATCGTAGGTTACGAATGTAACCATGGATCTGTGAGACCGAGGGATGACCGTCACTATCCTTGTCGCTCGGACCATCCTGAGGCGTTCAGGGATAGGAGGCTGAACCGGAAGCATTCTCTGCTATTTATAGCACAAGCCGTTCCGCTTCCGGAGGTCATGGACATGACTATTTTGACATATGGTCTCGGTGATAGGCAGAACGAAGGTGATCATTCCTTTTTAGACCGTAGTGACGGTCATCCCTCGGTCTCACAGATCCATGGTTACATTCGTAACCTACGTTCCCATTGGTCTTTGATCAACCTGGAGTACTGTAACTGAAGTTGATGTAAACTCACTGAGTGTTTCTGGTTTACCTCTCAGACTGACTGAAGTCCAGAAGATGGAGGAGGAGGAGGACAGAGTCAGCTGTCTGTCCATGAAGAGTGACTGGTCCAAAGAGAAACCTCCAGACTTAAGTGAAGAACCTGGACCCTCAGACACAAAGTAAATAATTTCTGTCAGTTCCAGGATATTTTCTCTGATGGTTGATTTATTTTTACTAAAATACTACTTTTTATACTTTACTTTTACTAAAAGGACTGTTGCCTCTAAGATTAGACATGAAACCATGTCATTATCTGCAGCAGCTGTAGTGTTTACTGTTACTGAAATTACTTTATCTCAGAGTTAATCAGTGATTGATGAGAATAAAACATATTGATTCTGCAGAGGTCAGTTCCACAGACAGAGAGCAGAGTCTACAGTATCCAGCTGTCTGTCTATGAAGAGTGACTGGTCCAAAGAAATACATTCTCCAGACTTCAGTGAAGAACCTGGACCCTCGGACACAAAGTAAGAGACTGTTTCTACTGTAAACTGACCTGATGGAAGATGATGATTTTAGGATGAAGCAGAAATGTTCTGCTGAAAGATCAGTCCAGTTCACTATCAGTAACACTTATTAGACTCTTCTAAGCTCAGTTCAGACTGAACTAACTCAAGCTAAAACAGTGAAGGACATAATCAGCTCTCTTTGATGTAAGGCTTTTACTGTGAAGTCTCTGCAGGAAGTGTTGAGTTTATATTAACAGCAAATGACAGGTAGATCGCTCAGTGTTTAATAAGACAGTCAGATAGGAAAATCAGTTCATTGGTGTTGATGAAATCAAAGGAAGTCAATTCAAACTTTTCCTGTTCTCTGTGAGCATCTGAGCTTCTGGACAGTGATGTCAAATGTTGGCAATCTGCAAATGAATGTAGTGATGTGTTGACAGAGAGAGGAAGAGGAGTCATGTTTCTGTGGAGGAGCAGCTGTCCTGCTGTGCTTTGTGTCAGGACGTCCTGAAGGATCCAGTCTCTAGCAGCTGTGGACACTGGTTCTGCAGACAGTGCATCACCTCATACTGGGACCAGTCTGCTTCATCACAAGACTCCTCCTGTCCCCAGTGTGGAACAAGATCCAGAACAAGTAAGACTCTACATCTGTCTGCTGATGGACTCTATACTGGAAACCTGCTGATTTAGACCGGACACATTGTTGTGTTCTACATTATGGGGATTTAAGATCATTATAAATATCATTATAAATGAACTACCAGTGAAATGTCACTGTATTGTTTCTGCTCCAGTAAACAGATCTGCTCTGGATCTCATGACCTGTGATCTCTGGACAAAAAAGGCAGAACCCAAAGAATGAGATTCATATTTCACTTTGAATGGTTTTATGATAGCGTCCTCTGTGTTTGTATGAACCAATCAGAATGCAGTTTGTTCTCTGTCTGTGTAGAGAACAGAAGTGAAACCAGAAATTTCAGTTTCTGCTCCAAGAGAAAGAAAAACTCATCAAAAACCCATTGACATTTGTATTGATGCTAATAACTAAACATCCAGTGTTGGAACAAAGTCTTTCTGGACAGTAGTGGTTTCCCATAAACTTTTGCAGGATTGTCACAGTTCAACAGAAGAGATGTCCATATATGAATTGAGGGTTTGCAGTGAGCTCAGAAGCTCAGACTGTCTGTAATAACAGCAGGACATTAGATTCCTACAGTTTTATTTTTTCTATTTTCTTTCCCTGCACTTCACATATCAGACTTATTTTACTCATGACTGAGTCTTGTTAATTACTGCTGATATAATCTATTCCTGTTGTGACCAGCCACTAGGAGGCTTTTATTTTGAAACAGCCTGAGGAAATGTTTGTCACCTGATTAGCAGTATTTTGTTGTTAGTGCAGTTAAAAACAAGAGATGAACATATGTTCATCATTTTATTAGTGGATCAGTCTTAAATATTACAGAGAGGAACGAACAACCACAGTGAGCTGTTAGATGAAGAGCTGCAGACAAGCTGCCTCCGTTGTCAATCAAATACTGGCACGCCCCCTTCTAATATTTCCTCTAAAAATGAGTTATTATGAGAAGAAAAAACTCTTTACAAAACATTTGGTCAGTTTTATTTTTGTCTCACGTTGGTTCTTTTTTCCAGATGATGTTGGTCTGCAGGAGGTTTTAGATGAACATAAGATCAGTCTGAGGAGATGTGAACATGTGACTGAAGGAAGTGATGTAACAGGAAGTGGAACCCTCCTCAACAGGATCTACACTGAGCTCTACATCACAGAGGGACAGAGTGAAGAGGTTAATACCCAACATGAGGTGAAGCAGCTTGAGACAGCTTCCAAGATGAAGGCCCTCCATGACACTCCAATCAAGTGCCACGACATCTTTAAAGCCTTACCTGACCAACGGAGACACTTCAGAGTGGTTCTGACCAACGGTGTCGCTGGTGTTGGAAAAACCTTCTCAGTGCAGAAGTTCACTCTGAACTGGGCAAAGGGTTTGGAAAACCAAGATATCAGTGTTGTGATTGTGCTTTCGTTCAGGGAGCTGAACTTGATCAAAGATGAGCAGTACAGTCTTCTCAGGCTGCTCCATGTTTTCCATCCAACATTACAGAAGGTCACAGCAGAGGAGCTGGCTGTATGTAAACTTTTGTTCATCTTTGACGGCCTGGATGAAAGCAGACTTTCATTGGACTTCAACAACAGTGGGGTTGTGTCTGATGTCACACAGAAGGCATCAGTCAACGTGCTGCTGACAAACCTCATCAAGGGGATACTGCTTCCCTCGGCTCTGGTCTGGATCACTTCCCGACCTGCAGCAGCCAATCAGATCCCTCCTACATGTGTTGATAGGGTAACAGAAGTACGAGGCTTCACTGACGCCCTGAAGGAGGAGTACTTCAGGAGGAGGTTCAGTGATGAAGAGCTGTCCAGCAGAATCATCTCCCACATCAAGACATCCAGGAGCCTCTACATCCTGTGTGGAGTCCCAGTCTTCTGCTGGATCACTGCTACAGTTCTGGAGCGCATGTTGACTACAGAGCAGAGAGGAGAGCTGCCCAAAACCCTGACTGACATGTACTCACACTTTGTGATGCTTCAGACTAAGAGGAAGAAGAACAAGTACTATGAGGGACATGAGACAAGTTCACATGTGCTGATGGAGGCTGACAGGGAAGTTCTTCTGAAGCTGGGGAGACTGGCGTTTGAACATCTGGAGAAAGGAAACATCATGTTCTACCAAGAAGACCTGGAGCGCTGTGGTCTTGATGTGACAGAGGCCTCAGTGTACTCAGGAGTTTGCACAGAGATCTTTAAAAGAGAGAGTGTGATCTTCCAGAAATCAGTCTACTGCTTTGTTCATCTGAGCATTCAGGAGTTTCTGGCTGCAGTCTACATGTTCTACTGTTTCACCAACAAAAAGACAGAGGTGCTGAAAGACTTCCTGGGGAAAGACCACCAGGTCTCCACTAAGTCTCTGGATGACTTACTGTATGGAGCCATGAAGAAATCCTTGAAGAGTAAAAATGGTCACCTGGATCTGTTAGTTCGCTTTCTTCATGGTCTCTCTCTGGAGTCCAACCACAGACTCTTAGGAGGCCTGCTGGGTCAGACAGAGAACAGTCCAGAAATCATCCAGAGAGCTATCAACAGGCTGAAGAAGATGAGGATTAGTAAAATGTCTCCTGACAGAAGCATCAACATCTTCCACTGTCTGATGGAGATGAACGACCTATCAGTTCATCAGGAGATCCAAAAGTTCCTGAAGTCAGAGAACAGATCAGAGAAGGAACTCTCTGTGATCCACTGCTCAGCTCTGGCCTACATGCTGCAGATGTCAGAGGAGGTTCTGGATGAGTTAGACCTCGATCAGTACAACACGACAGAGGAGGGACGACAGAGAGTGATCGCAGCTGTGAGGAACTGCAGAAAGGCTCGGTGAGTCCTGATCATTAACAGAATCAATCAGATGTTCATCAAATGATCACCTCACTCTGTTTCATACTCATTCAGTCTTTATCTAGAATGTAAATGATCTGATTTTACAGGAGATTTATATGTTTTCTAATCACAGATTTACTGGATGTGGACTCTCAGAGACTCACTGTGAAGTTGTGGTCTCAGCTCTGAAGTCCAACCCTTCCTATCTGACAGAGCTGGACATGAGTTATAATGACCTGAAGGATTCAGGAGTGAAGCATCTGTCTTCTGGACTGGAGAGTCCAAACTGTAGACTGGAGAGACTGAGGTCAGTTCACTGACTGGACCTGTTATAGGTTTTCTTTATTTATTCATTTCAAAACAACAAGTCCTGGTAAATATGCTGCTTTGGTTCAGTCCATTCCCTTCTCCACCGATCATAAAAACTAAATACACAGTCACAGACTGTAACTGATATTGTTGAGTCAGACTGATATAAGGCTGCTGCTCTGAGTCAGGATGAAACACACAATACATTTCACTGGAGCTCACTTTTATTCTTTATTCAGACTGAGGAGCTGCAGTTTGTCAGAGATCAGCTGTGATTCTCTGGTCTCAGCTCTGTCCAACCGCTCCCATCTGAAACATCTGGACCTGAGTGACAACAGTTTGAAGGATTCAGGAGTGAAGCAGCTGTGTGGTTTTCTGGAGAGTCCAGACTGTAGACTGGAGATGCTGGGGTCAGTTTACTGTTACTGTTGTCGATCTGATATGTTTAATCACCAACTGAATTTAATTCATGTTCATCCAGAACTTTCCTCCATAAATCTGTAAGTGTCCTTCAGTTCAAGACGAGTGTTTGTAGAAGAAACTGTAGAAAATATCTTCATCTTTTGTTCTTTATTCAGCTTGGGTGGCTGCAGTTTGTCAGAGATCAGTTGTGATTCTCTGGTCTCAGTTTTAAAGTCCAACCCCTCCCATCTGAAACATCTGGACCTGAGTGACAACAGTCTGAAGGATTCAGGAGTGAAGCAACTGTGTGGTTTTCTGAAGAGTCCAGAATGTAGACTTGAGACTCTGAGGTCAGTTCATTGTCTGTTACTGCTGAAGATCTGATATGTTTAATCACCAACTGAATCTAATTCATGTTCATCCAGAACTTTGATCCCTAAATGTGTAAATGTCCTTTAGTTCAAGACGAGTGCTTGTAGCAGAAACTGTAGAAAATATCTTCATCTTTTGTTCTTTATTCAGATTGAGTGGCTGCAGTTTGTCAGAGATCAGCTGTTATTCTCTGGTCTCAGCTCTGAAGTCCAACCCTTCCCATCTGAAACATCTGGACCTGAGTAACAACAGTCTGAAGGATTCAGGAGTGAAGCACCTGTGTGGTTTTCTTGAGAGTCCGGACTGTAGATTGGAGACTCTGAGGTGAGTTCATTGCCTGATACTGTTGTAGATCTGATTTAATAACCAACTGAATCTAATTCATGTTCATCCAGATCTTTCTTCCATAAATCTGTAAATGTCCTTTAGTTCAAGACGAGTGTTTATAGCAGAAACTGTAGAAACTGTTAGTTGTAAAAGTCAATGAAGCTTAAAGGCTGCTGGGACACAGTAATGTGAGCTAATGAGCTGCACATTTAAAAGCTGAACAATCTGATTGAATTATTCATGATTGTATCTTCATCTCTTATTCTTTATTCAGATTGATGACTTGCTGGTTGTTAGGCATCAGCTGTGATTCTCTGGTCTCAGCTCTGAAGTCCAAACCCTCCCATCTGAAACATCTGGACCTGAGTGGAAACTTCCTGAATGATTCAGATGCGAAGCATCTTTGTGATCTTGTGGAGAGTCCAGACTGCAGACTGGAGACTCTGAGGTTAGACTCCATGTTTTATTTGTTTGCTTAGATGAATATGATGGTCAAGCTGTGTTGACTCTAAACTGCGGACATCAGGCTGATATTCTACTGATCCACACTGAGGATCTTCATGGTAAAGTCTGTTTACTTATTCTGTCCATTGACTGTGGCAGAGCCATGTTGAGCTCCAGATTTCAAACCTTCATAGAAGAAGAAAGATCCTCCACTGGATGATTGACTCTGAATCTCTGAAAATCATCTCCACCACATCAGGCTGGAACTAATAAATGTTCAGTATCTGCTTGTGGAGTCTAGTGATGATTATACTGACATATTCAAAGCAAACAGCATTGGTGTTCCAGAAAATGAGGCTTTGTTTGAGTTCATCTTGACATGTTTGTTTTCTTTGTAAACTTGAGAATCTTCAGTGGAATCAGAAATAAATGTATTTGCACAACATGAGTTTGTGCAAATAAATTCACATCTTTTATTCTTTATACAGATTGGAGATCAGCAGTTTGTCAGAGATCAGCTGTTATTCTCTGACTTCAGCTTTGAAGTCCAACCCCTCCCATCTGAAACATCTGGACCTGAGTAACAATAGTCTGAAGGATTCAGATGTGAAGCATCTTCTTGATCTTGTGAAGAGTCCAGACTATAAACTGGAGACTCTGAGGTGAGATTCCATGTTTTCTTTGTGTGCTGACATAAATATGATGGTAAAGTTGTGGTGACTCTAAACTGCAGACATTAGGCTGATATTCTACTGATCCACACTGAGGATCTTCATGGTAAAGTCTGTTTTCTTCTTCTGTGGTTTAGTCCGTTGACTGTGGCAGAGCCATGTTGAGCTCCAGATTTCAAACCTTCATAGAAGAAGAAAAATCCTCCACCGGATGATTGACTCTAAAACTCTGACACACTTGATTTCCACCTTATAGTTTTTTTCAAATTAAAACAGGCCAGCAACTAACAATTATTTTATATTATAGCTGAATCTATCAGTTATTTAATGATTTATTTTATAAAATGTTAAAACATCTTGATCTCGCCTGATGACAGCTGGGATAGGCCCCAGCAGACCCCTGCGACCCTTAACAGGAATAAGCGGGTATAAAAGATGAATGAATGAATGAATGAATAAAACATCTTGATACCACTCAGAGTTAAAGGTGATGTCTTCAAATGTCTTTGTTTGTCTGAACAAGAATCCAAAAATGTTCACTGTGAAGGAACAAAACGTCTTCAACATATGAACTTTAAACTTGTTCATTCTGAGCCTTCTTCAGCTCTGAACACATGATTTCAAGAACTTACAAAATTTCAAAACTCACATCTTTTATTCTTTATTCAGATTGAGTGGCTGCTGGTTGTCAGAGATGGGCTGTTATTATCTGGTCTCAGCTCTCAAGTCCAACCCCTCCCATCTGAAACATCTGGACCTGAGTAACAACAATCTGAAGGATTCAGGAGTGAAGCAGCTGTGTGGTTCTCTGAAGAGTCCAGACTGGAGACTGGAGACTTTGAGGTCAGTTCACTGTCAGTTACTGTTGTAGATCTGATATGTTTAATCACCAACTCCATAAATCTGTAAATGTCCTTTAGTTCAAGACGAATGTTTGTAGCAGAAACTGTAAAAAATGTCCACTGTTAGTTGTTAAAGTCAATGAAGCTTAAAGGCTGTTAGGACACATTAATGTTGAGCTGCAAATTTAAAGCCTGAACACATCTGATTGAATTATTCATGATTTAATCTACATCTTTTGTTCTTTATTCAGATTGAGTGGCTGCAGTTTGTCAGAGATCAGCTGTTATTCTCTGGTCTCAGCTCTGAAGTCCAACCCCTCCCATCTGAAACATCTGGACCTGAGTGACAACAGTCTGAAGGATTCAGGAGTGAAGCAGCTGTGTGGTTTTCTGGAGAGTCCAGACTGTAGACTGGAGGTTCTGAGGTCAGTTCACTGCCTGTTACTGTTGTAGATCTGATATGTTTAGTCACCAACTGAATCTAATTTATTTTCATATATAACTGTATTGTTCCTCAAATTGAAGACAAATCCAGACTCATCTAAATAATAATAATAATAATAATAATAATTGTATTTGTTGGTTCCTTTTAGATCACTCAGATGGTCAGCTTAAATAGATCAGCAATACATAAAACATCATCATAATAACACATACAACGCAATATAAATCAAAGCACATTTAAAAAGTTGATAGAAATAAGATAAAAGGGAAAGCAGGTTAAATGGAGTAAGCTATTTTAGACAATTAAGTTTAGACAGATATGATGGAGCTTGGTTGTGAAGAGCCTTGAAGGTAAGTAGCAGGATCTTTTATTCAGTATGTGATATGTGATATAGGAAGCCAGTGGAGCTGCTGAAGAACTGGGCTGATGTGGTCCATGGAGGGAGTTCTAGTGATGATACGAGCTGCCGTGTTTTGGACCAGTTGAAGTTTATGGAGACATTTGGAGGGTAGACCAAAGAGAACAGAGTTACAGCAGGTGTTCTGTGGTAGGGATGGGTGAAGACGACTGATGTAGCGTGGGGTGATGTAAGCAGACCGAGTCACGTTGTTGATGTGGGTTTCTAGAGATAGAGTGCTGTCGAGGATGACACCCAGACTCTTAACCTTCGAGGAGGGGGGTACAGTGGAGTTGTCAGTGTTTAGTGAGAAATTGTAAACTTTGGCCAGAGTGGACTTAGAACCAATGAGGAGGACTTGTGTTTTACTGCTGTTCATTTGTAAGAAGTTGCAGGAGAACCAGGATTTAATTTCTGTTAGACTGGCGGAAAGGACAGGAGGTGGAATAGTCGAGGTTGGCTTTCCCTGTAGGAGTGCAAACATACCTTGTATTTATGGAAAATATGGCCAAGACAAAGAAAGTAAATGATGAATTGTAGTGGACCCAGAACAGAGCCCTGGGGGACTCCTCTGGTGACGGGTGAGATCTGAAGTGTTTAAGTTGGACAAACTCAAGAGAGAGATATGATATAAACCAGTCGGACAGGTGTCAGTGATGCCAACAGAGGTAGCCGTTCAAGGAGGATGTTGTGGGATATGGTATCAAAGGTTGCACTTAGGTCGAGGTGAATCAGAATAGTTAGAATTCCAGAGACAGCTGCCATGAGGAGGTCGTTAGTTTCTGTGCTGTGGGATGGACCAAAACCAGACTGGAACTCTTCAAACATGTTAGAAGTATTTAAATAGTCATAGATCTGAGTTGAAACTGTTTTTTTGAGTATTTTTGATGGATATAGAAAGTTTGAGATGGAGCAGAAGTTATTTAGGTTATTGGGGTCAGCACCAGGTTCTTTATAGGGGTAATTGCAGCAGTTTGAGAGATGATGGAATATGGCCAGACATCAGGGAGGAATGTATAATGTTGGTTGTAGGACAGGGAAAGGAGGCAGTATAACTCTATAATGTTGATAGCTGCATTACTGGTCAACACACACAGATGAGATCATGTGTTCAGATGCAGGTGTTTGAGGTGTGTGTAGTGTCTGAGTTTCCTGCTGTTTCACCATCATTCATTCACATTTCATTTGGAGTGAAATCTGCTGCGATCCATGTATCAGTCCATTCTCTCTGAACCACAGCTGCTGGAAGGAAATTTGCAAATCTCACACTGTCACATATTACTGTCTGCAGAAGACATGATGAAGAGCCACAATAACAGAAGGACAAAGTCAGTCAAACATGTCTGAGTAGATTTAATCTACATCTTTTGTTCTTTATTCAGATTGTGGAGCTGCAGGTTGTCAGAGATCAGCTGTTATTCTCTGGTCTCAGCTCTGAAGTCCAACCCCTTCCATCTGAAACATCTGGATCTGAGTAACAACAGTCTGAAGGATTCAGGAGTGAAGCAGCTGTGTGGTTTTCTGAAGAGTCCAGACTGTAGGCTGAAGAGTCTCGGGTCAGTTCACTGTCTGTTACTGTTGTAGATCTGATATGTTTAATCACCAAATCCATAAATCTGTAAATGTCCTTTAGTTCAAGACAAGTGTTTGTAGCAGAAACCACAGAAAATGTCCACTGTTAGTTGTTAAAGTCAATGAAGCTTAAAGGCTGTTAGGACACAGTAATGTTTAGCTGCACATTTAAAACCTGAACACATCTGATTGAATTATTCATGATTTTGTCAAAATATTTTTTTATTTATTCAGATTGTGGAGCTGTAGTTTGTCAGAGATCAGCTGTGATTCTCTGGTCTCAGCTCTGAAGTCCAACCCCTCCCATCTGAAACTGCTGGACCTGAGTAACAACAGTCTGAAGGATTCAGATGTGAAGCAGCTGTGTGGTTTTCTGAAGAGTCCAGACTGTAGACTGGAGACCCTGGGGTCAGTTCACTGTTTGTTATTGTTGTAGATCTAACATGTTTAATCACTCACTGGATCTAATTCATGTTCATCCAGAACTTTCTTCCATATATTTGTAAATGACAAGTGTTTGTAGCAAAAACTGTAGAAAATGTCCAATGCTAGTGGTTAAATTCAATGAAGCTTAAAAGCTGTTAGGACACAGTAATGTTGAGCTGCACATTTAAAACCTGAACACATCTGATTGAATTATTCATGATTCTTTTATCCTTTATTCAGATTGAGGAGCTGTGTTTTGTCAGACATCAGCTGTGTTTCTCTGGCCTCAGCTCTGAAGTCCAACCCCTCCCATCTGAAACTTCTGGACCTGAGTCTCAATGACAGTCTGATGTATTCCGGATTGAAGCAGCTTCTTGATCTTGTGGAGAGTCCAGCCTATAAACTGGAGACTCTGATGTGAGTAGAATGAGTGGTTCCAGTCAGTCCGTGCTGCTTTCTTCACTATAGTCCTAAACACAGTTAGTATCAAAGATCCAGTGTATCTGTAAACCTGAAGCTTCTCTGTGAAGCTGTGAGAGGAGAATTGAGACAGGCTTCAGGATTGGACAGAAAGACAGAGAGAGAGACAACAGTCAGCAAATCAGATGAGCCAGAAGCTTGTTGTGATCATGTGTTTGAGTTGATGTGAAGATGACTGTTGTTGTTGTGTCCAGGAAATAAAGCTGGATTCCAGCTGACAGCCTTCCAAGATGTATAGAGACAGTGGTGGTCATTCATCAAATATGATGAACAACTGATCACAGCTCTGAGATCAGTGTGACTGAAGTTTGCACATCACAGAACCAGCATTACATTTTGTAACCATGAGCAGCGTCATCGCTTGTGTCATTAGTTTGATCTGATCTCTTCAATGACAGACTCCATGTTTATTAGTCAGCTGATCTTTGTTTAATTTGAGCAGCAGTAAATCCATCACTAAAGTGTTGGTGCAGTAATGAAGTGTTCAGGACTCTCAGCAGTTTATTAGTGAAATCTGCAGAGGTAACAGACTTGATGCTAAAAGTCTGCAGGTCTGTGTGGGTTCACTCCAACACGTTAACATGAAGCTGAAAGGAAGCTGGCTGAGGTCCACAGCTGCTCCACTGCTGCTCTGAATAGGACTGAAGTCCTTGCTGCTCTTTCTACTGGATTTGATGATGAAGGGAGACTCTGGAAACACTCCTTTACCTCCTCTCTTCCTTCTCCTCCTCTCTACAGGTGGTGGTAACCAGGACTAACCAGGAGTAAACAGGACGGTGTGTGAGGTGTGTGGACAGAGACTCTGACTGCAGATAAATGCTGAAGAAGTGAGCAGCTCAGTCAGAAACAGTATTCTCCCAGTGATGCAGCCAGAGTTCAGTTTCTCTGACTCAGCAGACCGATGTGTTTCTGGTCCTGTTGCTCTATGGACTCTATTGAGTCAACATCTATTTGGACTTTTCTGTTCTTGATGTGATGTTCTTGATGGCTTTCTTGCTGTGCAGTCTTCTTATGCCTAACAGCCTGAGAGCCCTGCAGAATGACTGGCCAGCAAACCCTCTTCGGCACTCGCCTGCCAGCTCCTCATACTTGGTCCATTTACACTCAAAAGCCTCCTCCATCCGGTCTTCCCAGGGCACAGTCAGCTCCAGCGGGACCATCTGCCTTGATGATTCTGACACAGGAACCAAGTCAGGCCTGAGTGTGGTCACTGCAATGGTCTCTGGAAATTTAAGCTGCCTCCCTATATCCACCTTTAGCTACCAGTCCCTTGCAGATGCCAGGAGTCCCCCTGCTGGACTTTGGCGTTGGCTATTTCAGCTTTTGTATTCATTATGAAGCTATGATTTGAAATACACTACTGTTTTTAGATTTACCAGACACAATTGGTGTTTTTGCGCAAAGTATCTGTAGCGGATCGGTATTGCAGATGCCAGCCTGAATTTTACTCAGTGATTGAGTCATTGATTGAGCAGCGTGCCGCTGCACTTACGCATTACGCACTTACCCAGGCGGAAGAAAAAGTAGTTCCCACCAACCGTGTATCAATTAGACAAGATCTCAATAGTTTAGTTACTTTCCACCGTGTTCCTGTTAATGATTGTGACAAAGGTGTCGTCACAGGCCTGGGACAGCACATGGTGTTGAACAATGGAATTCACAATAACACACATCACCACATTTAGTTTAGAGTATTTAGCAATTTATTTTCATTTTTGTCATATTTGTGTTTTCACCTGTTCTCACCAATGCTGATTTCTTTTCTCTGTCCCAAGGATCAACCAGAACTGTGGCTGACCCCCAATCATATATGAACTTACCAACTGAAAGTAGGTCAGGGGTGTTTTTATTTGTAGTATAATAAGTAATGTTGGTTTATGTAAAACTTGTGACTTCCGAGTAGTACAATATGTTTGTTGCTTCATTACAGTGAGGATGCAAAGAAAGTGTAAATCGTGTTTTCTATTGTCTGATCTCCAGTTTGCAGCGTCTTTCATTTTTGAGGTTAAACTAAAGGTTATAAGGAATATTTGTCTTTCTTTTACAAATTACGTGCATTTATGGAAGAAAATACATTTGTCATATAGCTGAGATGTAGACCTGAGGTATACGAAGGTATTTTCATTCATGAGCAGTATTAAAAGCTTTTTAAATAATCTCTATGTCTCTTCTTCCTGCTGTCACTGATTCAAAGCACACAAGTAGACAGAGGGGATTGTATGGTTTCATCGGATGGCAGTTGTACCCTGGTGTAAGTGCTCCCCAAATAAATGCATGCAATCGACACTTTGCTCTTTATTGTTGATGTAACGGTGTTTACTGAGTATAAGATTCCACTTTCATGTGGCAGTACATTTATGGTGTGGTATCTTTCAGTGGTGCCCTTTATTACTCTAGTAATAAACTCTACTGACAGTCGTTTTACGTTGCCAGTTTATGAGAGTCGCACCGGAGGTAGGTTGCAGAGCACTGCACTGTGTACAAATACTCTGGATTAATGACTGTATGTCCACCGGTGCACTATGTATTGTAGTTTGTGGAACTGCCAATACAAAGCACTATGAGAATGTTTGTTGGAAGCTAGCTAGCTAGTGAGCTACTGTGCTAACATAACTTGCTGTGTGTTGAAGAGTGCTGTGTTTGAACTGCATGTAGCGAGCCAATCCATGACTGACCAGTGCTTATGCTGTCCTGTTTAGGTACATATTTTTCTGTTACATTCTTATATATTTTAGTGGTTTTACATGGCCAGTTTATGAGAGCCGCGCCTGAGAGTGCTGTGTTTCAACTGGATGCAGCGAGCCAAACCATGACTGACCTGTTCAGGAAATAAAACTGTGGAAACCAGAGATAAACAAGACTCCCGACCATCATTATCAACGCAACAGGCTTTATTTGAACCAGCCAGCTACAGTGAAGTGTAGCTGAGCCTCAGTTACACTGATTCACTGCAGCTGAGATGAAGTGCCAAGTTCGCCTGTTGTATTTATTTATAGATGGAACAGGCCCCTGGGCGTAATATGGCACACACCTGTGGACTGTATTGTACTATTTAGTTTCAACACTAGATGGAGCTAGCAACTTGAAAGACTTTTGCCACAGGGGCCCAGCAGGCAGGACCAAACAAAAAGCAAAAGGACAGCATGATAGAGTGTAATATACGGAGGCCAAACGTCAGACCTACACCGGAGGCGAACAAGACAAAAAAACAAACAGATATTAAGCAAATGGCAGCTAGACTATAAGCTGTACAACTATTTTTATCTGTGCGAAACACAGGAAAGTGCCACTTAAAAATAGAAATAGTCAGGTATGAGGTTCTCAACCTTTACCCAAAATGGAAAAAACCCTCTCTTCTTTTTTTTCTTTTTTTTTTTTTGTTAAAGCATTATCATGTATCAGGCACAATTTCCCTAAACCCCCTTAAACCTATGATGCCTACAATGTATTAAAAATATTCCAGAAAACAAATGTACATCTTTGCCTAAGGCCACCTAGAACCTCCTATGTTCTAGGAACACCACTTCTTAAACATCATAGCATAGCCCTCTCTGAAAGTCTGGCTGGAGCAGCCAGTGAATCGATCACCGTCAAGAGAATAAAATTACCATTCATCTACTGGAAAACATGAGCAAAGTACTCCTCAATTTGGCTGTTACAGTAAAGGTCAGAGGCTCAACAAACTCCATACATGTAGTGAATGCTGAGATGAGTTTAGATTTCATCAGCTGGTGGCACAAGAGTGTTGTGGAAACTTTAGTCTTCCTTCATTACAGAGGTAGATTCCAGTTAGAAGCAAAGAGACTGCATACATTCAGTGTCTTTTAAGGTTTTATTGCAGGACGTGAGAAATGGTGGGAGACTCTGAGCCTGCTGTGTCTCTGGCTGGTTCATCTAAACAAGAGGAAAGGCATGGTTCAAGCAATGCCATATAAGGGGTTTTCTTTCACCAGATAGAGTTATTAGCAGTTAATCAAGTCCTCTCATCTGCATCTGGTCTATCCTGATAGTTAGGTATGCACATGGAAACAATCATCTCTGAATCATAGATTAGAAATAAAATGTGTTGGTTTATTTCATACCATACGGTGTACTTGTGTCTGTGGTTAGCCCATCAGGCAAATCGACACACACAATTTCCTGTGTGGTGACAGACAAAGGGTTTCAATGTCTTTGACTTCCTGACAAAGTTGAACACAGACTGAAACCAACCAGCCAGAGTTTCCTCATTTATATGTATAGTATTTTGTGTAATAGAGGTGAATCCCTATTTAATCACCTTAACAGAGATGGAGAAAATATATATATTCAGTCACAGACTCCACAGTTAATAGGAATACATTTTGTTTGTGAACCTTTCAAAGCACTCAAGGTCTCATTACATGAAACCTAATAAACTATGCAATGCAATATAATAAAAGCAGCTTTAAAAGTACATAGAAATTAGATAAAAGGTTAAGAAGGTTAAATTAAGTAAGCTATTTTAAACATGTCAGAGAGTCTACGTTTCGAATGTCAAGTAAGAGACTGTTACAAAGACGTGGAACTGAGCGACTGAACGCTCTGAAACCCATGGTAGACAGTCGGGCAGGTGGTGCAGTAAGTTCGGTGGCTGAGGAGGATCGGAGAGTACTGAAGGATGTGTATAACTGGAGATGTTCACCATCATTGCTGCAACTGTATATGATACTTTTAATTTGTATCTGATCTAATCTAACCTAATTAAATTAATTATTTAAGATTAAATTTGTCATTGAAAATATGCATTCATTTGCTTCATATTAGTGGAAATGTTACATATAAATATGTGATTTTTCTATGCAGCCTAATGTTGCAGAGGTTCACTCGCTGCTTATTTGTTATCAGGAGTCCCTTGTCGTCCTCAATTCTCATTAACACAGTTGATAAATATATACTATATTAATATATAGTATATATACTAATTTGGAAAAGAAGTTACACAAACATTAGTTTTTTAGTCCATCCTCCAAGACACTGTTTTTTATTTCCACCAAAAGGCAAAATACAAAGCTTATTAAGGATCCTAGTATTCTAAATTAAAAGATAATAAATAAATTAAACTACCATAAATGTCAGATGTATCCAATACGATACAAACAGAAATATGTGGAAATGGTTATTTTTATTTATTTATTTATATTATTTTTGTTCAAAGTTACTTCAGTCAAAAATACATTTTTCTGTCTACGTTTTTACATATCAGGTTTCACTGGATTAACTGAAGCTTTATTTCAGTCAGTTTATTTTGGTGGATCTTTCCTGAATGAATTCAGCATCACTGCTCACTTATGGACAATGACAATGTTTAATAAATCACATCTTTTGATACTTTTTATGTTCTGCGTCCCCCCCCCAGAAAGTGGTGTTAACTCTGCGTCTATGCTCTCAGCTAACCTCCAGGTGATCCTCTGTCAGCTCAGGGTACATGACTACTACTTTAGTTATTTTCTTGTTATTTTATAGCTTCTCCTATTTGCACGATATTGGGACTTGTACAATTCAAAACTGGGCGTTAAGATTCTCGTCTTATACAGTATCTCAGTCTCCTAATTCTTTTAATTACACAGTTAAAAATAGAAGAGCACCAGAATAATCTCGTATCATGGATGTTGAGTTAAATAAATAAGTTGTATAAACTGCAGTAACATCAGTCTGAACCTTTTCCTATAAAGGTACACCACATCCATACTGTTTCTGCTTGTGTCTGTGGGTGGAGCATATCATCAGTCTTTAACATGTCACTTCCTGGAAATCTGTTTTTATTTATTTATTTATTTTAAACCAACAAGAGCTTCCTCATTTACACACTGAGGAACCTGTGCTGTATTAATCAGAAATGGATGAAATCTATCTAGAAGTTAACAATCACAGACCTGCACCATCTCAGACAGGTGAGAACGACAGAGTGGTCTCTGCATAGACTATACATGCATTGTCTGACTTTCTGTATGGTGTAATTTACAGTATTTTAAAAAATCTACTTCAGGTCCAAGGAGCTCAAGGAGGAGGTTTCCTAAAGCTGTTATTATCTGTCAGGGGCTGTTGAGCATTTTCCTGCTGGTTGGACTCATCTGCGTACGTGCCTACTGTGAGTTACTTTAATCAGTCGTTTATTTTATTATGTAAATCTACACAATCTATTGCAAGTTAAAAAAGAGCGGCCACTACTTTCACTTCCACATTTGCATTTGAGTGCAGCGTTTTGCAACATCATACTTCAATGATGTTCCTCTCATTTTTCGCGATACTGTATATGTGCCTGATCCTTTGCTTATTACTGGTTAGTTGGGCGGGGGGGGGGGGGGGGGGTTCCCCAGCAGAACACTGACTGTGTTTTCCCTCTGATTGGTTTCTTCTTGTGTGTTCCTCCCACATTAGTGTCACCTGTATCCCGTTCACCCCTTCCAGTGAACCTTTAACCCTTGGGACTGTATGACTTGGTCTTATGTGACTACTACTATGTTTGCTAGCATACAGAAGCTTGGTGTGAGCAGAAATAACGGTGCTAATCGAAGTAAAATGATCATTTTGTTGATGGTAACACACACAAATGTGGCACCTCCTTTGATTCTGTGTTTTCAGATCATTATTCTGCTCTTCGCTCTGCTGAAGAGTTGTCCACTATGAACGACAACCTTGCCGAGCGCCTCCAGGAGTACGCTCACAAGCTTGTACTTGACTGTATTGTACTATTGTACTATTGTACTATTTAGTTTCAACACTAGATGGAGCTAGCATCTTGAAAGACTTTTGCCACAGGGGCCCAGCAGTCAGGACCAAACAAAAAGCAAAAGGACAGCACGAGTCTTGTTATTCAAAGAAAAAAAGGAGGGGAAGTGTGCCTGTTTGATATGCAATGGAAACTTTGATGTGATGAAAGAGTGTAATATACGTTGACCAAACGTCAGACCTACACCGGAGGCGAAACAGATATTAAGCAAATGGCAGCTAGACTATAAGCTGTACAACTATTTTTATCTGTGCTAACGAAACACAGGAAAGTGCCACTTTCCACCAAAATAGAAATAGTCAGGTTCGAGGTTCTCGACCTTTCCCCAAAATGGAAAAAACCTCTCTGCTTTTTTTTTTTTTTTTTTTTTTTTTTTTGGTAAAGCATTATCATGTATCAAGCTCAATTTCTGGCCACCCCTGCCTTATACACAGGGCCGCTCGTTCAGTTCGGTGGCACAACAGAGAAAGTGTTGTGGAAACTTTAGTCTTCCTTCAATACAGAGGTAGATTCCAGTGAGAAGCAAAGAGACTGCATGCATTCAGTGTCTTTTAAGGTTTTATTGGAGGACGTGAGAAATGGTGGGAGACTCTGAGCCTGCTGTGTCTCTGGCTGGTTCATCTAAACATGAGGAAAGGCACGGTTCAAGTAATGCCATGTAAGGAGTTTTCTTTCACCAGATAGAGTTATTAGCAGTTAATCAAGTCCTTGTGGTGTACTCGTGTCTGTGGTTAACCATCAGCACAATTTCCTGTGTGGTGACAGACAAAGGGTTTCAATTGCTTTGACTTCCTGACAAAGTTGAACACAGACTGAAACCAACCAGCCAGAGTTTCCTCATTTATATGTATAGTATTTTGTGTAGCAGAGGTGAATCCTTATTTGATCACCTAAACATTCATTCATTCATTCATTCATTTTCTATACCCGGTTATTCCTGTTAAGGGTCATGGGGTCTGCTGGAGCCTATCCCAGCTGTCATCGGGCGAGAGGCAGGGGTACACCCTGGACAGCTCAGGTTAAATCAAGTAAGCTATTTCAATAAGATGTGTTTCGAGTCTGGATTTGAAACATGTGGGAGACTGTTCCAAAGACGTGGAGCTGAGCGACTGAATGCTCTGAAACCCATGGTAGACAGTCGGGCAGGTGGTGCAATAACTTCGGTGGCTGAGGAGGATCAGAGATTACTGAAGGGTGTGTATAATTGGAGAAGTTCAGACAGGTATGATGGAGTTTCTTTGTGAAGGGCCTTGAAGGCAAGTCGCAGGATCTTGTATTCAATACCTGCTCTTATAGGAAGTGTAAATCCAAAAAAAAGGTTCAAAAAAGTTTTTGAGAAGACGTTTCACCACTCATCCGAGTAGCTTTTTCAGTTCTAGAGTTCTGCAGAACTGAAGAATGTGGTCCATGGAGGGAGTTCGGGTGATGATAGGGGCTGCAGTGTTTTGGACCAGTGTCTGTGAAAACATTTGGAGAGCAAACCAAAAAGAACAGTAGTCGATGCGTGAGGTGATGAGAGCGTGGACAAGAATGGCGATGGTGTTTTGTGCTAGGGATGGGCAAAGACGATTGCGGATGTGGAAGTAAGCGGACCGAGTCACATTGTCTTCTGTCGACATACGTGCCTACATGCACGGATGTCCTGGGACACATCTTCAGGGATGTTCCTGAGGATAGGACTATTCCTGGTGACCCAACCAGACTCCGACTTGCATCCCAGCAGTGCTGTCCCATGGATCACTCATTTGAAGCCACTGCCACCCGGAGGCCCTTTCTGCAGCTTCCAAAGAGACGGATTTCCTCTCAACATTCCCAGTGATGCCAAGCTTTGTATAGACTTTGCATAGAGACCCCCACCTGTGAAGGTCTGCCCTACCAGCTCCAGGTACTTGGACATCTCTCCGTCTAGATATGTTTTGATTAAGGGATTAAATAACAAAACAAAACAAAAAAATCACTGTCCGAATGTACTGTGATTGGACATAACTGAACAGTGTCTTCACTTTAATTTTGTCTAAAATAATGAATGAATTTTATTTAATGGTCTATACACATATCCCACAGAGTACTTTCTGTGCAACCACTGGTATAGTAAAGCTTGAAAAAATCATCACCAAGAATTAGACTGTATAATCACTGTTTCAAGTAGTAAGAAGCTATACAGTAGTTAATATAGTCAGTCTGCAAAAGAATTCATATCAAATTTTTAAATGTTTCCTTGTTCGTGTGCTTAACTTGGGTTTAAGAGTCGACAAACAAATGCACCCCCACATTTTCCTGTGTGATGATTAACAGATTGTTTTTAGCATCTGTGACATGTGACTTCCTGAAAAAGTTTGCTAGTATATAATTTGTGCTGCGTAGCTGACTTTCTAGTTGGTCTCTTTAACAGAGATGGAGGGAATCTATGAGAATTTTGAACGCGGCGACTCTGCTTTCTTAAAACCTTCAAAGAGTCATACAGGTGGGCATGTTCAACTAGATCAGAGACTCACTTCTGCAGAGATGTGAATCATTGTCTGACATTTTTTATAGTGTGATTTACTGTATTTACAATTTGTTTCTTTGGTCAGGAGCAAGACGCTTTCATGGAGGTGTGATTATCTGTCTGGGGCTGTTGAGCATTTTCCTGGTTGCTGGACTCATCGGCCTTGGTGTCTACTGTGAGTCTGTTTTTTTTTTTTTAACTTTGACTTTTTACAATATGCTTCGAATTAATTAAAACAAAACTAAACTAACTAGTCTAAACTAATTAAACTAGCAAAACATTCTCTTTAAGATGTCTTATGTTTAATTGGTCTGACGTTCAGGGGTGCCCACACTTTTTTTTGGCCTGCAAACTACTTTTACAATGACTGAGTCAAGTAAGGAGGCAGCACAGTGGTGTGATGGTTAATACTGATGCCTCACAGCAAGGGTTCGAATCGGCCGTCTGAGGCCTTTCTGTGTTTGCAGACTTTTCCTTGCATCTGCATGGGTTCTCTC